>NC_134080.1:209428353-210039197 GCF_000715075.1 Nicotiana tabacum
TACGCCATCCTATACAGTTGGGCTCCATGAGTCCTGCCTTTAGCAAAAGTACTTTTTTCCCTCAAAAAGTTTCGTCAAACACTTTAAGTAGAGAAAAAATATAATTTTGAGGGAAAAAAAAAATACTTGTGACCTTTGAAGAAGCTTGACCAAACATAATATAAGTCTTCTTTAAATTATTTGTTTCACCTTTTTATTAATCTAATATTCACAATGCAATTGTTTTTTAACTTCATTCTTGCTTTACACTACAAGAGAACATGCGATTAGCATAGGAATTTAGCGTGGGAATTCAGTTCCCTAGCTAATATACGCCTTTAGCTAGGGATGTAGCTAGAGAAGTCCAATTTCCTTGCAAAATTTTTCGATTAAAAATTTAGTCACAAAATAGCTAGGAATTAGCTAGGGACTATTCCTTGCTAAATGATAGCTACAAATTTTTCCTAGCCAAATTTATAGCTAATTTTTAGCGAGAATTCTAATTTGGCGCTAAATTTATTTTTCCAAAAGATCATAGTTTAGCTAGGGACATAGTCCGTAGTGAATCCCTAGCAATGTGCTAGCTAGGAAAGACTCCTTAGCTAATCTATAGCCAAATTTTAGCGGGAATTTTATTTTGGCGCTAATAATTTTGCGGAAAGATTATCTTTTAACTAGGATTACATTCCCTGGCTAATCCTTAGCTAAAAAGTAGCTAAGGTTTCGTGGGAAATTCTAACATGGCGCTAATTTTTTTTGTCAAATTTAGTTGTTTAGCTAGGGAGGAATCCAAGCTAGTCTCTAGTATTATTATTATTATTATTATTATTATTATTAATAATAATAATAATAATAATAATAATAATAATAATAATAATAATAATAATAATAATAATAATAATAGTGGTAATAAGAGTTTTATATCCATGTTTGGACTTTTGATTGAAATCCCTAAAGATCCGTCTTAGGGCTTTTGATTGAAATCTTAAAGGCAACCTTTTTCCTTAAAATTGTAAAGTTAACGCTTAACTTGGTAATCTTATTTTAATTGGACTACTATATCTCAACTCCTTCAAATTCGCAACTCCTTAAAATTCGCTAAACGCCCACGCACTCTTCCACGTCTCTTCATCCCTTTAAACCCTCAACGATCATCTTTCAATTCAGTGAAGGAAGAACGCTAATTATCGCTGCCGCTTGTAAGCTTCCGTGAAGGTAAGAATTTCTCCTATACCTAAAGCATCTGTGCAAAGAGGTCTTTTGTGAGTGTTTAATTTATCGTGAGTGTTCATCAGTACCTTTCTTGCACCAGAAACTCTTGTCATTGTTTAATTTTACGTTAAATCTGAAACTAAGAGATAGCAATTACCCCAATGATTTATGTTCCTATCATATATATAGAAATTGAACTTTCAGTAATGTGATTTAAATTGTTTCTACTTGTATGTTTTGTTTGGTTTTTGCTAATTATAAAATTTTTGTCCTTATATTTCTCTATTGAACAACTATTTCTGGATTTGAGAGGAAAATAATGAAGAATTATTTCTACTATTGTAAACCAAGTAAAATTAATTTACACGAGGGCAACATGATAAGTGAAGAAGAATGCAATTAATACAATTTTATACTTGTAATATATGACTGGAAAGAAAAAGAAGTATATGTGACTTTTCTAGGTTTACTAGCAAACAAAATTGATGTGAGATAGTAAATTTTACTTACAAATATGTGTCAAATAGAAAACAGATCCAACTTCTACTATTTGTTTTTAAGAAAATCTAAGTGTTTTTTTCTCTTAATTAAATGGTTATTCTAAATCTTTCTCAATTAGCTATTTGTGGTATTGTCGATCTGTTTAAATTGGTGAACTAAGAATATAAGAAGATTTGGATCTCATTTACTTTGAGTATTAACTAACTATTATATTATTAAGCACTAAAAATAGTGTTTTGTCATTGTTTGTTAGATAGGAAGCATGAGTTCTTTTAGAGCTGATCGTATCTGGATGTATAATAGACTAGTGCCATGTCGAAAAGGAGTAACTTCTGCCTTCATAGAAGGTGTGCACGAATTTGTAAGGTTTGCATTAATGCAACATGACTTCGTTTCTAATGGAAGTATAAGGTGTCCGTGTTCAAGATGTCAAAACATTAGTGGTTTCTTGAACCTCATGATGTTAAAGCACATCTGTACAGGAACGGTTCTGACTATTATCAATGAGAATCACATGGGGAGCCTTTTGTACCAATTTCTAGGCCTCAATCTAGTGCTAATACAGAAAGTAAAATAGGTCCTGACAGAACAATAGTAAATCTGTATCGCACTATGGTCTTAGATGCAATTGGTCCTAGTTTCAACTTTGAAAGTGATGGATTTGATTTGGATGATGAAGAAGAAGAACATCCTAATCGAAATGCTCAAGAATTTTTTGATATGCTAAAAGCTTCAGAAGAGCCATTGTTTAATGGATGTGTTAATCATTCTACGCTGTCAGCGGTGTGCAGGTTGCTAAACATTAAGTCCGAGTTTAACATGAGTGACAATTGCTATAACCAAATTTTGCTATTTCTGAAGGATATATTACCCGAAGATGCTAAGTTACCTAATGATTACTATAGGACTAAACAAATGGTTGCCAAACTTGGGCTAGGATATGAAAAGATAGATGTATGTGAGATAGGTTGTATCCTATATTACAAGGATAACAAAGATAAAATAAATTGTCCAAAGTGTGGTAAACCACGCTATAAGCCTAAGAAAGGAGGCAATGGAAGGCAAAAAGATGTTCCATATAAAGTACTACGCTACTTTCCTATAACTCTGAGATTGCAGAGGTTATATATGTCATCAAAGACCGCTGAACATATGATATGGCACCGAAAATCTCGTTGAGAACCTGGGGTAATGAGTCATCCAAGTGATGGAGAGGCATGGAAAAAGTTTGATCAATGCCATCCTGACTTTGTAGTTGAGCCTCGAAATATTAGGCTTGGACTTGCAGCTGATGGGTTTAGTCCTTATGGGCAGATGACCTATCCTTATTCTTGTTGGCCAGTAATCATCACACCTTACAATCTTCCACCTGGAATGTGCATGAATAGCCCGTATATATTCTTAAGTCTTCTCATTCCTGGTCCAAAAAGCCCCGGAAAGAATATAGACTTATACTTACAACCTTTCATTGATGAATTGAAACAATTATGGGTTGACGGGGCTGAGACTTATGATTCTTATAAGAAACAAAATTTTCAAATGCGAGCTGCACTTATGTGGACTATCAATGACTTTCCATCTTATGGAATGTTGTCTGGCTGGAGTACCCACGGTCATTTGTCATGCCCTTGTTGTATGGGAAAAAGTAAGGCAATTCCTTTAAAAGATGGAAGAAAGGCTTCATTCTTTGATTGTCATCGTCAATTTTTGCCAATAGGTCATTCATTTCGAAGGGATAAAAAATTATTTTTAAAAGGAAGAGTTGAGCACTCTACTCTTTTTCCTAGGTTGTCTAGTGAAGAAGTTTGGAACAACGTGCGTGACTTGCCAAAGATTTTTGATGATCACGCCTCCTATAAGTTGCCAGGATTTGGGGATCAACATAATTGGACAAAAAAAAGTATTTTCTAGGAATTACCATATTGGCGTGATAATATTATTCGGCATAATCTCGATGTGATGCATATCGAGAAAAACGTGTTTGATAATATATTTAACACAGTAATGGATGTAAAGGATAAAACGAAGGACAATTTAAAAGCTAGAATGGATGTGCAGACTTACTGCAATCGTCCAGAGCTTGAATTGAAGGAGCATCAAGGGAAACTTTTGAAGCTAAAGGCAGTATACTCACTAACAAAAGAACAAAGAAAGTTGATATGTGAATGGGTGAAAAGTTTAAGGTTTCCAGATGGTTATGCCTCCAATTTATCTAGATGTGTAGACATGGAAGATTATAAATTATCAAGGATGAAGAGCCATGATTGTCATGTATTTCTGGAAAGGTTACTACCAATTGCATTTCGAGATTTTTTGCCAGAGCCAATTTAGAATGCCTTAACGGAGATCAGCTTATTTTTTAAAGGCTTATGTGCAACTGTTTTAAAAGTAGAAGATCTACAAAATCTTGAAGAAAGCATAAATATTACAATTTGCAAGATAGAGAAAATATTTCCTCCTAGTTTCTTTGATCCCATGGAACATCTGCCGATTCATTTAGCATATGAAGCAATAGTTGGTGGTCCAGTTCAGTTTCAGTGGATGTATCCTTTTGAGCGGTAAGAGTCTAAATTGAATCTTTGATTAGATAATTAATTTATTTATTTAACAACATTCTAAAATATATTTTAATTATAGGGAGCTACACACTTACAAAAAGAAGGTGAAAATAGAGCTCGTGTTGAGGGATCAATATGTGAAGCTTATATCATTCAAGAAATTTCAACATTCAGTTCCCATTATTTCCTTCCTAACGTGCAAACTAGGCTAAACAAAGTTACTCGAAATGATGATGGAGATGAAGTTGATGCACCTGATGGTTGTTTGTCCATCTTTCTGCATCCATGACGTTCGAGTGGGGGGAAAGATGGTCGGTATTTGGCTGATCATGAGTGGGATGCAGCACATTTGTATGTTCTGTTAAATTGTGAGGAGATTCAACAATTCGTCCTGTAAGTTAAATTTTTGACCAATTTAGTGCACATATGTTTCATTAATGGGCTAACATAACTAGAATTTCATTGCTCTTGTAGTATTTTTGAAACTGAATTAAAAAGGAATTCGGAAAACATTAGCCTCGAGCAAATTGAGAAAGAGACAAATAATAGATTTGCCAAGTGGTTTGAAGCTTATGTGAGTAAATTACAATTAAATAAAAGAATTTGTAGTCTTTATTTGTCTTGGCTTAAAATTTATATTTAACTAAACATACTATTGGTTATTTATTTTATTAATAGGTCTTTAATCCAGCTAATAACATAACTGATGAGCGATTGAAAGACTTAGCTTCTGGTCCTTTTAAATGGGTGCAAACATGGCCTCAGTATATTACGAATGGCTATAAGTTTGACACTCTTACATATGGCTCTAACAAAACAACTATGAATAGTGGTGTGTGCATCAAAGGAACAAGTTGGAGTGACTATGAAAGTGACTACTATGGATTGCTCGTTGAGGTGATACAACTAGAGTATTCTAATCCGACAAAGAAAAGAACTACTCTCGTGTTGTTCAAATGTGATTGGTTTGATCCAACAATGGGCCGAGGGCTGAAGGTTCATAATCAATATGGTCTAATCGATATCAATCATAAGAAAAGTTTCTCGAGCTATGCCTATGAACCTTTCGTGTTGGCTGAACAAGCACAACAAGTCTATTTTGCAGAATATCCCAGTAAAAGAAAAGATAGGGTTGATTGGTGGGCAGTGTGCAAAATAAAAGCTAGAAGCCGTATTGATTCTCCAAATATCCCGTACCAAGAAGAAGAGGAGGATTTGCCCGTGATACTTCCAAATGTCACTGATGATCTTGACTGCTTACGTCATGAAAATGGTGAGCTGGAAGTACATGACTTTGAAAAAGAGACCGCTGAAATCGAAAGAGTGCATGATATTGATGATATTGAAAGTGATGAAGAGATAGAAGAA
This sequence comes from Nicotiana tabacum, assembly GCF_000715075.1. NCBI lineage: Eukaryota > Viridiplantae > Streptophyta > Magnoliopsida > Solanales > Solanaceae > Nicotiana > Nicotiana tabacum. The sequence continues at coordinate 209,433,972 of NC_134080.1, forward strand.
TCTGATGAAGATGAAGAAGATGAACAAAGTAATTGAAATTTGAGCAAAATTATAGTGAAAATAATGACATTCATAGAAAACAAGCTGTTAAGTATAACACATGACTTTTACTGCAATATTTTTGTTTGTGTTCTTTATTGTGATTGCTGATATTTTCTACAGCTTGTAGCATTAGCAGTACATATTACATGATAGCAATATGGTACATCCCATGCAGAAATTGTTAGTTCCCATTGTTTACATGGCTATTTTCAAACAAGTAGCAGAATACTAGCTAGGCCAAACTCAAATCTATGATATCATTCTCCGCATTTTATATTCCAAAACCTTACATTTTCCTAGTACTAGGCTACTAGCTGAATTCGCAATTCGCGCTCATAACATATCTTGTGAACAAAATAGATACCAGATTGTGATAATCATATCAAAATCTCCATAAAAAATATAACAGGTAAACTATAAATCCTCCTCCCACTAAAAGACAGAAAAATATCATTTCTTATCAAAGAAGATCTATTAAAAAGGGGAAAAAGTAGGTGAATTGTTTTGCTAAAAGGTCAAATAGAGAGGTCTCTGTTATGCTTGTTGTAGCAAAATATTTGGATGGTCAAATTTTTATACTTTATATGTTCTGTTATGCTTGTTCTAGCAAAATATTTGGATGGTCAAATTTTTATATTTTATATGTTCTGTTTGTTATTATTATTATTGTTGTTCTACTCTTCTTGCCAGTATTTGATCAGGAAGTATGACAAGGGGAAGAGGCACTAAACGTAGTTGGGGAGGTCGTGGGGGCATGTCTAACAAAGGGGGAGAAGGCTACCAACAACTACCGAACACTTCTCATGCCAATATTAGTGAACCATCACCCCCTACATCTCAACAAGTTGGTTCAAAACAACATATTATCTCGTCTCATGAAAGTAGTTTTCGGCAGCTTATACGTACATCTCAAGATGTTCATGCTCAACAAACAACTTCTGCTTCTCAAAATGTTGGTGGTCAACAAGCAACTCCTGCTTCCCTAAATATTGGTCATCAACAAGCACCTCGTTCTTCTCAGGATGTTGGTTATCAACAAGAAACTCATTCTCAAGATGTTTCTGCTAAACAAACACTTGCATCTTATGGAAGTAGTAATCCACAGGCAAGACGAGATACTACTCGTGGAATAATATCTTTGAAAGTAAACGGAGACACGTAAGTAAATCTGGTTATACAAGTTGTGGTTAAATTCGTTTTCATTTAGTTATCTTCCAATAAAATATTATATTAATTATTTTGTAGATTTTGCCCACATGAAGCTGTTCGGAATGTAACAACAGCCTTTAAGAAAAGCTTCTCTGGATCATGGCATTGTTGGAGCAAAGTTCCGGAGCATGTACGAGATAGATGGTTCAATGACTTCGAGGTATTTATACTTAACTGTCGTAATTGACTTAACTTGATAAATGATACCAAACTGAATGTTTACTTTCTAATTGCAGAAAAAATATTCTTTTCCTAGTAAGGATAAAGTTTTTATTCGATGGACTTTTGAGCATGTGGGGAGTGAAAGGTTAAGTGACAGTTTGGGAAAAGCAAAAAGACAATTTTCAAAAACAAAAGAAATACCGGGATGGATTGCTAAAGATCACTGGGACGTTTTGATGGAATATTGGAACTCTGAGAATTTTACAAAGAAATCAGAAATCAACTCGAAGAATAGAATGTCATCTAATAATGGAGAAGGTCCTTCCTTACATACCGGAGGATCAGTTGCATTTGCTGAGTACAGAAGAAGACACGTATTTTTTTAATCTTTTCAGTATTAATTAGTATTAGTCTAATTTTTTTCTATGATATATTCTGTTAATTAACAATATTCTTAATGATTGCAGAAGGAGATAACAGGGAAAGATCTCCGTAATAATGAATTATTTCTGAAGTCTCACAGAACAAAAAATGAAAAGAAGTGGATATGTGGAAAGTCAGAAAGGATGTGGGTACGTTTTTATCTCATTTCTTTAGTGCAACACCTGCTGAGTCTTCTACTTCTCCCCTTTCTCATTGTTAGTCTTGTCTTTTCCTTCATCTGTGTTAGAAAAATATTTTATTATACTGTCCTTTTTTTACTTTTGTAATACCTGGTCGATGTTTTCATTCTGATTGTTGTTCTCATTATTTTTGTGAATAACTTTGCTCCCCAATAGGCTTCCCCATTAGCAGCTCCCTTCACTTTAGTATCAATAGAATGGTTACCAGCTACTCTATTAGTTGGATTCACCTTATCATCTTCATAAGCCCAAGGAAAATTTAACCCATGGTTTTTTGTTTATTTTACACTTCTCAAACTGAGAAAGTGGTTCAACTGATCAAAGTGAAAGTGGTTCAAGCTATCATTTTCTTCTATGCATGTCATTTCATATATCCTTTCTCAAATATTATGTATCTGAAAGTATCCTGATCCCTTGGCATGATTACTTATCATTGGTAATTGATTTAATCTACAAGTGATGTTATTGTGATTGGAATGCTGAAGTCATGGAGTTATTCAATGAGTTAAGAAACTGAAGTTTTAGGCTACTGTTGGATTTTGAGAATCTTGATGGTCTCTTTGGTGAGCATTGTCGAGTGTAAAAATATGCTATAATGATATTAGACTAGGAAGAAAAGTAGTAGGCAGCTTATTAGGTGAAGTGGGGCAGTTTCTGGTTATGATGGATGATAACAACCTTGGTCGTAGAGTAAATTAAGTCTGGGCATGGAACTAGGAGGGTATTTAGATAGACTTTCTTGTCGAAGGCACTGTTATATATATATATATATATATATATATATATATATATATATATATATATATATATATATATATATATATATATAAAACTGAATTTAATACAAAAAACTCCACAACTCTAACCTACAAGAGTTTGCTCACATTGTCCATCTCATGTTCAGATAAAGAAGGAGAGTATTGCAGCAAGCTACTAGCTAGAGTAAAACTAGCTAATTTATGATAAATGATCTTCAAATTTCAAAAGGAGTACTTAAATCAAAAGGAAGTATTGAACAAGAAAATAATTACTTTCAACAATATATTACTGCCACTTGAGATTAACTTTGGCTTGGAGGAAATAACAAATATTGTTACAGAAGTAAACATTATTTCTAAATATAGGTAGCTTTTATCTAAGATGACGGTTTCAATCTTTTTGCATTGTTGTAGGAAGGGGAACAAAGTTCTTCACAAATCTGGCTAGTTATAGTACTATGTTAGGAAGCTATGATACTATATATATTGTTACCACTCCTCCCCTCCCCTCTTTTATTTGTTGATTTAAATATGTCTTGTTTTGGCACAAGACATTAAAGTTATAACAGATGTAAGTTGGTGCAAATTTGATTGTGCTGGTCCTTTTAATTTTTACTCATATACCTTACTGGAAAATTTGGCAGGCTGTGAGGGACTACAACTATGATGACCATCTGACAAGATATGTGACTTAAGATATTAGTATGACCATAATTTTCTTTTGAGTACGTTAACTAAACACACACACACGAAGATACACACTTGTATAAGTTATGTGCATGTTAAATGTGTACACTAAAGCTGCAAGGGAGCTATCAATTATGTGCTATGATATGCCTACAGTGATTCTTTTCTTCTGTCCCAACAATGTTCTCTAGGACTAGTATTAGAGTTATTGTTCAAGGACATAATTATGGTAGAATATCACAAGCACCTATTATCTTACCCTGCATTTTTTGTTTATGAATTGTAAGAAAAGCTTCTAAGTTTTTGCACATTCTAAAGTTGAGAAACATACAACAACTCTATAGCACCTCTTCTTATGCACATCAAGAAATTAACAGTGATAAGATGCCATCTGATACTAAATGAATTGTTTTTTACATTTTCTATTATGTACTTTGACAATTAGAGAAGTTTATTTCTCCATTATCCATTTCTTTCATTACAGAACAATCTGACTGCTTCACACAAATTTTATCTACCTTGTCACTTTTTTATTCTATGTAATAACTAATTACTATAATTCTTTTCAGCATACATTTACAGAAATTATTAAGGTGAAGGTAGGTGAGACTTCAACATCAAGGGATGAAGAAAGTTTTGAAGTAGATGATGAAGAGATGGAAAGAAACATGGCAACAAATGGAGATGAGGAATGAGAAAAAACTAGCGAAGAAACTGTTGTGGATTTGTTGAAAACCATACCAGATGGGCAACTACTAAAAACTTGGATTGAAATAGCTGGAGGCGCAAAAAAGGGAAGAATATATGGTCTTGGTCCCAAAAATTATATTCTGGCAGATTCATTGGACAATAATTGTGCATCCTCTAGTGCTCTTAATCCTCCAAATGTTCCTACTCAACAAGTTTTTGAAACACCTGAATTTCAGCAACTTCTTGATCGTGCAATGGAGCAACGGATGGAGAACATGTTGGCACGAATTCAAGCAGATATTCGGGAGGATATGCAAGAAGAAGTAAAAGTTGCGGCTCGTGCTGTCGTGCGGGAGATGCTTGATTTAACTTCTCAACCACCACCAAACGGCTCTGGTTGTCCCCCATCTTAGAATAGTAGAGTTTATGTTATTAATTATTTAATTTAAGGCATATTTTATTTGCCAATAGACATATATATACTTCGTTGTTCTAGGATTAATGGTACCATGATTATGCTTACGTACAAATTTATGGATTTAATTATTTATTTTGTCTCATGTCAAATTACGTAGAAAATTATATTCGTATTTCATCATATATAATATAGGAATTATTCCAAGCTAGATTTAGCCTGGAAAATATCCCAAGCCAAACCAAATATAGGCTAGGATATTTATCAAATTAGCAACCAAATTAGCTATAGACAAAAATCCTACTAGTAATTTAGCTAGAACGTTTGTAAGTTTAGCTAGGGATATTCCTAGTTATGTTGTAATGAAATCAACGCTCACCAGTCAAAATTTGCTTGGAATTTAGCTAGTCTAGTCGTAGCAAATATTAGCATGGAATAAGTCCTTAGCTAATAGCCTAGCTACGCTTCAACAAAGTCAACATTGACCAAAGAAAGTTTGCTTGGGATTTAGCTACCACATTTCCTAGCAAAGGATTGCGAGGGATTAGTGCCAAGCAAATATCCCTAGCTATATTAGCAACGGATAAAATAATTTTTTTAGCTAAAATTTAGCTAAGAGCATATTAGCTAAGGTCAATTTCCTAGCTAAATCGGTGTTAGCTAGGACTCTTGGTAAGTTAGCTAGAATTTTGGTTCCTAGCTAATTGCATGTTCTCTTGTAGTGTTTAGGGGCATGCATTCGATTTATCGATTCGATTTTGACCCTTATCGATAATTACTTATCGATTATCGATTTGTACATATGCATATCGTTATCGTTTCAATAAGGTTTCGATTTTTTCGATTTCGATTTATCGATTTTTGGGGCTTATCGATTCGGTTATCGATTACACCAATAAGAAAATTTACGGGATTCCACGGAAAGTATATCGCTGCAAACACACCTAACTAATATGGACAAAAGGAAGCTAAAATAAGAAGAGCACCGTTTATAACATAAAAATTGTGTCAACAAGCACATGCAACGAAACTAAAGTAAGGGATCAAATGTATGTCACCAACACTCCAACGGTATAAACAAATAAAAAATCAAAATACATTATCACGGCTAATTCTGTTTTCCATTAATTTGAACTTCATTCCCTTGAGCTTTAAATATGATCATTCCTTAAATGTGGTAGAGGAAATAATAGGGTTAGAGACTTAGGGTAAAGGAAAGAGTATTATAGAATAAGGGTAAAAAAATTAAAAAAAAAATTAAAAAAAATTAAAAACAATTTACTGTAGCTTATCGGTTTATCGATAAACCGATAATCGAAGAGGACAAAATCGAAATCGAAATCGATAAATCGATAAGGAAAATTTTGAAATCGAAATCGAAATCGATAAACCGAAAAATTGAAATCGATAAACCGATAACAAATAATCGATTCGATTTATCGATAAACCGATTCGAATGCACACCCCCTAGTAGTGTTAAGTCATTTACAAGTTTTATTGATGGGAAAAGGTTTGAAATGGTTATTTTGGCTTTGATGTGGCAGCGTATACGTAATGAAAGAATTTGATCATATATTACTAATATTTTGAGCTTTTATTAGTTTAGCTTTAACTTTAATTGTTATCAAAAGAAACAAATGTTTTCCTTTAGTTACAACTTTAGGCTATAGTAAATAGCATTGACTATCATTTTGTATTTTCTTAGGGATAATTGATTCTAAGTAGTTGTCTGTTCTTTATTATATTTTATAAAAGTCATACGTGCAAAGTAAGGGTGATAAATAAGCAGGTTAGGATGATTTTGGACGGATTAAAAGGGACTGAGCAATAAATGTATTAATGACTCGCCCAAAAGTTACTTGGGCTGAGATGAGTTGTGTCGATATGAGTTAAAATTTGTGAGATAGTCCAACTCGCCCAACTTTTATCCAGTTTTAGTTAGTGTATTTTTTCTCATGAATTGTTTAATTACCAAATAAGACCCTTTTTTTTGTTTTTGTTATGATCATATATAACATGTCAAATACAAAGAATTATTTTAAAAATATTTTAGCAAAGTTGCTCATGGATCAATTTGGACTAAAATAATTCAACTTTTGATGGGCTGGTTCAAGATGGGGTGAGTTCAACAATGGGCGAGTCAATAAGCGGTCCAACCCTAGTGAAAAGTTACCTTTAAAAAAAAGAATATGCTCCAATTTTTTCCCCCGAAAGTATATGTGTAAGTTGTAACTAACAAAAAGTAAAGTAAACCTATGGATGATAGTCCTTGTTCTCTAGTGCTCCTTGTTCAATTGAACGTCACGAAATTTTAGAAGGGTGAATTCCGCCGATATCCCATGTTAAAACTGGCCTAAAAATGCTTAAAAAATAAGGGGCATTTGCATCTATACCCGTTTTTTGTGTCACGTTTTAATATGTGCCCGGTTTGTAAAAAAATTACAAGCGTACCCGCTTTTTCACATAACTTCAGCATACGGAGTTGAAGTAGCAAAGGCAATCACGTAAAACTTCAGCATTCTAGTAGACAGGCCTGAAGTAGCAAGTGTGTTGAACCAAGTGTGCTGAAATTTTTGTTTATGTAACTGGCGAACTTCAGCTCTAAAGCTGAAGTTTTTATTTTGTAACTCGCGAACTTCAGCTCTAAAGCTGAAGTTTTTGTTTTTGTAACTGGCAAACTTTAGCTCTAGAGTTGAAGTTTTTGTTTTGTAACTCGCGAACTTCAGCTCTAGAGCTGAAGTTTTTGTTTTGTAACTCGCAAACTTCAGCTCTAGAACTGAAGTTTTTATTTTGTAACTATCGAACTTCAGCTCTAGAACTGGTGATGCTAAATCAACTAAGCCTATCAATCTAAAATCCAATGTGGTCAAGCTGCTGACGAGAAAATCATGCTTAATTAACATTGTTTATTGATCTAAAATCCAATACAATTCGAATCTGCTAATAAAAATCACTCCAGAATTTGCTGTAATATTTTGACTCAAATAGAAGAAATCATGATATCACTGTCTAAAAGAAAATTAAAAGGCACTGGTAAGGAGATTAAGATTAAAAAGATTATGCGCACTATATGAGAATGTTAGTCCTTTGCCCCAAAAAGAAAAAATAGTATCATATTTATGGCAATCATCCCATGAATTGAAGTTCCATAGCAGCAACAACAACAACAGCAGCAGCAACAAGAAGAAGAAGAAGAAGAAGAAGAAGAAGAAGAAGAAGAAGAAGAAGAAGAAGAAGAAGAAGAAGAAGAAGAAGAAGAAGAAGAAGAAGAAGAAGAAGAAGAATGAGGAGAAGGAGGAGGAGAAATGGGGCTGAAGTTATTTAAAAAGTGGGTACAAGTTAAAAAAATTTAAAAAAATGGGTATAGGTTAAATGGGGGCGACCAAATAGGGCGCCCCGTGCAATATTTACAAAAAATAAGGGTAAGTATAGTTTGGGCAAATCCAAAATCCAAATCCAAATCTGATTTTTTTTTTAGTTTTTTTTGGTTTGAATTTTCGGATTACAAATTAGATTTTGGATTTAATTTTAAAAGGTTGGATATTGGATTGGATATTGAATTTGGTACTTCGGATATTTGGATATCCGAAAATTTGAAATTTTTATACTTTATATTTAGTCCATTATTCATATGACAATAGCAATAAGTTCAATACCTACCCATTGGATATCATCTCATATATTCAATATTAATTACTAAGTTACTATCAGAATACTTTTTATTTGGACATGATTTTACTATTGCTACTTCTTATCGGCCGTATTAATGTCTCTATTGTATTTTTATAATAATTTTATTATTTGAATACTTTATTTGGATGATTGCGGCAAGAATGAGGAACTTTTTCAGGCAATTTAGCATGAGTACTTCATTTGGATATTCATTTTTGTAAAAAGTAGCAACATCTCAACTTATACACTCAAAATCGAAAATTCATAATATACAAACTGATTAATCTGAAACGGAACTTAAAAAATCCGATCCAGTCTGAACTTATTTAGATTGAATTTGGATTGTCATTTCTTAAATCCGAAAATCGAAAATCTAAACCGAAATTCTCATATCTAATTCGAACTGCCCGAACGCCCACCCCTACTCAAAAAGCCTAATAGCAAGTGCATCCATGGAAGGTCAAAATAGCACGTGCTATCCAGTTTTTGGACTGGTAGCTGAAAAATAGTTAGAGTTCTTAAAATCACTGGAAAATAGTCACTATTTTATAAGAAGATAAAATCTGGACAAAATATCCTAGCTGGAATACGGAAAGTTCCAGCATATATGCTGGATTATGAAGTTGCTATGTAAAAACTTTTAGCATATTATGTTGGAACTCCAGCACATTATGAATTTCCAGCATATGATGCTAGAATTTATATGTAAAAAATTCGAACTCCGGCATCTTATATTGGAATTTTGTCGAATTTTTAAGAGTGTTTTCGTTCAAATTTAATTTTTATACAAAAATATAACTAAATTTTGATTATTTTGAAATTGTGACTTTTTAATTAGCAGTTATGAATCAGACTATTTCTAAATTTTTTTCGCCCATAGAAGGGGTTAATGGGCACTAGAGATTAGAGAAATCTTCGCTAATTCTCACGTTTTGTATCTATTGTTTAGTAAATAGATATTTTTTTTACAATTGGACTTTTTAGATAAAGATCTAAAGATTCGCCTCCGAGCAAACTGAAAATCTTATGAAAAATATTAGACTGCTATAAATATATTATATTATGGATGTTCATTTAGTACTCCGTTGTAAATAATCTTCCTGAAGAAGCTTATCCATATGAGACTCCACCGTAAATATGTTTATCTATTTAGTACTCTATTGGAAATAAGCTTCCTGAAGAAGCATATCACTTCGGTACCCGGTTATGGATAAACATTACCCTAGGTAGAAGATTATCCATACCGAGTATAATAAGCTTATCCATTCAGTACTCCGTTATGGATAAACATTGCTCTCAGTAGAAGATTATCCATATCTAGTATAGTAGCAGCTTACACAGCAGTTTGCGTAGCAGCTTACACAGCAGCTTGTAGTAGCAGCTTACACAATAGCTTGTGTAGCAGCTTACACAGCAACTTGCGTAGCTGCTTACACAGCAGCTTGCGTAGCAGCTTACACAGCAGCTTGTAGTAGCAGCTTACACAACAGCTTCCTTTCTTCTATAAATAGAAGAGATTTCAGTTCATTATGTACATCAGTTTGAATTCGAATAATATATTAAGAGATTTCATTAAATAGAAGAGATTTCAGTTCATTATGTACATCAGTTCATTAAGAGATTTCAGGCCCTCACCTTGATGAGGGCCTGAAAAATGGAATATCTTACTGTTAAAAATCCAGTCATACTGTGGAATAATTTGAAAGATAGATATGACCACCTGAAGATGGTCGTTCTTCCACAGGCACGATATGATTGGACTCATCTAAGGCTACAAGATTTTAAATCTATCAGTGAGTATAATTCTGCTATGTTCAGAATTATTTCGCAATTGAAGTTATGTGGTGATAATATTACTGATCATGATATATTGGAGAAAACTTTCACCACTTTTCATGCCTCGAATATGCTCCTGCAGTAGCAATATCGAGAGATGGGATTTAAAAAGTATTCTAAACTTATCTCACATCTTTTTATAGACGAGCAACATAATGGGCTATTAATGAAAAATCATGAAAGCCGACCTACTGGTTCTTGTCCATTCCCTGAAGTGAATGAGACGAACTTCCACCAGGCTAAACGTGGAAAAGGTCGCGGCCCCAGTCGTGGTCATGGTCGTGGTCGGGAAAGAAACTCTAATCATGGTAATAATAATGCACCAAAGAACACTCCTCAACACCAGCAGTGGAAAAGGAAGGAACAAAAGCATGAAGCGGCGCAAACACCAAATGCAGAAAATGCATGCTATAGATGTGGAGAAAAAGGGCACTGGTCACGTACCTGTCGTACGCCAAAGCACCTGGTTGAGCTTTATCAAGCCTCCCTAAAGAAGACAGAGAAAAATGCTGAAACAAATTTTATTTCTGAAGATAATTTAGACTTCATGCATTTGGATGTAACTGATTACCTTGCACTCCCAGAAGGAGAAACAAGTCATGTAATCGGTGGTGAATCTATAAAAATGTAAATATTTTAATTTTTGTTGTTTGTAATAGATAGTATGGTTATGTAATTGTTGTACATAAAAAATAAATTATGATTTGATAATGATGTTTACTATAATATATCTTATTTATGTCATTTTGAAGAATATGGATAATATTATTAGATCAACTTAAACTCTAGCAGAGTTTGCAAGAAATATACAACCACCAGAAGTAGTTATATTTCATATATCTCATTGTAATTAACCACCAGAAGTGGTATATGTCTATGATCACCAGAAGTGATAATTTAGGCTTTCTATGGTTACAATTGAAGATAAACTACATAAATATTCTCTATATTAAATGCACGCCTCGATTTGCTCCTGAAGTAGTAAATATTTTAAAAGAGATTGAGGCATCACGATTTGATGTGATTAATGTGCATTCCGATAATTATGTTCGATTTCCTGAAGGATGAGAACTTTGGATAATATTAATCCATTCCCTGAAGTGAATGTGACAATATTAATAAATCGGGTAAATATGAACGCACTCTTGTTATGAATATATCACAGTTCACCTTCAGAAGAGGTAATATAATTGAGAGAATATATACTCAATATTTCGTATTTTAAATTTGCTCCTGAAGAAGTAACACAATTGAAATTGCCTCCTGAAGTAGGAAAATATTATGAAGAAGAGTTTTCTTGTGCTTAAACAATTGTTTTACATTATTTATTTGATTGTGATTTTCTCTCATGATACCAGAAGTGTATGAGAAATATTTGATAGTACAAAATGTATCAACAACTCCTGAAGAGCTAACTGTTTGCCTAAAGGATACATGACACCAGTAGTGCCAGATAAATATTAGATTGTGGATAATAAATGAAGGCTCTCGAAGAGCTTATATACAAATATGTCATTCATATTATATGATTATGGTCAAAACATATGTTGTAGTAAACCTGAAGTTTACTAATATAAATGACTATCATATTGAGACTACAAATGATTGGAAGATTGATAATCTTCATGTTTCCACAATCATAGGGGGTAAAATAATATGTATGTGGGAAGTTACCCGCCTTATTCTTTAATTTGTACTATATCATGTATCACAGTAAACCAGAAGTTTACTAAAGCAAAAGTTTATGCCATAGTAAACCAGAAGTTTACTAAGAGATAACACATGACATGATAAACTTGAAGTTTTCATTTGTCATTTTTAAATGAGCTATTTGAGAATTCAGATAAGCATATACTAAAGAACTAGAAGATTCTTTAGGAATTCTCATGTGCTGCTTGCTCTCATAGTGAATTGATTATACCAGCTAAAGTTGGGACTAAGACCCCTGATTCTGAAATATATAAAAGGTGAATATGGGCTCGTTCACCTATCATGTGAACCACTTATAGGTGCATATATGAGATGGTTACATGTGTAATTATTGTCAACCTGCAGTTTGACATTTGGAATTGCTTTTCTCGATTAAGAGCATAATTTTCAGATTATGAAATTAAGACAGTTCATCTTGATAATGCTGGTTTATATCCAAGCTGGTTTAGCATTGAATACCTCCTATTAATGGCTAAACCATTTCTTATGAGAACAAAACTTCATGTGTTGGTCTAAGATTTTCTAAATTGCATATAGCAGCACTTGTATGCATCAGATCAACAATATATGATAAGTCCTCCCTTTACAATTGGTTTAGGATCAGAAACCAAATATTTTTACTATCTTTTGTTGTGTGGTATATGATTAATTTCTCTACCATAATACACAAAGATATGTTTCCCAAAGATGATTGGGGATATATGTTAATTTTTCTAACATTTGGGGGATGGAATAAACAGTTGAAAAATATGCTATATGAATCGAATTATCATGATCCTCACTTAGAAGATAATTCAAATCGAATGTCAGAAGCATTTGCTGATCCAAAATTAAATATCATATTTCAGCTGCAAATGCTCCTATTAAAATTAAAGTCCCAGAAGGATAGAGTTTACTGTACGCATGAAGCGTGGTAGACCAATCGGTTCCAAAGGTAACAATCCTTAAAAAATAGTAGGAGCTAATGATCAAAATGAGGAGGAAATAAGCTCTAGAAGAGCCCACGACATAACATTTCATGAAACTCCCAAAAAAGGTTCAGGTACCTGAAAATAAAGAAAGTGATGAGATCTCCACAAGTTATGTCGCTTCGGAACTGACACAAAATGATCGTCGACGATATATTTAATACAATATAGTGCACAATATTGTAAAAGATTGTGAGGATCGGACTAGCAGTCCAGACACTTGAAGATGTCATACCATTTAGATACAAGTTTTAACTTATATGACTTATTTGGCTAAATCTATATGAAGATCCTTGAAGGATTGAAAATACCTGAAGCATATAATTCAAAGTATTGATAAATGTACTCGATCAAATTATAAAGATCTTTGTACGGTTTAAAGCAATCTGTGCGCGTGTGGTATAATCGCCTCAGTAAATATTTGCTGAAAGAAAGTTACATAAATTATGTTATTTGTCCATGTATTTTTATAAAGAAAATGTCATCAAAATTTGTTACACTTGCTGTTTATGTTGGTGACATAAATCTTATTGGAACTCCGGAAGAGCTCCAAGAGAGTCTTAAAAATACTTTTACATGGACAAAGTGTACCCACTAAGTACACCAATGAATATTCAATCACTTGAAGTGAATAAGGATCCATTCCAACCTCTAGAAGAGGATGAGGAGCTCCTTGGTCCTGAAATACTCTATCTCGGTGTAGATGGTGCACTTATTTATCTTGTTAATGCTAACAAAAGTGGTGCAGATCGTATTGGTAATGCAGATGCAGATTATTTATCCGATACCCATAAAGCCCGATTTCAAACTGGCAAACAGGGAGTGCATATGATTGAGATCAATGATTCATTCGAGAAACATGTGGGTTGGAATGTGATAAAAGACCCACAATATTATACGGGGACAATGTTTCATGCATAGCACTATTAAAGGGAGGATTTATAAAAGGAGATAGAACGAAGAACATTTCACCAGAATTATTTTACACACACGATCTTCAGAAAAGTGGTGACATTGATGTGCAACAAATTCGTTCAAGTGATAATCCAGCAGATTTATTCACTAAATCTTTGCCAACTTCAACTTTTGAGAAGATGGTATACAAGATTGGAATGCGGAGACTCAAATATTTGAAACAAGGTTTTCATCAGGGGGAGTAAAATACGCGATGCACTCTTTTTCCCTTACTAAGATTTTTTCCCATGGGGTTTTCCTTATAAGGTTTTTAATGAGGTACCTAGCAATGCGTATTACTAAATATGTGTACTCTTTTTCCTTTACTAGGATTTTTTCCCACGTGATTTTTCCTAGTAAGGTTTTAATGAGACATATTACCTTTTAATGAACATCCAAGGGGGAGTGTTATAAATATATTATATTATGGATGTTCATTTAGTATTCCGTTGTAAATAATCTTCCTGAAGAAGCTTATCCATATGAGACTCCACCGTAAATATGTTTATCTATTTAGTACTCTATTGGAAATAAGCTTCCTGAAGAAGCTTATCACTTCAGTACCCGGTTATGGATATACATTACCCTAGGTAGAAGATTATCCATACCGAGTATAATAAGCTTATCCATTCAGTACTCCGTTATGGATAAACATTGCTCTCAGTAGAAGATTATCCATATCTGGTATAGTAGCAGCTCGCATAGCAGCTTACACAGCAGCTTGCGTAGCAGTTTACACAACAGCTTCCTTTCTTCTATAAATAGAAGAGATTTCAGTTCATTATGTACATCATTTTGAATTCGAATAATATATCAATTTCTCTCTATACTTGTCTTTACTTTATAGTCTTTATTTTATAACAGGGATCCACGATCTATAATTTTATAAGTTATTGTAAACGCTAGACTACAATCTAATATTTTGTGAGTAAACTAAATATTAAATGAGCAAACATTATCCATGAGTCTTAACGTTGTTGTCAGAAAGGAGCAACTTTGCAAGGACTAGTTTTGCATAATTTATTAAAATTGGTAAAAAATTTAAACAGTAGCCTAAAAAAGGGAACATTTGTGTAAAGCAGCCATGACACTAGCTATATCTGGACTAAAATGTTGTATGGCCCATTTTGGTGATTTCACCATTTTGGGCCTTCACTGACAATTATGTTATCTCTCCCTCTTTACCCAACGTGTGAAGAAGTGTTATTTGTATTAGATAGGGATTTTTTCCTTCCTATACTATATATGAAACTTTATTATCAATTATGTGCATAGTATCTAAATTACCCGCTTAGTCCATATTTTTCCTATAATTTCTGTATTCGTTTATTAGGAATTAATAGGGCAGAATCTTCCCTTAATAACGCGCGAAAAATCAGGAAAGAATCTTGGGATTGATTGATTCTACATTAAATTCAAGTTTTGAAACGGAAAGGAGATTTCTTATCTGCGTAATTTACTCTTAAACTACAATTCAATTTTTTTTTTTGAAAAAAAGTACGAACAGCTTCAACAAACTACGAACAACTTCAACAAACTGAATTCAAATTGTAGAATTCAAATCTTCGAGATTTAACAACTCAACATTGCTATATTCTGTTCTTCGTCGTTTTGAGAAATCAAATTGGCGATCATATATCTGTTCTTCATCTTTGTTTCTCTCAATCTAGAAATCCAAAAAAACGGAAAAATTAGAATAATACATCAGCAACAACATGCAATCATGTCTAAAATCGCAATCATGCTACAATTGAATGGGAGTTGGGATAACTATGACAGATTTAGAGATTTTGAAGTTGATGCCATTGTGGTAGATGAGAATGCAAGATACAGTATTCTGATTTCTACAATTACGAAAAAATTTAGAATAATAAATTAGCAACAACACGCAATCATGTCCAAAATCGCAATCATGCTACAATTGAATGAGAATTGGGATAACTATGGCAGATTTAGAGATTTTGAAGTTGATGCCATTGTGGTAGATGAGAATGCAAGCTACAGTATTCTGATTTCTACAATTGCAGAACAACTATCGATTGATACTTCAGAAAAAATTGTAGAAATCAAATACATGATGAACAACAATTGTCCCCCAATGGAGATTAAAAATGATATGGGGGTTCGTGTGTATATGGAGACCAAAAAGGAGAATAAAAACTTAGGTTCATATCTGTTATGTATAAGTGTACGAGATTTCAATATGGAATTGTCACCAACGATAACACAAGTGCAGGTTTGTATAGTTCGAAATTGCATAGAATTATGATTTTACGGTATTATCTACAAAATTACTACATTTACCTACAATTAAACTACAAATCAGCTTAATGAAAGAATAAAGCAATGTTATTTTCAAAATTATCTACAAAAAATACTACATTTATACGACAAAATAAACTACAATCTATGATTAGAAATTGTTAATTTCAAAATGTTGTCTTCAAATAAAACTACAATCTATGTTTAGAAAATCTAGCCAAATAAAATACAAATCAGTTTAATTATGTACGAAGCAGTATTGTTTTCACAAATTTCTACAAATTGCAACAGTTATAGTACAATTTAACTACAATGTCTGACATCCTAAAATGGATGACTACAAAATTTTCACTATATCTACAAATTATCTACAAAGATTCTAAAAAATTATAATGACACTGTTTATCTTTATTTTGATGCAGGTTTGTCTGGATCCCTAAAGTTACTTGATATGCCATCCTCTCTAGCTATAGAGGAATATCAAAGTGAAATAATAACAGAATCTACGCAAACTGCTATTGAAGAAGGACAAGTGTATCAGGACAAGCAAACTGTAACTGCTGCAATGAAGCACTTTTCTGTGATGCACAAGTTCCAGTCAGAGTTAAAAGATCTAGTCATAGAAGGTATGAAGATATTTGTGGAGAAAAGATCATTAAAAGCAGTGTTTTACTCAAGATATGTGTTTTTTAAACATTGTAGATAAATTGTAGTTATATTGTAGTTTATGTTACTTTATGTTAAAACAATCCTTTTGTTGCATCTACATTTATAATCTGTATTAAGTATTGTATTTTTTTGTAGCTATTGGCTTGTATGCATTGGTGAAAACTGTAAATGGCACTTCAAGGCAACGTCAATTAATGATTCCGCAATGTTCAAGATAAGGAGTTTCAACCGACAACACACATGCTCCTTAATGGACGAAACATTCATACAGCGCAAACGTACTGCAGCTGTAGTTGGTAGCATGATCATTCCAAAGTATTGTGATCCTAAGACTGTTTACACACCAAAGGACATACAAACTGACATGTTATCCGAACACGGAGTGAACCTAAGCTACATGCAAGCATGGAGAGCAAAGGAAAAGGCTTTACAGTTTTTGAGAGAGAATCCGGCTGACTCCTACAGCAAATTACCCAAATATTTTTATATTCTTGAGGAAACTTATCCTGGTTTGGTTGTTAAATTGAAGAAGACATCAAATGAATGTTTCTTATACGTATTTGTTTCTCTTTGTACATCAATAAGTGGTTGGCAACATTGTAGGCCAGTAGTAGTGGTTGATGGGACATTCTTAAAGTCAGCCTACAGGGGGATTATGCTGACAGCAAGCACCATGGATGCAGCAGGTAAAAAGTGTAAAAAATTTGTAGTTATTTTGTAGGCAGTCTATAAAATGTATATATATTGTAGTTATTTTGTAGCTATTACATGAAATGTAGATAAATTGTCTATATTATGAAGATATATTGTAGTTGTTATGTATTTATATTTTTATATACATTTTCAAAGCTGCCAATTAATATTTTATGAATTAATAATGTAGGTACAATATTGCCCTTGACATATGTTGTGGTTGATTCTGAAAACGACGCATCTTGGAAGTGGTTCTTTGAGCAATTCAAGCAGGCATATGGTGAATGGCCTTCAATGTGTGTCGTTTCAGATAGGAATGAGAGTATACTGAAGGCAACATCAATTGTCTATCCGGGCATGCCACACTACTCTTGCATGTGGCATATTTGGACAAATATAAGGTCAAAATTCAAGAAGGGTCATCTACAATTACATGAATTGTACTTTGCTACAGCACGGTCATACACTCTGGATGAATTTAATGAAAGAATGTCGAAGATTGAAGAGGTAGACCCGCATGTGAAATCTTACCTATATGATATTGGCTATCATAGATGGTCAAGAGTACATGCAACTGTGAATAGAACGTGGACAATGACATCAAATATTGCAGAGTCGTTGAACGTTGTAACAAAAGATGCAAGAGAGCTGTCGATATTTGATCTTTTAGAGTATATATAGACACTGCTAGAACGTTGGACCAACGAGAAGTTATTGAAGGCGAAGGGTACTTTCACAAGGGTACTTTCACATTTCTTGGGTCCAAATTCAACAAAGAATTAGAGAACAAAAGAATATAATCTCAGAAGCTTAGGGTAAGATCTGTTTATTTGGTGCAGAAAAAATAAATTACTTAATATGCAGTGTTTCCAGATTGTAGATAAATTATAGTCAAATTGTAGATAATTGTAGGTTGTAGATAAGGTGTAGAATATTTGTAGATGATTTGTAGATAAATTGTAGATAATTTATTTTTATGATTGAGATAATATTTTTTCTGTTTGTTCTGTAATTTTAGGTGAGGGATTCAACAGATCATATACATACTATGTTAGATGGTTTGAAGCGATACATTGTGTGTCTAGAAAACAAGAAATGTAGTTGTGGCCAATTCCAACTTGAAGAACTTAAATGTGCACATGCTTTAGCAGCATTAAGGCACAGGAATGAAACATATGAAAACTATTGCTCTCCGTATTACACAAGGGAGAGCCTTCTGCGTACATATGAAATACCAGTAAATCATATTCTTGATAAAAGCAAATAGTATGTGCCACAACATATTTTGGATGACGTAGTAAATCCACCGACGGGAGATAAAAGGTAGCCAGGGAGACCTCAAAAGGAAAGATATAAAACATATGATGAAATAAAGTCAAAGAAGTACAAGGTGTCATGTGGAAATTGTGGAGGTGAAGGGCATAACAAAAGATCTTGCAAGAATGCGCCCAAGAAGAAATGAATATCATGTAGTTAGAATAGTTATTCAAACTAACTGTTAGTGAGTTAAAGTTAGCAGATTTTTTGTGTAATCGTTTAAGTTTTTAAAGATCATTATGAAGTAGACTACAAATTTGTTTATGTGTGTTTAATATGCTTTTATGTATTGTGTCAGGCATCTAAATTTGTCTTTGATATAGTGTAATTAAATTTTAATATTTATTATCTACAATACATTTGATATTAAAAAAGTAACTTTAATGTAAAGTGTTTCCAGATTGTAGGTAAAATATAGGTTAAATGTAGTTAAATTGTAGTCTTGGTAATAATTTGTAGATGATTTGTAGATAAATTGTAGATAATATATTTCTATGATTGGAGTACTTATTTTTTCTGATTGTTGTGTAATTTAACTTCAACTGACAGTTATATACAGATATTACCTAGAATTTGAAGGTATTTCATAAAAAATATGAACATATACAACTACAAAATTATATACAATAACTACATTGAGTGTTTCCAAAATGTAGATATTGTGAAGATTATTTGTAGGCAAATTGTATTCTAACATCAAAATACTCATGTTTAATATAATGAAGATACAGTGCTGTAAACAACCAATTTATATTCAAGTGAACAACTAATATTGAAAGATAAAATAACAAAACAAAAAGGTATGCTGCAATAAAAAAATAAAAATTTTGTTCATAAAGTAGTGTATTCTCCTTCAACTACAAATTGGCATCAACTAAACTAGGAAAACAGGACACTACTTCTTCTTTCTCTGGACTCTAGTCTTTTCATTCAAAGCAGAAGCACCCTTTCTCCTTGCTAGCCTACCTGTAACCTCACTTTCACTGATTGACCCATCTTCTTGCTTCTTTGTAGCAGAGTCCCATAGGAGAGCTCCATAGCGTCTACGGTGTTGGTCGATATCTGAAAGGTCTTCTGAAGGGATTGACAAATCTCCAAGGCTAACATACTCCGCAAAAGCAGCCACAAATACACCACAATCGCTACATAAGACAAAAAAATTAATTATTTAACAAATGATTATAAAAAAAAAAATTAAACATCTAGAAAGAGAGAATAGTTTTTTTACAGTGATCCTTCCTTTTGCTGTGGAATCTCCGCAACCATCCACTGTATGTTGAGAGGGTCTGTAACTGGTTTCTCAATGTATGCCTTTGTGGTCTTGAAGTCAATGTCTTTACGCTTCCCGAAGAAACCAATGCAACACAAATACAGAGGGATAATGATTGAAAGCTTATCAACCATGATTCAACAGCATTATGATGGTGTGAAGATACCATGGAATCATACACATAAAGTTGTCTGTCCGCTATGTCGAAAACGACCAAAAACCAATGGAAATTCTCTACAATGTTCACGGGCATAATGACATAGTAAGCTTCATCCCAGGCAACATTAGCAAGAAGTCTATACCCAAGAATATATTCTGCAACATCATCATCGGGTTTAACAAACGAATACTTTTTTTCTGGCGGAGAACTTATGAACTTCTCATATATTTGTTCAATCTTTGACTTGAACAAGCAATCGGTTGTTGTAAACCTAGTGTTGTTGTTGTTGGGGCTATATTTGCCTCTTTTTCTCAGGTAATACATAATAACATCAATGTGCTGCAAAATAAAACAAAATCTACTATAAGCTACAGTGTAACTACAATTATCAACAAAGCAGCGACACTTTAAACTACAAAGCCAGAATTCAAATAATCTAACAAATAGCTACACTTTAGCTACTATACACAACAACACATGGAACACAACAACTACCATAAGGTCTCAATAATATCTACATTCAAACTACAGTTAATATTATAAGTCTTCAACTTGCTCTACAATTTAACTACAAATTAACTAATCATGAAATACAGATATACCAATTCTGTCCAAATTACCAAATATATAATTTTTACATACAATTCATCATTAAATATGATACATAAGTTCCAACCTAAATACAATCACACTATAAATAATAAGAGCAGCATTTATAAGAAATGTCTACATTATATCTACAATTTATAATAAAAGGCATGGTCACAAATATTTCATATCTACAATATAACTACAATTATACTACAAAACAGAAGACAAAATATATCTTGTGAATTTATTCTTTGATACTTACCGAGTCATTGAGGACTTGTCCGGGGTGAGAAAGGGAATAAAACCAGTCCTTCTTTTGGTTATCCTTTATGGAAAAGGGAGCCTTCCTCCTGTAACAACAAATAAATGTCCAATCAAAAAAATCACAGAATGAATTACATATTTAAACTTTAAAATGCTGAAATGGAAGTGTCAAATTAATCATTCATACCTCTTAGATACTTTGTCACTATGGTGGTATAACCACTTGTTGAACTTATCTAACACATCAGAATCTACATTTTCACCTATAAGAGTTGTGAAGGGGTGCTTGAGGTAGAAAAATTTAGGTCCAATAGAGCTGCTGCCTCCAGAACTATATAGAGGTATGAAAAGTGATCGTGCATGTTTCCCCGGTTGCGTGGTTCTCCTCGGATGAATAGGGGTTGCTTCATCTGGTATGGGCTCGCCATGCTTAACCAATTGTGTTAAGTTGTCTGGCAACTCAAAGTCATCCAATGTCACACCCTTCTTATCAATGCCTGATCCTTCAGAAACAACTTCATCCACATGTTGTGCATCTTCACCTTCATTTAGCTGTTTCTCAATGACTTGTTCTGTCTGAGCTGCTACAGTCACTCCGTGAATTGGGGACTGTGCATTGATATCTTCAATATCCGTTACATAAAACATAACTTACTTAACAGGAATGTAAAATTGTATAAACAACAATTATTTATTCTGAATGACAGTATGATATTATACCTGCTTGTTCTACCTCAGTTGCTTCTTGAAATTCTGAATATAAGTCAACATGTGCTGGAACATGTTCTGGACAAACTACAGCTTCAATTTATAATTAAAAAAGGTAAATAATACTAGATAATGCTACCTTGAAAGTTGTAGATATATGTAGGAAGTTGTAGATAAAATGTGAATAATAAAACTATGCTCTATAAAGTTTTATACTAAGTGTATATAATTGTAGATACATGTGTTGCTTGTGCTTGCATGCACTTGATCACCAATATTGAACTGAAATTGCTGGTTGTTCACTCCTTGTTGTTGGTCATTGTTTTTGGTTGAACTACGAGCAAACTAAAGATTTTATGTTAGTTTGAGTATATTGTTTCATATGTCATAATTTGTTTTGGTATATAAATATATGTCAACTCTTACCTTTGCCTCATCCACATCATATCTCCTATTTATCAAATTTAAAACACTCTTCACAGAATCATCTATAACCACTCAAAGGTCATGGAGTTCCTCAAATATAGCCTTCCTAAAATCCTCTAACTTTCCATCAACCTAAAAGTTAAAAATATAGTTAGTTGGTAATTTTATTCAAATAAATTACAAATCAGTTTAATTATGTACGAGGCAGTATTATTTTCACAATTGTCTACAAATTGCTACAGTTATACTACAATTTAACTACAATGTGTGCAATCCCAACAGGGCTGACTATAGAATTATACTACAATTTAACTACAATGTATACTACATAAATTGTTATGAAATGTAGATAAATTATAGCAAATATATAAATATATTGTAGTTAATAATATTACTTGCTCAATTACCTTTTCTAGCTTCCTGAGCTTCTTAGCCACAGATTCCTTGTCCTCTTGACAATCTGTATGTTTGGGTTCCAATGTTGGAGAATCAGCATTTGGAACTTCTGATGATTGTGCACCTTGTTCATCTTCATACTCAATCTTGTTTGGCAGAGTAGGCACTCCAATCTCTTCTCCAGATTCAGTCATGCTTGTGAACTGAATAATGAAAAAAAAACAGTTAGTTCCACTAAGGCAGAAAATGTAGACCAATTGTAGATATTATGAAGGTAAATGTAGCAACATACAAAACTAAAAAAAAATACCTTAATCCACTCAGGCTTGATCATCTTCTTTTCAAAGGCAGTTAACCAAATCTGCCCCTTAGTAGCTGACCATCTTAATATGCGAGGTATTGAGTCTGAACACCTCATAGCAAGCTCCCTGCTGACGGTCGAGCAACACTCATAAAGCCACACTTGCAAGGCTAATGAGCATCCCCATATGAGATAAGAATATACACGGGGATTTAGACGATGCCTAACGGATTTCATAATCTGATTGAACGATTTAATACCCCATGGGTATGACTCAAACTGACCAGACTCTACCAAATAGAATCTAAAGTGGTCTATAAAAAACACATGGTCTTTGTCATAAGGGCAAACAAAAAATTCCAAAAGATAATGAATGCACAACTTGACTGCATCCTCATCGTTTACCCAAGATCTATTTGTTACTATGTTTTTCAAATATCACTTCTCTACTCTTTTTTTGTTAGGAAAATAGTTGTTCATTAACTTGCTAACATAACTAGAAGTATATCCATAATCTGTAAACTGATTCACACAATTTAAATCGGTAATTAAACCAAACTCTCTCAATGAAAAATTCAATTTTCCCCACTTCAAGTGGATTGAAAAAAATGATTCATTAGACTTAGACAGTTCATACTTCATTAGAAGATGAATAGCTTGATTTTGCATGCAAATGGAGGGGAGAGACAGTAAGTAACCAAAACAAGTGTTTTTAAAAAGCTTTAAAGCATTTGGAGACAAACTCTTTTATCTGGATAAGAATGCTAGGATCACACAAAGTGTGGAATCTAAGCACCCCATAATCCACATTATATGGGGCAAAATATGTCCATTATGCACAAAATGATAAATTATTTCACATTAGTAAACTGCATAAAAATGAAGCATTAATCTACATATTATCTACATATAACTACACAATCACTACACAAATAGCTACAACAAATCAGGAAGAAAAAATACAAAAAAATCTGCTTCAAAAAAGTACAGCCTACCCACACATATAACTACAAAACACTACAAGACATCTACAGATATAAACATTATCTACAAAAAAGCAGGAAGAAAAAAGTAACTACAGCTCTGTTTCAAAATTTAAAAGTTAACGATAATATAACTACAAAACGACAATAAAATAACTCCAATTATAAACTGTAGAAAATCACAACTACAAATAATCTACAAAATTAAGACAACTAATCTACAATTTACCAAAACACTTAAAACAGAGATTTTTACATCCAAAACAAAACTAAAAAACTGGAAACGAAAATAATAAATGTTTACCTTCACCAAAAAAAATTTCTGAACCAATTTTGGGAGTTTTTTGGACTGTTTCTTCGTTTTTTGTTTTGAGGAAGCAGGAGACAACTTGAGTTTTTTAACTGTTGGAATTTTAGGGACATCTTCAGCAAAGTCGTCATCTACACATACCTCTTTCTCCTTTCTTTTGAGTTGTTTGCCGCCTGGTGTAGCACTTCCTCCAGCATCTACATCGTGCATTTGCTTTGTTCTCATCTCAGCACAGATTTGTCTAGGAGATGAACTGTGAGTAGTAGGTTCCATTGCATGTGTAGATTTTACTTGGCTTTGTGGTGATTTTGGTGTTAAAACACCCAAATCGAAAGAGGGGATATCACCTATTGTAGATTTTTTAGGTAAAGTTTTGGGAGATTTGATGTTCTTCATGGTTTAACTTCAACTTGACTAAAGATGAGAACGGATTTTGTAGAATAATAACTTCAATATTTGGTGAATTTAAATGGAGAATAATGAAGAACGTGGGTAGCTTTTGTTCTGTAAAGAAGAAAACAGACGCTAAACGTGGGGGAGTGAAGGGTAAAGGTAAAACGTGGGGGGGGGGGGGGATTGAGCTGAAAGGAAAGAGAAACGTGGGAATATACGGTCCTATAATTATGCCTCATATAAATGCCCCATTAATTATATCCCTGTTTTAAATTATGGTATATAAATGATAATTTAGTATACTAAATGTAATTATCTCTAACCTTAAACATTGAGGGTAATAAGGTTTTATATGTGGCATATGAAGGTAAAAATTCCTATTAGATATATATGGGGAGAAATTCAAAAATAGCCAGATTTACAAGTGGTCATTCAAAAATAGTCACACTTTTAAAAGTAATCGAAATTTAGCCACTTTTCATGTAAAGATAAATCTGAACGAAAATACTGTTCGAAATCCGAAAAATACTTCAGTATATTATTATGGAGTTCCAGCATAAGTATACTGGAACTCTAGCATATTATACTGGAGTTCCAGCAGAAGTATACAGAAACTCCAGCATAATATAATGGAGTTCTAGCATAAATATACTAGAACTCCAACATAATATATTGGAGCTCCAGCAAAGTATACCTGTCCAGTATAAGATGTTGGAAGTTCATACACAGGTGCTCGAATCTCCAATATATTATGCTGGAACTTTTCGCGTGTTGGAGTTCCAGCATAATATGTTGGAAGTTTATATACAAGTGCACCGAACTCCAGTATATTATGCTGGGCTGGTCTCTGTTGTAGCAAAATAATGGCTATTTTTCAATGACTTGGCAAACACTGACTATTTTTAAATGACCAGTCCGAAAACTGGCTAGCCCGTGCTATTTATATATATATATATATATATATATATATATATATATATATATATATATATATATATATATATATATATGGCATGATGTGGCTCAGTCCCATCTTTGCATGTTTCAAGTTCACAATTTTGCCCACCAAAGTTATGAGTTTCACAACAACCAAAAAAAAATGATAAGTCTTACACTAATTTTTTATATTGGTGCTGAATTTAGTGCAGTGCACAACACATTTCATCCCGAGGCAGATCTATTATTGTAAAGAGAGGTGTCACTAGCACTCGGAATTTGGCAAAAATTTCATACTATATTTAGATGATTTTTAAAAAATTACTGATATTTTAGCAGTGACATCTAATATATATAACATATTTTAGTTGAATCTAAAAGTACACTCACGACCTCAAATTCTCGGTCCGCCATTTGATCCATAAACTCCACGAGACTAGCCTATTTTCGTTGGGTGTCAATATTCTTGCTGCTATATGGCTAGTCTAGACATGTTAAGACGTCTATTCTTTTACTAGTAGGTATTTTGGTGCTCTATATGCAATAATTATTATTATTATTATTATTATTATTATTATTATTATAATAATAATAATAATAATAATAATAATAATAATAATAATTATTATTATTATTATTATTATTATTATTTTTACTTTATTGTCCTTTCCTAGTTCAAATGATTTCTTGAGAAATTGTTATCCCCTTGTTTTTTCCTTTATTTAACAAATTGAACTAATGGCAAAATATTACTATGGCAAAAGATGTTATTTTTATATTGAAAAATTACACGATACATCAAATATTTAACGGTATTTATTATTCGTAGGTATACTTTTAGTGAATTTATCATTCATAGCTATGTTTGAATTTATAGCAAATTCATAAAATAAGAGATTAATTATTTTGAACTGAAAAAAGAGAGCAACAAGCTTTCATAGCTTAGTTGGTTAGAGCGCCCGCTTAATTAGCGGAGGTCTTGAGTTTGACTTTCTATAAAAATATTTTATTTTTCTGTGTTTCTTGTATACAGTCGCATATTCTTTGTATACACCCTTGTATTTCACCTTAGTTACAAGAGAAAATCTCACTTTATACCTATTAATTTTAAACTATTTATCTTTAATGTCCAGACCCAAACTATTTACCCGGTTATTCCCTACTAATATGAACGTGCGGCTTGTCCCCCAGCTCAACTGCTTCTCCAACTCGTTATCGTCGCTAATCTCTGACAAAGTATAATTTTTTACAGCTCAAACACCGTTGACTTGCTAATTCCCCTTTGCTTGCTGAAGACAGAGGAAATAGGAAACTACATTTTAGGTGTTTTTCCACGCCAATCAAAACCTTAATTCGATCGGTGCCTTCAGGTTGGTTTTTCTTGTTACTTCTCATACGCATTGTTAAGTTACTCTGGACCTCTGCATCGAAAAGATTTTGTGTGGTAATTATTGATATAATTAACTCGGACATTTTCGATTTTGCTAATAGAACCTGCAAAATTGTGGGTCCCTACGAGTTGAATCGAGAGACATTCTGGTTTTTGCTAATGTTGTTGAATTCTTTTTTGGGTGATCGGTCAAATGATTTTTAGTTACTATAATGATTGATCAATAATATGAGGGAGTAATAAACTTTGCATTTGAGTTGAGGACTAATACCTTCTGGAAGTTCATACTGAAATTTGATAGCAGTTGGAGTTGATTTGAGGTGATTGAGATCCAAATTTTCAGCTGAAAATCGAAGAAGAACACAACTACCCAATAATATACTGCTATTATATACAATATACTGTAGGAGTATATAGCTATACTGCAATATTATACTATTATAGTTTACAATATATACTGCAACAGTATATTGTAATAATCGAAGAAGAACACAGTTACCTGGTTGTATACCGCTACAGTATACAATATACTATAGGAGTATATAATTATACTGCAACAGTATACTATTATAGTGTACAATATATTGTTATAGTATACTGTAATAATATGCAATATACTATAACAATATGATATAATAGTATACAATATACTATAATAGTATACTTATTACTCGTAAATTCACTTGCTTTTTTCCTTTTAATTTGCTTTAAGCTTTTACCCAGCGTGATGGGCAAATTGAAAATGCACAAAAAAATAAACAAAATATTATAGTATGCTATATAATGTAACGGTATACTCGTACAATTAGATCCTTTTAGAATTTTTTGAAATTTTTATTGACAACTGATATTATTTCAGTTTAATAATTGAATTAATTTTTTTTAACTCTTTACATATAATTGTATACCCTGTTGGTGTATCAATATACTATACAAATATCATATGTTAGTTAATATTTTTTGGTTGTGTTAGCTACATTTAATTGGTACATAATTTGATTTTTCTTTATCCGACAGACCCATATTTAGTATGTCTAAAAAATAGGTTAACCGGCGGATAATATGAGTAACCATATTATCCATGACTTCTTCCATGTGACGAGCCCGTTTGGACATAACAAATTTTCCCTTTTTTCGAAATTTTTCACTTTTTTTCAAAATCAGTGTTTGTTCATAAAATATTTAATTTTCACTTGAATATGTATTTTGGAATTTTTCAAAAATTTAAAAAACTTCAAAAAGCTATTTTTCAAAATTTTCACTCAGATTACTCACAAACTTCCAAAATTATATTCATGTCTAAACACAACTCTAATTTTCAAATACCATTTTTACTTGATTTTTTTTCCAGTTTTTTTGGAATTTTACTATCTTTATGTCCAAACGCCCACTTAGTCTCTCTAACTTGAGGAATCCCCAATTTTAGGCTTTACAAATGTAAAAATTAAATACATTGGTTATCCATTGGTTACCCATTGATTATCAATTTTCTAAATGGATAATATGGTTCTTATCCATATTTGACCCATTTTTAAAAAGTTCATTATCCAACTCATTTTTAGTTGATAATATGGGTGGTTAACTATTTTCTTTTAACCATTTTGCCACCCTTAGTAACTACGAATAGTAATTAGGTAAACTATAGTTACGATCTAAACCATAGTGGTTTATGAAAATTTCTCTTTTTATATTTATAAATGTTGGTTTACAAGGTAACAAAAAAGAGATTTTTATACGGTTGAGCATTTCTTTAGAATTAATTTAAAAAATGGTATCACTCTTTGTTTATTCCATAAGTAGCAATTCTTTTTACAGATTAAGCACATAATTAATGAGTAAACATAATACACAAATCATGGAATTGGTTCTTATTTCTTATTTATTTTTGAAATTTTTTCATAAAGCACTATCTTTTAGTAGTAATTAGCCATCTATAGATACCATTTGCTATATTACGGATTATAGATACATTTTGTGTGGTTATAAGATGTATTTGATGTATTTAAACTATTGTATTCATGAATACAATAGCAAAAATAGGCGTGAATCAAGGAAGTCCAGCTAAATTCATGGAGTGAAACATGGGATTATAGCTGGACAGATTATTGTATTCAGCTATATTCAACTGTATTCACGGCGTGAAATAGAGGATTATACTGTTTTTAAAACGGAAAGTGAATCAATTAACATAATAGACTCCTAATATAACTCAACAAACTCAATTATAATACACAAATTTGTATTTTCAGTTATAAAAAATATTCTTAACCGAAAAATACCCCAAAAACATAGCAATCTTCAGAGAGATTATATAATACATCTGAATACATAAATTATTTTAATTAAAAAAACATATGAATACATTCATGGCATATAGCGAGATAGTGAATACAATAAAATACATAGAATACAGCGGGATACATTGAAATACAATGAAAAAAAGACAGTGAATACAATGAAATACATAAAATACAGCGAGATACATTGAAATACAATGAAAAAAAGACAATGAATACAATGAAATATAGCGAGATACATTGAAATATATTAACAGAAAATTCAAGTTGCTTAGCCCCCAACGTCGTCTTTGTTCAATAACAACCCTAATGTCGTCTCGTTGGAGAAGCATTAGTATCCAGTCCTCGTTCGCCGTCACCTTTGCCTCCGGTTGCCGACGATTAGCACGTAATTACCGGCGAAATAACAGAAACTTCTCCAAAACCTTTGCATTCTTTAACAGAAATTCTGAAAGTTTGAAAAGCTTATCAAAGCAACATTCTAAATGATCCTTCAAGTATGTTAAAGAGATGACAATCTTAACATTCTGCAAATCAATAGATTCTCCTTTGGCCAAATATCTTAACCCAAAGTTGTAACGGACAATATTAAACTAGAGACAGAGAATATAATCAAGCCAAAAATGCAGGCGAGACAAATAAAATTGCAGAAAGTTGACAAAATATTATTTCACAGTAGAAAGGTCCGGCTGAGGAGAAGACATGGGAAGTAGAGAGAGAGAGGGGGGAATAGATATGGGTAGGGTTTAAGGCTGTACTGTGGGCCGGTTTGGGCCCGTGCCGCGGTCCAAACGGGCCGGTTCAAGTGGGCCTGGCTTAAGTGGTGCAAAGGCCCGTGACGGGCCGGTCCAACACAAATAGCCCGTGAGCCTGGGACCGTTAAGCCCTGGACCGGCAGACGGGCCTGGGCCGGTTCAACCGGGCCCAACGGGCCCCAACGGGCCCCAACGTCTATTTTTTAATTTTTTTTTAAAAATGGCCAACGGCTAGATTTTAAAATCTGACCGTTGGGCTTCAAAATTGGTATGTTATGCACTTTAAGAAATAGTCATTTGGCCCCAAACTTTGCTTTAACCCCAAACTTTTTATAATTACACTTTTTTCCAATTCTCAACTATAAATACCCCCCATTTTTTCATTTTTACTCACAAATTCATCAATCTTTCTCAAATTTTCTTCTATAATTGCTTACTTTATTATTGCAATTTCGTGAAAAATTGTGAAGTTGGTGAATTAAAGTATTCAAGTCTTCAAGTCTTCAACGATATTCAATTTTCAAGAAGTCGTTCGTCAATTCGGTAAACTCGTTCCAACTCTTAAGTTTTAATATTATAGTTTTGTTAGTTTTATTTAGTATAATTATAATTAATATGGCATTTTCTTTGAATTTTTTTTTGGTGGTAAGGGTAAGGGAAAATCTAAAATTGGTGAATCTAGTAGCCAAGCTACTACTCTTCCCCCGGCTCCCCGACCCATACCTGTTACCCGTCCTCCTCCACCTATTATTCTTGATAGTGATAACCCTTGTTTTCAATTTTTCGATAGTCAATTTTGCCATAATGTTGCACCGGGTCAACAATTAAATGAAGAAGTTATGAATGTTCTTTATCATAATGAAACTTTCTTTGAAAATGATGAGGAAAATGATATTTTGATGAAACGCAACCGGATTTGGATGATACACCTACTAGTCTTAATAACCCAACTGATGCCCCACCTGACCCTCCTGTAGTAACCCCTACTTTTAATAGACAACCTTCTAAACGGCCCGACACATCTCTTGTTTGGCATTTTTTACTCAACTAAGAGAACAAAATAAGGCTAAGTGTAAAACTTGTGGGTCTCAACTAGTTCATAAATTTACTGGAGACCATAGCGGTACGGGTAGTTTGACTAGATACATATTGAAACACCCTAGAGATAAAGCTAGATTTTTACAAATGAAAGCTGCGCAAGAGGGGACAAGTGTAGATAGTACGGTTAACCCTAGTACAGGTTCAAATCTAGTTCAACCGGGAATTAACACTGTTACCGGTGGCATTTTATATTATGATCCAAATAAAGATTGTGAAGAATTGGCAAAAATGGTTACTGTTATGTGCTTACCCTATAGTTTTCCTTCTAACCCTCATTTTGTGCATTATATTAGAAGAGTTTTTAATCCTACTTATAAAGGATGGCCTCGCGCAACCGTAAAGAGCGATATTTATAAATATAAACATGAATATGAACAATATTTGCGCTATTTATTTACTCATATAGATTGTCGCATTGCTATTACTACTGATATTGGTAGAAGTGGTAATGACTGTGATTATCTAACTGTTACAAGTCATTGGATAGATGAGGAGTGGATAATGCAAAAACGCATTATTGCTTATAGAATAATTAATTCACGCCACACATGTAAGTTTATTGCTAACACAGTTGCAAATATTTGTAGATATTTTTGCATTAGAGATAAAATTATGTTGGTTTCAATGGATAATGCTTCTAGTAACACTAATGCTATAGGCTTGCTTACAACTACACTAAATCCTGCATTTAGTAATATTTTTCATGTTAGATGTATTTGTCATATTTACCATTTAATCGTCGGTGCTGGTATAAAAGTTTTAAATGTAGAAATTAAAAAGGTTAAAATGACTCTTAATTGGCTTTTTTATTTAAACTGTAGAAGTAGACTTAGAGGCTATTTTAAAAAATGTGATGAATTTGGCCTTAGAGAAAGAAAGGTTCCTAAACCTTGTCCGACTAGATAGAATTACATGTATGAAAGTTTAGTTGTTGCATATGAATATAGGAACCCAATAAGCGCAACGTATAATGCTCGTGTAGGTGATGGTTGATCGTAGCAGACTCAATCTAAGAATGAGTGGGCGCTAATACTTTTACCCAATAGCGATATCGGGGTCGATTTTCCACAGGGAACTTCAAATTGGAGTCGAGTATTTGTATGATCTAGGATAGTGTTTTAGCTCATAATTGATCTTCTAACATTTTTGGTTTTCTTTTGTTTAAGAGCTACAATTTATCAACTACAGTTGTAAAACTAGGTTATGCTAAAATTATGATTCTAAATTGTATGCAAGATAGATAAAAGCACTGGGGATGCAGCATTTACCTAGGTGGTCCACTAACGGGTAGAAATTCCTAATGCAAGAATGACGAATATGGGGCTTATGCTATAACCGTTGCACCTTTTACACCCACTCTCACACCTCTCGGTAGAGAGAGTGATTTTGTCCAATTGACTCTCTCGAGACCAAATGGGTAGGCTAATTTGCCCAAGCAACTTATGGTTCAAGTTGGGTAATTACTCTCTCGAGGTTTAACCCGTTAATTGGGACTACCATTCTCATGGGTCCATCCCGATTCCTTGTTGGAGTTAATCTTGAGATCATAGACTCTCTTTCTCAAGAAGAGTCAAGACCCACTAAGCTAGACTTAGTGTTTGCAACCACCAAATCTTAGTGAAAACTTAAGATTAATCCAAATAGCAAACACCCAACATCATTCATGCACTAAACAATCACACCCATCAATTTCCCACACTAGGGTTGAGCCACAACCCTAGCTAATGGGTTTAGCTAGACATAGTAGTAACAAAAATCAAAGAAATAATAGATGAAATTGACATAATAGTTAACTACAATGTTAATCTACTTGATTCCACTTTAAAACTAGAAGAAATGGCCCAAAATAGGCTGATAATAGGGTAACACGAGTTCAGCTGCTCTCTGCTCTCGAACCGCCTTCCTCCCCTTTTGCTAAAAAGTAAAACGTTCTATTTATACTTCACAGGAAAAACCGGACAAAAATACCCCCGAGGGTCTGGCGCGGACCGCGCACAAATGACGCGCGACCACGTAGGGCTCTGGGTCTTTGTCACACCTCCTTTTTTATACCTACACCCGCAAGGGCGTAACGGAGTTTTTCCAATTAAAGGAAAATCGGAACGGGATTTAGTTATTAATATTCAGAGTCGCCACTTGAGAGATTAATGGTGTCCCAAGTCACCGATTGAATCCCGAACCGAGGAAAAATATAACTCTGTTAACAGTCCGCGAACCAGAAATCCGATTAAGGAATTCTGTTAACCCGGGAGAAGGTGTTAGGCATTCCCAGGTTCCGTGGTTCTAGCACGGTCGCTTAACTGTTGTATTTGATTTTATCTGATTTTAATACATGTTAACTTATGTACTTTTTATTCATAAACCGCTTTTATTGTTATTTATTTTAGCAGAATTGCGACGTTGTGAAAACGCGTTTTGATCCACGTCACAATCAATGCGCCCGTGGTTGTCAACACGTTTTGACTTCGTCGAGATTTGGATTTGGGTCGCATCAATGCGCACCCGAGTTTTAAGAAGGTACTTTAATTAAAATCGCGCCTAAAGATTCTAACGTATTGTTATTTTGAGGAAGGTGGTGAAATTCACTAAACAACCTTTCCAAATCTAAACAGTGAGATAATTATGCTATTAAGTACTTAAGGATCCTAATTGATTAAGGCCAGTACTTTGTTGAATTTGAATTTGAACATCCAGGAAGAAATGCTGAGAAAAATGGGCTCTGAGCTCATAAGGTCCAAATCATGCCATTGCACATACTGCAGGCGCAGACTCTTAGAGCTCTAAGCATCGGGCCTAAAGCAGGCCAAAATTTTAACTTATTGGCAGGCATTCGTACAGCCCAGGGATCGAGCCCTTGGGCACCTTTTGATTTAACTAATTTCTTAAGCTTTAATGCACCTAGGCCCCAATTCAATTTATCACTTAACCAAAAAAAATCTGGGCTACCTATTAATATGCCAGGCCCAAAATCTGGCCCAGTACGAAGCTATTGAATGTGCAATTCATATTAAACCAAAATTAAAAGCAGTCACGTGTATTGAACTCAAAATCAATTACAACTTTGCAAATTTAACTTTAGTAGACTGTGGAATTTAAGCAAAACTGAAAACTACAATTACATAAACATGAAATGCACAATCTAAACAGCCCACAGTTTTGACTACATACATGAATCTAAATACCCAAGTGCCCATTTAATAATCAAAATGAACAAACTCATGCTTAACAGTTCATCAGTCCAATTTACACAATCCAGGATTAGTCTAGTACACAAATGACATGAAATATCAAGTAAGCTAACTGTTTTATACATTAAATCAAACAAAACACGAGGAGTTCAGAGATCAACTTCAAACAACATATTTACTTCATTTCCATAGACGTGAGAGCTACAGAACAAGTACCTGGAAATTGAAATGTAAATAGAGAAAAGGAAAGGAGTCAGCTACTTTGAATCCTTTGAAAAGCAACAGCAGCAAACTCAACAATATATATCACAGAACATGCCAGGAAATGCTTTGAAAACCAGAAATATAAGCAGACTCCACAGATCAATTCAACGCACACTTCAAATTCACTCCTAGCCCTCCCAGCTGAACCTAAACACCTCTGCAATGCTGCTAAACCCAAAACCCAACTGAAATCCAGAAATAATACTGAAACTGTAAGATTGTTTTTGATTTTCTCATTTTTTATGTTTGTATTTTTGAATACTGGAATGGAACTACTAACTAGATTTCAAAGCAGGGAGGAGAGCCTTTTGTGGGGGATTTTCGAGCTTAGAGATGAAAGAAGAAAAAAAAACCCTTTCCCAAGGCATTTCATGCCCTTTTATAGGCAACCCCAAAGAGAATAGATCAGATTCTGATTTTCTAATTAGTCCCCTCCCTATTTTCAGTTTAGTCCCCCTATTCTTGACTTGCTAAACAAGTAAGCCCCCCTTTTGTGCTGAAATGTGCACTAAAATCCCATTCTAGAAGGCCCTAGGGTATTCCTCTACCCATACAATACCTATACTGCCCTTCCATATACCTTGATATTACTATTCCTATCAGAACCACCCTTTTCCATACCCAGACTACCCCTGAAAGCTCCTCAAAGTTACTGAACCTACCCTCATCCTTAACAGCTATAACCAATACCCTAATCCAATCTAAAACTAACTGAAAATGATTAATTAGCACTCAGAAATCAATTAATCAAACTGACCAAACCCAATTGTTCAATTATATTAACTCAATCAAACTAAATGAAATCAAACTAAGCTTAAGCTAACATGAAAACCATTAAATGAATTGAAACTAATTCTTAATCCATAAACTCATAATCATTCAAACAAATATCAACTCAGAACTGATCAACAATTGGCAGAATTATACTAATGCACAAAATAAATCGTAAATTTAACCGAACACTTAATGGAACCTAAACGGTAATTAAAACTTCAACCATGCGAGTAAAAAGAAACAGTAAAAACTCACAGAAGCACGAGGAACTCTGGCCAGTCAGAAACGTCTGAATCCTTTCAGATTTTTGACGCGTAACATCCCTAACCATGTGTTCTTACAAGAGAACACATGGTTAAGGATACTACGGTTCGAAATCACAAAGATTTGGTTTAGGGTTTTGGCCAGAAATTCTCAGATCTAAGATTCGAGCCGTTTCACAGTGATTTGAAGGAAAATAACCATGGATTAGTGTTGAGGGAGGGTCGGGGGTTGTGTGGTGTGATTTTGGGCTGATTTGGATGAACCTTCGATTTGACCGGAAACTTCAACCGAAGATTCGACGAGCTCCGGCCTTATTCGAGGGGAACCAGTGGGTGCAATGGAAAGAGGAGAGTGAGGAGGATCTGTGGTGTTAATCTGGGGGTGAACGGCGTAGGTTGCGTTCACCGCCGGCGAGGGATTTAGGGGCGGCGTGGATTAGGGTTTGAGAAGAGGGGTGGGGTGAGGAAGACGAGGGTCTGGGGTGAGCTTTCAGACCTTTTTAAATTAGGAACCTCGTTAGTTCCGGACCGTTGGATTGATGAGATCCAGCGGTCCTGATTCAGAGACCACGAAACGACGTCGTTTCGATTAGAAGGGGGCACGGACCGGGTTGAGGACTTGGGCTGGGGCTGATTTGCAATGGTTTAAGGCGTTTGGGCTTGAAAAATTCTTTTGATTTGGCCCAAATTTGGGTCTTTTATTAAGACCCAATTTCTATTCTTATTTCCTTTTTGTTTTCTTTTCTCACTTTTACAATTTTTATAATTTTTATGGAAATGTAAAACTAAGATGAAATCCTAGTTATTTCAAAACAAAGACTAATTAATTACTAAAATTGTTCAAAAGCTATTTCATGACAAATTCACAATAAAAATCATTAAAATGCAAAAGTGAACTAATTTTTTGTGATTTTCATGTTTTGTTTTTAAAACAATTAACCCTTAATTGATACTAAAACCTAAACGCAAAAATGCATATTTTTGTACTTTATAGAATTAACATACGCAAATAGAATGCAACAATTATCAGAAAATGACACCAAACTGCACAAAATTGTAAAAAAAATAAAGGAAAATTATTTTGTTTGGGATTTTGGGAATAATCATATTTAGGGCAAAAATCATGTGCTCACAGTCTTCATTACTTGCATCTGGTACTGGGGGGCGCAGACCACACAAAAGTGACGTGCGGCCGCATGAACTTCATCCACGCGGACCGCGTTGGAACTGGGCGCGGACCGCGCGAGAAGAGGCACGGACCGCGCAACTTATCTTAAAAATATCATGGCCTCTGAACTTTCCTGTGCGGCCGCATGGAAAAACAGTGCGGTCCGCGCAGGTTGAACTTGGATATGCCCAGCTTCTGAACTCTCCTGCGCGGCCGCGTGACAGAACAGTGCGGACCGCGCAGGGCCTTTTGACCCCCCTTTCAGTTATCTCTTGACACTTGGCAGATTTCACTCCTTTTTGAGCCGATCTTTAGTATTTTTCATCTTGTCGCTCAAACCTGCAATCAAGTGTCATTTGTAAGCATTTTGGGACTATTATATGGCAATAAATGCACAAAGCTCAGGTAAGAATGGGTATAAAAAAACATGTAGAAATTGCAGTTATCAACTCTCCCAAACTTAAACCTTTGCTTGTCCTCAAGCAAATAAAATGAGACCTACCCCTCAATGGAAAACAACCAAGTAATTCCTGTTTACCCTAAAGTTACCTCAGCAAGCATCAATTGGGACTAGCAATTGCCCTCAATGCAAATGCATCCTCAACATATTTAAACTTGCAAACTTGTGGATCAAGTGCGACACAAGATCATCAAGAGTTGACACATTTCATCACGGAACCTTTCTCAATTTCTTTGGTCATCATGGAATCCAAACTCACACATCCTTGACTTTCCTTGAGTGAATCTCGCCTATTAGGGTATTTGCACACAAATCGGGATGAATGGATTTCTCTCTCGTCTCTCACAAAGAAGAGGCCCTGAGTCCGACTCTAAGTACCATATGTTTGCCCCTTATGTAAGTATCCACTAATGTAGGCTTCCCTCAACTCAAGATCATATAGAGCTTTTGAGGAGTCATTGTGAAGGCTTTTGGTAAAGGTAGGACGTGTTTTTGTTCAAATGGGTTTAATCTTCCCTTAAGCCCTTCTTTTGATTTATTTTGGCACACTTTCTTGACTCAATTGAGTAGTTCACTTCTTTCAAGGGGTTAGAGGGACACATTGTCACTCTTTCTTTTGCAATTCAAATCCTTTCTCCTTTTTATCACTTTTCTACACCTTTTTCACTTCTTTTTGTCGTCCTTGGATTTCCTTTTTTTTTTGGTTTTATTCATTTTTGTCTTTCTTTTTGTCTTTTTCTCTTTTTCATTGCCTTCCTTTTCTTTTGCTTTTGCATATTTTTAGCACATTGATGCCCTTCCTGTCTCTCCCCCTCCAAACTTAGACATTTGCCATTTACTCAAGGGAAGATTTGGGTGCCAAGAGGGGGTTTCGTTAGGAACGGGTATAGGTTTTTAGCTCGGTTCATGAACGAAAAAGATTTAAGGCTCAAAAGAGTTGAACTAGGTATTATTTCATTGGTAGGTCATGAAAAGTGTTCAAATTTTGCATTTTGGATCAAGGAGAGCCTATACTCACGTCTCAAGTCAAGTTCTACCTATGATTTCGCCTCAACAAACATTCAGGGCAAGTTCTAGACCATCAGCTCGGTACTTGGGCTCGCGATTCAAATTCTCACCACACACACTCAAAGGTTGCCTAAGACGGAGTCGAGGGCCCACAACGACCTTAGATATGATTCAAGCGCCCCATGGCCTAAAATGACCACATGATGATTATTTGGTCAACACAAGAGTCTCAAGGCCACAACTTTCACCATCCTAAACACAACATGATGTCTTCAACCATAGGATCAAAGGCAAATGTGTTAGGCCCAAGTGAGGCTTTGCCTGAGGTATCCTTAACTACAAAAAAAACTTGAAGATCAAAAAAAAAAAAAAAAGAAAAATCAAAAATGGACTCAAACCCTTAAGATGGTTGTCACACCATCTATCATTGGGAAGAGCCACCCGGTTCGCACAATATCTACCCTTGGAAAGAACCGTGACATTAAGAAAACCAAGGGCTTATTGCAAACGCCAAAACAAAACACAAAGGCTACGAGCCTAACTTTGCAACTAAAACGAAAAATAGAAAATCAAGATGAAAATCTAATGAATATGTAGTAGAATATACAACCAGGGGGAAATGAATATATACATAAACTCTGAAGATCATCTGGAATGAACAGATATATACAAACCATCTATCCACTACTAATGTATAGAAATTAAAAGAAGGTAAAATAATATATACAGTCATCCTGACAGTTAATCCAAATAGTAGGGCCACACCCCCATGAATAAGAGCTAGCATTGTCCCCAATGCTAACTACCAAATAAGACATCAAAAATAAAAAATAAGCAAAGGATATAGAGCGGCCCCTCAAGCCTCATCAAACTGGTCCCCAGCCTGCTGCTGCTGTGCTGCTGGGACAGGTGTCTGCTCATGATCCTGCTCATCAACTGGTGGAACTGAAGAGGGCTCAACATCTGCTGTACTAGACGGGGGAGCTACCTCGATCACTATTCTCTCGGTATTAGGGAGCTTCCTCTTCTTCCTTGGCCTATCCTCCTCTGCTTGTGGCTGCTCTGCTGCTGGCTCTCCAGTTGGATCTCCAAATAATAAGTCGAATGGCATCTGATCTGCTAGCAGCTTGTCCACATCCCCTCTCAACTGTGCAACTGACTCCTTGGAAGCTTTCTGTTTCCTTAGCTTTTTGTGCTCCCGAGCCAATTTTTCCAAAGCTTTTCCATGTTCCCCAACCGCCTTGGTCAAGGTATCCTGTGTTGCCATCATTTTTTCTTGGTTGGCCAGGATCTTTTTCAAAACATCCTCAATGGCGGAGGGAATCTCTACAGTTGCTGGTGCTCCCTGTGCCTGCACAACAGTGGTCAAAGAAGATAACTTGGATGTCGCAACTGACATCCAGTTGTTTAAACTGGCAAGGGAGTGTGCGAGCTGGTTGGCAGTGAACCGGTGAGTCTTTGATGAAGGAATCACCGGATCAGATGCAACTGATGGACCAGTTGTGGAGGAAGGATCTAGGGGAAGTGTCTCATCAGGAGTAGGGTCAGAGGGCTGCTCTGTCGCAACTGGCTCTTCAGACTGGCCAGGTGCGGAGGAGGTAGAAGCTGGAGTTTTCTTTCCTCTCTTTGGGTTGTCCGGACCCAACTGATCATACCATGAGTAGGGGGCCACTGGAGGTACCGTAACATCATATCTTTTCTTCTTCACTTTCAACTCTCTGAAGTAAAGGGAGAGTGTGTTCGGAAAGGGGAAGTTTGTTTTTGTTTCGTTCCCGACTTGATAAATCACCCTCGACATTATGTTTCCCACATTCAGAGGGAAGCCCGCCATGATAGCTGCCACCAAGACAGCCTGAGGAAGGGGGACGGAGTGATCGTGTGTAGACGGGTTAAGTCGACTACACACGAAGGTTAACCACCCTTTTGCTTCAAAGTTGAGGGTGTTCCGCAAAATCTTTTCCTGTGCTTTCAACCACACAGGGACTATACCTGGAGTTGCTAAATGCTCGGCCAACCACGGACGAACCTCCTCTTTCAATGCCAGCTTCTCAAGATATTGAGACTCGTCCTCATCTGCAAACCCCAAAAAGTCATTCAGCGACTTCCCATCAAAGACTACTATCTTGTCCCTCACTTTTATTGCTTTGGAGTTCCGAACTGTGTGGTGAACATTGCAATAAAACTCCTTCACCATATGCTCGTTTGCAAATTCGACTCTCTTTGAAGAATCCCCAACCCTCTCTAGTGCAGAATTGTGCTTGCATGTGAGGGTTGAGTGGGACAAGATCTGCGTCTATGAACCGCCTTTCCGGAATCAACTTTCTCTTCGGCCACCATTCCCTGAATTTGTGGAAAGCGACCTCGCTGACAAACCTATCCTCCCATGCTTCTGGTTTCCTGGTTCTCTCTATACCTCCACACAAAATTCTGGTCTATGAGGCGATTCATCATAACACACAAAAAAGCCACGCGGACCGCACAAAAAATGCTGTGCGGCCGCATAGGGCAGATTTAACTGAGGCGGAAAAGAAAAAAAAAATCTCTTTAAGTCCCATTTTGATCGGAATTTGACCCCTAAGTGTCCCTACTCAATTAATTACATGGATTTATGCACCTAAGTCTCACTAAACAATAGAAATCCAAACTAACAGTCATTAAGAAGAAAAAATGAAAATAATAAGTTATACTAGTAGAGAGTAATGAAAAGAAACAAAAAATTAGGCTATGCATGAAATGAACAAGATTTGTTACCAGAGATTAGTGAAAAATCGACTAAATGAGCAGGGAGTGCGGATGAACAGTGAAAATTTAGAGCTCCACATGAAAATTTGCGAAAAGGTTCAAATGAGGCCCAAGGCTTCTATTTATAGAAAAACCCTGGGGCTTTCAGCTTACCTACCAGCGCGGCCGCACAAAAATGGCCGCGGTCCGCGCTGGTTTTCTTTTAGTCACATTTTGACTACTCAGCCCACGCAGACCGCACTGCT
The DNA here is from genome assembly GCF_000715075.1 of Nicotiana tabacum. NCBI lineage: Eukaryota > Viridiplantae > Streptophyta > Magnoliopsida > Solanales > Solanaceae > Nicotiana > Nicotiana tabacum. The sequence goes on from NC_134080.1 coordinate 209,475,032, forward strand.
TTAACGTGCGGCCGCGTGAGAGTTTATCAGAGACTTGGTAATTCCAGCTTCTCACACGCGGACCGCACAGAAAGGGACGCGATCCGTGTTGAATTTTTTTCCTGAGGATGAACTCACTGCTGCTCAAGCCCACGCGGACCGCACTGCTTTGATGCACGGCTGCGTGGGGCAATTTCCATGGACTGATCATCATCATTTTTTTTACTTCTTCCCTGCACTGGTTCAACATAATCCCTGCAACACTTCACAAATTATCAGCTCAAAAATCCTACTCTACAATAGAAAAACAAAGAAAAGGAAAAAGACATGGGTTGCCTCCCACGAAGAGCCTGATTTAACGTCGCGACACAACGCATGTTACCCTCACAGTCATTTCAAATGAATGCGCGCCACCACGTGGCTGTCATCAATCTTTCCCAAATAATGCTTGACGCGATGCCCATTGACTCGGAAGACTTCACCATTTTTATTTTTGAGATCAATGGCACCAAAGGGAGTTATCCCAACCACTTCAAAAGGGCCGCTCCACTTGGACTTCAACTTGCCCGGAAATAACCTCAACCGGGAATTGAAAAGAAGAACCATATCACCCACTTTGAATTCCTTCCCTCTGGCATACTTGTCATGAATGTACTTCATCTTGTCCTTATACAAGGACGAGCTGAAGTAAGCATGAAACCTAAACTCATCAAGTTCATTCAGTTGCTCCACCCGAAGATATGCAGCTACATCCCATTCTAAGTTCAACTTTTTTAGTGCCCACATAGCTTTATGTTCCAATTCTACCGGAAGATGACAAGCCTTCCCAAACACCAACCGATACGGCAACATACCAATCGGCATCTTGAAAGCTGTACGATAAGCCCAAAGAGCATCATCCAATTTCTTCGACCAGTCAGTCCTATTTGCATTGACAGTTTTGGATAAAATACTCTTAATCTCACGGTTGGACACCTCAACTTGGCCACTCGCTTGAGGATGATAAGGAGTGGTTACCTTGTGATTTACCCCATACTTGGCTAGCAGAGAGTCAAAAGCCCGGTTGCAAAAATGAGAACCCCCGTCACTAATTATGGCACGTGGAGTGCCAAACCTCGTGAAGATGCTCTTTTTCAAAAATGCCACCACACTTCGAGCTTCATTATTTGGCAAAGCTATGGCCTCAACCCATTTCGACACATAGTCAATCGCTACCAAGATGTAAGTGTTGCCACAGGAACTTACAAATGGTCCCATAAAGTCTATCCCCCAAACATCAAAGATGTCAACCTCTAGAATTATGTTAAGGGGCATCTCATTTTTCTTCTAAATCCCTCCGGCACGTTGGCATTCATCACATCTTTTCACAAAGTCACCGACATCCTTGAACAACGAAGGCCAATAGAAACCACAGCTCAACACTTTAGACGTTGTCCTTGCCCCTCCATGATTGCCACCATAGGGCGAAGAGTGACAAGCTTCCACAATACTCAGTTGCTCTTCTTCAAGAACACACCGGCGAATTACACCATCGGTGCAGATTTTAAAAAGATACGGCTCATCCCAATAGTAATCCAAACAATACCGCTTGAGCTTCTTCCTTTGGTTAGAAGAGAGCTCATACGGAACCACACCGATAACAAGGTAATTGGCAATATCGGCAAACCATGGCATGCCTAGCATTGAAACTGAGAGGAGTTGTTCATCCAGAAAAGCATCATTTATCTCAAGGCCGTCCAAAGGCCTCCCTTCCTCCTCCAATCGAGACAAGTGGTCCGCCACTTGGTTTTCACTACCTTTTCTATCAATGATATCCAAATCAAATTCTTGAAGAAGAAGCACCCATCTCATTAACCTCGCTTTAGAATCTTTCTTCGTCATCAAATACCTAAGGGCGGCGTGATCGGTATGAATAATCACTTTGGCCCCCATAAGGTATGGGCGAAACTTCTCCATGGCAAAAACAATGGCAAGCAATTCCTTTTCGGTGACCGTATAGTTCCTTTGAGCTTCATTCATTGTCTTACTTGCGTAGTACACCGGATGGAACATCTTGTTAATTCTTTGGCCCAAGACCGCCCCCACTGCAACATCACTAGCGTCGCACATGAGCTCAAAGGGCAAGCTCCCATTTGGTGCGGTAATAATGGGGGTAGTTGTCAACTTTTGCTTTAGAAGCTCGAAAGCCTCCATACATTTCTCATCAAACACATATTTGGCATCTTTCTCAAGCAATTTACACAACGGGTTAACTACCTTAGAGAAGTCTTTGATGAATCTTCGGTAGAAACCCGCGTGTCCAAGAAAACTCCTCACCCCTTTGACAGAAGTAGGGGGAGGGAGCTTCGAGATAACCTCAATTTTCGCTTTATCAACCTCAATCCCTCTTTTTGAAATTTTGTGACCCAACACAATGCCTTCTTCTACCATAAAATGGCATTTCTCCCAATTGAGAACCAAGTTTGTGTCTTCGCATCGGACCAATACACGATCCAAGTTTTGCAAGCAATCACCGAAAGAGTCCCCTACCACACTAAAATCATCCATGAAGACCTCCAAAATGTCTTCCACCATATCGGTGAAGATTGCCATCATACATCGTTGGAAAGTCGCCGGTGCATTACATAACCCAAATGGCATTCGAGAGAAGGCGAATGTGCCATAAGGACATGTGAAAGTTGTCTTTTCTTGGTCTTCCGGGGCAATGAGAATTTGGTTATAGCCTGAATACCCATCCAGAAAACAATAGAAAGCCCGGCTTGCAAGACGATCAAGCATTTGGTCCAAGAACGGCAATGGGAAATGATCCTTTCTAGTCACCTTATTCAACTTCCGGTAGTCCATGCATACACTCCAACCCGTCACAGTGCGAGTCGGAATAAGTTCATTATTGTCATTAGTCACCACAATCATTCCTCCCTTCTTTGGCACACATTGTACTGGAGAAGTCCACGAACTATCAGAAATTGGATACACCACACCTGCGTCAAGCCACTTGATGACTTCCTTTTTAACCACCTCTTGCATGGCTTCATTGAGTCTCCTTTGATGTTCAAGAGACGGCCTAGCATCATCCTCCAATATTATCTTGTGCATGTAAAATGGGGGTCTAATACCCCGAATATCCGCCAAGGTCCATCCAATTGCCCGTTTGCGCTTTTGAAGAACCACCAAAGTGGCTTCAACCTGCACGTTATTCAAGCAAGAAGAAAGTATAACCGACAAAGTAAAATTAGGACCAAGAAATTCATACCTGAGGTGAGGAGGAAGTGGTTTCAACTCCAACACCGGTGGCTCCTCAATAGATGGCTTGGTGGGAGGAGTTTTGCGATTTTCAAGATCAAGAGATAACTTCCTCGGTTCATAAGAATATGAGCCCATGCCATGTAATGCATTCACACACTCCACCCTTCTAGCATCATCATCAACATCCATATTCAATAGCACGACCTCAAGTGGGTCCTCAACATTAGCCATAGCGCTTGTGTCATCCACTATCACTGCCGTGACAATGTCAACAAACGAGCACACCTCGTTACTATTTGGTTGCCTCATTGATTTGCATACGTGGAACACCACCTTTTCATCACCAACACGAAAGGTCAATTCTCCCACTTCCACATCAACTAAGGCCTTTCCCGTAGCTAGGAAGGGCCTCCCAAGAATGATAGGCACCTCAAAATCCACTTCACAATCCAAGATCACGAAATCGGCTGGCAATATGAACTTATCAACACGAACAAGGACATCATCAATAATTCCCAAAGGCCGCTTCATTGATCGGTCTGCCATCTGAAGCCTCATAGAGGTTGGACGAGGTTGTCCGATTCCCAAGGTCTTGAAGACCGAATATGGCATTAAATTGATACTTGCCCCCAAGTCGCAAAGGGCTTTTGCAAAGTCGGCACTTCCAATGGTACATGGGATAGTGAATGCGCCGGGATCCTCAAGTTTTGGGGCCATAGAATGCACAATTGCGCTCACTTGATGGGTCATCTTGATTGTCTCACATTCCATTGATTTTTTTTTGTAACCAAATCTTTCATGAACTTTGTGTATCCCGGCATTTGCTCGAGTGCCTCCACCAAAGGCACATTGATAGTCAAACTCTTCATCATTTCAATAAATTTCTTAAATTGGTTGTCACCCTTTTGCTTGGCTAACCGTTGAGGGTAGGGCGGAGGAGGTCTAGGCAAGGGTGACTTGGCTTTTGACACCTCCGGTTCGGGCATATCAATGACGTGTTCCCTAGACGGGTTCACGGCCTCTTGAGTCTCCTCCTCACCCTCATCAATTGCAATTCTCCCATCATCATTTGCACTTGGTTCGACAACATCCTCAACTACCAACGGGATCTCATCATTTTGCAACTCATCTTCATCTACAGGAACTCGGTTATCTCTTGAGGCATGCACATCACCGCCTCTTCCACTTTGTGTTGTCACTGCCATCACATGATTGTTGTGCCCTCCCTTGGGGATTACTACCGTGTCACTTGGTAGAGAACCCTTTGGACGAGTATTTAAAGATTGAGAGATTTGGCCTAATTGCACTTCCAAGTTCCTGATAGATGTGTTATGCGAAGCTAATTGGGCCTCGGAATCTTGACTTTTTTTCATCATTTGTTCGAACATGCTCTCTATTCGACTCATGTTATTGCCCGACGAACTCGACCCTTGAGATTGGAACGGAGGCGGGTTATTGGGCTGTTGATACATTGGGGGCCTTTGATAGCCTTGCCCCCTATTACCTTGACCACCATTGTTGTTGTTCCAATTGTTGTTCCCGCTCCAATTTCCTTGATTCCCAGAATTATTGTTCCCCCAATTGCCTCCTTGATTGTTGTTGTAATTCCAATTGCCGCCTTGTTGATTGCCCCAATTACCTTGGGGTCTCCATTGCTGATTCCCTTGGTTGCCTCTATTCCCTTGGTAGTTGTTGACATATTGGACTTCCTCACTTTGGTCATCAAAACCTTCATTCGAATACCCACCACCATCATTGTTGTTGTCATATTGTTCACAATTACTTTGAGGTTGTTGTCCTCTTTGCCTCCTTTTCAACATAGAAACACCTTCCATTGCATTGACTTGGCGTGGGTTTTGGAATTGTTGCAATTGCGCCTTTGCTAATTGATTCATAGTTGTTGTAAGTTCGGCTATCGCTTGGCCATGATCGTGCAATTCCTTGTGCAAATAGATGACCGTGGGGTCACCTTGTGGCACGTTTGCTCGGCTTTGCCATGCCGAAGAGATGTCAGCCATTTCATCAAGTACATCACATGCCTCTTGGTAAGAAAGTTTCATAAAATTCCCTCCGGCCAATTGGTTCACAATGCATTGATTTGTGGTGTTGATGCCCCGATAAAACGTTTGTTGAATCATAGCCTCGGTCATGTCGTTATTAGGGCACTCTTTCACCATTGTTCTATATCTTTCCCATATTTCATGCAAAGGTTCTGTTGGCTCCTGCTTGAAAGCTAGAATTTCATCCCGAAGAGCCGCCATATGACTTGGAGAGAAGAACTTGGCAATAAATTTGTCCGCCAATTCATCCCATGTTGTGATAGAATGATTGGGGAGCCTTTCTAACCAATCTAATGCTTTACCCCGAAGAGAGAACGGGAAAAGCCTCAATCTCAACGCGTCCTCGAACACGTTTGTCTGCTTGCTACCCCAACAAGTATCCACGAACCCCTTCAAGTGCTTGTAGGCATTTTGATCGGAGGCACCCGTGAAATAACCTCGTTGCTCGAGCAAGGTCAGCATAACATTTGTGATTTGAAAGTTCCCCGCCCGGATTCGGGGAGGAACAATAGCATTGGCGTATCCTTGATTTGGTAGAACTCTGGGAGCCACTCTCGGCAGTTGCGGAGGAGGGTCTGGAATGTTGTTGTTCTCATTTGCATTTATATTGACATTCCGGCCTCTCCATGGAAGTTGAGGTAAGACCTCATCTTGTTCTAGATCTTCTACCTCCTCCCCCGCTATCACATTGACGAGAGGGTCATTTGCATTAAGATCCATGGTACCTGATTGATCAACACACAAAATTAGTAAATAAGAAGGAAAGAGAAGCAAAACACAATACTAGCTACACAGATAGTCAACACCGTAAAGCTCCCCGGCAACAGCACCAAAAAGTGATCGCAGCAGACTCAACCTAAGGATGAGTGGGCGCTAATACTTTTACCCAATAGCGATATCGGGGTCGATTTTCCACAGGGAACTTCAAATTGGAGTCGAGTATTTGTATGGTCTAGGATAGTGTTTTAGCTCATAATTGATCTTCTAACATTTTTGGTTTTCTTTTGTTTAAGAGCTACAATTTATCAACTACAGTTGTAAAACTAGGTTATGCTAAAATTATGATTCTAAATTGTATGCAAGATAGATAAAAGCACTAGGGATGCAGCATTTACCTAGGTGGTCCACTAACGGGTAGAAATTCCTAATGCAAGAATGATGAATATGAGGTTTATGCTATAACTGTTGCACCTTTTACACCCACTCTCACACCTCTCGGTAGAGAGAGTGATTTTGTCCAATTGACTCTCTCGAGACCAAATGGGTAGGCTAATTTGCCCAAGCAACTTATGGTTCAAGTTGGGTAATTACTCTCTCGAGGTTTAACCCGTTAATTGGGACTGCCATTCTCATGGGTCCATCCCGAATCCTTGTTGGAGTTAATCTTGAGGTCATAGACTCTCTTTCTCAAGAAGAGTCAAAACACACTAAGCTAGACTTAGTGTTTGCAACCACCAAATCTTAGTGAAAACTTAAGATTAATCCAAATAGCAAACACCCAACATCATTCATGCTCTAAACAATCACACCTATCAATTTCCCACACTAGGGTTGAGCCACAACCCTGGCTAATGGGTTTAGCTAGACATAGTAGTAACAAAAATCAAAGAAATAATAGATGAAATTGACATAATAGTTAACTACAATGTTAATCTACTTGATTCCACTTTAAAACTAGAAGAAATGGCCCAAAATAGGCTGATAATAGGGTAACACGAGTTCAGCTGCTCTCTGCTCTCGAACCGCCTTCCTCCCCTTTTGCTAAAAAGTAAATTGTTCTATTTATACTTCACAGGAAAAACCGGACAAAAATACCCCTGAGAATCTGGCGCGGACCGCGCACAAATGACGCGCGGCCGCGTAGGGCTCTGGGTCTTCATTACTTGCATCTGGTACTGGGGGGCGCGGACCGCACAAAATTGAAGTGCGGCCGCATGAACTTCATCCACGCGGACCGCGTTGGAACTGGGCGCGGACCGCGCGAGAAGAGGCGCGGACCGCGCAGCTTATCTTAAAAATATCATGGCCTCTGAACTTTCCTGCGCGGCCGCATGGAAAAATAGTGCGGTCCGCGCAGGTTGAACTTCGATATGCCCAGCTTCTGAACTCTCCTGCGCGGCCGCGTGACAGAGCAGTGTGGACCGCGCAGGGCCTTTTGATCCCCCCTTTCAGTTATCTCTTGACACTTGGCAGATTTCACTCCTTTTTGAGCCGATCTTTAGTATTTGTCATCTTGTCGTTCAAACCTGCAATCAAGTGTCATTTGTAAGCATTTTGGGACTATTATATGGCAATAAATGCATAAAGCTCAGGTAAGAATGGGTATAAAAAAACATGCAGAAATCACAGTTATCAATGGTGATGATGATGATGATGAGCACCTTACAAATCAAGATTGGAGTAATGTTAAAATGCTTGTAGATTTTTTAGAACAATTTCATATTTCTACAAATGAATTATCTGGCCAATATTATCCTACTATTTCTAACTGTTTAGTTTAAATTGCAGCACTTGTAGATTTATTTACTCAATTTTCAGAGGGTAGAGTAATTTATCAAGAAGCTATTAATTCTATGAAAGCTAAGTTTAAAAAATATTTTTTCCCTATCCCCCCTATATTTGGTGTTGCTGCATTGTTAAATCCTACAATGAAATTAGGAGGTCCTCACTTTTGGTATTCAAAAATTTATAACGCTTTATCACTTTCAGCTGATGAATTTGCTACACTTGGAGATGCAAAAGCCTCAATTAAAATAAATGCTCAAACTATTTATAATGTTTATCAACTTGCCTTAGATCAAACTAGACCAAATGTTCCAACTCCTACTTCGTCTAGTTCGCAAGCATCTAAAAGAACTGCGGGCCTAAAAGCCCTTAGTTCTTGGACGGAGTTCAGGGGTTCTCAAGGTGATAATTTTGGTGATAGTTTATAACTAAATGAGCTTCAAGTTTATTTGTCGCAGTGACTTGGATCAGAGAATCCCGACAGCTCCTTCGATGTTTTGGAATGGTGGAAGGACAAACAAAAACACTATCTGGTTCTTTCAAGGATGGCTTGAGATATTTTAAGTGTTCAAGCTTCAACAGTGGCATCATAGAGCGCATTCAGTCAAGCGAGACTTCAAATCGGTGATCATAGAGCGTCTAGGAGGGAGAGCTTGGAAAAATCAGTACTCTTCAGATATTGGATCCGTTCGGAAAGAAGGAAATTTGGACTTACAGAATCACAACCTGAGATAGATGAAGCTTATGAAGAAATGCTAGCGGAACTTGCGTAGGATGCTGCTTCGCCTGGAAACGGTGATGAACAAGCTTCTTTTCCACCACCACCAATGAAAATTCCTTCGGACCTTGAAGGATTTATGAGATTTGTTAGAGATAATACATAGACTAACATGTAACTTGTATTTTGGCACATCTTCCTTAGTGGGTAATGGTGGTATTAGTACCTTGTTGTGCTCATTCCATTGGGGGGAGGAAGACTAAGAAAGATATTGTCATTCTTTGTTAATGTCGTAATAGTAAAATATATAAGACATTCCCTTGAATATTTCTTTGCAATTTATTTTGTGTTTAAATTTGATATAGTATATATATTATATATCTAATACATATAAACTATATATATATATCTAATACATATAAACTACATATATATCTCTAATACATACTATATTTATACAGCCTCTCCACCCCTCGAGGTAGAGGTAAGGTCTGGGCTTGAGGCGGGCCGGGCTTAGGCGGTCCCGGGCCAAACGGTCCCAATGTGTGGAACCGGCCCACGGTGGTCCTAAGCCCACATGGTCCCGGGCTAAATGGGCCGGGCCTAAACGAGCCTAACGGGCTTTTTTTCGTTTCGGGCTATTTTTTTTTTTATCTAAAGCACTTTCTTGTAAACTATGTATGTATATACTAGTATAAATTGCTTATATATAGCTATATAAATATATATATAGTATGTATAGTATGTATATATAAGGGTGTATATATTTAATACATATAATCTATATATATATACATATATATATAAGGCAATAAATATTACATAAGGCAATATATAACTATATATACACATAATACACCCTTATATATACATACTATACATACTATATATATTTATATAGCTATATATAAGCAATTTATACTAGTATATACATATATAGTTTACAAGAAAGTGCCTTAGATAAAAAAAAAAGTCCGAAACGAAAAAAGCCCGTTAGGCACGCGGGCCCGGCCCATTTAGCCCGGGACCATGTGGGCTTAGGACCACCGTGGTCCGGTTCCATACATTGGGACCGTTTGACCCGGGACCGCCTCAGCCTGGCCCGCCTCAAGCCCAGGCCCGTTTGGCCCGGGCCCGGACAACAACACAACCTTAGTAGGGTTAGGAGAAATTTGAGGGGATATGAGAGAGAAAAATAATACAAAGCTTATTTTATGGCTTAAGGTTAGGAGATGACCATAAATAGATATTTGACTATAAAAAATCAAAAGGTAGCTATGGAATATAATTTTTTAAAAGGATATTTATTTAAAATAAATAAGGTATCAACCTTTGCTATAAGAGATAACTAATCCTTTATTTTTTCACATTCTTTCTCACTCTATCCAAATTTCATTACGCATTCAAATCTCTCTCTCCTCTTATTAGAGGTGAAAGTGGACGAATTGATCCTAGTGATCTTTTGATAAATTATTATCACTGTGCATACAATATATACAATGTATAATGGTATTAATTTATAAGAAGTGCATATACAACATACATGGATGTATATTTTTCAAATATATAACGTGCATATATGTAAAAAGATATATATACAGAATATGTCATATGTATTCTCTCTCTATATATAATATTTTTACATATATAAAATATATGGGTTATATACATATAATACCAAAAATACGGCAGTTTACTAGTAGTAAACAATTGTTTTTGACAAACCCCAAAAAAAAAAAAAGAATTTTTCAACTCATTGCACAATTTTTGAATTAATATATTAATACTCCAAATATACATTGTGTATATTTATTTTGAAAAAAAGAATTATGTACTATCTTTATCCAAATAATATAATATTATACCAGTAAAAATATTTTAATATATACTTTATAATATATTTAATAAATAATTATTTAACATACTATACCAATTATATAAAATGTATATAATATTTATAGTGTTACAAACATCAGAGATATTTATCTAAATGTGCATCGTCATACAAGCATTCACATATCATAAAAAATTATTTATTCCACCAAATAATAATTGAGAGAGAGATAAAGTACCAATAAACCTATAGTTAATACAAAACCATTCATAAAAGAGAAAGGAAAGATAAAAATCATATGTTGAGCATTAAATTACCAACTAAAGCCGTGAGGAGTTCCCAACCAACAGGCTGGATTATGTTATGATTGCAAATATTTTTCTCTGGCAAGCGCTGGAGTGTCGGTTATGAATTGTTGTGGCCATTTGCTTCACGTTTTAGGCACCCCAATTCTATATGTACGGAATGTTATAACTATTGAATCACTAGCAATTAATGAGAGCGTTGAAAAAAAACAATTTATGGTCCATATAAATATAATTTTGAAGATATTGGAAATTAATGAATTTCATGGAAATTAATATTGTATTTATTCCAAGATTGTGGAATATAATAGCTCATAATTTAGTTAATTTCTCTATAACATTTTCACTACTAAAAAATAGTAAGAATTAGCGATGGATAAATTCTATAGCTAAACAGAAAAATTTGTTGCTATTAGCGACGGATTAGCGATGAATTTTGTCGTTAATTTCAGTTTTTTTTTCAAATGTTTTACATGACTTGAGATTCTCTTTTTTTTTTTCAAAGTTGAGTTGTAAGTGATACTGCAGGATTATTTGACGTTTTGATATATTAATTTTATTCTAATTTAAAATACTTATTAATGAATATTTAAGAGCATTGATTATAAATCGTGCAGGGGTTAAAGAACCTTTTGCAAGAATGATTATTTGAGATTTTGTTTTACCTAAGTTGGGTTGTAAGTGATAGCATCATTTGACTTTATAATATATTAAAGTGATCCTAATTTAAAACATCGATTGATGAATATGTAAGACCAATGTTTATAAATCGGGGAGGGGTGAAAGAATCGTTTGCATCAATAATTATTTAGTACATTATTTCATTAGTCTTAATTTATGTGTCATACGTTTCTTCTTAGTTCGTTCAAAAAATAATTTCATATTTTTTAATTTTTAATATTTTTGCTCTATTTTTTAAAATTTTAATAAATAATTAATATCCACATAAATTTCTCAAATTTATTTTACATCACAAGTTTCAAATATTTTTATGTTTTTCTTAAATGTTATACCTAATCAAATATTGTCACATAAATTCAAACGGATGTAATAACTATTTTAATTTGACATGAAAAATGAATGATAAGGCATGTGGTAGACCAATGGGAATTCTGTTGCTCCATCGCGTGGTTTTATTGGAGTTTTTTACCTTCCAATTTTATATTTTTCTCTCTCCTTATCTTTCCTCTTAGTGATGATTTAATGTCACAATTTAAGAGTTTTAAGTTGTAAGCACTAATAATATTTTTTTGGGTAACAAAATACTAATATATACGTTAAAATAAAAACTACATGATAAAGGTATAATTTATTTTTGGTAATTAAATTTCTTATTACCAGGGAAAATATTTACAAGTATAGCAAGAACCCTCAAAACTCACATAGATTTGGATATGTAGCCCCAAATCTAGTGCCCTCATATCTACATAACTACGCAACTACAAACTATGGATAAAAATTGTAATTCTGTAAATGTCTCGCTATCTTAGAATTCAACATTCCACGATAGTGCACTTCCTGAATTATCAGTTTGATCATCTCCTCATTGCTTCTTTATGTTCCTCTGAAGGTTCTCCAGTTTTGTTCCTGCCAAATATAATAAACAACACAGGCAAGTAACATTCTATATGTTGCACACATTTGCTTCTTTCCTGATGCATGCCTTATTGCCCACTGTTTTTCAGCATCCCAACCTTGTACATTCCTTTGTATCCCCACCCATTGTAGCAACTTATACTCCACATACTTGTTGAGTAGTTGCATTGAAAAAATAAGTGTTCATGGCTTTCTGCTACCTTTTCACATAATGAGCATGCTAAACTTATTGCTATGCCCCATCCTAGTAATTTGTCTCTCGTATACAACCTTTCGAGAATTGCCAAGTACAAAATGAATCTCCATTTAGGACTGCTCCAGTTAGTACACAATAATCTCCTCCACTCCACTTTAGGTAGATCACCTCTCAACTTGTTATATATCAATCTGATGGAGTATTCCTTCATGCTCAACATTTCTTCAATTGCTATGTTGACCTCAGTTAGGTATTTACCAGCTCCCATAATTTTTTGCACTAACCATGAGGCTTGTTTAGCTTTCACTTGTCATATTACTTGTTGCTTGATATAGTAAGTATGAATCCACTGTATCCACAATCTATCCTTCTTCTTGTTTAGATTCCACAGTTGCTTGATTAGTGCAGCTCTATTCCATATAACCATATCTGTGATATTCAAACCCCCTGCAGATTTTGGCCAACATAGTTGTCTCCAAGCTACTAAAGCTTTAGCTTTGGTTTCTATTTCACCTGTCCACAGAAATCTCTTGCAAATTGTCTCAATTCCTTGTAGGATCTTCTTAGGTAAAGGAAATATCTGTGACCAAAATGATTGAATAGCAAATAAAACACTCTTGATCAGCTGCAACCTGCCTGCATAAGACAGAAACTTTGCTGTCCAGTTTTTGATTCTGAATAACATCTTATCCAGTAAAGGTTGACATTGAGTAATAGATAACCTTTTACTACTCAATAGGACTCCCAAGTATCTGAAAGGCAAAGATCCTTTAGAAAATCCAAGCACTGGATAATGTTTTGTTGAATATATTCAGTGACCTCTCCAAAATAGATACAACTTTTTTGCTGATTAGCTATTAGACCTGAAGCCTTTGAAAACTGTTGAAAACATTCATACAATAGCTATATAGACACCACATCTCCCCTGCAAAGCAACAATAAGTCATCTGCAAAACTGAGTTGGATAATATTCAGCTTCTCACACCTAGGATGGTAGTTAAAGTCAGGCTTCTCTTTAACAGTCTTCAAGATCCTTGTAAGATACTTCATAGCTAGAACAAATAAATATGATGATAATGGATCACCTTGTCTAATTCCTCTCTTTGCATCAAAAGGAGTTGTTGGCTTTACATTAATCACAATAGCATAAGACACTGTAGTAACACATGTCATAATCCAAGAAAACTATTTCCCTGGGATATTCATTTCTGTAAGTACTTGTTCAAGGAAATACCATTCTACAGAATCATACGCCTTTTACATATCAATTTTAACCATATATCTTGGTGACACACCTTTTCTCCCATATCCTTTAACAAGTTCATGCCCCAGTAGAACATTGTCACTTAGTATTTTCCCTGGCACAAATGTTGCCCGACTCAGATCAACTAAGTCTCCCATTACTGACTGCAGCCTATTTGTGAGCATTTTGAAAATAATTTTGTAAACAATAGTGCAACATGATATTGGCCTAAACTGCTTTATAGAAGAAGGATTTTTCATTTTTGGGATCAGAGTAACTGTTGTCCTATTTACTAGTTTATATATTATACCTTCATCAAAGAATTTCAGAACAACTTCTGTGATGTCCTTGCTAATTATATGCCAAGTCTTCTTGTAGAAGTAGTCATTGAAACCATCTCCATCTGGTGCCTTTGAGTCACCAATCCCCTGCAAGGCTGTCTTCACATCTTCCTTAGTAAAGGGGCCTATAAGTTGAAGCTGCTGTGACCTTGTAAGTCTTGGACCATTCCTCATTATGCTAGGATTAATAGTAGGCATGTTGTTAGTTGATATCCCTAATAATCCTCTATAGAACCCTACTATCTCCTGTTCAATGTCCTCTGGATTGTTGATCAATCTTCCATTGCTATCTGTTAAACTCATTATTTGATTCTGTGCTACTCTCTCTTTCATGCTTGTAAAGAAAAAAGCTGTGTCGGAATCACCTAGCTGAAGCCATTGTATTCGAGACCTTTACTTATAGATGCTCTCTTCTATATTACTCCACTTCTCTAGATGATGCTTTGTGTTTCTCTCCATATCAAACATATCAGCTGCTGTGTTAGTTGTTCTCATCTGTGCTTGAATGTTTGTTAATTCTTCCTTAACTGCTGCACCTTCTTTGTTGTATTGGAAAACTCTCTCTTGTTTAAACTTTTCATCTCTTCTTTGATCTGCTTCAAATTACACCATATATCCTTCATATTTCTATTCTCCTTTTCCCATCTACTTCTTATTATTTCTTCAAACTCTGGATGCTCAGTGAGACAGTTAAAAAACTTGAAAGGTCTCTCTTTATACTCCATTCCTGCCTCCACCTCTATACATAAAGGAGAGTGATCAGAGAAATGAGGATCCATCACACAAACTTGCAATGATGGCATATGCATCATCCAATGTGCATTTACAATAGCTCTATCAATTCTACTAAACACATGGCTATTTGTATGTGTATGTTCTTCCCACAGTTCTTAGTTCATTTAACATGCAATCCTCCATTAGAGCTCTAAAGTCCTTGATTTCATTATCCTGTATTTCTGTACCATTTACCCTGTCTTCTTTGTCCAGTACTGCATTAAAGTCCCCCATGAGCAGCCAAGTACTATTTATCTGTGAATCAATTTTCCTTAGTTCTTCCCACATATCACACCTATGAGCAACAGTATGTAGTGTCCATATATAGCTGTAAAAGCAAATTGCTTGTTGGAGCTACTATTTTTGACTATACCATGATATATTGAGTATGAGATTGCAACATAGTGAATTGAATACTATTTGCATCCCATAGAATCCAAATTCTACCTCTTTCTGTAACCTTGCTATTTGAGCACCAACTCCATCTTGGTGCACATTTATTTATGACCTCCTTTTCTTTATTACTCTGTACTCTATGCTCAACTATTGCTATAAGATTATTTTTTTGTTTTTTCAAGAAAATTTTCATCTCCTTTTGCTTATGAACCTTATTGAAACCCTTCACATTCCATGTCACTATCTTAATATAGGTTTCTGCTTAGTTGGAATTATCTCTTCACCTTCTCCCCTACTACATCCAGCTTTATCATCATCTGCCCAGCATGTTTTGCCTTCATTTGCTACTTCTCTCAATGGAGAAAAGCCATTGGTAGTCCTTATAACTTGATGTATAGGACTTGTCAGTCCCACCCTGCCCTTTGCTTTTGTCCATACTTGTTGATGTTCTTTTGGATCCTGTGTTTCATCTCCTTGATCGATATATTTGCCCGCGTCCCTCTCTACTTGCTTTGGTGGCCTTATTGCCACCCATTGAGTTGTTGGTTTCCTTGTTTGCTGTATATTCCCAATTACATTGGTACTCCTTCCTTGTTGCTTAGTCTGATGTTGCTCATTTTGCACACTTCTTTTTTGTTGTTCCAGCTCTACCTTGATCTCTTTCACAATCATGACCCACCATCAAGCACTTCTTACAATACTGAGGAACCCAATCATATTCCACCATTTGCTCAAACTCTTTGCCTGAAGGATCTTGAATTTTGATAAACTTAGGTAACTCCTTGCTGATATCCATCTCTATAAGCACTCGAGCATAGGAAATTCTAGAAGCATTACTTGTACATTCATCAGCATACAAAGGTGTTCCTAGTCCACTAGCAATTCTACCCAATGTCAATCGTCCCCAACAGTTCAAAGGCAAGTTAGGGAAGCTTACCCATAATGGAATAGTTTTAAGGACTTCATTGTACAAATCGAAGTCCTCTGTACATGACTTCAGAATCAATGGCTTCACTCCCATTGTATATGGTCCTGAGTAGAACCCGGAACCAAAATGTGGTTCTTTTTGACTCAAAATACGGAAATAAGTGTTAAAAAAAAGTTACCAAACTATATATAATGCTACAAAAAGTGGCGCTATACAGTAACAATAACTGCACTGTTACTGTATAGCGCCACTTTTTGTGGCGCTATATTAATTAAAAGCTGACACATCTTACATAGCGCCACTATTAATGGCGTTATACCCCTTATTACCTGACCCCACCAATAATTTCTGGGTTCAATAATTCAAAAGCGTATAAAGCCACTTTTTGTGGAGCTATATACAAAAAAAAACCTCTCCGGCTAGCCATTTCCTATATAAACATCGTAGAATCGCATATCTTCATTCAATTTTTTTTTAACTCTTGTTGGTTTCTATTATTGTTAAATTCTCTAGCATTTTTTCATTATGTCTGAAGAACGTAGAATAAGAGTATCATTATATTGGGGGGGGGGGGGGTGAGGTTGTGATGGAGAATAACTCTGTGGGCTACAGTTTACCTGCTAAGTGTAATGTTAAATTGCCACTTTCAATGGAGTACGAAACATTGATATCGTTGTTATGCAAAAAAATGAGTGTGAGAAAATGTTCAGTGATACTCAAAGTAACCGGAAGATATCCGTATTCCGTTACGCCGCAAGGGGTTGCTTTTTACTCAGAGTTTAACATCGACGATGATGACACTTTGAGTGATTTCCTGAGGACTCCAGACGAATGCCGGGAATTTCTTGTAATCACAATGTTGGAGATGTACGTGAAGGTCGAAGACGTTCCAAAAAACGAGGTTGTGCGTAGTAGAGATAACCTCCAGTCATCGGGTGGTTATTCTGGATCAGTTTTTGCCGGACATGTTCCGGATGAAAGATTTTTTCTTGATTTAAATTTATCACCGTCGGCGAATGAGCAGCGAGAAAATAATTTATACCCTGTTTTCCATAATTCACAAGAAGAGTGGTAAACTTCAATTTTTATTTTTGTTAATTATGTATATTTTTGGCGTATTGAATTAATTTTAACGCTCATTTATTTAATAGGGGGTACCGGCCGGATATAAATTTTACAAGTGGCCTATCCAGTAGTCATCACCTAACTGAAAACGTCCATCATAGAATGTCATCACATTACGACTTGTAAGTGAAATGATATAGCCATATGTAAAGCATTTATTAATTTAGTAGCTTATATTTTTGTTGAAATGTGCAGTGAAAACGAGCTAGTTGAACTACCCGTACTCACTCAATTGCCCGAAAACGACGTATTACATCAGGATCTGGCAGATGCACAGAGTGAGGAAGAGAACAGCGATTACGATAACAATGCCGATGAATCGGGAGACGAGACACCATTTGCTCGTGAGGATGGTGATGAAGAGGACGAGGAGGAAGGACCCGATTTGAAGAGAGCCCCCCATAGACGACAAGTGTACGAGTCTGAAGTGCCGTTTTATTCAAGGGAGATTCCTTATATTGATAACTTGCCAGCCGTGCCGGATGTGGAAGCTCTCACAAGGGATTTTGATGAAATTCGGACAGCAATGTGGGATGAGTCTAGACCAACGGTGCTTGCAAAGGGGATGCTTTTTCCTGATAAAGCACGCGTAAGCAGGGCTTGTAAAATGCACAATGTTAAAGAGTGTCGTGAGATGCAGGTATCAGAGTCAAGTCCGACGGTATACAAGGCTATTTGCCGCAGGTGGTTTTGGCCATGTAATTGGATGTTGCGTGCGTCGAAGAAGAAGACAGGTATGTGGAAAGTGGGTAAATACATTCCCACCCACACATGCGAAATGGACACTTTCAACGGGAATCACTTCAACTTGGATATTGACTTGATATCTCTTGTACTTATTCCGCACATCGAACCGTCCATAAGGTATAAAATCAAAGTGTGCATTACAGCAGTCCACCAGGAACATGGCCACACAATTACTAAAAGAAAGGCATATCTTGGGCGCAAAAGAGCGTTTGAAATAGTCTATGGTAACTGGGATAAGTCATTTGCGGATCTGCCTAGGTACTTGGTTGCACTGCAGCACTTTAACCCCGGAACAGTTGTTGAATGGAAGCTTGAGCGGAGTTCGGGTAAACCAGAATATATATTCAATTATGTGTTCTGGGAATTTAAGCCAGCAATTGATGGTTTTCCGTATTGCCGGCCCGTAATATCCATAGACGGAACTCATGTCTATGGAAAGTACGATATCAAGCTATTGATAGTCGTGGCAGTGGATGCTACTGGACAGATATTTCCTCTAGCCTTTGCTATTTGTGCCAATGAAAGCAGAGAGACGTGGACAATATTTTTGAACCACCTGAAAGAGCATGTTGTCAAACAGCATTCAGGTATTTGTCTAATATCTGATCGGCACGGGGGTATATTAAGTTCTGTGGAGAACCTTCCTGCATGGCAAGAACCTTATGCAAACCATCGTTACTGTGTGAGGCACTTGAAGGCCAATTTCCAGAAGGCACATCCCAAAAAGGATCTACATGATTTGATGTGGATGGCAACAATAGACCACCAACAGCATAAATTCCGGAGGCATATGGATTCTATCAGGCAAGAAGACGAGGCAGCATATCGTTGGTTAATGTGACATGACCCTGAAAAGTGGACGTTGCATGCAGATGATGGCAGACGCTGGGGAATTCTTACTACAAACGTGTCAGAGTCCTTCAACGGGTTATTAAAGTCGGCAAGAGGATTGCTCGTCACAGTCATGGTGCGTATGTCGTTCAAGCAGATGGCGGAGAGGTTTGTACAACGGTCTGCAGCTGCAACGGAATTGATGGAAATGGGTGTTGAATTTATGCCAGTGCCTATGAAGAGATTAGAGAAATACAGACGGCGAGCACATTGGCATTCCTTTTTGCAATATGATAACGAACGAGGTATTTTTGAAGCTCGCACCGCTATCCATAATAATCGGGGTAATAATGTACATACATTAAATGAATCTACAAGGTTATGCTCATGTGGAAAATGGTAAAATGAATCTACAAGGTTATGCTCATGTGGAAAATGGTAAATCTACCACATGCCTTGCTCACATGCCATCAAGTGTTTTCAACGTGTTGGTTATGCGGAGACCAACTATATTGATCAACAATATAGTGTTTCCAAATACCTAAACATATATAATGGTCAGTTGCAGCCAGTGGGTGCTGAGCATTACTGGCCCCCAGAACCATTTAAAATGGTGTGTAACAAGTCCTATTTGCGTAAAAGACAGGTGCAGAGGAGAACGCGTATACGGAACCAAATGGATGTTAGTGATACCGTATATGCGCACAAATGTGGTATATGCTCGCAAACAGGACACGACCGTAGAAAATGTCCTTTGGGTGGCAACAGTAATCAAGCTCAGGGCGGGTGTTCTTCTATTGTACCCAACTACCCATGAGTTCATGTTGTAATAATTAGTTGTTATGTATATGTTTGAAATATTTATGAAATAAAATTTCCTTGTTTGTTAATTATGATTTGAACTTTCCCATTTTACCTATTTAAATAATAATTTAATATAATTATCGGTATATTTATTATGTGTGTGTATTCTTGTCGACATCACGATATTTAATACGCAAAATATAACGCCATTATATATGGCGCTATGTGTGTGTTGTCTTGTCGAACTGAAAAAGCTGACCGGCTGACATAAAGTCGTCTTGTCAACATCATCATATGGTGCCATTAGATATGACGCTATCTAATATAGCGCCATTAGATATGGCGCTATATGTGTGTTGTTTCGCCTATAAATAATGGGCTCATTGTAGTTATTTTGTGTGCTCAAAATTTCCCCCAGAAATATTTCATTAAAAGTAAGTAAGGTTTTTTATTATAAGCAAATATTTCACAAATGGCTCAACCTGGTCGTCCACCAATTTGCTTCTGTGGAAAACCATGCATGATATATTGTGGGTGGGAAGGTGCTAACGCTGGACGCCGCTATTGGTGCTGTATGAACACGTTGTACAAGCAACCCAACGAACCAACTTGTGAATTTGATGAATGGGCTGAGGAACCATGTTATCAGGAAAACTACAGGAAGAGATTACAGGATTTTCATAATATGTGGTTATACCAGGAGAGAATACAAAAGGAGGGAGATAGAATTATTACAGAAATGAGGGAGAAACTGAAGGAGGTGGAAGATAAAAAATGGAGAGCAGAATGGAATTGTGAAGCACACAAGGAATGCAACGAAAAATATAAACGGGAACTTGCGGAGGTGAAGGCGAGAGTGAAAGAGTTAAAAGAAGAAAAAGAACAAATGGAAGAACGATTTAAGTGGTTGGAACGAAGAATAAATGGCAACTGGGACTAAACATTGGCGTGTATGTGTTTAGTGTCATTTTCATATTTTATGTATTTTTATTATGTTGGCCTGTTATGTTTGTGTTTGTGTTGTAGTAATGTTTTCCTTGTTTGTTGTACTAAATTTTATTTTAATTTAAGTGAGAGTTAAGTTTAAGTTGTTGTGTTACTATACCAAATACTATAAAACGAAATGAGAACTAAAAAAAACTGTCATATTCGATTAAATATTGTTGTTAATGTATACAAAAATATTATTTACACCAAAAAAACATAAAAATGGAAGACCGAATCAATGTGTCCCGCATCCGGTGTGTCTCAAAGTAGCCGTTGGCCTAAGGCGCATCCCCTGCCGCCCGGGTACGCTATCAGGATCATCATCATCAAGTCGTCTCCTTATGGCCGGATGCGGCACAGGATGACATGTATCGGTGGTGCTGTCAGGTCCAGTAGAAGGCTACATAATAATATCAAACTTAGTATAGAAAACTACATAACAATTCACAAAAATTTATATTGTCTTACCATAATCGTGTCTGGATCCTGAATGTAGTCATCTGTCACAGCATCGCATGAAGCCTAAAAAAGTAAATTAATAAAGTTAAAGAAAACAAATAAGTTATAGTAAAAACAGTAATAAAATTAATACTAATAAACTCATACCTGCGCATATGATGAGCTGCCATAACTCAGTCGGCGCCCACTATCAAAATCTCGGATCGGTCGAGACTCATCAATGGTAGACAGGCCAGGAAAATATCTACCCAACTCCACTCCTTGAAAATCCGAGCCCATGATCAAGAATTGACCCGATGGGGTCACCTGCGACGTCCCTGGAGTGTCATAAATGCCAAGGCTGTAAGACAGCATGTCAGTCTCATGCATGCCACCTCCCATATCAGCAGCAACATCATCAGCAAGAGCCTCGAAGCCCCCTTGCTGGGAACCTCCTCTCCGCCCACGACCACATCGTCCGGCACCAGCAGGTCGTCGGGGAGCAGCAACAGCTCGTCGTCCACCACCTTGCTGGTACGTGGTTGGGTCAACATAATCTGGCTCGTGTGCCAAACGCTGATCCGATCGGCCTCGCTGCAGTGTCTGGGCAGCCACATCCATTAAGCGATGACTATAGTCCTGCATGATCACAGGATCGTGGACATAACTCTGCATCTGCTGCCCCATACGATATACGGTATGCAATCCAATCGCCTGCACAAAAGTTTTTAATATAAACTACGTATTTGACTCGAAATTACTATTAATGTAATTGATAATAACAGAAAACATACCAGAGCCTCATGTCTCCCGGTGTATGAGACGTACCTACCATCTACCTGATGAACTGGTTTCCCGATAAAAAGTCGGGAAACAGTGCGGTACCATGCCATATAAACTTCGATAGGAAAGTACTGTTGCGGACCTGGGGTCAAGTCCCCCCGGCTGTCCCAAATACCCAACTGCGCTGCCAGCCAATCAATAAATATGTCGTCCACCCTCATCCGATCATCCCTCTCATAATGTAAAGGATCCCATGCAGGCCGAGTCGGTATAGGCTGCGGAAATCCAAACTGACGAAATACTCGCTCTGAGGCATGATGCTCGACAATATCGAGGCACGTGAGAGGGACGGAAGCCCTCCAAATATGGCGGCCGTGCGTGCAATACGCTGGCAGGGTACCTATCAGCTCTTCGCTGTACGACGTCCAAATGAACTATCAAATAATAACACAAACCGTTAGTATGCGCAACACCTAGTTAAACAATAATTGGTAAGTTTAGTTAGATATTCACCTGTGCGTCCTCCAGAAAATCCAACACATCCCTACAGAAGGGGAGATTATGATGGCCATGATACTCTCGTGCAAGTCTACGACGCAATACCCACCTACAAGCTAGAGGGAGATCAGGAATATGTACATTAGCCGGTAGCTGTGGTAGAGGTGGACGAAGCTGAAGAAATCGCTCCCACACCCAAACCTAACATACAAAGTTGACGTAAAGATTAACTATAACTAGGTAGAATTGTAACTAATTTTGAACCGGAGGGAGTACGTAACACTTATCTATAGGTGGAGCATTTAATTCTTGGTCACTATATGGTGTATCGCAGTCGCACTGTGAACCATTGAATTATAAGAATATATATATGAAGCACGAAATCAGGATTTTCACTAAAAGAATTTAAATATAAAGAATTAAGTACACAAAAAAATCATAAAAATTCAACATTTACTATATATTATATACATAAATAAAAATATTAATTTTATATATATAATGTAATTTTTCAACGAAGAGGCTTCAGATGAACCTGTTGCGCTATCCCCTAGCTCCACCCATATCTGAAGCATGCTACACATGCAAAAGGAGGAATATTAAATAATGTTAGGTTAAGATGAGAAGGAGAAATAATGTATCCAACAAAGTGATTGATAGAAATGGGTCATAATTGAGGCGTAGATTAGTCAGGACCTAAAGCAAATTCTCATGTTATATATTTTCACAAGCTATTTGTATACACACACAAAAAATAAAAATAAAAAAATAAATTAAGGACAGAAATATGAGTTTATTCAATGAATTCAATTGTCAATTGTCATATGTCATCTTCAACATTAATCTCGCAGACAGAAAATAAATGTTGTGTACAATGACGCAATTTTTTCATCAAAAGATATCATTAAATTAGGACCTTCAAAATTTAGCAAGAAAAATACAGCCAAAAAGAAAAAATAAAAATCGGGATAATAGCACTTTTAGTCTCTTAGTGGTAAATTTTGATTTTGATCCTTGCGATATCTGCCTAGGTATACTTAATCTTTAATTAACAAAAATTTGTGTTTTGGTCCCTTTATGTAGAAAATATATTACTCCAATATTTAGAATTTTTATGTACCGGCCCGGTCAGTCGTTCTGAGAGTTATAGCCCTGTTTCCCTCATTTCTATTTCTTTATGTGTTGTTCAGCTGTGTTGAGTTGTATCGAGTTGGTAAGTTTGGGTTTGGAGTAGTTTTGGAGTGAAATGATCACTTAGTCTCTTAGTTAGAAAGCTAAGTTAGAAAACTCAACCGGAAGTTGACTTATGAGTAAAGGAATTCGAATTTGGATTTTTATGATTCGATTAACTTCGTTGGGTGATTTTAGACTTATGAGTATGTCCGGAATGTAATTTGGAGGTCCGTGGTAGAATTATGCTTGAATTGGCGAAAGTTGAAAGTTTAGAAGTTCTTAGGCTTGAATTCGAGGTTGATTTGGTGTTTTGGTGTTGTTTTGGGTGTTCCGAAGGTTTGACTAGTTCGGGTAGTGATATATGATTTGTTGAAATTATTGGTTGAGGTCCCGAGGGCTTGGGGGTGAGTTTCGGATAGGTTTGGGTTGTGTTGCGCTCGTTTTTCTTATGTTTCGATGCCGTTTCTTCAAGCATAATATTGAACAAATGAGCTCCAATTTTTTTGACTGAAGCATTAGATCCGTATCATAATTACGAATCGTATCAAAAAGAATCGTCGAATTTGGACATCGTATGAGGATTTTAGGGTCATTTTACTAAGAATTAGGTTGCCAGAGTTTTCTGATTAATTATGGAATTGCCACTGATGGCGTAATTAAAAATATGCAATATTTGCAAATATTGAAACCAACATATTTCCTTCATTATAAGGTCAAATTGAGTGATCAAAAGCCTAACTTGACTAAAATTTCACAAGGAATCTATTGGAGGCATAAAAAGTGAGTTTCGGGATCGTTTGGCACAAAAAACGAGGCAGAATAGCTAGCAGAAAAATATATAAAATAAGAGTTTGTTCATTCGGTCATATTTTGAGCTGGGGAGCTCGAATTTGGGCGATTTTGGATGCGATTTTTACCATATGAATTGGGATTCAGAGTTTTTGGAGGCCTAGTCGAAGGACGAGGACATCCCGGAGTATGATTTTACACTGTTGAGGTAAGTAATAGTTTTAACTCTGGCCTTGAGGTTATAAACCCGGAGAATTTGATATCATGTGATTATTTGGAGGTGATACCCACGCTATGTGACGGGAGTGTAGGTGTATACCTCGAGAGACTGAGACTTGGTCCGTCGCGTGAGGTTGTGAGACCTAATAACCATTATTTGTGTTTATGCATTTACTTGTTGGTGAACTTGTCTGCCTTCACGTTAGAGATCATGTTTAGTCTTCATTCATGCTCACGTTATTTGTACTCAGTCATAGAAATTATTGTACATGTTTATCTCAGTCTCTATTATTCTACTGATATGTTGTGATACTTGATGTGGGTTGTGTCCCCTTATTGGTGGTGCATTGTGAGGCTAGAGAGGTACATGACCGAGTGAGGCCGAGAGTCTGGTTGTGAGGATAATAATGCCATAGCACGTGAACTGTCCGCATAGCACGTGAGTTGACCGTGCGGGTCCAGGTATTTATACCATAGCGCGTGAGTTGGCCGCGTAGCACGTGAACTGACCGTGCGGATTCAGGTATTGATATTATAGCACGGGAGTTATCCGTGCTTAGCGCTTGGGCTTTGGGAGTCCCTCCGGAGTCTGTACACACCCCTAGTGAGAGTAGAGTATTAAGTGTTTTGAGTGTGTTGAGTGCGAGTGATGAGTGATAGAGCGACACTGCTATGAGGTTGTATTTATTTGTGTTGTTGCTGTATTTATCTGTTAAATTTCTTTGTGGCATTTACTGAGTTATGGAATTTACCTATTTATTTCTGTTTATTTTTAAATTGTGAAAATAAATAATTGGATTGTTATACTTAGCTCGTCACTACTGCTCAGTTCCTTAGTTATTTCTGTTACTACTGAGTCAGTTGTACTCATACTACACCTTGCACTTTATGTGCAGATCCAGGTGAGTTAGAGCGCGGAGATCGTTGAGTTCAGGCCGGTTATCTGTGGAGATTGCAAGGTAGCTACTAGCGTCCGCAGGACCTTGTTACTACTAGTTATCTCAGGGATGTCCGCAAGGTATTTTGTATTAATTATATTTAGAGTTGATTAAGTTTATGAGAAATTCAAATGTTAAAAATATTTTATTAAATTCTTATAATCGATTTAGTAGTAATATTTTGGGAAATATGCTTGCCTTGTAACACGATAGGCGTGACATTTTTATGTCCATAGAATATGAACTTTTAATATATAGCAAAGAACTCCAACAACAACCCAAATCCCACTTAGTGGGGTCTGGGGAGGGTAGTGTGTACGCAGACCTTACCCCTACCCTAGGGTAGAGAGGCTGTTTCCAAATAGAAACCCGACATCCTTCTCTCCAAGAACTTCCCACCTTGCTCTTGGGGAGACTCGAACTCACAACCTCTTAGTTGGAAGTGGAAGTTGCTTACCGTCAGAGCAACCCCTCTTGTCTATATAGCAAAGAACTCCAAATTATTGAATATTAAAATGTCATGTGTTCATACGGGACAGATAGTGAGAAATAGGACGCAAACTTCAATTAGTATAAGATTGAGACGTTATTGTTATTAATCGATAACAATAGTAAGTTGATATTAAACCAAAGAAGTTCCTACGGATATTTCTAGTATGAAACGAATCAATCATTTATTTTGGTATTTTCTTGAAAAAAATGATGATTTTGTTTCCCCATTAATCAAGAACTTCGATTTTTGGGAAATATATTCGTAACTGTAATTAGAAGGGATATCGTGTACGTAAAGATTTCGTTATTTTTCAATGAAACATATGTTTGTCGTTGTAATTTGATAAAGAGAAATGTGAAGTCTTCTCTTAAGGACAGATTATAGGTAATAAAACTTTTTCCACAAACTATGTTTAGAAAAGCATCGAAGTCATATGATTTTATTATATTTTTAATATGATCCATTCATATTCTTATCGTTACTAAATCGTCTCATTGCCATCAGCAAAGCTCGAACGAGAAATAGGTAGACTCCACGTATCCAAATAATTCAGAAAAAAAGGATTCAAATTTACCCCGTAATTTTTATTATGATTTGTAATTACCTCAAAGAGTTGGAGGTCCATTAGGGGTCAAGGACCAGGGGCACCTCGATAACATTGGTGACCTAAGGCCAAATTTCATTAACATGCTTCTCATTTTTCATATTTAAGAAGTATAATTTGTTAAGACTTTCATATATTTATCATCGAACTCAACTAGATTAATGATTTGTTCATCTAATTAAAATACTTTTTCTGATTTAGTTTTTATATTGGTTGTTAAAAATTATCAAGAGTTCTTTTTTGAGATTGTATTAAACTTTCAATTCTTCTTCTTCTTCTTCTTCTTCTTCTTCTTCTTCTTCTTCTTCTTCTTCTTCTTCTTTTTTTGAGTTTTAAATAACCTTGTTCATATATTCTAGTTGATATGTTTGAATTAGTCAAATAATTTTTTTAAAAAAAAATATATACGCCTGTCAAGTAAAACTAAAAAAATACAAATTTTGAATTCCATAAAATATGCAATGCTCTTCATCTCTTATTGTGAGATAATAGATAGCTTGATCAAGAATATTTAATATTTTTAGCTATAAAACTTTTCCTACTATTTGTTATTAATTAAAAGAGGGACCTCAAAAATTAGGGGACCTAAAGCCATTACTTTAGTGTCTTCCCCCTTCAGCGAGCACTGTCAAGGACAAAATTAAGACTTCTTCCTAACTATAAAATCATTTCCTTTTTAATAAAATAATTAACTGAACGCTCGGACTGATTTTTTAAATAATAAAATAAAAGCTAATAAAGAAAAGAACAAAATGCAGTGGTCAATCCTTCGGGTTGCTCAATTGATTTGGAGAGTGGTCATCCGTATGTCATCCATACGGATGACCTGAGATCGAATCCCCCCTTAATGTCTTCTGGGTTGAGCCTAGTGCGATTTACATTTCCTGTGTGGTTTGCAGGCTATTAAACAGGGGAGGTTTACCTAATGCACATGATCACGCCCAACTATGCCTTGTAAAAAGGACTAAGCGGTCGCTACAATGATAATCCGGTTCAAGTCCGGAGTTGAATCTCACAGGGAACTAACCTATTTACTACAACTTTTAACACTGGTAATGATAAGTTCAGACAATTCCCGGATGCAAGATTTTTAATGGATAATGAGTAGAATTTAGTTAACTAAGGAAAAATGATAATAAAACTAGCAATAATCAAGAATAAAGTTGAATTCAATGGTAAAAGGGTCTAGGGCTATCGATTTCCCCAATTGTCGGATTAATTCCTGACACGTTAGCTATAATCTCGCCGTAACACTCTATAAGGAGTATAAGTTCTGGGCTACTGCAATTATCTCTCGACCAATTACGATAATTTACTAGAAGCATTCTCTCGAACTACTCTAGTTAAAAATTTATGCAACTCAGAATTATCCCGCCAAAGTTTCGTTATCTCTAACCCCGTTTTTAAATTCAAGTAATTAATCTCTTAACTTACCCGAATGTGGTGTTGTTCAACAACAATCTAACCAAGTATTCTTTCTCAAGCAACACAAGATAACTAGGCACGATTAATCAAGGACCCTTTCAATTAATCACAAGACAACACGTAGTTGAACAATCATAGAGTAAAACAGCTCAATTATATCAAAACAGAGTCAAGATGTCATCCAACAATTGGTTCCATAAACCCTAGATAACGATTTAGCTACTCATACAAATAGATAAAAATTCACTATAAAGAGTAATAATCAACAATAGAATTAAGAAGAAGAAGATGAAAACTCTTAGGGAAATTCTCCGTCTTCTTCTGGTGTTCTTACCTCCAAAATCTCTCCAAAAACAGCAATCCTCTCTTCTGCGCGAATTAGGCTTCATATAAGTTTATGTTAGTCGCCTTAGGAACTACATAATTGACCCTGAGTTATTGGTCTCCGTCAGCCCGTCCGCGGCCGCGAATTTCACCCAATGTTCTGCCTTCAGTGCGCGGTCAATCCGCGGCCGCGCACCTAGAGGGGACTTTGCCGCTTGATTTTCTTTATCCTTTTCGACCGTGATAACCTCCGATTGGCCTTCCACGCTCCGTATTGACTCCAAAGCACTCTTTAGCTTCCTCATAGCTCGAAGTGTCTCCTGCAAAGCATAAAACTCTTAATTAGAGCATTTTATTATCTAAGTGCGGCTAAATTAGAGTGTAAATAGTATCTAAATTACATAATTATAGCCTACTATCAACACCCCACACTTAAACCTTTGCTCGTCCTCGAGCAATTAAACCACACTCTATGGAGGCCTAACTTCCCTGAGTGACTTCCCTAACTCATCACACCAAGAATATTCCACATAGATTGAGTGCATTAGTGTAACATCTACACCTCAAGAGTTGACTCCCACGAGCCATGCAATATTCCTAACCGGATTACTTACACTAACTCAGAGGTCCAGACTTACCTCTCCTTCATGAATCAAGTGCTCACAACAAAAGAGACTCATTCCACAATCAATAAAATGCACGCACACTGAGGAACTTCAAAATGAACATAATTCACTCACCCTCAGAAATGATATTCTTGTGCCACAGAAAACGCTTCATATGCTTTCCCGTAGTGTACTACTCTGATAATTGAGCTCATTTAGTCAAGGATAAAGTAGAAATTTATTTGGTTGTAATGTAGGCTGCTGGTTGGGTAGAATATATTTGGATATAATAGTGACTATACCTCCCTAAACACTTTAATACATATATTTTACACTCAAGCCCACACTTAAGTTAAACCAATATTTCCACCTTTAACACCACATATATCACCCCAACCTTCTTTGAGCACAATCACCTTAAAAACCACCAAAGAAATATTAATAATCAACATAATGCACTATTAACATTTTATTTTCAAGCGGCCTTTTCAAAAAGGTACACCTTTCTCCTTATTTCCCTAGTTCCACTCAAAAGCCCCACCAATTACCCCACACTTTATCCTTCATAGATTCATAGTAATTCAAGTGCTTACGAGAGGTAAATGGTTCAAATAGATGATCAATTCAAATAAGGGATAAGGCTTGTAATGTGGTTGCCAAAGAAACAGGATTACAGGCTCAACGGGGTTAACTACGATACATAACAAATAGGTGGGTGTAATATATATATATAGTTCAACAAAGAAATGCTATATCACTTCCTAAACTAAACAAGACTACTATTTAGCTTTGCAGACATACGAGGAAAGTTCTAGGGCTGTCATCCACGTACTCCATCTGACTGCAAATTGTCCTTCAACCGCGACAACTTGTTCTCGTGGGGGTGAGGAAGAACCAACTTCCTCCTGCTCTTCATCGCCCTCCTCCGACGCCTCAGAATCATTACTATGAGCCGCACCGGGTACCACTGTATCCTTCCCAATGGTCACTTTGTCTGTTGGGAACTTTGCTTCTTTCTTCACCTTGCCATCCACATTTGGGTTTTTTGGCACCCTTGTTGACCTGAACAATCTAGTGACCAGAGAGGGGAAGAAGAACTCATACCTCTTCATTGGTGAACGGATGAACATCTCATACTAAATAACTTTGGCCACAACAAAATCGTGGCCATTCACGAAGCTCCAGATCAAGGCAGCTCTCGGACCATTTACCTCAGTGGTGTTGTGGCACGGCGGCAATCGACTATTGATGACGTACAACCAACACTTTCCTTCAAAGGTGAGTGATGCTGAGTGCAACTTCGATTCCGGCACAACCTACACTACCTCTTTGTCTGGTACACAGATAGTTTTGAAAAACATGTGCCGATTTGTTGGTACTCGCCGGTAAGTATCATAGTAATCCACCTCCCCATTAAATACATGCAATAGATACACTCTCCTAATAGCTTATATCGAGGCATTCACTCTCTTTTGTCGCACAGTGCAAATGTGATCCTCATGTTCAGAGCAGTTGGAGTAGAATTCCCGGACAAGCATCAAGTTACCCTCTTCCGGCTCTTCGAAGAAGATGTCCAACATGCGCTTGATCAAATCCCTATACATATTAGGGCACTCATCCAGGAGGGACCTCTGTCAATTCCCCTTTCCAGTATAGGTTTTCTAGTAGCCGTCAAACTGAAACGGTCTTGGGCAGCTCTGGAGACAAACCTGGTACAATCAAACTGAGCTGAACTAGCCGGTGCCCGTGCCCAGGACGAGCCTCCATGACCACTTGACCAGGCACCGGTAGTGTGTCTCTTCTTTGAAGGTCTAATGGTACCTACACAACAAACACCACTATCAATATCGGCGAAATATGTTAACCAAGGGCGGTTACTTGGACTTCACTCGCACAATTGGTCACAATTTCTACTAAAAACTCATTGTGGCAATTCAACAAACACTTACTGTGCATAGGCTCCCCAATTTACCCAAAGACCCAATTAAACTTCCATTCTTCACAAACTCAACAATGTCTTCCCCAACCCAACCAAATCTATTATCCTCACATGCCAACATATATACTAACAATTCAAAACAAAGACAAGAGTACCCATAACTTCTACTATCCCACGCTTACAATAGAAGAGGAAAAGAATGGAAAAAATTGGAAAAAAAAAACTAAAAAAGAAAGTAAAAGCATGTTACTTACTTGAAGTTCTTGTGAGGAATGGAGCTTGGGGAGTGGTTGAGTAGAGAAGATGAATAAGGAGAGAAGATTTTGTTGATTTGAGAGATTGGGAGAGAGGAAGGGGAAGGGGTAGGCGTTTCTTGTTTTAGGGAGGGGGGGGGGTTAGATTTGTTAATTTTGGGGGGAAAGAAGTGGGGGAGTGGGAGGTTAGGGGGAGGGTTAAGTAAGAAAAACAAATTCATTAACTTTAACGGCGCCCCATCCGCAGTCAATCCGCGGTCGTGGATGGGGGACAAAAGGGAGTTTAAAATCCGCGGTCAAATCCGCAGGAGCGGATATCGACCTCTAGAATTTTTTTTTCTTTTTTGCACTTTTACCTATCTTCGGGTTAATTTTGTGACCTGAGTCCTTCCGATACTCATAATTTAATCCCTTCACATTAGTAAATCGGTCAATATCATCATCGTTCAAAATCAATTACAAAAATAAGAGTAAAGGAAAATAAGGGATGCCTCCTAAAAAGCGCCTAATTTAACGTCGCGGCACGACACAAGCTTTCATTATTACTCTTCGCTTGTGTATTGGGTCTCTTCCAAACATATCACCACTCTATCTCGTTTTTCTTCGACCATTCCAAGGTAATGTTTCAACCTTTGCCCATTCACCATGAACTTATTTGTTCCATCTTCGGATTCAATTTCTATAACTCCACTTGAGAAGACTTGCACCACTCTGAAGGGTCCTGACCATCGAGACTTCAATTTACCCGGAAACAATCTTAATCTCGAGTTGTATAACAATACTAGATCTCCGGGTTTGAAGTTCCGATCTAGAATATGCTTATCATGCATCATTTTCATCATTTCTTTGTACAATCTTGCATTCTCAAATGCATGGAACCTGAATTCCTCGAGTTTATGTAACTTAGTGACTCTACTAGTGCATGTGGTCTCCATATCCAAATTCAACTGCCGCAGTGCCCAAAAGTCTTTATGCTCAAGCTCCACCGGAAGATGCCATGCTTTTCCAAACACCAACTTGTATGGTCACATACCAATTGGAGTTTTAAATGATGTGTGGTATGCCATAATGCATCATCCAGCTTCTTTGCCCAATCAATCCTTATCGCATTCTCTGTCTTGGTTAGGACACTTTTGATTTCACAGTTGGACATTTCAACTTGACCGCTTGTCTGTGGGTGATAAGGTGTGGCCACCTTATGGAGAACTCCAACTTTTCCAATAGCCGTGCGAACGCTCTATTGCAAAAATGGGTTCCACCATAACTGATTATAGCTCTCGGGGTGCCAAAACGTGTGAAGATGTTTTTCTTTAGAAATCCTGTCACCCCTTTTGCATCATTGGTTGGGAGAGCCATAGCTTCAACCCATTTGGAGACATAGTCAACTATTACCAATATGTATTTGTTACCATACGAGCTGACGAATCGCCCCATAAAGTCAATCCCCCACATGTCAAATACCTCTACTTCCTGAATAGTAGTCATCGGTATCTCGCGACGTCGAGATATGTTGCCTGTCCCTTGGCACTCATCGCAACTTTTCACCCAAGCATAGGCATCATTGAATAGAGTTGGCCAATACAAACCCGATTCCAACACCTTAGCCGCTATCCGAATTCCTCCGAAATGTCCACCATATGGCGAAGCATGGCAAGCTTGCAAAATAGAAGGTTGATCTTTCTCGAGGATACACCTCCCGCTCATGTTATCTACACATATTTTAAAAAGTAGAGGTTCATCCCAGTAATAAGACTGACAATCGCAAAAGTACTTTTTCTTTTGAATTGAAGAGAGTTCATAAGGTACAGTTGTAGACATGTGATTTTTGACCCTCCCCAAGATTTTTCATATTTTAGCACGTAAATATTTAATTTAGGCCTAATATAGCTATTTCAACTAATTTTTACTCTTTTACATTATTTTATTAAAAGAAAACGAAAATTACAAAAAATAGTTTCATTAATGGTTTGTAATCATTTTAATCTTGAAAAATACCAAAAATAGTTTTGTTTTAACGGCCAGTCTTATTTTAATGGTTATTTTACTTAAGTAGGATTAATTAATAAATAAGATCGTATTTTTAGGTTCGTTCGCGGAGAAAGAATAAAACTTGGGCTCGAGCAACCTATTTTAGGCCTAATTTTAGACCTAGCCCATAATTCCTAGGCACATACCCCCTAACCTAAAAAAAACCCTATAAAACAATTAGACTTTAAGACCTAGACCCAAGAAGCAAATCAGATCGGCCGCAAGATATTTTCAGAAAATCAGCTAGAAAATTACAAAAAAAAAAAGGAAATGACCTTAGGCCTAGGGACTTGAAGATCATCGTCTTCAATACCACCCCAAAACGCCCCCCTCGATCTATCTTCTTCTTCGTTCCAACAACGGCTTCCAGCAGCCTAACGCCGGGTACATGCACACACGCACCAACAGGTCGTCGTTCTTCCACCCAAGCCCGCTGGAACGGACTCCATCTCTACCCAAAACAGACCTTAAGACCAAGTCTTTGACGTCAAACACCATTTCTGGGTTACAGCCAACGCCGCCTATATTCAAATGTTGAGTACCAGTTCTAGGCTGCATGCATTTGTCATAGTCAGTTTCGTCAGCAAGATTTGAGTTTCTTCAGCGAGGTTCGTCCAATCTGCCGTCTATCGAGTTCTGATCGTTATCCTATTCATGTCATCATCCTTTTGAGGCTGTCCAGTCAAGCTCAGATCCGGGAAACAGTTTGGTGCTTGAGGTTACCGTTCGAGTTTATTTCTGGTCGCGT
Source organism: Nicotiana tabacum (assembly GCF_000715075.1). NCBI lineage: Eukaryota > Viridiplantae > Streptophyta > Magnoliopsida > Solanales > Solanaceae > Nicotiana > Nicotiana tabacum. The sequence goes on from NC_134080.1 coordinate 209,508,905, forward strand.
GTTCAACTGCTCGTTCAAAGATTTGATGATGTTTCGTTGTAGTTGTTCTTTTGTTAATCTGGATTTGAAATATTTCGATAGAGAGGTTCATTCTTTCTCCTTCTTTGTTTTAGTTTCGATAACATTATTTGTTGGTATCCGATTGTTATAATGTTTCTGGTGTTTAATGTAACAAATATACTTGAATTTCTTTTATTAGCTTAATACACTCATGTGCCAACAGTAGAGTACATGATTATTTTTGAATTACTTTAAAGGTACTCAATCTGTTGGCTTAAAAGTGTAAATTGGATAACTAGGCTAATTGTGCAGTTTTATCCTTGGGTTGGGGAGGACGTCATTTACACAATTCCTTTTCGTTAACTCTTTTAATCTTTGTTTTTTTGTTATTTTATACAGCCCATCCATGTAAATAAAAGAGATTTAAGTATTACTAACTAGCTAAGGAATTCTTAAATGGTTCAATTATTCCACAACACTTTACATAACTCATGACCCTTAATTAATTTCAAACTCTTTAGAAATCGAGGTGTGCCATTAGCTGAATTTCTCATGGCCCTTGCAAACCTTGTTATTAACTTGAAAGTGCGTAGTTGCTTTAGGTGTGCTATTTTTAAAAAAATTACTTTCTTAAACTCGGGTGTGCATTTTATGTGACCCAAATCCAAGTCTCAACAACGTTAAATAAAATGTGTCGTGGACCGCGGGTGCATTTATGTGACGTGGTTCGAGATGTATTTTAGATGACGTTGAATCTTTCTAAAAATATTTATATAAAAGCGGTTATAAAGTTAAAATGCACATAGGTTTAAAAGTGTTATTAAAATCAAGTAAATAGGACAAATATAATAGTTCAGCGACCGTGCTAGAACCACGGAATCCGGGAATGCCTAACACCTTCTCCTGGGTTAACAAAATTCTTTACCCGGATTTCTGTGCTCGCGGACTGTAAAACAGAGTCAATCTTTTCCTCGATTCGAGATTCTAAACCGGTGACTTGGGACACTATAAATTATCCCAAGTGGCGACTCTGAATTTTAAATAAAATAATCTCGTTTCGATTGTCACTTAAATTGGAAAAAACTCCCTTATACCCTTTCGGGGGTGTAGGAAAAAAAGAGGTGTGACAGCTCTAGCGACTCTGCTGGGGATCGAACCCAGAATCTCTGGTTTCGCAGGGTTTAGAATTCGAGCTTAGAATAATTGTTGTATTTGGCTTTATTTATTATCTGATTTTATTCACATGTTTGAGCCTAATGTGCTAAATTTTGCTTTTACCGCTTTGATACTGCGTGAACTGTATATAAACTGTTCTGAAACCCTTCTCTTCTCATCTCCGGGGATGTGCACGCTGGCCGTGACTCCCTATTCTGTTAGTGTCATACCTTGAATAAGAAAGAGGCTCGGACAAGTTACTAAGCCGGATGACCTTTTGGTTCCCAGTACGTAGCCCCCTCCTTGACTCGAGTTGTCCGCTCGGGTGCACAAGTTTAGAACACTATACCCAGGTTTTGAACCTAGAATAACTCAGCCCCATGCCGGATCCCTAGTAGGAACGCTTGTTTGCATCATGTGCATTTTGACTTTGGGAACTCAACACAGGGGTTGGGTCCGTCTAGGACATGTGTACCCCAAAAAAATAAAAGACCATCGTGATGGATGCTATGTGCTACATTTTGCAATTTTTAAGGGTAAAAGGGTCATTTGGCGGACCAATGATAGTTGAGGGCAAATGAAAAAGAAAAAAAAAGGGGAAAAAAGGAAAAAGGAAAAAACAGAGGGTGAAGTGTAATAAAGCAAGTAGGGCCCAGTTATATTTTCTTTAACATTTTTATTAAGAAAAAGAAAAAAGAAAAAACATGAAAAATTTAGAAAGATTTTGCACTTTTTCATCATTTTCCGAAAATGATGAAAAGCAAATCCAATTTTTTTTACATGTTTCATCATTTTCGAGAAAAAAATATATTCTTCTCTAAATTAGTTATTTTTTTATTCTCCCCGTATCCAATCTGCCCGAACTACGCGAACCTGATTCTCGTCTCTCGGGGCGGGATACGTAGGCAACCCACATAGGGTCCGGTCTTCCTAGTAAGTCTTAGGTTCTTGGCTTCGCGAGGTCTTAGCCAAATCTTGCATTTTATCCACTTTTAGCCGCATAAGTTCATTTTGCAGAAATAGTTTCAATCATGTCTGACATGTGTCTAGTAAAGAATGTTATTGTCTCACATAGTGTTTGTTTCAGTTTTCTCGTACAGGTGTAGATCTACTTACCGGAGTTTGGGCAGGACAGACGCCTTAGGACCATCCAGTCAGGAGTTTGCTTAAGGAGATTTTTTTTAGTTATTATGTTTTGAGTCTGTTGTTTTTTTTATGTCGTCTTTTACGTTCTAGTTTTGTACAGTAATGTTGGGTCTTTTGTTTTTATATTTCCTATTTTGTATTGGAAAAAGATGTGTTATAAATAAAAAAATCCAAAAAAAGGATATTTTGCGTTTTTATATTTCCGTTAGAATTTTCTTTATGAATACTACTCCTAGAAATTAAAAACAAAATCGTTTGATGTGGTTCTTCCTTTAGGCAATTAATATCTAGAACTTAAAATAAAAATTTATTTTTATATTTCCTTTAGTATATTAGGACTAAAAAAAAGAATTTTTGTTTTGAGTACCTCTTTAAAGGTTTTCTCTAAGATATTAATTCCAAAAATCCAAAAAAAAGATTTTCTTTTGAGGTTATAGTTCTTTTATTTTTACTAGATTTAGGACATTGCACATAGAAGAAATAAGATACCTTATCTTCTGTTTATTTTTAAAATTTCTCCTTTAGGTAATTAAGAATTGAAATCCAAAAACAATTTTATCTTTTTCATTTCTCGTTACGAAGTTTTTCTTCAGGGATATCAAATGAAAATTTAAAAAAAAGAGTCAAAAAATATCTTTCTCTTCTAGGATTTTTCTCTAATAGAGTATTTGTTTCGAAAAAGAAAAGAAAAAGAAAAAAATCCGTTAAGCTTGAGTTTAGAATAGGTTATAGAACATTAAATCTAGAAAATTCAAAAAAAAAGTTTTGCTTCTTTTATTTCTCTTCTCTCATCAGAGTAGTCAGTAAGGTAAAAAAAGAAAAAGAAAAAAAAAGATAACGTTTATTTGTTTACTTTATTCCCGATCTTCCAGAACTACGCAAAGATCTGATTCATGCGGGATCATGATATGTAGGCAACCTACATAACGTTCGATCGAATCATTTTTTTTAAAAAAGAAAAAGAGAAAAAAAAATATGGTGAAATTATGGGAGGTAAGAAATGAGAGGAAAGAAAGAGCGATAATCAAAAAGAAAAAAGGGGAAAGAAAGCGAGCAAGATAAGAAGTGCTAGGAAAGAAAAGAAAAGAGATGATTCAAATGGACAAACTAGGATGATGCCAAGTGACCTTATGACCCTCGAAGTCATTCTAGAACCATTAATTATTGCTAGGTGCATTGCACGCAATGTGATATTTTTGTTGTTAAATGCCCTAACGCTAACGGGATGAATCCATTTTGTTCCTTTTGATATCTTCATAGAAAAAGGTGGTTGGTTTGTGGTTCTCAAAGTAGTAACTCCTCTCCACAACATAAAGTCAAAAGGCAATGGCGGACAACAACAAAATTGGGTTGGTTGATACCGGTGCCCGAAAGTAGTTGGTTGAACAAGACACTGTTTTGGCTGATGAGGTAAGGATGTTAAGACAACACATGACTGACATGTATCAGGCCTGGATGACTGGTAAGGCACCACCCCCGCCACCACCTGGCTTCCTAGATGCTGCCCTTACCCAAACTCCGGACATAATGCCAGATGATCCTCCATACTCTCCAGATTCACCCGCTTATCACAACTTTCCCAACCACCCTAGTAGCTCCATCACTCATCCTCCAATTACCTCTCCCCAAAATTTCTCTCCTGTCATATCCACTATTCCCAACAATGAATATCCACTCAAAGCTCATGATGCCCAATACTACCCCGCAGAGGTTGCCCACAAGGTTCCTGACTCATACAAGAAGAGCCCTCGGGATGAGCTTCATGCTAAACATGAAAAAGTCATGGGAAAAGAAGGGCGAGACGAGATATCCAGGAAGCTGAAAAGCATAGAACAATCCTTAAAGAACATGCAAGGGATGGGAGACCAGGTTATCATGTCTTACAAAGAGTTGTGTATGTTCCCTGATGTTCGCCTGCCCACAGGGTTTAAAGTGCCAAAGTTTAACTTGTACGATGGATGTGGAGATCCGGTAGCCTATTTGAGGGATTATTGCAGTGAAATGAGAGGTGTTGGCGAAAAAGATGATTTGTTGATAGCGTATTTCAGTGAGAGCTTGACTGGGGTAGCTTTGGATGACATAATCGTCAAGATGTCGGCAAGTGGCATACATTGGACGACATGGCTCAAGATTTTGTGCGATACTTCCAGTACAATATAGACATTGTCCCAGACCACTCCTCCCTATATCAGATGGAAAAGAAACCCAAGAAATGTTTTAGGGATTTTTGGCTCAGATGGAACGAACAAGTTGCTCGGGATAGTCCTCACATTGATAGAAAAGATGCTAGTGAGTCCCGCCGCCGATAAGGTCTAGTGGTTGTTCTTTCTAGCGCTTTCAGCCTCAATGTCGACCCTGTGGATATCCTTGTAATCCTTCCCACTACTACTTCTCTCAACATAACCCCCAAAATCGTACATCACTTCCCTAATACCCCGTCCACAATGCACCACCATATGCTCCACATCCTTGAGGCCTGCGATGGCCCGCACCACTTTACTAAATGTCTTACCCGCCCCCTCAAGCATATCAGTCACCTACCAGCAAAAGGTTCCAACCGAGGCTAGAATACAAATCGAAAAGACTACTGAAAAAGAAAAGGCTTTCACCCCTATTGGAGAATCATATGGCAGTTTGTTCCAAAGATTGAGGCAATTGGACATGTTGAAGCCGATTCAGATAAAAATGTCAAACCCTCTGCCAAAGAAGTTTGATTTTTCCCAAAGGTGTGCATATTGCTCCGATGCCCCGGGTCACAGTACAGAAAAGTGTTGGTACCTGAAAAAAGCAGTTCAGAAGCTTATTGATGCAGGTGGCATTGTCGTGCAAAATTCAGATGCAACAGACACTAGCCAAAGTCCATCGCTTGTCCGTAATGAGACGAATATGGTGGGTATGATTTGTTTTGAAAAGGAATATGAGAATTCTTTTGAGATCCTCGAAGGTCCACATGCTACGGAGCTTTTAGCACTATCAGAGTTTGATCTTAAGAATGAGCCGGCAAAAGGAATCCAAAAACAATTTGTTAAGAACATTATGATGAAGACATGTAAAGGTCCTAGTATTGTTGATGCAGAATTCAGTGGCTAAGATGTTGAGCTTGGTGATCGGAAAGATGCCCCTCTCTTGGCTAGCCAGGGAGGAGTCTTGGTGGTTTATTTTGTTGTCATTTCTGTTATCCGAGTTATTTCAGGGTTGCAATCCGGATATTGTCTTGTGACTCAAACCCTTCTATCCTTTTATTTTTGCCTAGTCTGTTTAGTCGTAGTAGCTTGTTTGGTGTTGTCTAGGTTTGTAACCCCAGTTTAGTTTCCTTGTTTCGTTGTTCAAACCCTTCCACCATTTGTCTAATGCAATTTTCTGTTTTCTGTTATTTTTAGTCATTTTTGTTTAGTTATTCTTTCTTTTATAGTTCTTTTCCTGTTGACTCTAGTAACATGACATGCATGTGTAACTCTCAGCCTGGTCTTAAAAAGTCAGTTTAGTCATGAAGCAATGAGTGAAACAATTTTGAAGATGATAGGGACATTTGAGGGAAATAAGTAAAGGCATTTTGAGATCACTTCAAGCCCGAATTGTGTGAAACTGGGGCAGATAGAACATAAATAAACCCTATTGAAATGCATCATGCCGCATCGGTTTGAAGCTAAAGGCAAGTTTACCCAAATTGACAGGGGCTGTTCGTGGTAATGAGAGTGAGAGTGTTGTCCAATGGTGCTTTGTATTTAACAGATGTAGAAGGCGAATGTGTGGATATAGTTATCAAGTCTGGTACAATCAAAAGATGTTATGAATGTTTTTCTTGGTTTGTTTAATTGTGGCTTGTACTTGGCATGTTTTGAAGATTGGAATGACGAAGGCATTTTGTTCTGCTATCTAAACACTTTATCCTTTGTTACCCCTTTGAGCCTTATTTATTTTCTTTCATACCTTTTTTTGAATGAGTAGCAAAGTTCAAAAATGCAAGCACGAAAGATAAGTAAATGAAGAAGAGAAAAAAGAGAAAGAAAAGAGACAAAAAGAAAGAAAAGGATGAAAAGAGAAAGAAAAGAATGAAAATATAAAGAAAAAAAGAAGAAGAAAAACAACAAAAAAAGAAAAAGAAAGCAAAAAAGAGAATGAAAAGAAAGAGAAAAGAGAAAATCCCAACAACAAAGTAATTTCTATGACATGAACTACGTTCGACCTGATTCCTTTTAAGTATACGTAGGCAGCCTCACGGTTCGGTCCCATCAAAATAAAAATCCAAAAGTCCCCAAGAAAAGAAACTGGGGCCTGCGGTTGTTGCGAGAAAATTTGGTTCCAAAAGTTGTAATTTTGAACCCGGTTGAGTTTGTTTTGAGACTTTTGATACCCTTTCTTTCTAACTCCATCCAAAAGCCCACATTACGGTTCAGAGAAAGACCTTCCGATCAGTTTTCGAGAGATGCCGAGGCGAGAAAGTAGAGGTGAATCATATCAGGGGCAACATTCCGGTCCAAAAGAGGAAAATAAAAAATGAGAGAGTCTTATTGGTGAAAACCCTCATGGGCACCGTAAGGTGATGAAAGCTGAGAGAAATCAAAAATGAGAGAGTCTTATTGGTGTGAACCTTCATGAGCACCTTGAGGCGACTGTAAGTCGAGAGAAAGAACAAAATGAGAGAGGTTTGATGGTGAAAACCCTTCGGGCACTACAAGTCGAATAGGGATTGTGAATCAGATTGGATAATCAGAGCATTGAAGCCCAGTTTCACGGTTTGGGGGTATAACAGGAGTTGAACATCAAACTTACTTGACAGAATGTTCATAGGTGCATATCATGGTTATTAGAGTTGGTATCCAGATCTGATAGGTTTCTAATTTGTAGTTTTCTTGTTAGGAATTATCTCTTTCCATTGTCCTTTACTCTGTTCCTTTTGTCTTGTTTACTTCCTCTTCTTGAGTCTGTTTGGTTAGAACAAGTGAGAAATGACTTCAAAATTTGCCACCAGTTTTTCAATTGCACAAAAGGGGATCTGGCTAGCATATCAAAGTGTCATAAGTCAAGAAAGAACAACAAGCGCACTGAGTTGGTAATAATCAACATGCTTTGGGATCCATGTGAAATACAAAGGTTTGGTATATATCAATTCATGAACAATGCAACATATGGAGGGTGTTAGGTGAACGGATCAAAGGTATTTTCTGTGATAAGATTGACAAAGAAAGTGGTTAGTCAATAAACAAGCAAGGTCTTCGAGTGGAAATCAAAGTTATCATGGGAAGTGAAGGAGCAATCGCCCTCAAAGTCAAGGCCACAAACCAACCACCGTATTTTTAAATTGACACAATTTTTCTTTGATTGAAACAGGGGCAGAAAATTTTGTTTGTTTCGGAGAAACCCTCCGTAAGGAAAGGCAAGCACCAAACAGGTTTGACTGTAAATTCTCAGGACCTTCCTGGAAAATGGGACCTAGTTTAAAATTCAAAATAATCATGAGTAGTAAAATCTAGCATAAATATACCCCAAGGAATATAAGATGGTTTCAAAGTTTGCATGTTTGAGATAAGATTCAATTAGGAGTTTTCAGGACCCTCCTAAATAATGGGACCTAGCTTTAAGATTTCCATTAGATAACAAGATGTAGCGGAAGTAATACCTTTAGAAGATATAATTTAGATTTAAAACTGTCATTTAACTAGGAGTTGTCAGGACCTTCCTGGATAATGAGATCTAGCTTTCAAATTCTTAGAATATTTGGTAACATTATTCAGTTTAACCCTCACAGATGTGCCCAGCTACCAAACTGGGATAGAAAATTTTCTTTGTTTTATCTATTTTGTTGAAATCAGGCGCCCACCTGGAGAGCACGGGAATACAGTTCAAGTTTAGAAATCAAGCGCCCACCTGGAGAGCATGGGAATACAGTTAAAGTTCTGTAATCAGGCACCCACCTAGAGAGCACAGGAGTACAATTTAAGTTTGGTAATCAGGTGCCCACCTGGAGAGCATGGGAATACAGTTAAAGTTCAGTAATCAGGCGCCCACCTGGAGAGCATGGGAATACAGTTTAAGTTTGGTAATCAGGCGCCCACCTGGAGAGCACAGGAATACAGTTCAAGTTCGGCAATCAGGCACCCACCTGGAAATCACGGGAATATAGTTCAATGTTTTAGCAATCAGGCGCCGACCTGGAGAGCACGGGAATACAATTAAAGTTTTGGAAATCATGCGCCCACCTAGAGAGCACGGGAATACAGTTCAAGTTTTGGCAGCCAGGCGCCCACCTGGAGAGCACGAGAATATAGTTCAATGTTTTGGCAATCAGGAGCCCACTTAGAGAGTAGGGGGAATACGGTTCAAGTTCAGCAGTCAGGCGTCCACTGGAGAATAAGGGAAAGCATCTCGGATTACAGTTCAAGTCAGCAACAAAAGAAGCTCGTGGAAAGAATGCGAGTCAACAGTCCGAGGTGATCAACAGAAGTTAGTCACAATAAGGAAAAAGAGAGAAAGGCAAGAAGTTAATCCAAATGCAGAAGTTGATGAAAGATGTGAGTTGCTCAAGACATGGCCGAGGTCACAAGCACTACATGTACGGTCTTGATCCAAAAATCTGAAGAAGAATGAGCTAGCATCTGCAACTAGGAAGCGTCAAGGTTCAAATCCAAAGTCTGCATGAAGAATAATTCAAGACTCAGGATCAAGCTTCAGAAGACTTATAGATAAGAATCTTGTAACTCATAGTTGACAGGCTTAGCTAGTCTTTTTCATATATTTTGATTTTGATGTAATAACAAGACAACAGACCAGAACCTCGGCGGAATGGCACCTCGATCGGCTCTCCACCTCGGTACTCCATCATCTCACTCACTTCTGAACTACACATGACCTGATTCCTTTATAGACAAGGATATGTAGGCGGCTCAGATACTAGGGCTCGGTCACATTCCCTCTTTTTCTTAGTTTGGTCTCCTTAAATAAGGGTCGGGTCAAAAAACCTGTCTAGTCATTCTTTGTCCGAAAACTCTTCGTGTTTCCAGTCAAAGAGGGGCAGATGTAGACATGTGATTTTTGACCCTCCCCAAGATTTTTCATATTTTAGCATGTAAATATTTAATTTAGGCCTAATATAGCTATTTCAACTAATTTTTACTCTTTTACTTTATTTTATTACAAGAAAACGAAAATTACAAAAGAATAGTTTCATAAATGTTTTGTAATCATTTTAATCTTGAAAAATACCAAAAATAGTTTTGTTTTAATGGCCAGTCTTATTTTAATGGTTATTTTACTTAAGTAGGATTAATTAATAAATGAGATCGTATTTTAGGCTCGTTCGCGGAGAAAGAATAAAACTTGGGCTCGAGTAACCCATTTTAGGCCTAATTTTGGACCTAGCCCATAATTCCTAGGCCCATACCCTCTAACCTAAAAAAACCCTATAAAACAATTAGACTTTAAGACCTAGACCCAAGAAGCAAATCTGATCGGCCGCAAGATACTTTCGGAAAATCAGCTAGAAAATTACAAAAAAAGGAAATGACCTTAGACCTAGGGACTTGAAGATCATCGTCTTCAATACCACCCCAAAACGACCCCCTCGATCCATCTTCTTCTTCGTTCCAATAATGGCTTCCAGCAGCCTAATGCCGGATACACACACACACACACTAACAGGTCGTCGTTCTTCCACCCAAGCCCACCGGAACGGACTCCATCTCCACCCAAAACAGACCTCAAGACCAAGCCTTCAACGTCAAACACCATTTCTGGGTTACAGCCAACACATCCTATATTTAAATGTTGAGTACCAGTTCTAGGCTGCAGGCATTTGTCATAGTAAGTTTCGTCAGCGAGATTTGAGTTTCTTCGGCGAGGTTCGTCCAATCCGTCGTCTATCGAGTTCTGCTTGTTGTCCTATTCATGTCATCATCCTTTTGAGGTTGTCCGGTCAAGCTCAGATCCGGGAAACAGTTTGGTGCTCAAGGTTACCGTTCGAGTTTATTTCCGGTCACGTGTTCAACTGCTCGTTCAAAGATTTGATGATGTTTCGTTGTAGGTGTTCTTTTGTTAATCTGGATTTGAAAGATTTCGACAGAGAGATTCATTCTTTCTCCTTCTTTGTTTTAGTTTTGATAACACTATCTGTTGGTATCCGATTGTTATCATGTGTTCTGGTGTTTAATGTGACAAATATACTTGAATTTCTTTTATTAGCTTAATACACTCATATGCCAACAGTAGAGTACATGATTGTTTTTGAATTACTTTAAAAGTACTCAATCTGTTGGTTTTCTCGATCTGTTGGCTTAAAAGTGTAAATTGGATAACTAGGCTAATTGTGCAGTTTTATCCTTGGGTTGGGGAGGACGTCATCTACACAATTCCTTTTCGTTAACTCTTTTAATCTTTGTTTTTTTGTTATTTTTTACACCCCATCCATGTAAATAAAAGAGATTTAAGTATTACCAACTAGCTAAGGAATTCTTAAATGGTTGAATTATTCCACAACACTTTACATAACTCATGGCCCTTAATTAATTTCAAACTCTTTAGAAATCGAGGTGTGCCATTAGCTGAATTTCCCATGGCCCTTGCAAACCTTGTTATTAACTTGAAAGTGCGTAGTTGCTTTAGGCGCGCTATTCTTAAAAAATTAATTTCTTAAACTCGGGTGTGCATTATATGTGACCCAAATGCAAGTCTTAACAATGTTAAATAATATGTGTCGTGGACCGCGGGTGCATTTATGTGACGTGGTTCGAGATGTATTTTAGATGACGTTGAATCTTTCTAAAAATATTTAAATAAAAGCGTTTATAAAGTTAAAATGCACATAGGTTTAAAAGTGTTATTAAAACCAAGTAAATAGGCCAAATATAACAGTTGAGCGACCGTGCTAGAACCACGGAATCCGGGAATGCCTAACACTTTCTCCCGAGTTAACAGAATTCCTTACCCGAATTTCTGTGTTCGCGGACTGTAAAACAGAGTCAATCTTTTCCTCAATTCGGGATTCTAAACCGGTGACTTGGGACACCATAAATCATCCCAAGTGGCGACTCTGAATTTTAAATAAAATAATCTCATTTCTATTGTTACTTAAATTGGAAAAAGCTCCCTTATACCCTTTCGGGGGTGTAGGTAAAAAGGAGGTGTGACAACAGTATCGCTTGCTATTAGTTCGCAATATCAACATACCATAGCGTCTCCTCCATTGTCACTGCTAGTAACTGTTCATCTGGGAATGTCTCTGTTATATCTTCAACCTCCACCTTCTTTTCAGCTCCTTCCAACCTTAAGAGATGGTCTGCTACTTGATTGTCTGTCCCTTTTCTGTTACGGATCTCCAGATCAAATTCTTGTAGCAAAAGAACCCAGTAGATTAAGCGTGGCTTCGACTCCTTTTTTGCTATCAAGTACCTAATTGATGCATGGTCAGTATAAACAATAACTTTTCAACTAATTAAGTACGACCTGAATTTGTCGAATGCAAACACTACAACAAACATCTCTTTTTCTGTTATGGTGTAATTGAGTTGTGCACCGTTAAGCGTTCTACTTGCATAATAAATTGGGTGCATCAGCTTGTCTTTTCACTGCCCCAAGACTGAAAAAACAAAGGTCTGATCCTTTTCAAGGAGTTTACGTAGAGTGTTAGCAATCTTGGAGAAATATTTTATGAATCGCATGTAGAACCCGGCGTGCCCAAGGAAACCTCTCACTGCCCTGACCGAAGTGGGCGGTGGCAACTTTTCAATAACATCAACCTTAGCATGGTTGACCTCAATTCATTTACTGAACACTCGATGCCCCAAAACTATCCCTTTTTGTACCATAAAATGGCATTTTTCATAATTCAGCACTAAATTTATCCCCACACATCTACTGAGCACTCTTCTTAAATTGTGAAGATAATCTTCGAATGAATCCCCCACCACAAAGAAATCATTCATAAATACCTCTATAATGTCTTCAACCATATCCGTGAAAATGGCTAAGATACACCGCTAGAATGTAGCCGGTGCATTGTAAAGTCCAAAAGGCATTCTCCGAAAGGCATGTCGTACAGACAGGTAAAGGATGTTTTCTCTCTATCTTCAGGGGCTATAGAGATCTGATTATATCCCAAATATTCATCCAAGAAACAGAAGTGAGACCGCCCAGCCAACCTGTCCAACATTTGGTCGATGAATGGCAAGGGAAAATGGTCCTTCCGGGTGGCTGTGTTCAATTTCCGATAATCCATGCAAATCCGCCACCCCGTGACTATATGAGTCGAGATCAACTAGTTATTCTCATTTTCTACGACAGTCATTCCTCCCTTCTTCGGCACACACTGAACAGGGCTAACCCAATTGCTTTCAGAGATGGGGAAGATGATACTCGCATCTAGCAACTTGATCACTTCTTTCTTCAACACCTCTTTCATATTCGGGTTCAGCCATCGTTGATGTTCTGTAGAAGATTTGTGCCCCTCTTCCAAGAGAATCTTGTGCATGCAAAACGCTAGGCTGATACCCTTTATGTTTGTCATGGTCCAACCAATGGCAGTCTTGCACTCTTTCAACACCTGTAAAAGCTATTCTACCTGCACATCTAACAAACCAGATGAGATAATCACAGGTAAAGTCGAGTTAGGTAACAATAAAACATACTTGAGGTGAGATGGTAGCAGTTTTAGCTCCAACTGTGGTGGCGCTTCGATCGATGGCTTAGCTGGAGAGGTCTTTCTTTCTTCTAAGTGTAAAGGCTCGAATTCGAGGTTCCCTTTTCAAGAACCGTTAACCCTCGAGGGCCATGACCCACTCTGCCAACCCTTCACCATCCATCTCTTCCAAGTTCATCAAACAGGCTTCTAGTGGATCCCTGAAATTAAGGGTCTCATCCTTCTCTTGCAGTATTACATCCACGGCCTCCACTAGCAAGCAATTTGCAAATTTGCTCGGTCTCCTCATGGATTGTTGAATGTTAAATATTATTTCATCATTGTTCAACCTCATTTTCAACTCTTCAGTCTCACAATCAATCAATGCTCTCCTAGTGGCTAAAAACGGCCTTCCCAAAATGATTTGTATCTCTTCATCCAAGAATGACGAAGTCTGCAAGGAATACAAACTTTCCCACTTGAACAAGCACATCATCAAGAATTCCTGTTGGTCTTTTGATTGTGCGATCAGTAGTTGCAGCAACACTGAGGTCGATTTATCTCTGTCAATGCCCAATTTTGTATTGATTTCCAAGGGTATCAAGTTTATACTAGCTCCTAAGTCACACAATGCTTTAGCAAAAGCATAACTCCCAATGGTGCATGTGATAGTGAAACTACCTAGATCAGACACCTTTTGAGCCATAGGCCTTGTCACTACCACGTTGTAGGTCTGCGTCAGAGTTACAGTGGACAGGTCTTGGAAGTCAAATTTTCGCGACATCAGGTCCTTCATCATTTTTGCATACCTTGGCATTTCCCTTAAAGCATCCATCAGTGGAATATTCAATTGAATTTGTCTGAGAATTTCCTGTATTGATCATCTTTCTTTTGCTTTGCCAACCTTTGGGGGAATCGTGCAGGAGTCAACCTCTACCCACCACTTTGTGTCTTTTCTTTGCTGGAAGCTTTTTCTACCACCTATTCTAGGAGTTGTTCACCTTCCTTCTCCTTACCCTTGTAAACTTGTGCATGTTCAATTACAACCTCGGTGAGCTCTACTGACTCATCTGTCTCTAATGTAACTGGAGTAGTTGGCATTGTCTCTCTCCTAGATTGAGCAACTTCTTGTTCCTTGTCTAATTCTCTTCCATTTCTGAGACTCAGTGCCATTAACTGATTTGGGTTCTGCTCCATTGGATAATGTTTGTATCTGCAGGCAATGTTCCTAGTGGGTGATTGTTCAAGGCCACAGATAGTTGTCCCAATTGAGTTTCAATGCCTTTGATTGCTGAATCATGTGTAGCTAACTTCTCTTGCATCTTTCGATTTGTCCCAATGAGTTGTTGCAGCATGCCCCGGATTTCGATCATGTTACTGTCGTGGTGTTGATGAGGTGGTTGGTAGGCCAACTGTTATTGGTGTTGCTGATTATAGCGCTGCTGGCTTTGATAAGGTACGACTTGGCCTTGTGGTCGTGCTCCTCCTGGATTGGGGTTGTGTTGTGGTTGGTTTAGTCTATACTTCTCTGAAGCCCTAGTTGTCATTCTCTCCACTCCACGAGCACACATATGATTGGTTTATGCAAGGAGTGCATAAGCCTCCATTTATGCTATCAACAATGTGCACCTGTTTTGTACCCATCTCATCAATTTACTTTGTTAGAAAGCTCATCTGGGTCATGAGAGTGGCTATGTTTTCTATATTTGTATTGTTTGGGTCAAGAGCGACAGAATGCACTATTGGAGTGAGTGTTGTATCTCTCATCATCTAGCCTGAATTTTGAGACATCTTGTCAAGAAGAATCTTACACTCTGTGAATGTTTTGCTCAAGAATGCACCCCTGGCAGAAGCATCTACATTGGTCTTCAGACCCTCAGCCAAACCCATATAGAATCTCTATCCCAGCATCTGATTCGGGATGCCATGGTGCGGACACTTCACCAACATACCCTTAAACCTCTCCCAGGTTTCTTGCAAATTCAATCAAGTTTGAGCCTCCCAAGTCACTGAAATGGGAACAATAATAATTTGATTGCTTCAGGAGTCACATTCGGCTATCTTTGAGTGACACAAATTGATAGAAAGTTCTTCAGATGTTGTTGTGGGTCTTCAATGTCCGACCCGAAGAACAACACCTTATTCTGTAGCAAGTACAACATATAGTTGGTAATCTAAAATGTCTCCTCTTGTATCTGAGGGACTACAATTGTTGTGGCCAGGTTATCAGTAGTTGGTTGCGCCCAATTATAAAGAGAAACTTCCAGCACAAGAGGTTCTACCACTCTGATGTTTGGGTTAACTCGATCATTCCTATTGTTCCTGTTAATGTTCTCGGCGTCGTCCATTTCAATTTCGAGTTGGTCGTTTTGTTTTAGTTGTTTTCCCTTCTTGTTAGCCCGATTCAATGCCCTGAATGCTTTTTCAAGATAATTCCTGACACGTTAGCTATAATCTCGCTGTAACACTCTATAAGGAGTATGAATTCTGGGCTACCACAATTATCTCTCGATCAATTACGATAATTTACTAGAAGCACCCTCTCGAACTACTCTAGTTAACAATTTATGCAACTCAGAATTATCCCACCAAAGCTTCGTTATCTCTAACCCTGCTTTTAAATTAAAGTAATTAATCTCTTAACTTACCCGAAGGTGGTGTTGTTCAACAACAATCTAACCAAGTATTCTTTCTCAAGCAACACAAGATAACTAGATATGATTAATCAAGGGCCCTTTCAATTAATCACAAGACAATACGTAGTTGAACAATCATAGAGTAAAATGGCTCAATTATATCAAAACAGAGTCAAGACTTCATCCAACAATTGGTTCCATCAACCCTAGATGACGGGTTTAGCTACTCATACTAACAGATAAAAATCACTATAGAAAGTCATAATCAACAATGGAATTAAGAAGAGGAAGATGAAAACTCTTAGGGAAATTCTCTGTCTTTCTCTGGTGTTCTTGCCTCCAAAATCTCACTAAAAACAACTATCCTCTCTTCTGGGCGAATTAGGCTTCATATAGGTTTATGTTAGTCGCCTTAGGAATTACATAATTGCCCCTGGGTTATTGGTCTATGTCAGCCCGTCCACGGCCGCAGATTTCACCTAGTGTTCTGCCTTTAGTGCGCGGTTAATCAGCGGCCGTGCACCTGGAGGGGACTTCTCCGCTTGCTTTTCTTTCTCCTTTTCGACCGTGTTAACCTTAGATTGGCCTTCCACGCTGCATATTGATTCCAAAACATTCTTTATCTTCCTCATAGCTTGGAGTGGCTCCTGTAAAGCATAAAACTCTTAATTAGAGCATTTTGTTATCTTTTAACATTCAAACATTGATAAAGTGCGGCTAAATTAGAGTGTAAATAGTATCTAAATTGCATAATTATAGCCTATTATCACTTGTTGATAGAGAAGAAGCTTCCCGACTATCTTTCAAAATAAATGTGCAATCACTCCGTGATAAACACAGACTAAAAGTTTTCAAACATTGCATTTTGGACTGTATTTGTGATGATTAAGAGCACAACAAGACCATTTGCCAATGACGAAGTTCGTTTTAGTTGGCTCGCGAACCTTGCTATCCATATAAATAATCATTTTATCATATGGTTCCAGTTTTTTTTCTTCTTATTTTATACCACTAAACTGAAATAAAACTGTTACGCCGTGACATCTAATTAGAGGACTTATAGGGTGCTTTAGTATGGAGGGAAAAAATTTCAAATTTAATTTTTTTTTTGGCTAAAATATTTTCTATAGAAATACATGTTCCTTAAAAATCAGGAAAATAAGTTCCATAAGTGATATTTCACGTTGATTGTCTGCTCCCACCCTCACCTCACCCCTCGACTCCCACTCTAAATTAGGTTGTTTCATATCTTCTTTTAAAATCTTGTTTTTTTTATTACATTCGTATATAGTCTTTTTTTATCTGATGTTTATTACTCGCATTGGGACTCGATCAAATTTGTAATTGAGTCAAAAAGTTCCATATTGGGAAAAAGTATTGCATAACAAAGACGGCTTTTTATTCATGGCCGAAACCTGAGACCTTTTAATGATGAAAAAATAGGAATTTTTACATTCCTATGACATATAGGAAATTATATTACCCTCAATGTTTAAGGTTTGATATAATTACATTAAGTATACCTAATTACCAATTATATACCATTAGTGGTTTTTAAGGGTATTAATTACACTCCTAATTTAATGGCACCGTATATTCCTTCTAATATCACTCCCTCCACATTTCTCTCTCCAATTCCCACACCTTCACCCACGTTTCCCTCCCACACCCATGATTTATGTATTAAAATCCCATTATTTCTTCCGTAGCCAAGGCACTGTCGGTACCTCTGCAATCTTGTCCCAATGTTTTTGTGCCCGGGAAAGATGAGCACAAGCCTGGTCGATTTGATGGTTATGATTTCGGGTTCCTTCAGTAATATAAGAGGAAAGGAAAAGAGAGCAACAATTCCACCATTGACAGCCATTAAAAAGCTTTGAAGCTTTGAATTCAAATCTAGGTTTTCAAAAATCATTTTGTTTGGATTGGGTGTTGTTGTAAACAATTGGGAATATGGTTTGGAGTTTATATCTCAATTTTGAGGGGTTTTGTTGAAGATTAGACTTGGTTTTGGCTGAATTTCAGATTGAAACTCGAAGAAGAAGAAGAAGAAGAAGAAGAAGAAGAAGAAGAAGAAGAAGAAGAAGAAGAAGAAGAAGAAGAAGAAGAAGAAGAAGAAGAAGAAGAAGAAGAAGAAGAAGAAGAAAAAGACATGACATACATTATATTGTAGCAATTGTAGATAAATTGTAGACTGTTGTTTATTTATTTTTGAGCTTTTGTGTTTTTGTGTTAAAAGTTTTGATGGGAGCTTGTTATTCCACTTCGTCTGTTTTGGAGCTAACTTGTGCAGAGGAGAAGATGTTTTTTAAGTTATATATATTGTTATACCTTTAAATTCAAGAAAGTATGGTTGTATTGTATTTAAAGAGGCGTGAATTTGTAGAATAGGTTGAATGTGAGGAATGAGTCAAATAAGACTCACAATGGCTTGTTTTCTACATTTAATCTACAACAAAACTACATATCATTTGAAAAATTAATATGAAAATACAGAATTTCAATGTTTCTACAAATTATCTACAAAATTTCTTAGGAAGATCTATCCCTTCATCATATTTTTTTGGATTTCATATTTAGCATAGCAGTTTCGTAAGGAGTAATAAGAGCATATAGGAGAATCACAGAATTGTAGCATAATCGGTATTTTCGACATAATTGCTACAACAACATAAAATTTGAACTTTGTGTTTTTGTGTTAAACGTTTTGATGGAAGCTTGTTATTCCACTTCATCTGTTTTGGAGCTAACTTGTGTAGAGGAGAAGATGTTTTTTAAGTTATATATATTGCTATACTTTTAAATTCAACAAAGTATGGTTGTATTGTATTTAAAAAGGCGTGAATTTGTAGAATAAGTTGAATGTGAGGAATGAGTCAAATAAGACTCACAATGGCTTGTTTCTACATTTATTCTACAATAAAATTGCATATCATTTGAAAAATTAATATGAAAATATAGAATTTCAATGTTTCTATAAATTATCTACAAACTGTTCATAACAGAATTTATCTTTATTTTCATGCATGCTCGTCTGGAACACTAAAGTTACTTGATATGCCAACATCTCCCGTTATAGAGGAATACAACTTATCTACAATTTTCTACAACTTTCACACATTATTTCCACCCAGTGAAATACAACTACAATAACATAAAACTTATATACAAATTTTATAGAAAATTTATACAATATGTCTTATGTATATTTTGTATCTGATTTATATATAGTAAAAATAATTTTGATACAACTAATTATATATTATACAACGTATCTACAATTTTCGTACATTATTTCTACTAAGTTATATACAACTACAATATAATACCACTTAAATATATTTTTTATATAATGTTGTTCAACTTTCATACAATAGTTAAATGAATAAAAGAAAAATAAATAAACAACAGAATATAATTTTTCTACAATTTCTGCAATATAATGTATGTCATGTCTTCTTCTTCTCCTTCTTCGAGTTTCAATCCGAAATTCAGCCCAAACCAAGTCTAATCTTCACCAAAACCCCTCAAAATTGAGATATAAACTCCAAACCATATTCCCAATTATTTGCAACAATACCCAATCCAAACAAATGATGATTTTTGAAAACCCAAATTTAAATTCAAAGCTTCAAAGCTTTTTAATGGCTATCAATGGTGGAATTGCTGCTCTCTTTTCCTTTGCTTTGTATTACTGAAATTTGGACACAATTGCGTTTGATGTAGAGGATTTAGTCGTTTTTGATTTGTGAAATTAGAAAAAGTTTGAAACATAGTGTATCGAAAAAGCAGAGACGCTAAATTTGAACGAAACTGACGAAGAAGATTAATGAGCGTGATTTGCGTAGTGGAAGATCTGGAAGAATATTTAATCCCCCAATTTTAGCGCGCCTAAATAAGAAACCCTACAGCTACAATAATTCCTTATTTAATGAATTGTCTATATTTTGTAGAAATACTATTAGCATGAAGGGTAATATGTAAATTATGAACATATTTGGTGATATAGTTTCCTATATGGTATATGAACGAAAATTTCCCGAAAAAATACTTAAAATTCTACCACGACACTTGTAGTTGTTGGTTCCAATTATGATTACATTCAACTTTAAGGTATGCTGTTTTAGAATAAAATTCTCACTCAAATAAAACAGATAAAAACTTTTTAGCAAGAATAAAATCGGTCCTCGTTTATTAACTTATATATATGATGATACTAAACTGAATGAGAAATGCTTCTACAACGAGCAATATGTTTAATCAAGTCTAAGATTGCTTTACATAAAATAATTGAGTACAGAAGAATTATGGCATTCTATACTTTAATGACATTTGCAACAAATACGGGATATATATTGCCTATAATAAATGAAGAAGCAAAAAGCATGATATTGACTTGGTCCAACGATGGATACTCATGAGATTTGAATTCCTATTGAATAATATGATCATAACAAAAAGATTTTTTTAAAGAAAGAAAATAGTCTTCTCCTAATAGAATAGAGTATTGATGTAACTGGTAAAGTTGTTATC
Organism: Nicotiana tabacum; assembly: GCF_000715075.1. Lineage (NCBI taxonomy): Eukaryota > Viridiplantae > Streptophyta > Magnoliopsida > Solanales > Solanaceae > Nicotiana > Nicotiana tabacum. Next base: position 209,528,984 of record NC_134080.1, read on the forward strand.
ATGTAACTAAGAGGTAATGGGTACGAGTCGTGGAAATAGTCTCTCGCACAAATACAGGGTAAGACCGCGTACAATAAACCCTTGTTGACCAACCTTTCCCCAAATTCCGTACATAGCGGAAGCTTAATGCACCAGACTCCTTTTAGTCTTCTCCTAATAATTGCCCACTTGTTAAGCCAGCTAGGCATACACATAATCGAAAAGGATAACCACATGGTCAACTTTTATATTATACTTGAAAAGATAGGTTGCACTGTATTTACAGGTTGGAACCCTCATGTATGTCGAGACCATGCAACGTGTACAAGTTAGAACCTTAGGGGTCGTTTGATAGGGTGCATAAGAATAATGTTGAATATGATGTATTAAAAATGTTGGTATTAATTATGCTTGCATTAGTTATGCTGGTATTAGTTATGCTGACATATTTTTATTCACTGTTTGGTTTGATATATTAAAACATTACACAATTTCTTAAAGAATTGCATGTTTACAAAAATATCCTCAAAACCATTCCATCACTCTAAAACTTTTTAAAAGAAACATATGTTGAGAAATATTTTTATATGAAAAAGTTTAAAAAAATTATTTGATTTGTCTACCTATATTGTAATATAGAACTAAATATTTATTTATAAAAAAGGAAATATGCTAAGTATTTATTTATTTACTAGAGATATAATTTTATTTCTCACTATTTGAATTATTTTAAACTTGCATTAATATAATAACTAGCATATTTTAATCAAGCATAAATTTTGAAGGACAATTTTGTCTTTAACTAAGCTAATGCATGCATTAAAACCCATTGCATTGCTAATATCATGATTTTCTATGCATTAGTTATGCATAGGATAATACCAAATAGGATGTATAACTAATGCTTGCATAACTAATGCATAAGTTTAAAATGTCTACCAAATAAGGTATTATTAATACACAAAGCTAATGCAAGCATTATTTTATCTAATGCATCATACCAAACGACCCCTTAGTTTATACATTCATCTTTCTTTGTCTTATATGAATTTAATACAGAGGCGAATCCAGAACTTTAACACGACGAGATAATTATTAAGTATTTTAGTTAAAAGATTTGGGTTAAACCAATAAATAAGATGACTGCCGAACTAGATAAATGGTAAAATGCAAAAATATAAAAAAGATTGTTGGATCTGGGATCAAATTAACCCAGGTCAGATCCCTAAAAGTTTTTAGTATTTAAGAAGTCAAGTTATTTATTATCAGAGGTGGATTTAAGATTTTTAGTATATTGGTGCATTATTAAGAAAATAAGAAAAAAATATATTAAGTGGGAATTGATTCCTATTCCTCTTGGGAAATAACTCAATCTTCAATCAAGTGCAGCATTAAACCTTCTTGGAGTATGAGTGCTAACAATTAATATTATACCAATTTTAGAGAATATGTACATAAAGTATCTAATTTTGCGGAAAGACCATGAGTTCACGTGCCCCATAATTTTACCTAAAGCCGTCAATATGGGCTTGGCCCGTTGTCCCAACCCAGCCTAGCCCGTGATTTAGCAGGGGTGGGCTAGAATTTTTAGAGCCCGTTTAAAAACGATGCTTTTAAGCTCGGCCCGAGTAAGCCCATGGCCCGTGAGGCTTGACTGAGGCCGGGCCGGGCCGTGGGCCTAATAAAATATTTATTTAAATTATATAAAAAATAAAAAGTATACTGTCTTTAGAGATGGAAAGTCAGAATTGGATCTTTACTAAGAGGAACCAAAACTTGATCTTGAGAAGTTTCAAGAGATGATGTTGTCATGTATTGGAAGGACCATTCTAGAAAATATCCCGATCTTTCAATGATGGTGTGTGATGTACTTAGCATTCTTATTACCATTGTACCATCGGAACCAACATTTAGCATTGGTGGCGTGTTCTTACAAAGTACAGAAGTTGCATTTATTATGAAAATGTCCAAACACTTGTTACTACTTGAAATTGGTTGCACAGGTTTTCCCGAACTCAAACTGGTAATATTTTTTTATGTGAATTTAAATATTATTAATTTTTAAAATTTAATTATTTTTAATAGTTAACTAATTAATATTGCATATGAATTGTAGATGAAAGTGAAGATGTTAAGACAACCTTGTCACAAGCGGATTCAAATGTGTTTGATGAAGATGATGTGTTAGATATCTCATAAGCATCATGAGCGTTCTCTTGAATAGTTTGTTTTAAGTTTTGACTTTTAGTGAATGAAATATAGTCATGTCTTTTACTTTTTTTAGTATTTATTGTGATATATTGGAACAATATAAAAAGTTATTAAGCTTTGCGAATTTTTTCCAATAAGATATTTTTTAACTTTTAAATAATTATCTTTTTTTAGGTCAGAACTTAAAGAAAAAATATAAAATTATATTTTTAAAAATGATGGGCCGGCCCGTGGGGGGCCCGCGACCACATAGGGCTGGGGTGGGCTGACCATTATAAGGCCCATCAAAATGGCGGACTAGCCCAGCCCAGCCTGTCAATTGCTAAAGCCCACATGGGCTAGCCCAGCCCGGCCCATATTGACAGCTCTAATTTTATCTATAAATCCACCCCTGTTTATCATAATCATTTTCAAGGTATAGAAACATACATATACAAGATTTCTACCGAAACTTACGGGATTCAGTGACCCCTCATTGTTACAAGTAGGCCTGCCTCTGGCCTTTCATTCTCCCGGTAGTTTCATCATAGGCAAATTCAAGATTTAAAGCTTATAACTTTCCATAATGACTTCAAGTTAATATAAATATCAAATAGTTTCACAGTCAATTATTTTATAAAAAATTAATGAAATTCTTAATGTATATACAGAGTCTCTGAATAAAAATTGTTGCATTCACTTGAACTCATAAGTAACATTGTATATCGGCCTACCTCTGATGGTTTTTAGTGGGCATTTGGACATAACAATTATAAAATTTTGAAAAAAGTAAAAAAAAGATTCAAGCAAAAATGGTATTTAAGAAGTAAGAGTAGCGTTTGGACATGAATATAATTTTGGGTTATTTTTGTGAGTGATCTGAGTAAAAGTTCTGAAAAAAAGGTTTTTTGGAGTTTCTTAAATTTTCGAAAAATTCCAAAATTTAGGTGAAAATTAAAATTTTTACGGCCAAAGCATTGATTTCGAAAAAAGTAAATCTTTAAAAAAAAAGTGAAAAATATTTCATGGCCAAACGGGCTCTTAATTGCTTGTATTTCTCCTTCATTGTCTGTATGTTCAACCGTCTATATTTACGATTGATCTCTGTCCCACATGGACAGCTTAAAATAATAATACTAAGGAAAAAATGAGTTAAAATAAAGAATAAGCATAACATGACAAGATTGTGCCTACTTAGCTAGTACGTCCAATCAAACATGGATTACTGTATTATACATTTATTTTATAAGCATGTGAAAAGATTTCATATTCTCCATTTGCATTAGTAACATAAACTTTTTTTTTCTTATTAAAATAATTAAAAAGGTAAAAGTTCACATGTGTCTTAAAGACAATTAAGATTTAAGAAGTACTTGTCTCTAAGTTGACAAACATTCGGCAGCAGAGTTAGAAATTTATATAAGGAGATTCAAAACTTATGTGTTACAGCTTATAATTACTTTTCATTTGACGTCTTTTATAATTTTATCCCTAATATATTTTGTGATCTCCAAATACTCTTACTAAGATGTATACTCCCTCTTCCCCTTTTTACGTGTTAAATTTTCCTTTTAGTTTATTCCAAAATAGTAAATATCATATTTATATATTTACGAACAATTTAACTTTAGAATGATGTACGTAATACTTCCAAGAAAACTTTTAAATAGAAATAAGATTTAAAAATTAAAAACCTTAAAAAAAAATAATGGGACCAAAGTTGGTATATATATTAATATTTTTTAAGTATCAAAGTCTATGGGCCAGATAGTAAATTGGACCATGTGATATTGATTTGGCCAAATACATCTACAACCCATCCAATTTGGTACCATTTTTTATTTTGACACTCTATCTCTACTTTATTCTATTTTGGCCCTCTAACTCTATTTTTTATGCTCCACTTTAACACAAAAGCTGAAACCAGTGCAAAAAAAAAAATAGCGCGTGTGTATACATAAATTTGAGGTGTAATCAATATCCAATTAAATGTTGGCACCTATTTTTTCATCCATGTCAAACAAGTCAATACTAAAATACCTGAACCCGACCATCTTTTTTGTGGGTTTATTTCATCTAAACGGGCCAGGTATGAAATTGGCAGATGAAAGCTTTGGAACTTAGAGAATGAAGATGGGGCAACAGTGGATAAAAAAGTGCGGTCGGGTATAGGTATTTTAGTATTGACCCGTTTGACATGGATAAAAAAATAATGTGGCAAAAAAAAAGGGACCAAAGTTGGTATATATGTTAATATTTTTTTAAGTATCAAAGTCTATGGCCAGACATTAAATTGGACCATGTGATATTGTTTTTTGTATAGCTAGCAAAAACAGTTAAAAGAAAGTACTAACAGATAAAGGTGACAGAATAATACCTACCAGTGATCTACGAGTATTTAAACACATGCAATTTGAGAATATTGGCTGTGTCCCTTTGGCTTTTCCAAAAGTTCCAATGGCTTCTTCTTCTTCTTCTCAACTGATAATTATTTATTTTTCTGCATGCATTTTCTTTGCTTTTGCTAAAATTGCTACAAGTAATTGTTATAAATCTATTTTTGGATTTGGTGATTCTCTTACTGATGCTGGAAACTTAGTTCACCTCTATCCACCTGGTAGAAAACCCCACATGTATTTTCCTCCTTATGGCAAAACATATTTCAATCGTCCTACTGGTCGTTGCTCTGATGGCCGTCTTCTCATTGATCTCATTGGTGAGTATAAAACTTTCTTAATTAATTAGGTACTATGTTGGTCGAACTATTTAAAACATATGTATAATCTAGCCATATGTATAGATTATACATTGATTATATACATATAATACATAAATTATGCATATATTATACATCCACCGACTATTTTTAGTTTAAGCAATTGAGTGCGCTTCTACATTTTTGAGTCATGGATAAATTATGGGTAATTACGTAATATGTTGCTTTGACCGTTGCTGTATTCGTATCGGACCCTCCAAAAATGCATTGGTGGATCCTACACTATCCAATGGCATTTTTATCCATAAAATTCTACATTTTTGAGTCATGGATAAATTTAGGAACCAACAAGTTAATTCTACTTTGCTATAAGTTCTAATCACTGTTAACAATATTATTTTATCATCAATTTATTTAATCTTTATATTGTGATAATTAATATGACAGCACAATACTATGGACTTCCTCTTCCACCACCTTCAAGGGAGGCTAAAGATGGAGGAAATATGCAATCTGGAATAAACTTTGCAGTGGTTGGCTCTCGAGCTATGGATGCAAAATTCTATGAAAAAAGAGGAATTTATGACACTGTAACTAATGTTTCTATGTGGGATCAATTGGATTGGTTCAAACAAATGCTTCCATATTTATGTCATAATCCTTCAGGTGAATGTCATTCCGTTATCTCGTTTCCTATCCCTTTCACTTTTTTTTGTTTTCTATCCGGTGTACGGTATTTATATTGAGGTCCGACTAAATTCAAATTCGTGTCAAAAAGTCCTACATTAAATAAAATACTCCCTAACAAAAACAACTTCAAACTCAGAGTTCGAACCCGAAACATTTGGTTAGGGTTTAAGAAGTAATTGTCAGTACTCGACCACAACCTTTATTGCTCCTTCGTTCACTTTTACTGTCCACAATGGACAAATAAAAATATATTTTTTAATATAGTAAACAAATTAAAGAAAAAGTATATTTTATCAATAATAATTGTGGGGTTGGGGGTGGGGACAAACCTGGTAGGAAAGAGACAGACAACTGGAAGATTCCATTGGAGTTTTTCTTTGGACCTATTATGGTACATTCTAATTGGAGTCTAAGAAGGTATTGTTCGCTTTCAGACAAATCTCAATAAAGACAGCTAAATTTTTTTAAGGTGAGCTTAATATTTATAGATCGCTGATGATTGAACTAGAAAAAAAATTAGTTGTAAAGTTTGATAAGGCAAAACTTACATTAAAATGGAGAGGATAGATAGTGACCCTATAAGGTTGAGGCACCTTTAAATATATTATGCTGGAAGTTCACATGTAAAAAATTCGAATTTCAGTATATTATGCTGGAATACTTTTCGGATTTTGAACGGCGTTTTCGTTCAAATTTATCTTTACATGAAAAATTGTTAAATTTTAATTACTTTTAAAACTATAATTTTTTTTCAATTACCACTTAAAAATCTGGCTATTTTTAAATTTCACCCAAGACAGTTCTTGATAGTTCCCTTGAGCCGTGACAAGACCATAAAGTACGTTTTTATTTCTTTTTATTTATACGTAAAACTTCTTATATGGTCATTTTGGACCCATTAGATCCATTTTCACTTCTACCCAATAGAATATTTTCAAGTCTCTTGCAAAATTTTGAGTTGTTGATATACTATCCAATTATATTTGGAGAAATTAAAAAATTGACCTACTTTGGGTTCTCTTGGACAGGTTGCAGTAAATTTTTGGAGAGCTCATTATTTCTTCTAGGGGAATTTGGAGGCAATGATTATACTCATGCACTTCTTTCAGGCAAAAATATAAATGAAATTCTACCCATCATCCCTTCAGTCGTCCACACTATTGCCTCTGGTGCTCATGTAAGTTTCTAGCTCCATCATCCTCTTTGACAAATATATTTTTCCGAAAAATATTTTCGACCGATAAATTATTTTCTGATGTATGATATAAACAAAATATTTTTTAAGGAAAATATTTTCCGCAAACAAGGGAAAAGATTTCAATTATTGGCAGTATAACCGTTTTCTTTAATATGTCAACTTTTAAGTTTATATTATTTTTCCATTATTGAATACTTAGATATTCTTATCAATCTTTAATATTCAAAATTTTCTTTAAAACTCTGTCCAATTTGCTAAAACTATAATCAGTCTTGAATAAATATTCTTTCATAAATACTTTTCACTCTCAAACAAAATACTGAAACAGCCCAGCACACCAATGATATTATTCGTTTTGAGCCTAGAACCACACGGTTTTAAAATGTGTTACTAGGGTCTAAAATTTACTTATATACACAATATCTTTCCTATGTTTTGTCGATGTAGGATTCGCCTGAGGCGTCACATAAAAAAATTAAAAGAGACAGCAGCCAGTGAGAATCGAATCAGCAATCTCACAAAGATTTTTTATCAAATGACAGACCTATTAACTCGTTTACTTAATGCTAATAACTTTTTTCGTTTCTTTAATTTGTAATCCATTGTAATCCATATATATATATATATATATATATATATATATATATATATATATATATATATATATAATCAATTGGGCTATCTGTGTAATAATCCCGTATTATATTGAATGCAGGAACTAGTGGAGCTTGGGGCAAAGACAATAATGGTGCCAAGTGTGTTACCTCTTGGATGTGCTTCATCTTATTTGACATATTACCAAAGCTGGAATGAAGAAGATTATGATGAATTAGGTTGTCTCATTTGGCCTAATCACTTTGCTTCTCATCATAATCAACTTCTTCAAAGGGAATTACATCGTCTCAGAGAGATCCATCCTCATGTTAATATTATCTATGCTGATTATTATAATGCTGCAATGCAACTCTATCGCGCTCCTAGCAAATACGGTAATTTTACTTGGATTTAACTTATATTCAGTGAGAATACAAATATTTGCTTAGAAGAGGAGTCTTGAAGCAACGGTAAAATTTGCTCCGTGTGGCCTATAGGTTACGGGTTCGAGCCGTATAATCAGCCACCGATGCTTGTATTAGGGTAGACTGCCCACATCACACCCCTTGGGGTTCAACGTTTCCCTAAACCCTGAACGAATTGCGGGATGTTTCGTGCACTAGGCTGCCCTTTAATACAAATATTTGCTTAGAAGGGGAGTCTTGGAGCAACGATAAAGTTGTCTCTGTATCACCTATAAGTCACGGATTCGAATCGTGGAGTCAACTGCTGATGCTTGCATCAGGGTAGGCTGCCTACATCACACCCCTAGGAGTGCGATCCTTCCCAAAACTCTGCAAGAATTTGGGATACTTCGTGTATTGCCTGTCCTTTAATACAAATATTTTCTTACATGATCATTGTATTTAATCAGCTGTAGAACTAGAGCATGTTTGGATTGGCTTAAAAAATTGATTTTTCAGCAGAAATAACTTTTAAGCTAAAAAGCGATAAGTTGGGGTTGCCGAGATTATTACTTTTGGCTTGTTTTTAGTAATTTTTAACTTATTTTAAGTATTTTTAACTTTGCCAAATACTGAAAAAAACTTTTAGAAAAAAATTAAAAACTAATTTGATCAATTTAAAAATCAATCCAAACACCCTCCTAGTTAGATTGATCATTGCATTTAAAGTAAAGGCAAAATGGGTACATTATTCATGTAGTATGTTAGCAAGAGCCACCGTGATTAAGTAAGAGAAGTTATGTCCAAATGAATGTCAATTATTTATTTGTTTGATTTAAATATCTAAAGCGACTAAGTTTTTACGCGTATATTGCAGGATTTTTGAAGGGTGGACTTGTAACATGTTGTGGAGGTGGAGGTCCATATAATTTCAATCCTTTTGCTCCATGTGGCGATTATCCAGCAACAAGTTGTGAGGATCCTAACCAATATATTAATTGGGATGGTTATCATTTGACAGAGGCTGCTTATAGATGGATGACAAAAAGTTTATTGGAAGGCCCATTCACTAATCCTCCTATTAATAGTGTTTGTCCTTTTGATATTAATGAGGCCCAAGTTTCTCAAATTTAGAAAGCCCAAAAGAAACATTTAAAATATAAAACCAGTAAAAAGAAAATATTATTTTAGATTAGCCATTCATGTATTAAATAGTGAAGTGTGTATTTGATTCAATTCTTTTGTCAATTTACGATTTGTCAAAATGTAATCCAAACTTTGAACTAAAACTAATTCAGTTGGTTTGGTTTTTTGGTTACATATTTATGGACTTTAAAGTGGGCTTTAGGTTTTTATGTTTTTTATTATAAGAAATTACACTGAATGACCTTGAAAATAGATGGTCTTGATTTTTGACCTCTGCTTACCTCATGGACAAACCTTTAGATCAAACGTCAAAAGTATCGCCCATGGGGCAAGTGAGGTGCAACATTTCTTAAACTTAAGTTCTGCCCATAGGGCAAGTGGGGTCAAAAAAACAAGATCACCAACTTCCAAGGCCATTCTTGCAATTCATCCTTTTTTGTCGGGTGATTTATGCAAATATCCTTTTTAGACCATTTTTTTTTTTGAATTTTGTCGCTCTTTTAAATTTGCAAATATAACCTTTAGAAAATTAGGAAGGGGAGCCTTGACGTAACTGGTAAAGTTGTTGCCATGTAATTAGGAGTTCGAGTTGTGAAAACATTTCTCTTGCACATAAACAATCTCTTGCATAGCGAGAGTTTAATGCACCAGGCTGCCCTTTAACCTTTAGAAAATTAGCCAATCGTACAACGTTAGATTGAGGTCTTATGTTTGCTCATAATTTTAATTTACTCAAAAAATATTAGGTTGTTGTCTAACATTTGTAATAACTTACAAAATTCTAGAATATGGTCTAAAATTTTCTTGTGTGATTTTCAGTTTGCTCGAAAAGAATTAGACAGTGACTAAAAGGTCCATCTGTTGCAAGGAAAAAAAAGAATCATTTACTAAACAACTAATATAATAAAGGACAATTGATGAGTAGAAAGGAAGAGAAAATAGAAGAAAAAAGGAGAAGACAATGTCGGGCTTTCCCTTTGTTTTTCTATTCCCGATATTAGGGATATTATCACTTTTAGCTCGCGGCAGAAACTATTTATATTCGGTAGCCGAAAAAGTTTATATAATTTGTGTAATTTTTATATATAACAACAACAACATACCCAGTATATTCCCACACAAATTTATATATACAAAAAATATATTTTTTTGACTATTATTTTTAGAGCGACTATAAAATGTCATTTTCCCGTGATATTAAGAGAGCAATTTTATGGGATTTGATAGAGAAATGTCGTATTATGTTACCACACGCCTTGTAAAAACCCAAGAATATGAGTCATTAATTTCTAGATCGATGATGCAATGTTGTAGAAAAATCTCACTCCAATTTCGGCCAAGACGTCACAACTCACAATCCTCCTTTCATGGTCGATTCATCGAATTTTACCCTTCGCTGTATTATCACATAAACCTTATATTATTTTTGCACAAATAATTCTTGACATATAAAATGCAAATTGTTGCAAAAAAATAGGTATAAGCATGACGTACGTGTTAAATTTGCTTCAATAACGTAAGACTTGAGCACGTAACACTTGCTTCAATACGAATTAAATATTCTTTTTAAGTTTAACTTCTAAATATTGATTGTAATTTTTCTGTGGATAAAGAAACGGGTGTGTACAAAAGCTGTAATCAAACTGAGCAAAATGTTTCGAAATCAAAGGATTTATTAATTATATTTTGCTAGTTGCTTTTGGACTTCAAGATGTAATTTAAAGCGCACAGAAATTACTAGGAAAGAAGTAATCTTGCGTTGAGCTAAGCAAATCACAAGTTTTCTACTATAAGAGATGTCGCAATACATTCAAAGATTTTATCGTGATTTGTGAGGGCGGCTTTACACTGCCCTACATAGAAGCGGAGTTCGGATTTTATGTTTATATGTTCTGAAATTATCACGAATTCATAACTCGTTATAGTTACTAGGTTTATAATTCAATATTAAATAATTTAATAAATTTACTGTATAAATATAAGGTCTAAGCGAAAATTATTAAGTTGGTCTGAATCGATATTTAATACTCAAGCTATACTTGACCCGACAAGAATATAAGACAAACATGCTAATTAAGATAAGAACATAGGATATACAATGTGAAAAGCATGCAGTGTAATTGCTATGACTTTGCCTACGGCCTACCATTAGTCCCCTCCTCCACCACCCCACCCCACACCAAAAAGAAATAAGAAAGTGACATATATGGTCAAGAAAAAAGTTGTCTCCACTTCATGTCATACTTTTTATTATTAAATTTCAAAATTAATTTGGTCTCCTCAACTTTTGCTTGATAATGACATCTAGCAATCTTCTTATCTTATACAAGTACTATGCGATAGTCGACTATGATTACAATATCTGATGTGTTTAAATTTTTCTATAAGACATAAAATATTTGGTGATTTCTTTCTATCTACTTAAATCTTATTGAACTGAACTATTTGATACATCTACTGATAAGAATAATATATACTCGATGGAATAATTGAGGTGACAGCTGATCGAGCTATATATTGCTTGTAAGAATGTGTACATGGAGGTTTAATGTATGGTTGATTATAAACGGCTCTAATTTGAAAATGAGTCCAGAATTGCGAATTTTTTCCCTAACAAAATGCTGTTAGAATTTGAACCCTAGAACTCAGCCATTGTTCTTTTCTTCTCTATCACATGAATCATGATTCTAATTATGAGAAAAAGTGGCAAAGACAAAGCTACACTTTTTAGGACTATCAACTTCTAAAGAATATATCTTTGAAATTTTAGTAATTAGCCGTGAAGTGCTCCTTTATGCAAGGCAAAGGTGTCCGGTATCCGCATTGGAAACTGATTATATCTGGATTCGCGCCGCGTAGGGTCCCATCGGAGAAAAGTTTGTACTTTCTTGATAAAAAATAGATGAGTAATTTACTTTTTTCTCTTTTTCTCAACGTTTGACGTGTCCTAATTCTTTTATTTGACGTTCCTAAACAAATCATTGATTGAAAAGAGAGGTGAAACGACAAACAACTAAGTGGCATTTGAGTTTGAGTATTGAATTTATAAGCAAATCTACAATCTAAAATGTAAGTTATTTATATTATATTAATGTAATTTGACCTGTTATAACAAGTTAGTTATTATTTTCGTTATGTTAAAATTAATTTCTATTATCATAAAGATATTTTATAGATTAAGGGCTGTTATATTCAAATTTACAAAAACATATTAGAGGTGGATTTTCGGTCAACTCGTCGCTTGGTTCCCTCTTGGGAGCTTATTCTCATCAAGGTTCTATATTTTGTTTCTTTTCATTTACTTTTTTTTTTCCTCACCTTATATTTTACTAGCGGAATAATAAGAAATAGAGTAATTTGTCTCGAAGATTAGTAGGAAATAATATGTATTCGATGGAATAGTACAAGTGCAAGCAAACTGACACATATAGTAAATACATATTAAGATCGTAGAAACATGAGCTTGTGATTAAGCTACACCTAATTTCACACCGATTAATGCGCTTTACCCAACTCCCTTTTTGATAACAAGGCAGAAATCCCCAACCGGATTGGGATGATCGGGTCGGTTGAGGGCAGCAACACACCAATAGGTGAATTGCCATTCTTGTAATGTTTGGGTAAAGAGCAGGAGCTCTCTTTCCCTGAACCGGAACATAGTGCATAAATACTCTTCGATGCAGCAGGGGCTATTTCGTCCTTCTTGCTGTAATTGATTTTTTATTATGTATCAAAAAAATAACTACATATATTCCATCATTATTATTTAAAAAAACAAAGATCGATGCTAGGGTATCGGAATGTATTGTAAAGATGGTATGTTCGTAACATTGTCAATTTTCATACATCAATACATGCCTCAGTTGCCTCAAAATTCTAACTAGTCCAGCTCCAGCATATTTAGAACCATAAGAATCTAAGTACGAAGGGAATTAAAAACATGCAACAAAAGAAAAAGAAAAAAGGACGACAGAAGACAGACGAGAAGAAGAAAAGGGAAAACTAAACCATCATGTCTACCAGCCAAGCTGAAAAAGAAAAGGGTAAATAAGTTCAAAGTATAATTTGAGAGTGGCAAATTCAGGATTTGAACTTTATGAGTTTAGATTTACAATTTTACCAACAACAACAACGATCCAGTGTAGTCCCACAAGTAGGGGTTAGGGAGGGTACGTAGTATGTACACAGACCTTACCTCTACCCCGAGGCTATTTTCGAAAGACCCTCGGCTCATTTTACCACATTTTCTCTAATTTAATATATATGTTCAAAATTTATTATATAAACATAGTTAATGATAGTTTGGGCAAAAATACAAAGTATAAGCAAAAACTATGAGTATGAGAGAAAATTATGGGTTCAGTTGAACTCATAGCTTTTATATTGGATACGCCTCTATAATTTGTTATGTTATAACAGATCATTTGCTATATTTTCGTACTTATCGTATCATGTTTGTTATTCCTTTCATTTTAAAAAGGATTATCCTAGTTTGACTTGACACTAATTTTTAATAAAGAAACGAAATCTTTTGAGATATCTGATCTTAAATATAAAGCTATAATATTAGGTGGCTATAAAACTTTTGTTATTTTTGTATAATTATTTAAATATTACTTTGCCTCTGGCAAAAAAGAAAAAAAAATTCTCCATATAATTCTAAACTCATTCACATCTAAAACCCTATAATTATAGTTCTTCAAAACACTATAGCTAGATTTGAATAAAGCAAATTTCTTTTAAAATAAATATAATACATAGGGTACATGTCTATGTTTATTCAAATAACAAAAAAGAATTTAAAAATCAAATAAAAGTTTACTTACATATATAATGAATTAAAGCTACATGGTATAGAAAGAAACATCACAATAATGTGTTAATATTCCAAAAAAGTTATTTTTCTTTCTTTTTTTTGAAGAATGTTTGTTTGAAGAGTCAAATTGTATAAATGGACATAAAAAAAATAACAAAATATTGGTTATACAATTGCTATCATTACTTTTAATTTAGCATCTTTTAGGAATTAAAGGGTATAAGTTGAAACCTTTTCATTTAGCTGCAGTCAAGCCATCATTGCAGGGGTATAATATTTTTCTCGTTGAAGAATATTAGTTTTGAATCATTAAATTATGTGAAAGGTTTCTCGAATTTCAACAAGAGGAATATTGGTTTCTAATTGGTAGTTTCTATATCGATTTTCAAGTATAACAAAAAATATATTTTGAAAATAAATGGTATGACGCCAAATATTTTTTTAAAAAAATGTAAAAAAATTATTTCAAAATGTGATTATTTTTTAAAATATAATGTAATTTTAATAATAGAAGGATAAGATATTTTTGAATTTTAGTAGAGAATTTTTAAATTATTATAATAGAAGTCATATCATGGATGAAATCAAGTAACCAAAATCTCATGGAATATTTACATAAATATCCGGCCAGATTTATCGTTGATCTTTTATAGCTGATATACATAGATGATATACTGACTATACATGATTATACACGTATTATATATGGATTATATCTAAATTACACATTCTTTAATTTTTTAATTTAAGTAGTTAGGTGAGTACATATTTAGGTTGATTAGATAAAGCCAAAAGAAAAATATGAAATAATTTTAACCAAAGACTAATAATATAAATAAATTTCTTATGTAGACAATTTCTATTAAAAATCATCCTTTTATAGCGAAATAAATTAATTTTTTGTTACAAAAGAAAGAAATACATAAAAATAAGATAAAAGAAAATAAATATAGAAAAAATGTATGGAAAATCTAAGAACCAGAAAATAGAGATGACAACGAATTTCTTCTTCTCTTTATCTCTGTTGAGTATAAAAAATTTGGAAGCTGATCTCATCGATTTAAAATATTTTTTTCAACTCAAATACATAGATTATAAGATAAGGATATCTTAGAATATATTTTTTTCTAATTTACATTGTGTGTCGTTTACAAAAAAATACTATTACTAACAAACTGATATGATATTCGAATTTGAATTTAGATGCAATTTGAGTAGTTTGCATTGATGTTAAGCCATGTATAGTGTCGAGAAAAAACTACTTGATAATTTTAAGACAATATGTGCAATGTTATATAATAACAATCAACTAATTTAACATTTAATGATTCAAAGAACAAAAAAATTGTATATATAGGGTATTCAAAATTTAAAATCTGTGGCTAAAGATATCAATAAACTCAAAATAGAGCCATACTGAAATAAAGTTTCGTCGGCTAAAAAATTATTTAAATTTTTAGATAGTCTATTAAAGTGGATTTTAAATTAAGGATGATATCTTCACTTGCATCATTATAAAGCTAATCATTATTTAAAGATAACAACATACCAAAATAAAATTAGAATTTCAAAATAAAATATTTTTCGAAAGATAACAACATACCAAAGAAGAGTTCGAGTCATAGTAAAAGAGTCATGTCGTAACCAAAAAGTCGTTCATATTGTGTTAGCCTTTGTGCTTTGCCATAAATACGAGTTATTATTTCGCTTCGTGACTATTTTTAGATTATAGTTCTTCAAAACACTATAGCTAGATTTGAATAAATCACTATGAGATTTGAAAAAATATTAGTTTTTTTTTCATGTAGTATTTCTTAATTAATATCTAACGATTATCTATAATTATATAGAAGGTTTAAATTTTAAGGTTATTTATATATAATTCAAATAACTCAGATGTTCAATATGATTAGTGTCAAATATAAAAATGGAGTCATACTGGAAAAAATAAATTCACTAGCTAAAAAATTATTTAAATTTTTAGATACCCGACTAAACTGAGTTTTTGAATTAAGGATAATATTTTTACTTCCATTATTATAAACACAATTATTATTGAAAAATAAAATTTTAGAAACTGAAATTTTAAAATAGAAATATTTTTTGAAAGATATCAACACACCAAATAAGAGTTCAAGTAGTAATACAAGAGTCAAGTCGTATCCAAAGAATCCTTCATCGTCTCAACTTTTGATTGTTTTACCATAGATATGAGTTATTATTTTGCTTCCTGACTATTTTCAGGATCCAATGACACCGATGAGAATGGTACCAAAACAGAAAATAGAATTATAACTAGAAAATTTGAGAAATGGTTAATTTTTTCATATAGTGTTTCTTAATTTATATCCAATAATTATCTATATTTATCAAGAAGGTTTAAATTCTAAGACTATTGACACATAATTCAAATAAATAATTATTTGACATGATTAGTGTCCGCGCATCCGCGCGGGTGCTAATACTAGTTTTTAATAAAGAAATAAAAACTTTTGAGATATCTGATCTTAAATATAAAGCTATAATATTTGGTGGCTATAAAACTTTTGAAACCTATAGTGTGACATCTGTCATAGCATTTGTGTGGCTATAAATACTTTCCGTTAAAGAAATATTCAAGGGTGTCAATCTTTAATAGACTAATAAGAAAATAGTGTCAATTGTTTTGAAACAGAGGGAGTATGTATATATAACTTATAAGAAAATAATGCTTTTTTTTTCTGAAATAGAGGGAGTATAACTTATTAAGCCGCTCTTATTGCAAGTGACTTGATCAACATGAAGGCATGCGAATACTTATACGCCATTAGTGCACCAAAAATAAACTCAAAAGAGAATAATACACTCCCCTCATTTCAATTTGTTTGAATTTTTTTTTAGGTACGAAGATCAAATTGACTAATTTTCAGTGTGAATTCTAACATGGATTCTCTAAGTTTTTTGAAATAATATTTTCATACTCGAAAACTATATAAAAAATATTATAATATAAGTGATAATAATTAATAATTCAAAATATTTGAAAGCTATTTGCAAAAACTATGATCAAAGAGAATCTTATCTCACTCCCTAAATAGTATACAAACTCTCTATTTTGAGCCAAAAACACAACAGTACAAAAGGCAAATGCAACTTAAAGTGGAAAAGAAACAACAAAAAGAAAAAAAAAAAAAAAGGAGTTACAAACTTTTTCGACAATGTAAATATTTACATAAAATCATCAAAATCTAAACTCTCTGGAATTTCAAATTTCATGAAATTACTGCAATAACTCTCTTTCTCGTCTTCAATGCCTGACGATAAAGGTGTATCAAAGCTAAAATTCTGACTATTCTGATTGCTGCTGTTGTTTAGGGACTGAAACGTTGAATTTTCAGTTGCATCAGACGCAGAATAATTACTATAGTATTGAAGTGGTAGCATCATATTTTCTTGGAATATTTGGCCGTTCATGGACTGATGGGAAGAAGAACATGAAACATTTGGGGTGCAATTTGGAATTTCAGGAACTTGGTGGTGGAGTTGATTATTATATTGGAACATAGAGGTCTGATTATTTGAAATATTTGGCCCTTGAGAGTTTTGAATTTGTCCATTCAATAACTGGTTTTCTTGAATTTTTTGTAATAATAATTCTGGATTTTCAGTTTGGGATATTAAAAGGGAATTTGCAAGTTTTAATATTTCTGGATTTACGAGTGCTTGTAATCCAAGTAAACTGGAAAGATTAAGCTGAGTTGAGTTGAAAAGTGATGATAAATCTAAGAAATCAAGACGAGGTCTGTGTGTTACTGGATCAATGCCCATTCTCAAAAGCCTTTTTCTTATGTGTGTGTTCCAGTAATTCTTGATTTCGTTATCTGTTCTTCCTGGCAGACGAGCCGCTATAGCTGACCACCTAAAAACAAACATAGGGTTAAACATATGAGCTTTAATTTAGGGTTGAAAGCATAACTAAATAAATAACAGTATGTTATCTCTAACAATTTAAATTTTTCTGAACGTGGTGGTAATATAATTCAACATAATACTGGAACAGATACATATAGGGGTGTTCATGGATCGGTGTAAATTAATTTTTTCCCAAAAAAACCAAACTAAGTAATTTGGATTTTTATCGATTCGGTTTAAGATCAAACCAAATTAAAAAAGTATCAATTTTTGATCGGTTTGATTCGATATTTTGGATTTTTATGAACACCTCTAGACAGAGATAGTGCTTTAGGTGTTACTGTCACAGATTATGAAAAAGAAATTTTTATGTGCTTGGTCATGAAAGATAATCATGTCTGCATGTGAGAGACTTGTTGATAAAAACATGATAATTAGGTATAAAAAAAGTATTCTCTTTGTAACAGCTGATTATGAACGTGTTCAAAACATAATTAGTTAAATAAAAGTTGTGTACTCTTTCTGACACGTTAAACATTTTAAATGAGCTTATCGCACGGTTCAAAGACCAAAACTAATGATGAAAGATTGAAATGAGTGTAATAGATATGATCATACTTGTTGCCAAGAACACTGTGAAGTTGGATAATAGTTTCTTCTTCTTCAAACGAAAATCTTCCTCTCCTAATATCAGGTCTCAAATAATTCGTCCATCTAAGACGACAACTCTTGCCACACCTTTGTAGTCCTACAAACAATTTGTGATTGAAATATTAGAACACCATATATATATTATTCATTATTAAGAATTACTACTGAAAACCTGAAATTAGCTACGAATTTTGTTGTTTACCTACAGAATTTGTAGGTTGCTAATTTCTGTTTTTTTTAGTAGTGAATGTTTATCTTCATGTCAAATAAATTAAAAGGTGGATATAAGAATTATATACCAGCATTTTTGGGGAGATTTCGCCAGTTTCCAGGGCCATGAAGTTGAATATAGTGAATGAGTTTTTGATCTTCTTCTGGAGTCCATGGACCTTTTTTCAGTCCATTTTTATCACAACATGGTGTTCTTCCCATAGCTCTTTATTTTGTTTTTAGGAATATTGATGTAGAAGATTGTAAAGTTTTGAAGAAAATAAAAATAGTTGTGATGGTAAGGAAGAGAAGACGGAGATTTTGGAAAACAAAAGTGAAGTTGTAGGTCCTTATGGAATATGAGCCTTATTTATAGAAGAAAAAAAATAGAAGAGAAACAAGTGCTTTAAGACAGATTGAAGTCAATAGTATTTGTCAAGACTGAGGTGAAATGTTTTTTTTTTTGCCAAATAAATGCATTAGTATTAATAAAGCAGAAAATTAAGGAGTATCAGTATAGCATGGGACTGATCTGAATAATGCAGTCCTTAAATAATCTTTGCGGAATATTAAGAAAGCAAATAAATGTGGTTCACTCCAAAATGCGTCTTCACACTCAGCATTTGTACGTGAAATGTTTAAAAGATGTTTTTACCAAATTTAGAAACGAATCATACTTTTTGGAACGAATTAAAAAGAAAATAAGTTCAGACAAACTGGAACAGAGGGAGTAATATGATATACAATTTTTACTCTCTCTCTCTCTCTCTCTCTCTCTCTCTCTCTATATATATATATATATATATATATATATATATATATATATATATATATATATATTGTACCCAAATAGTTGTCCATCCAATAGCTTACACAAAAATAGCCGGTGAAGGTATATATATGCATAATTTATGTATTGTATATATACACTTGTGTATAATCAATACATAATTAATGTATATGGCTAGAAAAAAGTAAATAATAAACATGACCGTCTATTTGTGTAAAGATCCCGGTTAAATCCTTTGTCCATATCAAAAGGGAAATTTTTGACAATTTCATTTTTTTCAACACATTAGAAGTTCTCGGATTTTATTAGAAAAAGAAATGTGAAAATTTGGGAGAATTGTTTAGGGACAAGTGGTGGCTAACAAATGGTTTCGACCTTTGCACCAAAGTCTTCAAACAATGACTGATTAGTCGGTATGGTTGGTAGATTTCCCCTACCAATTAGGAGGTCAAGATTTCATGTTTATATTTGTGGAGTGTGCGCTTCTTTCTAACGAATTAGCCTTTTTGAATTTATATTTCTGTATTATACTACATACGTGTTAAGCCGAAATTAATAATTTTTGTTTATATCTTATATTTGTATTAATAAATCTATTAAATATATAAATATTTTATAGTAATGTATTAACAAATCTATTAAATATATAAATATTTTATAGTAAACATAATAATTAGTATGATTATGAATTCGAAGACCATTTTAAAATCTATAAATTTTAAACCTGGTCCATCCTTTGATTATTTGTATACTCCTCAAGATATATCATCTATTACGTTGGCTATCATCAGCATTTCGATTTGTCACTTTTTGAAGCTTGGGACCAAATCTTGGAGACCAAGTTTTTATATAACTTAGTGTGTTTTTATATAACTTAGTGAAATAGTCTATATAATGATAGTTATATACCTTGACATACATGTCTCCTTTCAAGGAAGCCACTATATATGCTTAATTAGAGAAACAAGTTCTAAATTGTGTGAATAAATTGTAAAAAATTAGTACATATGCAGAGCCGTCGCAGCGGAAAATTAACAAGGAACGCAACTTTAGCCATAATTGTTCAAGTGTTGTAGAATCGCTTTGTAAAAACTTTGACAGAAAACCTAGGGAGTCTTCTAGCCTGTGCCTATCGTAGGATGCCAGACTGATGGAGTCACAGGCGTATTTATAAGTAGGCTAGGGACTCTTAGGCAAATACTTTAGCCCTAAAGACTTCCCCATAAATTATAATTTCCCTAGGGACTCCTAATATATGGTAATTTCTTTCCATCAAAGAAACTACCATATATGCATAACTACATAATATTATCTGATATATTATTTCCTTTGAGAGACAAGGTAAATAGTTTATTACCTTATATGTGTGTCACATTAGAAGTCTCTAGAAGAGACGGTAATTTCTAACATTCTCCCACTTGGCCCACATATTAAAATCAGATAATCCTTTATGAGAGATAAACATATAATATGGCCATAAACTTTATCACTCAACTAAAAGTTATGTGACTATCACTTTAACTAGAATATATTATTACATGAATCATGACGGTCATGCTTTTAAACAAACACTTCCTTCCATGTATTATAATGCACAATATATTCTAATAAAGTGTCTCACAACTTTATGAATGAAGTTAATATAAGTCATTCAGAGTCCAACTTTATTGATCCAATGATCACAAATAATACATGAAAAAACAAAAGTGTGCATTGTCATGTATATCAAAATAATCATAATGTCTAGACAAACTGTTAGAGAGCAAAGCAAGACTAAGTTGAGCTACTAAGCCCCATATGAGTTACATGATCCTTGAAAATATTAGCCGGCAGACCTTTAGTCATAGGATCAGCAATCATCAAGGTAGTACCAACATGCTCATAATTCACATCTTGCTTCTTCACATAGTCTCTAACCATCAAGTACTTTATGTCGATGTGCTTGCTTCGGCTGGAACTTTTATTATTCTTAGAAAATAAAACCGCAACCGAATTGTCACAAAAATTCTCAATGGCCTTGAAATAGAATCGACAATCCTAAGGCCGAAAATAAAGTTTTTCAACCATAACGCCTGTGATGTAGCTTCATAGCATGCTATAAATTCAGCTTCCATTGTGGATGTTGCAACAATGGTCTGCTTGACACTTCTCCAAGACACAGCACCTCCAGCAAGAAGGAAAATGTAACCTGAAGTAGATTTACCAGTGTCCTTGCATCCACCCAGGTCAGAGTCTGAATATCCAATCACCTCCAATGAGTCAGAGCATTTGTATGTGAGCTTAAAATCTTTGGTTCCTTGAAAATATCTCAAGACCCTTTTACCAGCTTTCCAATGGTCAAGACCAGGGTTACTTTGATATTTGCCAAGCATTCCTACCGCAAAAGCAATATCAGGTCTAGTACAAACATGTGCATACATAAGGCTCCCAACAAGTGAAGCATAGGGAATGTCTTTCATTTGATCCTTTTCCAATGCATTTTGTGGACATTGATTCAATGAGAATTTGTCACCTTTAATTATGGGTGCTACTATAGGTGAACAGTTCTTCATCCCGAATCTTTCCAGAATTCTTTCAATGTAGGCCTTTTGCGACAGTCCAAGTAATCTTTGGGATCTGTCTCTGTGAATCTCTATGCCAATGACATAAGAGGCTTCACCCATATCCTTCATCTCAAAATTCTGGATAAGAAACTGTTTAGTCTCGTGCAACCTTCCCAAATCACTACTTGCAAGCAAAATATCATCCATATATAGGACTAGAAAAATATATTTGCTCCCACTTATCTTAAGGTATATACGCTGATCAATGATGTTCTCCTTAAATCCAAATGAAGAAACAACATTATGAAATTTAATATACTATTGGCGGAAAGCCTGCTTTAGCCCATAAATGGATTTATTCAACTTGCAAACAAGGTGACTTTTGTCCTTATCACAAAATCCTTCAAGCTGACGCATGTATACCTCCTTTTCAAGATCTCCATTCAGGAAAGCTGTTTTCACATCCATTTGATGTAACTCTAAATTAAAATGAGCTACTAATACCATGATTATTCTCAATGAATCCTTCTTTGATAGTGGAGAGAAGGTTTCATGGTAATCATTGCCTTCCCTTTGAGTAAAACCCTTGGCTACAAGTCTGGCTTTATATCGTTCGATATTATTAGATGAATCTCTTTTAGCTTTAAAGACCCATTTGGAGCCTATGGTAGAGGATCCCTTTGGTAATTCGACGAGACCCCAGACTTTATTTTTAGCCATAGATTCTAACTCTTCTTTCATGGCATCATACCAAAGTGTGGAATTTTTTCCACTCATGGCTTGTGAAAACGAGCATGGATCATTTTTTAGTCCAATATCATAATCAAACTCTTGGAGATATACTATATAGTCACTAGAAATTGCTAGTTTTCGAACTCTTGAGGATTTTCTTACTCCCACTGGTTTAGGCACTTCTTCAGTGAGCTCAGGTAAAGCAGGTTGATCTTCATGTGGCTCCTTAAGTGGTGGTGGATCTTGAACTTGTTGTTGTTCAGATAATTCATGAGAATTGTTTTGAGCAACATTCAAGTTTCCAATACATAAAGGTACCACAAGTGATTCCCTTATTTCTTCTAATTCCACCCTTTGAGTCAAACCACTTCCTCTCTCTTCATGATCCTCAAGAAGTTTAGCGTTTCTAGCTTCAATAATTTTAGGAGAATGAGAAGGATAGTAAAACCTAAATCCCTTAGAGTTAATCGCAAAGCCTATAAAATAACCGCTTATTGTTCTTTCATCCAACTTCTTTAGTTGTGGGTTATAAACCCTCACTTCAGTTGGACATCCCCAAACGTGTAAATGATTTAAACTAGGTTTCCATCCTTTCCATAACTCAAAAGGTGTCTTGGGGGCATCCTTGGATGGAACCCTATTTAAAATATACACATCGGTTTTTAAGGTTTCACTCTATAAGGATAAAGGTAAACTTGATCTGTTAATCATGCTTCTTACCATGTCCATTAATGTCTGGTTCCTTCTTTATGCTACATCATTTTGTTGTGGTGTTCTTGGAATCGTATATTGAGCAATTATACCTTCACTTTCAAGGAACTCAGCAAATAGACCCTTAACTTGTCCCTTATCTGTGTACCTACCATAATATTCTCCACCCCTATCAGATCTTACAATTTTGATCTGAGCACCAGTTTGTTTCTCTACTTCTGTCTTGTAAACTTTAAAAGCATCAAGTGTTTCCGATTTGTTAAACAGAAATAGAGATACATATATCTTGAATAGTCATCAATAAAAGAGATGAAATATCTCTCACCATTCAAGCAAGGGTTAGGAAAAGGTCCACATATGTCTGTATGTATGATCTCAAGTAATTGAGAAATCCTTTTGGCACCTTTAGTTGATTTATTGGTCTGCTTACCCTTTATGCAGTCC
The DNA here is from genome assembly GCF_000715075.1 of Nicotiana tabacum. Taxonomy (NCBI): domain Eukaryota; kingdom Viridiplantae; phylum Streptophyta; class Magnoliopsida; order Solanales; family Solanaceae; genus Nicotiana; species Nicotiana tabacum. Next base: position 209,552,689 of record NC_134080.1, read on the forward strand.
ACACAAGTCCCAAAGTCAGAAAAATCAAGAGCTTTTAGAACTCCATCATTAACCAGCCTTTTGACTCTATCAATAGAGATGTGTCCCAATCTCTTGTGCCAAAGACTTGATGAGTTCTCATTGATAATACATCGCTTAGTGCCAAATTCTTTATCATGCAAAGTTAATACATTACATTCAAATGTGGGGTCTAGCTCAAGTTTATATAATTTCCATTCAAATTTCCAAAACCAATAACTTTATTATCTTTCAAAAGTTTCAAAGAAGGATAATGAAAATTCAAATCATATCCACTAATCGATAGTCTTGAAAGAGAAATTAAATTTCAAGAATATTCTAGAACATAAAAAGTATTTTCTAAATCTAAGTGAAAATCATCCTTCAAAATAAGCCTATAAGTCCCCACGCCTTCCATACATGAACGCATCCTATTGCCAGAATAGACGTATTGTTCACTTCCTTTCGGCTTCGTCTGAGTTAGAAAGCCCTGCATGATTGGCAATATGAATTGTTGCACCAGAATCAATCCACCATGTATTATCAGAAACTTCAGTAAAATTAGATTCATAACATACAAAGGTAAAATTACCTTTCTTCTCAAGCCATTTCTTGTATTTCAGGCAATCCTTCTTCCAGTGTCCCTTCTTCTTACAGAAACGACAAGCATCTTTGTCAAATGTGCTTTTCTTCTTCATGGGAACACTTTTGCACTTTTTTGCATTTCTCTTACCATGAGTCACCATATTAACACTTTCAGGTATTTCATGCTTCAACCTCTCTTCTTCTTGAACACACATAGTCAAAAGTTCATTGATTGACCATTTATACTTATGTGTGTTGCAAGAATTCTTGAATGGACCATATTCCGCAGGAAGGGAGTTGAGAATGAAATGCACAAGAAATGGTTCAGACATATCCACCTCAAGGGACTTGAGTTTAGCAGCAATGTCTCTCATCTCCATAATGTCCTCACGCACTGTACGACTTTTGTCGAAAGTCATACTTGAGAGCCTCTTCATAAGGGTGCTAGCCAATGCCTTGTCAGAGCTTACAAATTGTTCATCAATTTCCTTCATGTAAGCTTTGACCTTATCGCTGTTAGGGATAGAACCCCTAATGCTTTGGCTTATGTGAGCTTTTATGAGCATTAAACTTAAGCGATTAGATCGCTCCCACCGTTTATAGTTAGCCTTAGCAGTTGGTGTACTTGATTCCATGGGAATAGGTGGTTCATCCACACCGAGTGCCAGGTCTAGATCCGAGCACCCTAAAGTGAGAAGGACTTTCTCCTTCCATTCAGTATAATTATCACCAGAAAATATTGGAATTCAAGCATTCTCATTAAAAATAGCGGTAGGAAAAGCTGTAAATAGTGCAAAATAAGGATAAACATACATAAGTTATGAAGTACAATCCATCAAAGTTGAATCACGTAAAATACCGATTTTAAGTAAATTCTAGACCTTCTTGTGGGCAGAGGTTACAACCCATGCATAGAATTTACTTTACTTTATTAGACTAGTAAACCAAGGTCTACAAAATTAATCTGTACCTGTGGGCATAAGATTATTTTCAACTTAAAGGTTTACTATCTCATTCTAATTAATCTCACCAAAATAGTTACCTCCCTGTAGGGCCGAGTTACTATTTTAATAAGATAACTGGACTAAAAAGATGTCATTGTAACTTTTAATCACTAAACTTTATGTGATTAAATAACTTAATTTCTTTTATATTAAGTACTCAAGATGATGTGGCCACTCCTAAGTACATCACATAAAAGAAAACTCAAATGACATCTCAAAATAATTAACCTTAATTAATCAACTTAAACAAGATGTTGATTAGCTTTTGAATAGGCATACCGGATATAACCATAGCGTTATATAATATTCCAAGGTAAATTCTTATAATTAATATTATAAGAACATAAAACAGTAGTACAGTCGTATTACATAGTTTTGTTTAAATTATGTAACTACTCTCTTTCTCACAATTTAAAGACAAAAACCAAACAGATCTGATAAAATATATGAGATAGGAACCTTCCGTGCATTAAATAGAATCATGGGCTTTATAACGTACACAAACATGATAACCAAAAGCATTTATGATCATCATAACTTTTAGTGTAACAAGGTACGAAAACTTATAGTAAGCACTAACTTGAACCAGACTCTATTACTATAAACACAAAACATCCCATTATATTTTGGTTACCAATGAATTAAATATTCTTCTTAATTGATTAGAGAATATATATGAAACTCCATGATATTACAAATCGGCAAGGTAAACGTCAGAAATGACACAACTTACAAAAACCATTATTAGAAAAATAGTGGTTGATATTATCACTTCAAAATAGGAAAGGACAAAATTAGAATTCAAGGTTTCAAGGATTGAACGAAAGTTCAATATTCTTTTAAAGAGATGTTCTGTGTCTGTGATGTATCAGCGCCGACTAACATCGTTACATTACAATGCAAACCCAAAAACACATGATGCGATGCGGATTCAAGTCTTAAGTTAAAATTTCGAACAACAGAACCTTATCGAACTTCTAATGTGTCTTTCTTAAATACCACAGACGACCCGCAAACAACAATCCGCCGGCAGATATACATAGAAGTCAAATATGTTCATAATCAAGAGCAATAAATACCGAACAACACGGCTAAAGGCAGACTCTGATACCACATGTTAAAAATTAGTACATACGCAGAGCCGTCGCAGCGAAAATTAAACAAGGAACGTACCTTCAGCCATAATTGTTCAAATGTTGTGGAATCGCCTTGTAAAAACTTTGACAGAAAACCTAGGGAGCCTTCTAGCCTATGTCTACCGGATGATGCCAGACTGATGGAGTCACATGCGTATTTATAGGTAGGCTAGGGACTCTTAGGCAAATACTTTAGCCCTAGGGACTTCCCCATAAATTATAATTACCCTAGAGACTCCTAATATATGGTAATTTCTTTCCATCAAAGAAACTACCATATGTGCATAATTACAGAATATTATCTGATATATTATTTTCTTTGGGAGACAAGGTAAATAATTTATTACCTTATATGGGGGCCACACTAGAAATCTCTAGCAGAGACGGTAATTTCTAACATAAATAACTAAATATAGACGTAAGATTAGACAAGCATCGCGCGTTTTGTTTTTACTGAACCAAGTATCATAAAAATTGATGAAGAATTAATTCAAATAATTTGTCCATTTAATTTCTTAAACTAAAAATAGCTAGCAGATTTATAATATATACATATATAATAATGATATGTGCATAATTAATATATACTGACTGTAATAAGTAAACAATAAATCTGGCCGGTTATTTTTGTAACAACCCCAAAGTTGATTAGGCCCATCCATAAAAAAAAACGAAAAGAAGTAAGTTCGATGAATATTCACTTTATACGGTCTTTATCATTGGAATAATGGCACCAAAAATATTAGTATTTTGTATGTAAAGACCCTAGGTTTATCAATTTCTACAAAAGAAACCGCAGTCAAGACAATAATAAATACAATAGTTATTACCGATGGAACACAAGTACAAAATAGTTGACATGCACATTAAAGATCATTTAGATGGAAAATTAGGTAGTAATAATCATTTCTCTATAATGAGACTGGTATTTTAACTTTTGAAAAAGATTCATTTGTATCGATTAGCAAAAAAAATCATGATCTTAATTAGTACGAGTACAAGACGTGTTTACAAGTACAAGACGTCTTAATTAGCAAACAAATCATGATATAATTTCAAAATTTCATCTTATAGAAAACACATGTTTATGAGTACAAGACGCCAACTTTCCATATTGGGGACAATGTGAGGTCAGTATATATTATCCAAGACCATACACGTACCCTAAAGAATACAAGTGTTAATTTTAATTTCTATAAATGATGATATAATTAAAAACCAACAAGGCTCTTTATTTGGTAAATCATGGCCTCACCCTACTGTCAGCAGTCTATAATTATTGATTAAAGTTTTAATCAGATAAAAAAACAAGTCAGCTTGATAACCACATAATACACATGGCCCCAACGTGGACAGTTTTGGTTATCGACATTATATTTCTTTCTCTCGCCATAACAACTAAGGGTGGCAAAATGGTTAAAAAAAATAGTTAACCACACATATTATCTACTAAAAAATGGGTTGGACAATGAACTTTTTAAAAACGGGTCAAATATAGATAGGAACCATATTATCCATTTAGAAAATAGATAATCAATGGATAACCAATGAGTCTAACTTTTACATTTGTAAAGCCTCAAATTGGGGGTTCCTCAAGTTAGGGGAGACTAAGAATTCTCCCAAAAGTAATCATATGCAAGAATTCATGGATAATATGGTTACCCATATTATCCACCGATTAATCCATTTTTTTATCTGTATTAAATATGGGTCGGGTCGGATAATTTATCTATTTTTTCATTACTCGTTTTTTACCTGAACCATATCCGACCCTCCCCTCCCTTTTGCCACTCCTAATAACAACCTTGAAATTTCGCAATGCTAAACTTCATTCTCCTTTCCACCTTTCGCGGGTAATGTATTTTAAAGATAAAATTAAGTATATAAAAATGTATGTTTTTACAAGTATACCTTTTTAGACGAAATGATCATATATTTCAATATAGATATCAAAGCGAGCAGAGATCTTAGATTCGAGTCTCACTACCACCTAGTGTTAGAAAGTAATTTTTATGTGTTTGGCCTATAAAAAAGAATCGCATATTGCATTTGAAGTAGCCTCAATGGCCATGAGTAAAATCTGCTTACTTAACTTAATTATGCAACTTTTCGATGATGCCAAAAGGGGGAAGATCAGGTGTGCTTTTGCTTTGGAATGTTATGTTTATAACCTAATGAATCTGGTCCTTGATAATTCGTGACTTTACAATGGAAAGTATTCTCACATTGTGTTGATGTTGAGCTGAGTTGAAACAGGTTCCAGGCTTATGGAAAGCACAAGTTTGTCATCATCAAAAAGGAAAAATTTATTGACTTGAGCGTTTTGATTTTGATGATCGACAAAGGAACACATGCATGAACCAGGTCCAGGGGCACTGTATACGGGTCACGGTCAGATTTAAGCAAAATGCATGTACGTGCAATGGATATGTATAAGTGGTTATTTCTGATATTCCCGGAACAAAAATGTTGCATAATTGATAAGGAGCAGGACTACTTATTTGAAGAGAACTCTGAAAGAGTTAGAAGTTGAAGTTAACTAGAACTCTTCCACCAAGGAAGAGTAAAACATCAGGTTTCTAGTTAATCATAATCCTACTAACTTTATATATATCAGTTGTATTCTCTTTTACAGGTGACGCACACATACTGAAGTAAAAGCAAGAATTGAGAGCAAAATAGTAAGGTATTTTGTGAGCAATTCCTGTGAGATTCAAGATATGTTACACGAACCATATTGAAGAACCAGTTCCATAAAACGTTTTATGTGTCTTTCTTTATTTCTATTTCAAAGTGTAGTAGGAGTTTTGAGTTGTACCTTTTTGCTTTTCTTAGAAGCATTTGTACTAGAGACTGGAGTTGTATTCTTCAAGTTAGAGTTAACTTGAAATAATCGCAATAGCTTGTAGCGTGTTGCTATAAAGGATAAAGTTAATCCTTAGGTTGACAAAAGGTTGTAAACTCGAGTTGTATCTTTCAAGTTAGAGTTAACTTGAAGTAGTCGTAACAGCCTGCGGCGTGTTGCTACAAAGGTTAGAGTTAATCCTTAGGTTTGCAAGAGTTTGTAATATTTATTGTTGGCTTAAAGTTGTAGTGAAGTGCTTGGAAAAATCCTACCGGATAGTAGGTTGTGGTTTTTTACCTTTTGAGCCAGGTGTTCCACGGAAAAATCCTTTTGCTGTTTACTTTCTGCATTATTTGTTTCGCAACTGCAAATAAGGAACGCATAAAAGAATCAGACCCTTCTATAATCCAATGCATGTGAAAATTTTTGGCACCACATAAATCATCCCTCTTATATGGTATTGAAATATAAAATATCATGTCAAAATCACACATTTATTGTTGGATCAGCTACTTGCTTTTGGCATGTGTGTTTCCCTCTCAATCTTACGTAATTCGAAGACTGTTGGAAAATGCATCGACATTCTCTTAGCAATAAGATGCCCTTAATAAAATGCACATTTATTATTATCATTCGTAGTTATTATTGATGGCAAAATAGACAAAAAAATAGTTAGTCATTCATATTATTGGGAATAGTTATATTTATGTATGTATTAGTTGTGTAGTACTAATAGAGTAGTGGAGTTAGTGATAGTGGTAGTTTTTAATTAGACACTTTAACATTTTTCTCTGACTCTTTACATATGTGTATATACACACTTCACAGAAATGGAAATACACATAATTCATTTCCCCAATTCCTCTCTCATCTAGAACCTTCTCTTTGAAGCTCAGAAAGGTTCATCAATGGAGGAATCTCAGTCATTTTGATTCTCATTTTTGACATGGTATCCGAGCGAGGCTCATAATCTCCAATCTACGTCTAGTCCGTATTTTATTTTCTTTTTTGTTGTGTTCACTTGATTTGAAATCGCAAATCGGAAGTTTCTCAATTCGCAATTGCTTCTAAAAATCACTGGTTTATACACTTTCAGCCCTCAATTGACTCAAATTCCTAACATATTCACCTCTACTCAACTGGCTGACATCTTGATAAACTTAATCAACATTAGGACTATTTTGGTGTACCAATATTGTATTTGTACTTTTATTATAATATAGATAAAGATAGATAGTATTGAGAATGGTTATATTTATGTGTGTATTAGTTATGTAGTACTAATAGAGTAGTAGAGTTAGTGATAGTGGTAGTTTTGTAATTAGACACTTTAACATTTTCCTCTTACTCTTTACATTATGTGAATCCATTTCTGTGAAGTGTGTATATACACGTGTGTAAAGAATAAGACGAAAATGTTAAAGTATCTAATTACAAAACTATCACTATCACTAACTCCACTACTCTATTAGTACTACACAACTACACACATAAATATAACCATTCTCAATACCCCTCCCCCCTCAAGTTGGAGGCGAGAAATTTATTGCCAACTTGCTCAGAAGATCTGAATGTTTGACCCCTGTGAGTGCCTCTGTCAAGATGTCAACTAGTTGAGTAGAGGTGAAAATGTGATGTAGTTCGACTAGCCCCTCCTGTATCTTGTCCTGGACAAAGTGGCAATCCACTTCGATGTGCTTTGTACTCTCATGGAATACATGATTTCTTGCAATATGAACAGCTGTTTGACTATCACAGAACACAGTTATGGGATTGGCATACATGACTGTCAATTCTTCGAGCAACCTCTTCACCATTACTAATTCACCAACAACCTTCCTGATTGACCTATATTCTGCTTCTGCAAAAGACAATGAAGCAGTAGTTTGTTTCTTTGACTTCCAACTGATAGGTTGTCCCCAAGTAGCACAATATACCCACTCACAAATTTCTTAAATCAGGGCAAACAGCCCAATCTGAATCACAATATGCACTGACAATGTAGTTAGGATCATTGGATAGAAATATTCCCAAAGTAAGATCTTTCTTCAAGTATCTAAGAACATTTATAGAAGCCTTTAGATGAGTTTACAATGGTGCCTGCATAAACTGGCTCAAATGTTGAACACTATAGGCTATGTCCAATCTTGTATTAGTGAGAAAGTTTAGTTTACCCAACTAGTTTCCTATAATACCCTGGATTAGATAATAAGGCTCCATCTCCACTCCTCAATTTGATGGTAAAGTCACGTGGAGAGCTGACAGAAGAGTATGTCAAGCAATCATACTCCTTTAGTAGATCCATAGTAAATTTTCTCCGGCAAACCAGTACTCCATCAGCCTTATACAACATCTCTAGCCCCAAGAAGTAATGTAACTTCCCAAGATCTTTTATCTTGAATTGGTTATGTATGAATGCCTTCAATTATTTGATTTCCTCCAAACTGATCCTAGTAATAATCACATCATCCACATATACAACTACAAAGACTGCTGAGGTCATTTGTTTCTTGTAGTAGAATAATGAGTAATCACTAACTGAGTGCTTGAAACCCCTGAAATGCAGGGACTTTATCAACTTATCATACCATTATCTGCTAGCCTGTTTTAGACCATATAATAACTTCCTAAGCCTGCATACTAGACTTTCATTAGGTACCATCAGTCATTTGGAACTTCCATATACACTTCTTCATGTAGATCCATATGAAGAAATGTATTATTTACATCTAGTTGATAGAGGTCCCACCCTCTCTTTACTGTAATGTTGATCAGTGTTCTGACTGTGGTCATCTTTACAACTGGTGAAAAAGTCTCTATATAATCAATTCCTGCTTCTTGTGTGTATCCCTTCACCACTAGCCTTGCTTTGAATCTTTCCACACTTCTATCAACCTTGTGTTTGATCTTGTATAACCATTTACAACCTATAACTTTCTTTCCTCCAGGTAGTTCAACTAAATCCCAAGTATGGTTAGCATATAAAGCTTCAAATTCCTGTGTCATTGCCATTTACCATGCAGGATTCATAGATGCCTCCTCATAAGAAGATGACTCACAATCATGTGAAATGTTTCTAAGCAATTGCTGACTTTCAGAATGCAAGAGATTGAGAGAAACATGTTGTTTACACTTATAAATTGTATTGAAGGATGGGAGTGGTATGATGTCCAGGTTCTGTGTCATGATGTTGGAGGGTTGGTAAAGAATACACATAATCTTTGAGGTATACAAGAGTGATATATGTTATGCCTGATCTTCTAGGTTGTGAGTGTTACATCTCGCGTTTTCGTACGTTAAAGTTTCGTCTTCAATTTAATCGACATAAGTTCGAGAATGAGGTTATTTTGGGACTATAAGCATTATACTATTTCAAATACGTGATGAGTAAATTCGTAAAGGAGAGAGGGTAAGCAAATAGAAGAAAATGAGTTTCGTCGAAGTTTGACAATTTGGGATAAAATACGGTCCAAGCTATAATACCCCATATTTATAGACTAATGCCATGCAAGGTAATACATGACCATGATAGTAAGATGTATAAGGTATGTTAAAAGTGAGTAGTATTTTAAGTAAGTTAAAGTAATTCTTAATTATGTGTGTAATTGATTAATTATTGGGTAATGACAGATTACCTAGTTAATTAAGGAATTATTGGGTAATTAATTAAATAATTGGGTAAGATAAGACTCTCTCCCACATAGCAACAAGCCACCCCAAGGAATTGTGACTCTTAAGTTATTATGTTATGTGGCAAGATTAGAAAGGTGAGATTTGGCAAGTCTTAAGAACATGAGTCACATATTCGTTTAATGAAAGAGACCATTTTAAGTCTTAAGCACATGAGTCACATATCCATCTAATGAAAGAGAGCCATTTTAAGTCTTAAGAACGTATGTTTCTTCAAATGAATTCATGTGTACATTATAAATCAAATGGAATCTCTTATAGAGAGTGGCTGGTCGTGAGTTCTTCAAAGAGCAAAACAATTCCATACCAAAATTAGATAATAATGGTTGTTGATTCTATAAAGCGTGAATTGCAAATTCTAAGAGAATTGGTTCAGGTACGTTAAGGCTATCCCTTCTTTCTTTTTGACATGATCCACACGATACAAACGAAATGAGCAAATGCACAACTTTCATAAATGACTTTATTCATAGAATTACTAAGGACGCCTATTTTTTTGATTTTCCATGTGAATTATTATTGTTCATGGGTCTCAGAAAAATACGTAGTTGATAAAGTTATCCGAAAGGTATAATAATCTTATAACATTCAGAGAAAATGCTATTAATGTATTTCTTATGCATTTCATTCATTTATACATGTACTTTGAACCATGACCAATATGACATTATATACGCGTATATTATATGTATATGGGATATGGGAAAATGTTACAATATATATGCACCATCACCTGATCAGCTGGTATATGTTGATGATTTTGCCCACAATGGTCGAAATGATATGATGAGATGACCTTAGAGGCATAGTGATATTATATACATCTATACCTATGCATGACATGACATTTATACGCACGTGCATGACATTATAAATATTTCAGAATTTACAAAGTTATTTGGACTTACATGCGGAATTCTTTATTCTATGTTTCATCTATGTCTTTTATGTACTGATTTTCATGTCTTACATACTCAGTACATTATTCGTATTGAAGCTCTATTTACCGAGGCCTATGTTTCATGCCCGCGGGTACGGGTAGACGAGCTAATGGTCCCCCTTCTTAGGATCCTTGATCAGTAAGAGCTGGTGTGCTCCATTTGATCCAGAGCCACTTTTGACCTTGGTACGATATGTTGGTATGCATATATGGGTATGAAAGGGCCTAGTCCCGTCCTTGTACAGTTGTGTATTCTAATATTGGTCTATAGACAGTCATGTATAGTTGGATAGTATGTGGCCTGGTTGACTTCTAGTTTTTGGTATATTGTTGTCTATAGTAGCCTTGCCGGCTCACCCCACTGTATTCTGCATGTATATGTACATATGTCTTTTGGACAAGTTTCTCTCACATATGTTATTCATGTTTATCTATGTGCCGGAGAATTTCGGCACATTTAATACAAATTGCTTAGATTTTAGCTTGTTTTAAATGCATTTATCTTTCATACTTATGTAATTTTAATATTTTTGTAATGTATGAGGTTTAAGGACCTAAGAACATGGAAATGAAATTAAAATGCCGTAAAAAGACAAGAAAAGAGCAAAATGCGATCACAGATGTGAAAATGCAGACCGCAAATCCAGCATGTGGACCGCATAATGCTCAAAGGAATCGCAAAGCCCAACAGTCTGTTGGCCAAATTCAAGCACAAGAAATGCGGTCCATTATGCGACCACATAACAGGTTTGCGGGCCGCATAATGGATCTCAAACTCCCTGTAGAAGTTGCTGAAGGAAGAAAATATGGTGACAAATGTGATCACAAATCAACAATGCGGACCGCATAACCTAAATGCGACGAATACCTGGGAACTAGGGTTTCGAAGATGCGATGGCTGTGACGAGAATGCAGACCGCATGTCTGTTATGCGACAGAAATGTGGTCGCATAATTGACCTGAAAGGGTATTTTTGTCCGAATTTGGTGCCGAATTTTACCCCCACTATAAATAGATTTATTGGGGTTTTGTGGGGGCATCTTGTATGGTTTTTGAGCTACATTCCAACCTTTGAATATTCCTCTCTTTTGGAAGCTTTAGGAATGAAGAATCTTGCACTTTGTAAGCTTTATGACATTTAATATTCTCATCTTTTTATATTTTAGCATGAGTAGCTAGCTTTAAACACTAAGGTTGTGGACCCTAAATGGGTGTTATGTTAATGGGTGTTTAACATTGAATATATATATAATGGTTGGTTGATATATATTTATTTCTCATTCTTCATTTATTGTTGGTGGTTGCAAACATTAATAAGAGCTATTAAACTCTTTCTTTACTTGGAAAAGTGAGTTAGAGTGTGGTAGAAATAAATATCAAAGACTCAAGGCTTTAAACTTTAATTAATAGAATCGCTTAGGAATAAGTGAGTGTTATTTGGAATAAATTGATTGCTCTTAAATTGCAACTCTTTTATATTTAGAAAAATCATAAAGAGGAAACACTACCCAACTATTGTAAAATATTGGGTAGTCATTTAGAAATTATTTGCATATCCAAAGAAACTTCCATTAGAAATATATCATATTAACACCGATAGCATTAAATTTCATTGAAGGGGACACAATCTTGGTTTCCTTAATTAAATTATTTACATTCTCAACATTACAATTAGTTATCTCTTCAAATCACAATCATATCATACTCTTGTTACAATTAACGGAATAGAATTACGACCTAAGTCAAGTAGCACACTACTCGAGTAACCTTTTCACACCTATTCCCTGTGGGATTCGACCCCAAACTTGTTGGGTTATTATATTTGACACCGACCACCTTACACTATCTTATTAAAGCGAACATTTATATATTAAACGCATGCTTAAGGGTGTTCGATAGGTAGGACTCGGGCACCCATCGCGGCCCATCGGTTTGGGTCTATGACAAAAGTGGTATCAGAGCAGTTCTGTCCTAGGATTGTCTACAGACCGTGTCTAGTAGAGTCTTGTTCATGAATGTGTTGTGCACCACACTTATAGATAGGAGGCTATAGGACATATAGGATGTTATCCTCTCCTCTTATCTTAGATCGTGCATCATAAGAATTCATGTTCCTAAGGATATGTCATGCTTTCAGAGATGCCTTCGAAGACTACAACCATCCATAAGGGAAAATCTGTGGCTGGTGAGACTACTAGTCGAGCGCCATGAGTTACCAGGGCTCGAGGAGAGTCTCATAGTGAGATTCTATCTCAGACTTCACATACCCCGCCCTCTCCAAAAGAACTTCGAGGGCCACCAGCTCCATCGACTGCCTCTGTACGTCCAGATCCTCATCCAGATACACCGAGTCAGGAGATGAGAAATGCTATTCAGCTATTAACTCGATTAGTAGCCATACAGGCTTGACGTCAGGAGGTGGGTATTGGTCATGCAGATAGGTCAGTCAATGCGAGGGTTCGTGATTTCATAATTTGGACCCTCTGGTATTCACTGGGGCAGATCAAAGTGAAGACCCTCAGGTATTTATCGATAGAATGCAGAGGACTGTTACGGGTAATGAAGGCCACTGCGACTGAGTCAGTTGAGCTAGTTTCCTATAGACTCCGAGATGTTGCAGTTAATTGGTACGAGTCTTGGGAATTTTCCAGAGGTGAGGATGCCTCTCTAGCAGTATGGCAGGAGTTTACGGAAGCTTTTCTTCATCATTATCTACCACCAGAGCTTAGACGGGCCAGAGTTGATAGGTTTTTGACGCTTCGGCAGGGTAACATGAGTGTTTGGAAGTACAATCTTCAGTTTGACTTGTTGGCTAGGAATGCTCCCACTATTGTATCTAAGATGGAGGATCGGGTTAACCAATCCGTGATGGGGTTAGAGCCGCACTTTCTTAACGATTGTATGTCGGTCTCACTTCAGGAAGACATGTATACTTCTTATATTCATGCATACACTCAGGTTGTAAATAAGCATAAGTAGAAGTACATGGCTGATCGTGAGCATGATAGGGCCCAGAATAAGAGACCGAGGTCTTTCGGTCCTTCTGGTGAGTTTCGAAGTGGTTAGAGACAACAATACCCGAGGTATCCAGCCCAGCCATCGGTTAGCGTGCCCTATCAGTTTGGTGGTAAGATATTTGATCATTCCACATATTCAGGGCCTAGTCAGAATTCCAGAGCCTCGAGTTCTTAGTATAGGGGTGAGTCAAGTCAGATGAGGCCGCCCTTGCCACGATGTGCTTAGTGTGGTAAGCAGAATGCCGAGCAGTGCCGTATAGGTTTGAGTATTTGTTATACTTGTGGTTATCCGGACCAGGTTATGAGGGATTGTCCGACAAGAGGTGATGCAAGTATAGCTCAGCTAGTGAGATCAGTAGCTGGTTCGTCATCATCAGTACGCCCTCTGGACAAGGTTTACAAGCACCAATGGGTCGTGGTAGAGGCAGAGGCGGAACATCTAGCTTGAGCGGTCCTCAAAATCGCATTTATGCATTAGCAAGACGACATGAATAAGAATCATCACCCGATATTGTTACAGGTATGTTATCAGTCCCCTCATATGATGTATATGCACTGATTGACCCAGGTTCCACCTTATCATATGTTACTCTGTTTAAGTTTTGAATAAAACCTGAGTTGGTTAAGCCTTTTGAGGTGTCCACACCTATTGAGGATCCAGTGATAGCTAGGCGGGTATATAGAGGTTGTATAATAGTAGTTCATATCGATCTACAGTAGTAGACCTAATCGAGTTAGATATGGTAGAATTTGATGTTATAATAGGTATGGATTGGTTGGCTTCTTGTCATGCCAACGTCGATTGTAGATCGAAGATGGTCCGATTCCAATTTCCAGGGGAGCCTGTTTTGGAATGGAAAGGTAACATGGCATCGCCGAGAGGTAGATTTATTTCCTATCTCAAGGTAAGGAGGATGATCAGAAAAGGCTATATTTATCACTTAGTTTGGGTTCAGGATATGCAAGTAGAGTCACCAACCATTCAGTCCATCCCTGTGGTTAATGAGTTTCTCGATGTTTTTCCCATTGCACTTTCGGGTCTTCCGCCAGAGCGAGAAATTGAGTTTGCTATTGACCTACTAACAGATACTCATCCAATATCTATTCCTCCTTATAGAATGACCCTCATAGAGCTGAAAGAGTTGAAGGAACAACTAAAGGACTTTCTTGAAAAAGGCTTTATCATACCTAGTATATCACCATGGGGAGCACCTATGTTATTTGTGAGGAAGAAAGATGGTTCTTTACGGATGTGTATTGATTATAGATAGCTGAATAAGATGACGATCAAGAATAAGTACCCGCTCTCGAGGATTAATGACTTATTTGATCAGTTGGAAGGTGCCAAGTGTTTCTCAAAGATAGACTTGAGGTCTGGGTACCATCAGGTAAGGATTAATGAGAAAGATATTCCAAAGATAGCATTCAGGACCAAATACGAGCACTTTGAGTTTTGTGTTTTCGGTTTGACTAATGCCCTAACAGTATTCATGCATTTGATGAACCGTGTGTTCAAACCCTTTCTAGATCTGCTTGTAATTGTATTTATTGATGATATATTGGTGTATTCTCATTCAGAGGCTGAGTTTGCAGATCATTTGCGTACTGTGCTCAGAGTTCTACAAAAGGGAAGTTATTTGCAAATTTCTCTAAATGTGAATTCTGGTTGAACTATGTAGCTTTCCTTGGGCATATCATTTCACGTGAAGGTATCTGGGTTGATACACAAAAGATTGAGGTAGTAAAGACTTGGCCTAGACCCACGACACTGATGGAGGTTCGTAGCTTTCTCAGTTTTGCAGGTTATTACAGGAGATTTGTAGAGGGATTTTCTTCCCTTTTAGCACCTCTGACAAAGTTTACTCAGAAGGGAGCAAAGTTTTAATGGATTGACGCTTGCAAACGGAGTTTCCAAGCATTGAAGGACAAATTAACTTCAGCATTGGTTCTAACGCTCCCAGAAAGGACCGATGATTATGTTATCTATTGCGATACTTTGGGCGTTGGATTGGGTTGTATATTGATGAAGCATGGTAAGTTTGTAGCTTTTGCTTCTTGACAACTAAGAAAGCACGAGAAGAATTACCCGACCCACGATTTAGAGTTAGTCGTAGTGATTCATGCACTAAAGATGTGGAGGCACTACTTGTATGGCATTCATGTTGATATCTATACGGATCATAAGAGCCTCTAGTATATCATTAAGCAAAAGAAATTAAATTTACGTCAAAGGAGATTGTTGGAGCTACTTAAAGATTATGACATTGATATTTTATACCATCCGGGGAAGGCGAACGTGGTAGCCGACGCCCTCAGTCGTAGATCTATAGGTAGCCTATCATATTTATAGCCAGAGAAGAGGGGAATAGTCCATGAGATTCATCAGTTAGCTAGTTTTGGAGTTCGGTTACTAGACTCAGGTAATATTGGAATTACTATTCAGGATATGGCAACATACTTTTTAGTAACTGAAGTGAGGGAACGCTAGTACGAGGATCCTATGTTAGTTCATTATAGGGATACCACCCCTCAGAAGGAAAAGACACTGTTTGAGATAACAGAAGATGGGGTCCTCAAATATCGAGGACGATTAAGTATCCCTATTGTTGCAGGGCTACTTCAGCAAGTTATGGGAGAAACTCACTATTCTCGTTATTCTATCCATCCAGGAGAAACAAAGATGTATCATGATATCAGGGAAGTATATTGGTGGGACAGAATGAAAAAGGATATAGCGGAGTTTGTTGCTCAGTTCCCTAACTGCCAGCAGGTCAAGATTGCGCATCAAAAACCTGGTGGATTATTGTAGGCTATGGAGATTTCGACTTGGAAATGGGAAGTAATCAATATGGATTTCATCGTAGGCTTACCTCGTACCCAGCGTAAGTCCGATTCTATATGGGTAATTGTTGATAGGCTTAAAAAATCAGTCCATTTTCTGTCCATTAGGACTACTTATTCCGCAGAGGATTATGCAAGTCTTTATATTAAGGAGATAGTATGACTGCATGGTATCCCTATATCTATTATCTCGGATAAAGGAGCTCAATTTATAGCTAACTTCTGGAGGTCCTTCTAAAAAGGATTGGTGACTCAGGTAAGTCTTAGTGCTGTATTTCATACCAGACAGACGGACATGCTGAGCGTACTATTTAGACACTTGAGGCTTGCGTGATAGACTTCCAAGGTAGCTGGGATGATCATTTGTCGCTTATTGAGTTAGCGTATAATAATAGCTACCATTCCAATATTCAGATAGCTCCATACGAAGCTTTTTATAGACGGAGGTGTAGGTCACCTATAGGGTGGTTCGATGTTGGGAAAACTACGTTAGTAGGACCAGAATTGGTACAATAAGAAATCGATAAAATTAAGCTTATACAGGAAAGGCTATTAGCAGCTCAAAGCCGTCAAAAGCCTTATGCAGATAATTGACGGCGAGACTTGGAGTTTCAGGTTGACAACTGGGTATTCCTAAAGATATCACCGATGAAAGGTGTTATAAGGTTCAGTAAGAAAGGAAAACTTAGCCCCCGGTACATTGGACCATATAGGATCATACGCAAGGTAGGCCAAGTAGCATACAAGTTAGACTTGCCTTCGGACTTGGAGTCTGTACATCCATTCTTTCATGTGTCTATGCTCCATAAATGTATCGGAGATCCTTCTAGAATCGTGTCAGTTGATGATGTCCAGGTCACATAATAGCTATCATATGAGGAAACTCCCATTGCTATACTAGATAGACAGGTTTGGAGATTGAGGACTAAAAATGTAGCTTCGTGAAAGTACTTTGGAGAAACAACAATGTGGAAGAAATGACTTGGGAGGCCAAAGAAGACATGAAGTCTAGATATCCTCACTTATTTCCTCTTGCAGAGAAGGGTCCGACTGAGACATCACAACGTTAAGGTACGTGTATGGATTCTTATGTTAGTTATTGACATTGTTCGTGTACGACCATTGTCGTTATTGATGATTGTGGTCCTATGTGGCGTTGAATTATTGAGTTTACACAGGAAGAGTTGGTAGTAGTATTGTTATAAAGGAGACTCTGCCAAAGTATATATAGATCCTGGGGAGTTAAACATTTGAGGATGAATATTTCTAAGGGGGGAAGGATGTTACATCTCACATTTTTGTACGTTAAAGTTTCGTCTTCAGTTAATCGACGTAAGTTCGAGAATGAGGTTATTTTGGGACTATAAGCATTATACTATTTCAAACACGTGATGAGTAAATTCGTGAAGGAGAGAGGGTAAGCAAATAGAAGAAAATGAGTTTCGTCGAAATTTGGCAATTTGGGATAAAATACGGTCCAAGCTACAATACCCCATATTTATGGACTAATGCCACACAAGGTACTACATGACCATGATAGTAAGCTGTATAAGGTATGTTAAAAGTGAGTAGTATTTAAATTAAGTTAAGATAATTCTTAATTATGTGGATAATTGATTAATTATTGGGTAATGGTAGATTACCTAGTTAATTAAGGAATCATTGGGTAATTAATTAAAGAATTGGGTAAGATAAGACCCTCCCCCACGTGGCAACAAGCCACCCCAAGGAATTGTGACTCTTAAGTTATTATGTTATGTGGCAAAATTAGAAAGGTGAGATTTGGCAAATCTTAAGAACATGAGTCACATATTCATTTAATGAAAGAGAGCCATTTTAAGTCTTAAGCACATGAGTCACATATCCATCTAATGAAAGAGAGCCATTTTAAGTCTTAAGAACGTGAGTTTCTTCAAATGAATTCATGTGTACATTACAAATCAAATGGAATCTCTTATAGAGAGTGGTTGGCCGTGAGTTCTTCAAAGAGCAAAACAATTCCATACCAAAATTAGATAACATTGGTTGTTGATTCTGTAAAGTGTGAATTACAAATTCTAAGAGAATCTGTTCAGGTATGTTGTGGCTATCCCTTCTTTCTTTTTGGCGGGATCTACACTATAAAAACGAAGCGAGTAAATGCACAACTTTCATAAACGACTCCATTCATAGAATTGTTATGGATACCTATGTTCTTGATTTCCCATGTGAATTATCATTATATCTTCTGTTCATGGGTCTCAGAAAAATACGTAGTTGATAAAGTTATCCGAAAGGTATAATAACCTTATAACATTCCGAGAATATCTTATTAATGTATTTCTTATGCATTTCATAATTTTACATGTACATTGACCCATGACCAAGATAGCGTTATATACGCGTATATTATATATATATATATATGGGATATGAGAAAAGGTTATGGTGTTATATACACACCACCACCGGATCAGCTGGTATATGTTGATGATTTTGCCCACAATAGCCGAAATGATATGATGGGATGCCCTCAGAGACCTGATGATGTTATGTACATCTATACATATGCATGACATGACATTTTCACGTGCATGACATTATAACTGTTTCAAGATTTACAAAGTTATTTGGACTTACATGCCGAATTCTTTATTCCATATTTCATCTATGTCTTTTATGTACTGATTTTCATGACTTAAATACTCAGTACATTATTCGTACTGACGCCCTATTTACCGAGGCCTGCGTTTCATGTCCACAGGTACAGGTAGACGAGCTGATGGTCCCCCTCCTTAGGATCCTTGATCAGCGAGAGTTTGTGTGCTCCATTTCATCCGGAGCCGCTTTTGACCTTGGTATGATATGTTGGTATGCATATATGGGTATGACAGCACCCATTCATATCCTTGTACAGTTGTATATTTTAATAGCGGTCTGTAGACAGTTATGTATAGTTGGATACTCTGTGGCCTGGTCAGCTTCTAATTTTGGGTATATTATTGTCTATAGCAACCTTGTCGGCTCGGGCCACTGTATTTCGCTTGTATATGTATATATGTCTTTTGGATAGGTTTTCCTCACGTATGTTATTCATGTTTATGTCTTAGACACATGCTTAAGGGTGTTCGACAGGTAGGACTTGGGTACCTGTCGCGGCCCATCGGTGTGGGTTGTGACAGTGAGGGATTTGGTTGAGAACTATTAGACTCAATGCCTTGAGACTCAATATGATGCATTTGTGTGGGTGGTTGAAAAACAAGGCTATTTTCTACAGATATGTGTAAGCTTGGCATATCTTGGTTAGGTGATGTTGGATTAGGTGAAGAAAGAGGTGCAACATTGTCTGATACATGGCCATTGGTGACAGAAATGGATGCATCCTTATCATACAAGTTACAATTATTTGAAGTACTAGAGGTAGAATGAGTACAAGATGGATTAGAGTTTATCAGACGTAATACAGAAGGAAAACTAGAATATTCAGGTGAAACTGCAAAAGGAAAAAAGTTTTCATGGAACACTACATCTCTACATATATGTATTCTCTTTGTGGCCAAGTCTAGGACCTTGTAATACTTTGTACCAAAAGGATAACCTACAAATACATGGGGTGTGGCTCTTGGTTCAAACATGTCTTTGTGAGGTTTTAGTACACAAGGATAGCATATGCATCCAAAACTTTTGAGTTGTGAGTATTTGGGGCTTTTTATTATATAGGAGTTCAAAAGGACTTTTGTTATTAAGAATAGTATATGGAAGCCTATTTATTAGATAGGTGGTTGTTAGAATACACTCCCCCAATACCTTATAGGAAGTTTAGACTGGTAAAGTAGGGCCCTTGCTATTTTAAGTAGGTATTTGTATTTTCGTTCTAGCACACCATTTTGTTGTCTTGTGTATGGACAAGTTTTCTGATGTACTATGTCCTTTTTCTTGAAAGTATGTCATAGCTAGTTTCATTGTTGGAAAATTCAAGACCATTATCAGATCTAATGGTTTTAACTGAGGTGCCAAACTTATTTTCAATTACGGATAGAAACCCTTTAATAGCATGAAAAGTGTTGCTTTTGCAGCTTAAGAGGTGAGTCCAGGTTGACCTACCTAAAATCATCAACCATGGTAAGGAAATATATGTAATTATCATGTGTGGATATATGGTAGGGGTCCCATAAGTCTACATGGAGTAGTTCAAAAATTTTGGTGGATGAAGTGGTCCTTTCAGGGAATGGCAACCTTGTCTGTCTGGCTATAGGGCATATTGAACAAATGAAGGGTTGTTTGGAAGCAAGATTGGCTGGTATAGTAGATAGTTTCCTCATTTTTACAAAGGGTACATGACCTATTCTATTGTGCCACAAGTAGTCAATATTATTTCCAGAAGATGTAGAGCATACAAGAGGAGAACTCACACTAAAAGGATCAATTTTATTGCATGAATGGATAGTATTTACATTGTTCAATGGACAAAATGACTCATTTGCAGTTGAAAATGAATGAAATGGATGAGTTTGATCCTTTTTCTTACTAACATTGTTATCAGGAATAGAAAAGCAAGAATGAGGTAAACTAGAAATTGAAGTAGTAGATGGACTTAAATATGAACAACTATGACACTTTGAACAGAGAAAATACAACATTCAGATCTTCTTAGCAAGTTGGCAGTGAATTTCTCACCTCCAACTTGGGGGGGGGGGAGGTAATTAAGAATGGTTATATTTATGTGTGTATTGTTGTGCAGTACTAATAGAGTCGTGGAGTTAGTGATAGTGGTAGTTTTGTAATTAGATACTTTAACAATTTCCTCTTGCTCTTTACACACGTGTATATATGCACTTTACAGAAATGGAAATACACAGAATTCATTTCCCCAATTCCTCTCTCATCTAGAACCTTCTCTTTGAAGCTCAGAAAGGTTCATCAATGGAGGAATCTCAGTCATTTTGATTCTTATCTTCGACACATATTAATTATCTACTAATAAATGTGTTGGATAATGAAAAATGGGTCAAATATGGATAATATATTTTCTATTTAAAAAATGGATAGCCAATGGTTAACTAATGAGTTTAAGTTTTATATTTGTAAAGACTCGAATTGGGGTTTCTCAAGTTGGGAGACTAGGAATTCTTCCAAAAGTGATCATATTAAAAAGTCATGGATAATATGGATATCCATATTAATTATCCGCCGGTTAACCTATTTTCTATCCGTATTAAAGATGAATCAGGTCAGATAATTTATCCATTTTTGCATTACCCATTTTTGATCCGTCCATATCCGATCAGACTCCTTGTAGTTATAGTTAGCTCAATATCCTAGATGTGTTTTGTTTTGTCATGTATTACCATACAATTAGAGCCAAGAAACAAGCCTTACTTTTTCAACAGTGGCAGTCCAGCAGGTAAAGCTTTGGCCACACTATATATAATAGCCTAAAATTCAAAGTTGCTGAACTTCTGGTATTTGATTCATCCACCTTTATAGATAAAAGAAGAGATTTAGTCAAATGCTTTTTTATTCTCTCTTTACTAAAATTTAGCTATAGCTCCAAGGTCAAACAACCTTTCCCCTACCTTCCCCCAGGACTTTCTTGCTTAGCTTGTTTTCCTCTTCTTCTTTATTTATTAAAGTACCTGTTCTCCATCTTATTATGTGATGAATTTTGACCAGGTAAGAAAGTAAGATTTGTTAAAATTTGTGGTCTAAAATAATATATAATCATCTCACTAAGGATAAAATAAATAAAATTTAAAATTAAATTAATTTTAATTATAAAAATGTATTATTTTTTTTTGGGACAAACTAAAAGAAAAATGTATCACATAAATTGGGACAAAAGAAGTACTTGCCAGCTGCTTGAGTTTCACTTTAATGTATATTCTGATATGATTAAAGAACTTATTAACTATCGGATCATCTACAAGATAATTACAAGTAATCATCCAGTAACTTGTGATCCTAATCATGCATATATAATATTTGTGTGGCTATACGACTTTTGAAGCTTGTCATGGTATATATATCATAACATTTATTTGTTATAAATACTTGTCATTAAGGATAAATTAGAAAGTTTAAGTTAAAATAGTTTTGGATTTAGAAAGAAATGATTCTGATGGAATCCCACATCAGTGATGGATGAGTTCCTTAGACTCTTTATATGGTTTAGATAATTCTCACCCTTTGAACTAGCTTTTGAGATTGAGTTACACCTAAGGTTTATTTAGCATGGTATTAGAGCCAGAGCCCCGATGTTGCGCCCAATGATATATTGTCCTCGTTGCAGTTGGCAAGTCTAGGTGTGACGGGGTTGGGGGTTGGGGGAGGGGGGTGGGGTTGAGGGGAATGATAAAATCCCACATCGGTGATAGATGATTTCTTAGATTCTTTATATGGTTTGGACAATCCTTACTCTTTGAGCTAGCTTTTAGGGTTAGGCCCAAGGTCAATTTAGCACTTTTTTTTAGAACAAGCCACAAAGAAAATAAGGTCATATAAACTGGAATGTAGTAACTAAATCATATCTGATTTATCATGGCATATAAGCAAAGATTGAAAAAGAATATATAAAATTTGACGATGAACTTCATATTTTGTTCCCTGCTGGTATCCACGAGACAACTCAATCTCATCAACTGCTAATTTTTTTTTAATTATAACTGCTTGAGAAAATCACATTATTAACTAGCTAGACCAGATGAGGACAATGTCCCGATCAACACTTGCCACTTATCTATATTAAAATTAAATTTGACTGCTCGATTCAAAAAAATACTAGAAGTTTGAAAGAGAAAACACCCATTTGTTATTGTTAAACCTGTTGCATGTCCGTTAATACATGACATTTATTAAGTGATTATAATAATATGTTATTAGGGTAAAATGAGAAATTTGAAGTCAAAAAATTTTTAATTATAAAATGCAAGTAAGTATACTGATTCCAATAATAGTTGTCACAAATATAGGGCTTGCTTGTGAGGAATTACTTGCCCTAAATTGCCACCACGTCATAAGAGTTGACTCCTCTCGTTACAAACGAAAAGAAATAACCATAATAAATCTTGGTTATTATGCGAATGTCGTTAGGTTATTGTTGTGAGGTGTTCAATAGCCTTCAACAAACTTTGAATTATAAAGCTTCTATTTTTCTTCGTTATCTCCAAACTGATTATTTAACAAGGGGAGTCAAATTGTTTTATATTTGTTTTGAAACAGATAATACCAAATCGAATCAAACGGATGTGGTTGCATCACTCTGTGTGATCCATGCATATTTGTTTAATGCCATCTCTCCATATAGCTCTATAACATATAAATTTTTTAGGGAGCAACATTAACAGAGGTAGCTCGATGCACGAAACATCCTGTATTCGTGCAGAATTCGAGGAATGAGTGCATTCCGAGGGAGTGTGATTTAGATAATTTATCATAACACAAGTATCATAAATTATTTTCACGACTCGAACCAGTAATCAATTGACTTAATTGAGACAATCGATCATAATATTATTATTTTAAAAAAAGTACTAGAGTATCTAGATGTCTCTAAAACACGTACGTGGTTACGCTACATGCAAATGGTTGTATGATAACAATGCATTGTGATACAGTGTACTTATCCAGATGTTTCTGGATTAATGTCCAATTTGGTAAACAACGTAATCACCCCAATATAAAATCCTTTAGACAATGAGGGATGCCTAGTATCTTTATTGAGGAGCACAAAATACAACACAATAAATAAAGTGGGGGGGGGGGGAGGGGGGGAGAGAATTTGTGCATAAATTCTGACATGAAATATACTTGGCAATAATAACGTGTTAGTAAATGAAGAGGAAACCCCCTTAATCCAGTTAATTAACTTAAAGAATATCTACACTGGGGCTGGATTTAATTTCAGATTTTTGTGTAACACACTTGTTATTAATAACCAACTACTAATCTTAGGCCCTTAGGTATCTACAATATATTAATCTTATCGGAATTTCTTTCTTTTCCAGAATAAATATAATCATAACGTTCTTCAGATTGTGTAACTGATGTAGTACTAGTAATAAAATTGGTGCATTGTAGGTGAGCTACCATTTGGGCTCAATTATTTGGGCCTGGGAATCCCAGGAACTGGGCTTAAACAGCCAAGCAGCAAGTTATATATATATATATATATATATATATATATATTATACATTATACATTTACATTTATATTATTATATTTATATTATACATTTACATAAAAAATATACATTTTGTCTGATATTATTTTATCAAGTGTGATGACCCGATAGGTCATCTTATGACTTAACAAGATCTTAAAAACCTCATTTTATCCCTTTTCGATTTGCGTGACCAATCCAGGCGTATTTCTAAAAATTTTTTGTGTTGAAAGGTGATAAAAATAAAGATTTTTTATTAAAAACTTCATTTGAGTTGACGTTGGTCAATATTTTTGGTAAACGGGTCCGAATTTGTGCTTTGACAGTCCCGGTGGGTCCGTATCAAAATATAAGACCTGGGCATATTCCCGAAATCGGATTCGGAGGTCCCTAGTCCGAGTTATAAATTTTGGTTAAAAATTGAAATCGGAAAAATTATTGGTTTTTAAGAAAAGTATTGATGTTTGATCTTGTTGGTATTGAGTTAGTATTTTAGTTTGGGAGCCTGGTACAGGTTCAATATAATATTTAAGACATGCATGTGAAATTTTGTGAGAAACAGAGTTGGTTTGACGTGATTCAAACGTCCGGTTGTGAAAATAGGAATTTCAAAATGTTCTTGAGAATTTCATTTGATTTGGTGCTAATTCGTAGTTTTAAGTGTTATTTTGGCAATTTAATCGCAGGATCAAGTTCGTATGATATTTTCAGACTTGTGTGCATCTTTGGTTTGGAGCCCCGAGGGCTCGGGTGAGTTTCAGATAGGTTACAGAGTGATTTAAACTTGAAAAAAGATTGCTGGTGTGACTGAGGTTGTTGCAGGCCTCTAATCTCGCAATTGCGAGATCAGGCATCACAATTGCGACCTCCGAGGGGTTGGCATTTGCGAGCTTCTCATCGCAAATGCAAAGCAAAACTGGGCCATACAGTCTTCGCAATTGCAAAGAATTCTTCGCATTTGCAAAGTAAAGCTGGGAGGGGCAGTGATCGCAAATGCGATCATTTTGTCGCATTTACGGAAATTCAAGTTTGCAATTGCGAACTTATCTTCGCAATTGCGAAGGCAGCAAAGATATGAAGGACCTAGTATATGCGATGGTCCCTTTGCATTTGCGAGCTTTGCAATTGCGAATCTCAGGTCGCAAATGCGACATCTGCAGCTGATAAAAAGGGACTTAGACGGGATTTTTCATTCGTTCTTCAAATTTTCAAAACCTAAAACACAAGAGGCGATTTTCCAAAGACCATTTCTTCCCTAAAATATTGGTAGGTGATTCTAACTCATTTTCTTTCAATCTTTCATTACATTCCACAAATCTTCAGCCTAAAATCTAAAGTTTTCATGGCGGAATTAGGGATTTTTGGGTAGAAATTAGGGATTTGCTAAATTGGGGATTTAGACTTCAAATTGAGGTCCTATTCCAAAACCAATTATATATCTGGGCTCGGAGGAGAATGGGTAATCGAATTTTGGTCCGAATTTCGGATGTGGACCGAACGGGCCCAGGTGTTGACTTTTTCAATAATGGCTTAAATTGAATTATTATCGATTGTGGGTGATTCCTAAAGCTTATTTTGAAACGTATGGTTGGTAATTTGCTAGATATTATTGGTTCGGAGGCGTGTTTGAAAAGCAAAGCTGTGATTAAGCTTTGAGTGGCCTTTGGAGCGAGGTAAGTATTGTGTCTAACCTTGATTTGAGGGAATTAGGAACCCTCAGACTTTGTGTTATGTGAATTCCATGTGAGCAGTGTATATGCAAGGTGACTGATGTGTGGCTATAATTCTATAGTTTCATACATTATTTGCCTTACATTTTATATGCTTTAATAATAAATTACACTTTATTTGCGCGTAATAGAGTCTATTTTGTGTGTATGTGAATTGAAGATGAAAATAGAGCAAAGGAATATTTAACATTGAAAGCGTGCTCGAGAATGGTGAATGAGAAACCCTGGCGATGCCAGGGCTGACTTTAGGCTGGCGAGGCCAGGCAAAGAACAGGCTTGAAGCTTTCTTTAGGCTGGTGAGGCCAGGCAAAGGCCAGGGTTGAAGCTGCCATTAGGCTGGCAAGGCCAGGTCCACAGGCATTAGGCTGGCGACGCCAGGCCTGGGGCGAGATCCAGTCTGAGTTTTGAAAATTTATTTTGTCTCCTGGTTTGACTAGGACTTGACCTACACGTTTAGCTCTTTTCCTACACATATAAATAGACCTAAAAATGCCACTATGAGGCGACACAAATGAGATCAAGACTGGACAGGGAGACCGGTAAGGGTCCGACATTAGACCGGAGATTCGACCTAAGGAGGCAAGAACACACTAGGAGCAAGGCGGAGAATTCTTCTACGAGTTTTTCACTTCCTTCTTCCTATTTCCACTATTGGTTATATATTCTAGTATTATAGTTTTGCATACTATTATGAATAGCTAATTTATTATATAGGGTTTTGATGGAACCTATTGGAGGATGATTTTCCTATTACATTAATATAAATTTGCTGTAGCTTTTTTTTCTATTGCACTAAGAGGTTTTTATATTGTGGTTGGTTGAAGAGCTCTCAATTGACTGTGCCTATTTAGTGTGTATTACTCGGGAGAGAGTGCATATTTAGGTAGTTGTTAAACAACATCACTCCCGATGTATGTGAGTAATCAATAGCCAAAGGTTTAAAGGTGGGATTAGGGATGACGAAACCTTGGTGCGATTCGAGTGAGCCGTACTTAATTCCATCTAGTATAATTTCGAAGAATATGTCTAGTAAATTATGGTAATTATTTGGGAGAGAGTTACGACAGTCAGAGTGCTCATGATCGGTAGAGAATACTTAGGTAAATTTATAGAAAACATAGGGGAAAGGATTCCGACAATAGAGAAAATCATAATTCTAGACCTCCTTAATCTTGTCTCCAATCCTTATCTTTGTTAATTGATAGTCTTACTGCTTTTTAGTATTTGTTAGTTAATTAGATAAAAATAAATATTATAATCTTTATAGTTAGGAAATTGTTTGGACTTGTGTTTTTTAGCGATATAGAACAACTGTAGCTAAGCCTTAGTTCTATGTGAGATTCTACTCCGGACTTGTAAACTGGATTATATTTGCAACGACCGCTTAGTCCTTTTTATAAAGCATAGTTGGGCATGATCAAATTTTTGCGCCATTGCCGGGGAACTAATGGTATAGCTGTAGGTGTGCATATTTCTATGTTGCAAGTTTGAACATTTATTTTTATTTTCTTGTATTTGATTATTTTTTAAAAAGAAAATATTTAAATTTTTTATTTGAGAACATAGAATCTTGGAATTATGAGAGTTTTGATGTTGGTAATTCTACTTTTGATCCTCCTTATGCATATTGTGGAGGAAACCACCCATTGCAAAATTGTCAAAATATTCCCGAGAGCGAGTTATGTAGACCAACTCAATCTTATGTGTGGAATGTGTGTGATATGTGTGGTGGTCAAGATGGTCACTTTCATGGTTGTGATTATATGTCTTATCCTCCCCTAACCCTTTACTATGATAGTTTTACCTTTTCTGGTGAAGTTAATAGGATCAAAGAACCCTGAGAAGCTGACCTGAAGGAGATCAAAGATATGTTAAAGTATTTCATGGAACTATATGATAAGAAACCACTGCAGATACAAATGCAAGAGGAAACTATTCACAACTTGGAGGCTCAAGCGAATAAACTAATTGAACCTTGTAAAGCGCAACAAGCTTACATTGTGGATAGTATCCAAGAAGAGCATGAATTGGCTGCAGAAATTGCTATTACATTGGAGGATTTTAAAAAAAATACGAGGATATGTTAGTGGAGAAGGCCATAGTAGAACACTAATAATCAATCAAACTAGATTTTGTGGATGCCGATGTTGTAGAAAAGATACTAGAGTCAACCAAGGACATTGATGATACATATTTAGTTGACTCTAATGTCATTAGTGTTGAGGATGTTGACAATCCCAATGTTTATGTAGTTGAGCGCATTGGTCCACACTCTAAGAATTTTTTCATGTTGTGTTTGGATGATGATATGGAAATAGAGTCGCCCAAGCCACTTGAGGAGTCAAGGAATAAGGAAAAAGATGCCTACATTCTGGAATTCTTCTTGCCAGAAAGTCGGGAATGCACATCTCATCTAAAGGCCAAGAAGTGCAGAATACTACATTGTTTTATTGGGCCAGTCAGATTCGTTCCACCACCCCAGGAGCATGATCATAGAGCAGAATCAAAACTTGGGGTCCAATTCATAAGTTCAAAGTGGAGGCAGAAAGTGATTCGCGTCGTGTCGCGACGGTAAATCAAGCGCTTGTTGGGAGGCAACCCAGCTTTACTACTTTCTTTTCTTTTTTTAATTTTTAAATTATATTATGTTTGTAGTGTCGATTTTTGATTTTCTAGGTGCATGGAAAGCAAAGCTATTGGAAGGATGCAACAACAAACCAGATGGGTTGGAATTACGTGTGAGGTACCCGCACGAAGGACCAAGCCTAGGAGAAGACTGAGTACCCCATGAGCTACTAGTGCTTCGGCCTTTGACCTACCAGGGAGTTTCTCTTACCCTCTTATTAGTTATGGTATGCATTGGGGACAATGCACAATTTTAAGTATAGGGTGAGGACATTGTCTGGGTGACTTTCTATGCTATTTTAGTTGTGTTAGTTTAATTAATTAATTTTTTTTCTTGAGGGATTTAAGTCTTAAAAAAAAGATTTTCTTTGTAGGTAGTGTATTTCGCCCTTGGGTTTTTTTTGTGCCGTGATTTTTTTCCAAGGATTTTGTTTGAACCGAATGCAGTTATTTTATTTTTTACGAGTAGGAGCTAGTGTGAGATGAATAGAATTGCAGCGATATCTCTTGACTTTGTTATACCTTGAGAATAGTGAGTACTTTGATTGTGACTTTTAGGCTCGGTTTTTGACTCTTGTATAAGTACATTAAATCGTTTGATCTTAAATTTGCTTAACTGCTTTAACTAGAGTGTCTTCATGAGTCCATTCCTGAGTGAGTTATGTGCCATGTGTGTGTAAGGTTTTGTGTTATTTTGTGCGTTGCATTTGATGTCTAGAACTTGCCCCGTGTATTTGCAAAGCGAAATAGTAGTTTTGTTCAGTCTTGGAAGTGATATAGGCATTTCATTGTTGAGCCAGATATGTATATTTTACCCGCCTAATTATTATGCAACGTAGTTAACCCCTTTGAGCCTGTAATCCTGTTTCTTTGGCAACCATATTATAAGCCTTACCCTTTTTTTGAATTAACCATCTATTTCAACCTGTTCACCTTTCATGAGCACTTGAATTTCGATGATTTATGTAAAAGTGAAAGTGTGGGGTGTCTAGTTTAGCTTTTGAGTAGAACTAATGAAATAAGGAGAAAGGTACACTGTGTTGAAAAATAAAAGCCACTTGAATTGAAAAAGAAAGAAAAAAAATAGTTGTATTGTTGTGAATAATATTCCTTGTTGTGGTGTCTTTTGATGTAATTGAGCTTAAATAAGTATGGGGTAATATAAATTGAAGTGAAGGTGGAGTATTTGTTTTACATAAGTATGGACTTGAATGCTAAAGTATATGTATTAAAGTGCTTAGGGAGGTGTAGTCATGTGACGATCTGGCAAATTGTCTCATGAGTTACCGCTCCGTTTCTCCCATATTTGCTTCTTATTGCTTTTTCTATCGGTTCTATATGTGATTGGTTTGGTTGGCTCGGGTTCGGAAAGGATTTGGTAAGATTTGAGACACTTAGTCTCTTTTGAGGAAGCTTAAGTTGGAAAAGTCAACCGGATGTTGGCTTATGTGTTAGAGGGCTCGGATGTAAGTTTCGATGGTTTGGATAGCTTCGGGAGGTGATTTGGGACTTAGGAGCATGATCGGAATGAATTTTGGAGGTTCGGAGTAGATTTAGGTTTGAATTGGCGAAATTGGATTTTTGGCATTTTCCGGTTGATAGGTAAGATTTTGATATAGGGGTGGAAATGGAATTCCGAGAGTTGTAGTAGTTTCGTTGTGTCATTTGGGAGGTGTGTACAAAATTTCAGGTCATTCGGACGTGGTTTGGTTGGGTTTTTGATCAAAAGTGGAATTCGGAAGATTTTGGAAACTTAGGCTTGAAGCCGATGTGTTTTGGTTGATTCGATATTGTTTGAGGTGTTTTGAATATTAATATAAGTTTGAATAAGGTTTTTGGATATGTTTGTGCTTTTGATTGAGGTCTCGGGGGCCTCGGGGTAATTTCGGATGGTTGACGAAGAGTTTAGAATCTTTGGTAAAGCTGCAGATTTTCTGCTTCTGGTGTTTTTGCACCTGCGGATTGGGGACCGCAAGTGTGATGCTGTAGATGCGACCCACAGAAGCGGTTGGGGAGATGCACCTGTGATGGCACAGGTGCGGGAAAGGCATCATAGATGCGGAAAGTTAGAACTTAAGTGGGAACTGCAGAAGCGGTTCGTTGACCGCAGAAGGGGTACCGCAAAAGCGAAAATTGGGTCGTAGATGCGAAATACCTGGTCCAGAACATATAAATTGTTTCCTTCGCGATTTTTGAGCTATTCCACCATTTCTAAGTCGGCTTTGTAGATTTTTGGACGATTTTGATGAAGGATTTCAAGGGAACTTCATTAAGGTAAGGATTTTGGACCTAAAACTCGTTCCTATGGTATTATTTCACGGATTAGAGATATAGTTAATGGAATTTAAGGGTTAAAATTAGGGAAATTGGGGCTTGGTATTGGAGATCTAGACTTCAGGATTTGAGGGACCATTTGTGGTCGGATTTTGGTACTTTTGATATGTATGAACTAGTAGGGAGATAAGGAACCTCTTGATGTGAATTTTATCGAATTCTGAGACGTGGGCCCGGGGGTCGGGTTTTGGTTATTTTGGCACTTATATTATACATTGATTATTTTCGCTTGGGCTTTGTTCCCTTAGCATATTTTGACACTGTGATTTTGATCTTGGATAGATTCAACGCGAGTGGAGGCCAACTCGAGGGGCAAAGGCGTCGCGGGCTAGAGATTTGACTAGATTGAGGTGAGTAATGATTGTAAATAATGTTCTGAGGGTATGTAACCCCAAATTTGCATATCGTTGTGCTATATTGAGGTGACACTCACGCTAGATGACAAGCGTGTGGTCGTGCACTATTGAGGATTGTGACTCAGTCCATCCCGAGTGATTGTTTTACTGCATATTTGACTGAAAACTTTTTGCTATCATCATATTTTGGGCTGAATGCCATATTTGGGCCTCGTGCCAACTTTTTGAATGCTTAGGGAATTTTTATTGATATTACCTCACTGTTTGACTTTATACTTGAACTCAGTCATGCTATATTCTACTGTTTTCATAACTCAGTCATGTTTACTCTATTTTAACACTTAAATGATATTTTAAATAATATTCTGGGGTGAGCATCATGTTTTACTGTTGCCCGAGTGGCTTGTGAGATTCTGATTGAGTAAGGCCGAGGGCCTATGTTGTAAGGAAACACTGATTATGATTATGAGGCCGAGGGCCTGAGATTTGTACACCACGAGATGGCTTGTTGATATGAGGACGAGGGCCTAGTGATGATGCCACAAGATGAATTGATATTGCACTTGGGCCAAAAGGGCCCCTCCAGGTGTCTGCATACCCCCAGTGAGCGCGGGTACCCATTGTGATGTGAGATATAGCCCGAAGGGATGGTATTGTTGACATTGTGCCCGAGGGGAAATCCTTTATGTGCTTATCTGTCTTATTTGTCTGTCACTTACCTGCTTAATAGTTAAAAAGGCATTTCATGAAGTTTGAACTGAACTAAAATGACTTTACACATTATCACTGCTTCATTGTTTTTACTGCTTCCGTATAGCCTATAATGTGCCTTGCATGATTTTTTGCTTTCAGTCTTTATTTATGATTATTACTCACTGAGTTGGAGTACTCACTTTACTCCCTGCACCCCATGTGCAAATTCAGGCGCTGCTGATCCTGCTAGCGATGCTTGAGAGCTCCCGGCAAATTTCAGAGTTCACGAGGTAGTTGCTTGGCGTCCACAGTCCTGTGCTTCTCCCCCTTTATCTCATTTCTTTATCTTTCTCAGTTATTCTGTAATAGCTTGGTAGAAATTTCAGACTTGTAGTGTATCGATAGATGCTTATGACTAGTGACACATAGTTATCGGGCTGTGTTGGGTTTATTTTCGCAAATTGTAATGTTCACTGCTTACTTTTGGATTATTTATTATGCATTAGACTTAATTCTTATTGTTTAACTGCTTAAAACTGAAATGGAAAAGTGTCAGCTGGCCTTGTCTTTAGGAGAGGCGCCATCACGAATGGGTCCGGGTTTAGGGTCGTGACAAGTTGGTATCAAAGCCTAGGTTACATAGGGCTCACGAGTTATGAGCAGGTTTAGTAGAGTCTCGCGGATCGGTACAGAAACGTCTGTATTTATCCTCGAGAGGCTACAGAACCTTTAGGAAAACTTCATATTCTTGAAATTCTTGTCGTGCGAATTTGTTGATCCGATTACTAAACTTCTGTTATTCTATTCTCTTACAGATGGTAAGGACACGCGCAACCGGTCAGGATGGACGACTACCAGTACCACCAACTGTGGCCAAAAGAGGACGAGAATACGGTCGCGGTAGGGGTAGGGGTGTGGCTCGCACAGCAGCTAGGGCAACACCTACAGACCCACAAGCCGCCCCAGTTCAGGATCAGGTCCTTGTTGTGGATGCTCCAGCAGCACCAGCTCAGGCACCAGTTGTGCCCATTGTGATTCTGGGTCTTCAGGAGGCCTTGGCTCAGATTCTATCAGTTTGCACTGGCCTAGCTCAGGCGGTTTCAATCTACTTCTCAGGCCAGGGGAAGCAATCAGACTCCCGCCACTCGCACACCTGAGCAAGTCGTGCAGGGACTTCAGACACCGTGGGCGCATCCAGCCCAGCTGGTTGCAGCTGCTCAGGACTATGTCCATGCCAGAGGATGAGTAGCGTAGGTTGGAAAGGTTTGGTAGACTTCAGCCTCCGACCTTAAGTGATACAGAGGGCTAGGATGCCTAGGGTTTTCTGGATAAGTGTCAGAGGATGCTTCGTATAGTGGGTATTCTAGAGACCAACAGGGTCGCTTTCACTACTTATCAATTTTCTAGAGTTGTCTTCACTTGTTGGGAGACCTTTGAGAGGCGTAGGCTTGTTGGTGCAGCACCCCTTACGTGGTTGCAGTTCTCCATTCTCTTTTTGGAGAAGTATGTGTCGCAGTCTCGTAGAGAGGAGCTATGCAGGCAGTTTGAGTTGTTGCGTTAGGGAGAGATGACTGTGATGCAGTATGAGATGAGGTCCTCTGAGTTATCTCATCATGCGATTTGGTTGGTTTCGACAGATAGAGAGAGGATTAAGAGGTTTGTTGATGGCCTCACTTATCAGTTTCGCATTCTTATGACCAGGGAGAGGGTGACTGGTGCGACTTTTGAGGAGGTTGGGGACATTGCTCGCGAGATTGAGTCTGTTCGTTGCCAGGAGCGAGAGGAGAGGGAGGACAAGAGTCCTCAAGGATTTGCTAGTTACAGTGGTACTCTTTCGAGAGGTCAGTTTCAACACGGCAGAGGCTGTCCATTCAGGCATGCTCAGCCAGCTCACCTAGGTTATTGTGAGGTTTCATCGGGTCATGGTTCTCACAATTCTCATCAGGGCCAGTCATCACTTAGTGCCCTTCTCGCTCAAAGTTCGTCCCATGTTCCATCAGTTCAGGGCTCTTCTATGCTAGGTGCATCTGCTAGTCATTCCGGTATGAGGGGTTCCCTTCAGTCCCCTTTTCCAGTACCTAGGAGTTGTTATGAGTGTGGAGAGATGGGTCATATATGAAGGCAGTGTCCTCGTTGTTTTGCGGGTCCATCTCAGTAGAGGGATCAGCCATCAGCTTCAGCGCCAGTTACTTCATCATCATCCACTCAGCCAGCTAGGGGTGGAGGTCAGACAGCAAGAGGCTGTCCCAGAGGGGAGGCCGATCAGGTGACGGTCAGGCCCCTTTCTATGCAGTTCCAGGAAGACCCAATGCTATTGCTTCTGATACTGTTATTACAGGTATTGTCTTAGTCTTCCACAGAGATGCTTCTGTATTATTTGATCTCAGTTCCACCTTTTCTTATGCGTCATCATACTTTGCTCGTTATTTAGGTATGCCCCGTGAGTCTCTTGTTTCACCTGTTTATGTATGTACCCCGGTGGGTGATACTGTTGTTGTAGACCATGTGTACCAGTTGTGTGTGGTAACTATTGGGGGTCTGGAGACCCGAGTGGATCTTTTATTACTGTGTATAGTGGATTTCGATGTCATTCTGGGAATGGATTGGCTATCTCCGTGTCGTGCTATTCTAGACTGTCATGCCAAGACAGTCACATAGGCTATACCGTGTGTGCCACGGATTGAGTGGAGAGTTTTGACTGATTATGTTCCTAGTAGGGTAATCTCATTCTTGAAGGCCCATCGTATGGTTGGGAAGGGTTGTCTTTCGTATCTAGCTTTTGTGAGGGATGTTAGTGTAGAGACTCCCAATATTGATTCTGTTCCAGTTCTGAGGGAATTTCCCGATGTGTTTCCTGCAGGCCTGCCGGACATGCCACCGGATAGGGATATTGATTTTGGTATTGACATGGTGCCGGGCACTCAGCCCATTTTTATTCCGACGTATCATATGGCACCACTGGAGTTGAAAGATTTAAAGCAACAGCTTCAGGAACTCCTTGATAAGAGGTTCATTCGGCCTACTGTGTCACCTTGAGGTGCGCCGGTTCTATTTATGAAGAAGAAGGATGGCACTATGAGGATGTGCATTAATTATAGGCAATTGAACAAGGTGACAGTTAAGAATAAGTATCTTTTGCCTCACATTGATGATTTATTCGACCAGCTTCAGGGAGCGAGAATGTTCTCCAAGATTGATCTCCGTTTAGGTTATCACCAGTTGAATATCAGGGACTCGGATATTCTTAAGACAACTTTCAGGACCCGATATAGTCATTATGAGTTCTTGGTGATGTCTTTTGGGCTGACCAATGTTCCAGCTGCGTTCATGCATTTGATGAATAGCGTATTCCGACCTTATCTTGACTCGTTTGTCATAGTGTTCATTGATGATATTCTGGTGTATTCGCGTAGTCAAAAGGAGCACGTAGAGCATTTGAGAGTTATGTTGCAGAGATTAAGGGAGGAGAAGCTTTATGCAAAATTCTCCAAGTGTGAGTTTTGGCTCAGTTCAGTGGCTTTCTTGGGGCACGTGGTGTCCAGCGAGGGTATTTAGATTGATCCAAAGAAGATAGAGGCGGTTCAGGGTTGGCCCAGACCTTCATTAGCCATAGAGATTTGCAGCTTTCTTGGTTTAGCGGGTTATTATCGCCGGTTTGTTCAGGGATTTTCATCCATCGCATCGCCCTTGACCAAGTTGACTCAGAAGGGTGCTTCATTTGTATGGTCGGATGATTGTGAGGAGAGCTTCTAGAAGCTCAAGACAGCTTTAACCATGGCTCCAGTGTTAGTTTTGCCATCAGCTTCAGGTTCATATACCGTGTATTGTGATGCTTCGAGAGTTGGCGTTGGTTGTGTATTGATGCAGGAGGGTAGAGTTATCGCTTATGCTTCTCGTCAGTGAAGCCCCACGAGAAGAACTACTATGTTTATGATTTGGAGTTGACTGCCATAGTTCACGCATTGAAGATTTGGAGGCACTACTTGTATTGTGTGTCTTGTGAGGTGTTTACTGATCATCGTAGCCTCCAGCACTTGTTCAAGCATAAAGATCTTAATTTGAGGTAGTAGAGATGGTTGGAGTTGCTAAAGGATTATGATATCACTATATTGTTCGATGGGCAAAAATCGCTCGCTTTATCTTTGCACAAAAACCCTTCGTGTCTTCGGGCAAAAAGGGGCAGCTGTAAGCACGTGATTTTTGCCCTATATGAGAATTACTCCCAAAAAATGTAAAATAAAATGATTTTCCTTGGTGTGCAATTTTGAGTATTTTTGGATAATTATTTGTATTTGTCTGTGTTTGCTTATTTGTTAAATTAATAAAAAATATAAAAATATGTCGCATTTTGCATGTAGGATTTAATTCTACAATTGTTAGTAATTAAATTAGTTTTACAAAAATTAAAAATTACAAAAATAGGCATCTTTTGCATTTTTAGCATTTAATGTCCAAATGAACAATTTTATGCTTAATTATTACTTAATTGTGCGTTAATTGTTATTGGGAGTTAATTTGCACTTTTATAACTTAATTTAGTTCTTAATAATAATTTAAGTATTTTTATAATTTTAGTTTTAGAAAAATAAAAGAAGAAAAGAGAACAAAAATACAAAGAGAAATCGGATTGGGCCACTTCTTCAAATTTCAACCTCAGGCCCAAATAATTGCCCAATCTTCCCCATGACCCAGTCCACTTCAGACCGGGTCGACCCGGTCCACCCCATTAACCCATTAACCCAACACCCCTCTTCACAAAACAAAACAAAAAATAGAAAAAACAAAAAAAAAAAACCTAAAAAAGACCAAAGTTCATCCGCCCCCACCCTTTTGGTTTTCTTCTTCCCAAAGACTCAAGAACACCTCCCATGGCTTCTTCTCCAAACCTTCAGAACTTTAGGCTCATCCATGGCTGCCCTTAGCACTACCATCCACATCGACCTCCCTGTCTGCTTCGCCGCTGCTTCGCCGGAAAACCCTCGGCCAAAATGGAAGGAAAACCCATCACCATGGATGCCATGTTTTGTATGATGCTACTGCTTCATCTCCTTCACTGCCCCAGCTGCATCGTCGTCACCCCCCTCGTCGGAACTCGAGCAGCCGCTGCTGCATTGTCCAAACTCAGTCACGTCCAAACAACCTCGTCGCCATCTTTTCCACGCTGCTGCGTCGACTGCTCGCGCTGTTGCGTCAACTGTTGCTGCCTCATCGAACAACCATGGCTAGTCTCCATCGCTGCTTCTTCTGCCTTCATTTGGTTCGCCACAACCAAACGCAGCTACTTCTACGCTGCTACTGTCCAGCTCCTCCGTCGTCACTGTAGCAGTTGGTACGTCCATCGCCTCCTTCATCTTCTTCTCGTCGCCTTCAGTCACAAAACAAGATTCAACCATTTCGTTTGGTCAAGTTTCAGTCGAGGTCGTCGAGCGTAGTTTTGAGTTCGTCAAGTTTGCAAGGAAGGTGAGTTCGTCATTGAGTCCGGACAGATTTATTCCCATTCGAGGTTTGTCGAAACAGTCCATACAATCGAATTCGTCGTTGTTCATCTTCGGTTAGTAGATTTTGAGTTTTATTTTGTCCGTATTTTGTTTTGATATTTTTGAATCTAAAATCGGCAAATGTTTGTTTTGTTCATGTAAAATCGGTAGATATTTGATTTTTGATTTTGTTCATGTTCATGTGTTTTTGTTGAATTAATTTTCAGATTTCAAATGGAAGTTAATTAGTTATTTTTCATGTTTATTTCATGTTTGTATTATTGTTTAAGTGAATATTTGTTAGTTTAATGTTTGTTAGATTCAAATTGAAATTTAATTGATTATTTCTTCAATTTGTTTCATGTGTTTATGTATTTTTAGAAATTGTTAATATTGTTAAGTTCAAGCTTAAGTTCATAATTGTTTCTTCGTCGATCTTGTTATTTGTCTAAAAGAATTTAGTTGTGTTAAGGGAAATATATTGATTTAATCGTTTGGATCCATCATGTTTGTTGTTTAAAATATTTTCATTCATGTTCATACTTTGTTTGGTTGATCTTGAATCCGAAATTTGTATAGTTTGATTTCTTGTTTATCACTTATGATTATTTCTTGAATTTGTCTCATAATCTTGTTTAAGTTTAATATAGGAATTGTTTGTTGTGATGTTGTTAGAGTTGATTTTAAGTTCAATATTATTGAATTTGGAAATCTAAATATACTTGTTTGATTGTTGTTGCTGAATCTGAAAATAGGATTGTTTGTTGCTAAAAAATATTGTTCAATCAAATTTTAGTTGTTCTTTGTTGTTCAATTTGTGTTCATATGATTTGTTGTTGAAATGTTGAAGAAATCATGTTCATGTGATTTGTTGTTTAAATTTGTGTAGAAATTGGTCATATTGGCTATATTTTGGTTGAGTGTGATTAATTGATTTGTTATAGCTGATGGGGTAGTTTGGTAATTTGCAGTACGTTCAGGGGTAGTTTGGTAATTTCAGTAAGGTCGGAGGGGTAGTTTAGGAATTGTACATTTTGTAATTGTTTATATGAAGCATGGGGGACAAAATGTAATGGGGTGGGTTGTGATATAGTTGTTTAATATAAAGGGGGACAAGACAAAATTTAGTGGGGAGGAATCTTGTATTTATTTATGTTAGGCATGGGGGACAAAAAATAATGGGGTGGTGTGATATATTTATTTAATGTAATGGAGATAAGTGGGAAGATAATGAGTTTGGTAGAGAAAATGGATTGATTTTAATGGATTAAAGGGTTGAGATTATATATAGGAAGTCTTGAACACAAGACACGGAGAGATACGAGAGAATACAGAAGAGAAAGAACGGATCTGAACAGAAAGAAAATAAGAGAGAGAAAAAAAGGCTGAACATTTAAGAGAGAGAAAATTCCGAAAAAATATTTAAAATTTCAAAAAAAAAAAACTAAAAAAAAAATCTTTTGCTTTCTTTCATTGTTTGAAATCAGAATTAATTGTTTTTTCATCAAAGCTTGAAGCTTTTGTTTTGAGATTAATACTCCACCGGTTTGCAAACTCTGTTCCTGGGTTGTTACTGCTATTGGACTTTTGTTGCTGTGCTGTATTGTTATTACTGCGTGGCTGACTTTCTTCTTCTTATATTGGCAATACCAGGTACACAACTGTAATTTTGGCATTTTGTAAGCTGAAATGAAGAACGGAATGTTAAATTTTTAATTTAGTTTTAATTTTTTTTTGTATTGTATTTAGATTATTCATGTATTATTATTCTGTCAATCACTGTCATTTGGCATAATTAGACATGTTATAGCGATATATTAAATAACGCCTTAACCGGATTATTAGGAAATATATTCAAGACGGATTACTAATTAAAACTGTTTAATAATAAAAAGAAGAAATAACGTAAAAAATGGCGTTATTGAATCAGTTTGGCAAAAATTGATTAATTCCTTATTCATAAGGTTTTTTTGTCAACAATAAGTTAATCGGAATCATGTAGTTAATTTCAGTTAAAACATGAATTAGTTTGCGAATCAAGTATTAGGACATGATGTGAATTAAAACAAAGTTAGTTAAGTTTAAATTGTTTAACTTTTAGAAATATGGTTTAGTAATCAAGTTTTTTTTTAATTTTCAGTATTTGTAAATAATTAATTTCAATAAGCTTAAGTCATACTAACAATATGTTTTAATCCAACTATGGGATAATTAGTTTTTTTTTTACTTTTTGGGCAATTCCATGTTGTTCGTAATTATCATTTTAGTAATATTACTTTCCATTAATATTTGTTTTGAATTAGTAATTAATATGTTATTTTTAAGTATGTAGAGATTGACTTCATAATTATGGACAAACTTAGTAATAATAAAGATATAGTCATTAAAGGGTATTCATAAAATAAGGGAGGATCTCGCTAACAAATAAATAAATATAAATAATACAAAAAATTGCAGTCCTCCAATCTTATTTATTTATTTTTTTATATAAGAAAATACCTAGATTTCAAGATGGGCGATTTAGTAAAATTCACGGTCTTACCTAATAATATCATAACGCGTAGTATTTTGGCGCATATTTAATAAAGTTATTTTCTAGAATACGGGTGTACATTTATGTAACCCAAATCACGATCTTGACGAAGTCAAAATGCGTCAACAAATCACGCGTGCACTGGTTGTGGCGTGGCTCGAGATGCGTTTTCACGACGTTGCAATTTTGTATAAAATAAATAATGATAAAAGCGGTTTTTAAAAGTTAAATTTGCACATAAGTTTATAATACGTATTATATCAGATAGTCAAGCCAAATATAACAGTTGAGCGACCGTGCTAGAACCACGGAACTCGGGAATGCCTAACACCTTCTCCCGGGTTAACAGAATTCCTTATCCGGATTTCTGGTTCGCGGACTGTAATACAGAGTCATTCTTTTCCTCGATTCGGGATTAAAATTGGTGACTTGGGACACCCTAAATCTCCCAAGTGGCGACTCTGAAATAAATAAACAAATCCCGTTTCGACTGTCCTTTAATTGGAAAAAACTCCTTGTACCCTCGCGGGGCGGAAAAAGGAGGTGTGACAGCTCTGGCGACTCTGCTGGGGAGTATTTTGATGGTAACCCAGAACCACTGGTTCGGGGTTAGAGATTCGAGCTTAGATAAATTGTTATATTTGGCTTTATCTGATTTTTACATGTTTGAGCCTAATGTGCTAAATGCTGCTTTTACCGCTTTGATATTATTTGACTGTATATATAAACTGTGCCGATATGTGTGCCCAATGTGGATGGGCTTCGGGAGTTGATTCTAGAGGAAGCCCATAGCTTGCGGTATTTCATTCATCCAGGTGTCGCGAAGATGTATCAGTATTTGAAGCATCATTTTTGGTGGAGAAGAATGAAGAAAGACATTGTGGGATTTGTGGCTCGGTGTCTCAATTGTCAGCAGGTGAAATATAAGCATTAGAGACCGGGTGGCTTGCTTCAGCGGATGGATATTCTAGAGTGGAAGTGGGAGCGGATCACCATGGACTTTGTAGTTGGACTCCCACGGACTTTAAAGAAGTTCGATGCTATCTGGGTGATTGTGGATCGGCTGACCAAGTTCGCGCACTTCATTCCAGTGTGTACTACCTATTCTTCAGAGCGGTTGGCAGAGATCTATATCTGGGAGATTGTTCGTTTGCATGGTATCCCAGTTTCCATCATTTCAGATAGGGGCACTCAGTTTACTTTGCAATTTTGGAGGTCTGTGCAGCGAGAGTTGGGTACTCAGGTTGAGTTGAGCACAATTTTTCACCCTCAGACGGACGGGCAGTCCGAGCGCACTATTCAGATATTGGAGGACATGTTGCGTGCTTATGTCATTGATTTTGGACGGTCATGGGATCAGTTTCTACCACTTGCAGAGTTTGCTTATAACAACAACTACCAGTCGAGTATTCAGATGGCTCCATATGAGGCTTTGTATGGGAGGCGGTGTAGATCTCCAGTTGGTTGGTTTGAGCCGGGTGAGGCTAGGCTATTGGGGACAGATTTGGTGCAGGATGCTTTAGAAAAGGTGAAGGTAATTCAAGAGAGGCTCCGTACATCGCAGTTGAGAAAAAATAGTTATGCTGACAGGAAGGTCCGGGATGTGTCCTACATGGTTGGTGAGAAGGTTTTGTTGAAGGTTTCACCCATGAAGGGTGTCATGGGATTTGGAAAGAAGGGTAAATTGAGTCCTCGGTTTATTGGGCCTTTTGAGGTGCTTCGGAGGATCGGGGAGGTGGCTTATAAGCTTGCTTTGCCACCCAGCTTGTCGAGTGTGCATCCGGTATTTCATGTTTCTATGCTCCAAAAGTATATTGGGGATCCATCTCATGTTCTAGATTTCAGCACGATTTAGTTGGATGGTGATTTGACTTATGATATGGAGCTAGCAGCTATTTTGGAGCGTCAGGTTCGAAAGTTGAGGTCAAAGGATATAGCTTCCGTGAAATTGTAGTGGAGAGGTCGGCCCGTGGATGAGGCTACCTGAGAGACTGAGCGAGAGATGCGGAGCATATATCCTCACCTATTTGGGGCTTCAGGTATGTTTCTTGAATCGTTCGAGGACGAACGTTTGTTTAAGTTGGGGAGGATGTGACAACCCGGCCAATCATCTCATGAGTTACCGCTCCGTTTCCCCCCATATCTGCTTCTTATTGCTTTGTCTATCGGTTCTATATGTGATTGGTTTGGTTGGCTCGGGTTCCGAAAGGATTTGGTAAGGTTTGAGACACTTAGTCTCTTTTGAGGAAGCTTAAGTTGAAAAAGTCAACCGGATGTTGACTTATATGTTAGAGGGCTCGAATGTGAGTTTCGATCATTCGGATAGCTTCGGGAGGTGATTTGGGACTTAGGAGCGTAATCGGAATGAATTTTAGAGGTTCGGAGTAGATTTAGGCTTGAATTGGCGAAATTGGATTTTTGGCATTTTTCGGTTGATAGGTGAGATTTTGATATAGGGGTCGGAATGGAATTCCGAGAGTTACAGTTGTTCCGTTGTGTCATTTGGGAGGTGTGTGTAAAATTTCACATCATTCGGACGTGGTTTGTTTGGGTTTTTGATCAAAAGCGGAATTCGGAAGATTTTGGAAACTTAGGCTTGAATCCGATGTGTTTTGGTTTATGTTGTTTGAGGTGTTTTGAAGATTGGTATAAGTTTGAATAAGGTTTTGGGATATGTTTGTGCTTTTATTTGAGGTCTCGGGGGCCTCGGGGTGATTTCGGATGGTTGACGGAGAGTTTAGAATTTTTGGTGAAGCTGCAGATTTTTTGCTTCTGGTGTTTCTGCACATGCGGATTGAACACCACAGGTGCGATGCCACAGATGCGAGGAAGAAGGCCGCAGAAGCGGAAAGAGGCCTGGGAAGGCTGGAGCCGCACCTGCGATGGCGCAGGTGCTGGAAAGGCATCGTAGATGAGGAAAGTTGGGACTTAAGTGGGAATCATAGAAGCAGTTCGTTGATCGTAGAAGCGGGAATTGGGCCGCAGATGCGAAATCCCTAGGCTAGAACATATAAATTATTTCCTTCGTGATTTTTGAGCTATTCCACCATTTTTAAGTTGACTTTAGAGCTTTTTGGATGATTTTGAAGAAGGATTTCAAGGGAACTTCATTAAGGTAAGGATTTTGGACCTAAAACTCGTTCCTATGGTATTATTTCACGGATTAGAGCTATAGTTAATGGAATTTAAGGGTTAAAATTGGGGAAACTAGGGCTTGGTGTTGGAGACCTTGACTTAAGGATTTGAGGGACCATTTGTGGTCGGATTTTGGTACTTTTGATATGTATGAACTCGTGGGGAGATAAGGAACCTATTGATGTGAATTTTATCGAATTCCGAGGCGTGGGCCCGGGGGTCGGGTTTTGGTAATTTCGGGATTTATACTATAAATTGATTATTTTCGCTTGGGCTTCGTTCCCTTAGAATATTTTGATGTCGTGATTCTGATTTTGGATAGATTCGAAGCGAGTGGAGGCTGGTTCGAGGGGAAAATGCATTGCGGGCTAGAGATTTGACCGGATTGAGGTGAGTAATGATTATAAATAATTTTCTAAGGGTATGAAACCCTGGATTTGCTCATCGTTGTGCTATATTGAGGTGACACACACGTTAGATGACGAGCGTGGGGTCATGCACTGTTGGGGATTGTGACTTAGTCCATCCCGAGTGATTGTTTTACCACGTATTTGACTGAAAACTATTTGCTATCATCATGTTTTGGGCTAAATGCCATACTTTGGCCTCGTGCCAACTATTTGAACCCTTAGGGGATTTTTATTGATATTACCTCACTATTTGAATTTATACTTGAACTCAGTCATGCTATATTCTACTGTTTTTATAACTCAGTCATGTTTACTCTATTTTAACACTTAAATGTTATTTTAAATAATATTCTGGGCTGAACATCATGTTTTACTGTTGCTCGAGTGGCTTGTGAGATTTTGACTGAGTAAGGCCGAGGGCCTATGTTGTGAGGAAACACTGATTATGATTATGAGGCCGAGGGCCTGAGATTTGTACGCCATGAGGTGGCTTGTTGATATGAGGCCGAAGGCCTAGTGATGATGCCACGAGATGACTTGATATTGCACTTGGGCCAAAAGGGGCCCCTCCAGGTGTCTG
This sequence comes from Nicotiana tabacum, assembly GCF_000715075.1. Lineage (NCBI taxonomy): Eukaryota > Viridiplantae > Streptophyta > Magnoliopsida > Solanales > Solanaceae > Nicotiana > Nicotiana tabacum. The sequence goes on from NC_134080.1 coordinate 209,596,754, forward strand.
CATACCCCCAGTGAGCGCGGGTACCCATTGTGATGTGAGATATAGCCCGAAGGGATGGTACTGTTGACATTGTGCCCGAGGGGAAATCCTTTATGTGCTTATCTGTCTTATTTGTCTGTCACTTACCTGCTTAATAGTTAAAAAGGCATTTCATGAAGTTTGAACTGAACTAAAATGACTTTACACATTATCACTGCTCACTATTTTTACTGGCTTTTACTGCTTCCGTATAGCCTATAATGTGCCTTGCGTGATTTCTTGCTTTCAGTATTTATTATTACTCATTGAGTTGGAGTACTCACTTTACTCCCTGCACCCCATGTGCGGATTCAGGCATTGCTGATCCTGCTAGCGAGGGTTGAGAGCTCCCGACAGATTTCGGAGTTCACGAGGTAGCTGCTTGGCGTCCGCAGTCCCGTGCTTCTCCCCCTTTATCTCATTTCTTTCTCTTTCTCAGTTATTCTGTAATAGCTTGGTAGACATTTTAGACTTGTAGTGTATCGATAGATGCTCTTGACTAGTGACACTCCGGTATCGGGATGTGTTGGGTTTTATTTCCGCAAACTGTAATGTTCACTACTTACTTTTGGATTATTTATTACGCTTTAGACTTTATTCTTATTGTTTAACTGCTTAAAACTGAAATGGGAAAGTGTCGGCTGGCCTTGTCTTCACGAGAGGCGCCATTATGATCGGGTCCGGGTTTAGGGTCGTGACAAGTCACTCTCATATACAAATGTATCCTACCCGACCCGCAACCTACATTACAACCAATTAAAGTCCTACTTGATCCTAGACTGAATGAGTTCGATTAGTAGAGTAGTACACTACGGGCAATCCTTTGGTGCATCTTTTCTAGCATACGAATGTTATTTCTGAGAGTGAGTGAATTTTTGAGTTCCTAATTGTTCTTATATATTGTGTGTGGAACTACTCTCTTTTGTTGTGTGAGGACACGTGTTTCATGAAGGAAAGGTAATGTCATTGACCTCCATGTTAGAGTAAGTGAGTGAGTTGTGAATAATTGTCACGACCCCGTTTTGCTCTCCGTGAACCATCGTGATGGCACCTAGTCTCTACGACTAGGTAAGCTTAACAATGCAGAAAATAAATCAATTGCGGAAGAAAATAATTAAAAACCGAAATAGTGAAATAAAACATCGTTTAAAAGTGTCGCTCGGCATACACAATATCAACTCTAAAAAACTAATACATTTCCCAAAACCCTAAATCTTATGAACACAAGCCTTTGAATGTCTACCAGTATCTAACTCCAGAATATCTAACAAGGAAAGAAAAATACAGAAGGGCTAATACTTAAAAGGGAGAGTAGAAAGGGACTCTTCGGTCTGCGGATGCGGCAGTTATACCTCTGAGTCTCTACAAACACCTCGTCTCAAGCGTGATAAGTCTGCCTGGAGGTACCTGGATCTGCACATGAAAAACATGCACAGAAAGGGCATGAGTACATCACAACGGTACTCAGTAAGTGCCAAGCCTAACCTCGGTCGGGTAGTGACGAGGAAGGTCAGGGCCCTACTGAGATTAAATAAAAATATATGGCATGACAGTATAAGATAAAGCAATACATTTGAAAGATAAAGATAAGAATTGAAACATGATAATAAAGATAACTACAACTGAAGCAGAGGCAAAAAAACAATCACAAGGAATACCACTCTTCACATAGCAACTAACCGGGGATCTCTCAGTATCCTGAGGATCTCTTAGTACCTTTAATATGTGCCAGGGATCTCTTGGTATCCTCAATATATGCTAGGGATCTCTTGGTATCCCGAGAATCTCTCGGTATCCTCAATATACGTGCTAGGGATCTCTCGGTATCCCACACCTCAGCTCAAATCATAAATACGTACAGGGGATTTCCCAGGATGTCGTCCCGTAGTCCCAAAGTAAAAAACACACAACAACAACAATACTCAACTAAGCTCAATTTCGTACCAAGTAAAACAGGTAATTCTAACCTAACATGATTCACATAATACAATCAAGGCAATTTATGAAATAAAGCAATTAAGTCAATTAAACATGCTTTTCTAAGCTAACAGCAGACTAAAATTTCAAGTAGAGTAAGCAGGAAAAGAAAAACACAATTAAAGCTACTTTAGTGAAAACAGGTTTTTCAACAATTAGCACAAGTACGCACTCTTCACCTCATGTACAAGGCATTTCAATTACCACAACACCAATCCTAAGGGGAATGTCCGCCACACAAGGTTAGGCAAGCCACTTACCTTGAACCAACTCAAATCAATCCGAAACCATGCTCTTGCCAAAAGTACATGACTCTAAATGGCTCAAATCTATTCAATTCAATTTCATAATGTAAATAACACTTCAAGTAACTTATTTTACAAAGAAATTCTAAGCTAATACGCGAAATTAGGTAAACATGACCAAAATGCCCCTCGGGCCAACGTCTCAGAATCGAGTAAAATTTATATTTCCAGAATTCTCGCACTCTCATGAGTTCAGTCATACCAAAATTACCAAAATCGGACCTCAAATGGTCCCTCAAATCATCACTCAAAGATCTCTAATTAATTAAGCCCTAACCCCCAAATTACCACTGATTTTCCTTAATTGTTCATGCTTATAATGATAAATATCACCTCAACAACGAGTTTAGGGACCAAAGACCTTACCCCAATGAATTCCTCTGAAAATTCTTCCCAAGGCTTCTTCCCATTTGAAAAGAGGTGAAAATAACTCAAATTCATGAAGACAACTATTTATTTGTTCATCCTAGCTAATCCGCTTCTGTGGTCATGGGACCGCACCTGCGGTCCCGCTTCTGCGGAGCCAAGGTCGCATCTGCGACTTCTCATTTAAAGGGGAACATCCGCACCTGCGACTACCTTACCACAATTGCGATACCGCATCTTCGGTGCCTTAACCGCATCTGTGGTCCACTCCCTTTTTGCCTTAAACCGCTTCTACGGTTGCTCGACCGCTTCTGCGGCCTCACACCTGCAGTCCCCAAGTCGCAGGTGCGATTATGACAACAGACTTAATGCTTCAGCTGCAACTTTCAACTCCAAGCCTTTCCGTCAAACATCCGAAATCATCCCGAGGCCCCCAAGACCTCAACCAAAAGCACGAACAAGTCATACACCACTATCTACACTTATACCAATCCTTAGAACACCTAAAACAACATCGAAACGACGAATCAACCACAGATTCAAGCCTAAGAACTCCAAAACTCTAAATTTACGCTTTCGATCAAAAAGTCTATCAAACCTCGTTTGAATGACCTAAAATTTTGCACACACAGCACATTCAACACTACAATGATACTCCTACTCCCATTCCGACCCTCGGATCATATCTCACTATTCCAAACTCTCCGAATCAAAACCAAACATCCCGACAAATCCAAATAGCAAAAATAAATACGGGGAAAGCAGTTAACTGGGGATCGGGGTGTTAATTCTTAAGATGACCGGCCGAGTCGTCACATCCTCCTACACTTAAACATTCGTTCGTTCTCAAACGAGCATACCTGAATTAGTGAAAAGATGAGAGTAACAACTACGCATATCCTGCTCAGTCTCCCAAGTAGCCTCCTCGACCGGCTGACCCCGCCACTGAACCTTCACTGACGTAATGTTCTTTGACCTCAACTTTCTAACTTGCCTGTCCAATATTGCCACTGGCTCCTCAATATAGGATAGATCCTTGTCTAACTAGACTGAACTGAAATTCAACACGTGCGACGGATCACCATGATACCTCCAGAGCATCGAAACGTGAAATACCGGATGAACTCCTACCAAGCTGGGAGGTAAGGAAAGCTCATAAGCAACCTCCCCAACACGCCTCAATATCTCAAAAAGGGCCAATAAACCTCGGACTCAACTTCCCTTTCTTCCAAAATCTCATAACGCCCTTCATAGGCGATACCCGAAGCAGAACCCGCTCTCCAGCCATATAGGAAACATCACGAACTTTCCGGTTCGCGTAACTCTTCTGTCTGGACTGGGCTGTATGGAGTCTATCCTGAATTACCTTAGCCTTCTCCAAAGCATCCTGAACCAAGTCTGTGCCCAATAATCTAGCCTCGCCCGACTCGAACCAACCCACCGGGGATATACACCGCCTACCATATAAAGCTTCATACGGTGCCATCTAAATGCTGGACTGATAGTTGTTGTTGTAGGCAAACTCCGTCAATGGCAAGAACTGATCTCAAGAACCTCCAAACTCAATCACATACGCACGAAGCATATCCTCAAGAATCTGAATAGTACGCTCAAACTGTCTGTTTGTCTAAGGGTGAAATGTTGTACTCAACTCCACCCGAGTACCCAACTCATGCTGAACCGCCCTCCAGAATCGTGAAGTGAACTGAGTGCCTCTATCTGAAATGATGGAAACTGGAATACCATGCAGACGAACAATCTCCCGGATATAAATCTCCACCAAGCGCTCCAAAGAATAGGTAGTACACACAGGAATGAAGTGAGCGGACCTGGTCAGCCGATCCACAATCACCCAAATAGTATCGAACTTCCTCAAAGTCCGTGGAAGCCCAACTACAAAGTCCATGGTGATCCTCTCCCACTTCCACTCCGGAATCTCTATCTGCTAAAGCAACCCACTCCGGTCTCTGGTGCTCATACTTCACCTGCTGACAATTGAGGCACCGAGCTACAAATCCAACTATATCTTTCTTCATCCGCCTCTACCAATATTGTTACCTTAAATCCTGATACATCTTCATGGCACCCGAATGAATGGAATACCGCGAACTATGGGCCTCCTCCAGAATCAACTCCCGAAGTCTATCAACATTGGGTACACAAATCCGACCCTGCATCCTTAATACCCCGTCATCACCAATATTCACATCTCTAGCATCACCATGCTGGGCCTTGTCCTTGAGGACAAGCAAATGAGGGTCATCATACTGACGCTCCCTGATACGATCAAATAAGGAAGACCAAGAAACCACGCAAACTAGAACCTGACTGGGCTCCGAAAGATCCATTCTCACAAACTGGCTGGCTAAGGCCTGAACATCCATCACCATAGGCCTCTCCGATGCAGGTAAATAAGCCAAACTCCCCAAACGCTTTGCTCGGCGACTCAAGGAATCGGCCACCACATTGGCCTTGTTCGGATGATACAAAATAGTGATGTCATAGTCCTTCAGCAACTCTAACCATCTCTTTCTGGTGCAAATTTAGATCCTTTTTCTTGAACATGTGCTGCAAGCTCCGATGATCAGTATAAATCTCACAAGGAACCCCGTACAAATAATGACGCCAGATCTTCAGGGCATGAACAATGGCAGCTAACTCAAGGTCGTGGACATGATAATTCTTCTCGTGAACCTTCAACTGTCTGGACACGTAGGCAATCACCCGACCGTCCTGCATTAAAATCGCTAAAAAGGCCAATCCTTGAGTTATCACAATAGACAGTGTAAGACCTTGAACCTGTAGGTAGTATCAAAATTGGGGCTGTAGTCAAAGCTATCTTCAGCTTCTGAAAGCTCGCCTCACATTCTTCTGTCCATTGGAACAGAGCACCTTTCTGGGTCAGTCTGGTCATAGGGGTTGCAATGGATGAAAATCTTTCAACAAAACGACGGTAATAACCCTCCAAGCCAAGAAAACTGCGAATCTCTGTAGTTGAAGATGGTCTGGTCCAACTCTGCACGACCTCTACTTTTTTCAGATCCACCTGAATACCCTCACTCGACACCACGTGGCCTAAGAATGCCATGAAATCCAACCAAAACTCACATTTTGAGAACTTAGCATATAACTTCTTTTCTCTCAAGGTCTCAAGCACTGTCCTCAGGTGCTGCTCATGATCTTCCCGACTCCGAGAATACACTAGAATATCATCAATAAAGACAATGATGAATGAGTCAAGATACGACTGGAATACACTGTGCATCAAATGCATAAAGGTTGATGGGGCATTGGTCAGCCCAAATGATATAACAAGGAACTCATAATGACCATATCGAGTCATAAAAGCAATCTTCGGGATATTTGGCTCCCGAATCTTCAACTGATGGTAACCTGAGTGCAAGTCAATCTTAGAAAACACCCGTGCGCCCTGAAGCTAGTCAAACAGATCATCAATACGAGTCAAAGGATAACAGTTCTTCACTGTAACCTTGTTCAACTGGTGATAATCAATACACATACACATAGAACCATCTTTTTTCTTCACAAACAAGATAGGAGCACCCCAAGGTGATACACTGGGCTGAATAAAGCCCTTATCAAGCAGCAGTTCCTGTAACTGATCCTTCAACTCCTTCAACTCAGAAAGAGCCACACGATACGGATGAATAGAAATGGGCTGAGTTCCCGGCAATAGATCAATGCCAAAATCAATATCCCTATCAGGCGGCATGCCCGGAAGATCAGCTTAAAATACGTCGGGAAAATCCCGTACTACTGGGACTGAATCAACTGAAGGGATATCAATTTTGACATGTCTCACATAAGCTACATATGCGTCACACCCTTTTTTCAACCATTTGTTGAGCCTTAAGGAAAGAAATAGCTCTACTGGGAGTGTGATCTAAACTACCCCTCCACTCAACACACGGTACACCTAGCATAGCCAGCGTCACGTTTTGGCGTGACAATCAAGAATAACATAATGGGGTGACAACCAGTCCATGCCCAAGATAATATCAAAATCTACCATGCTGTACAACAATAAATCGGCTCTGGTCTCAAAACCACTAAGAGCAACCAAACACGACCGATAAATGTGGTCCACAATAAGAGAATCTCCCACAAGAGTAGAAACATAAACATGGGAACTTAAAGAATACCGAGGTACACCCAAATGCGGAGCAAAATAAGAAGACACATAAGAGTAAGTAGAGTCTGGATCGAATAGAACCGATGCATCTCTGTGACAAACCAGTATAATACCTATGATGCAATAGCCTCGGTACGGGTAGGGCATAGTATCAGGCTTGGCCTCCCCCTCTAGGGCAACCTCTACCTCCCCGAATACATCTGTCTGGCTGAGCAGGTGGGGTAGCAACTGGAGCTGTAACCATAGCCTGAGAACTCTGCGGGGCGCGTTGTGATTGAGAAGTCTATGGAGGCGCACTCCTCCCAAGTCTAGGGCAATCCCTTACCACATGGTGTGTGTTACCACACTCAAAACAAGCTCTGGGAGGACGTGGTGGCTATGACTAGATCGGGCTAGGTCTGGTGGACTAACCTCTAAAAAGCACCCCGTGCAGGAGGTGCGCTAGATACCAGAGGTGCATAATAAGGCTCCTGATGCCTAGGAGGAGCTGGAATACCACTGACTGCTGGAAGATCTGAATGAACAGGGCGACTCATATAACCCCTACCATGACGACCTGCAGTTGGGGCACGAGCACCAGAATAATGGCCCGAGACCTTTTGGCCTCCCTCTCCTCTCTCTCCCTAGCATGCATACCCTCACTCCTCCTAGAAATGCTCACCACCTGTTGATAAGAAATATCCATCTCCAACTCACGATCCATGCTAGACCTGATGCTGGGAATAAGGCCCTCAATAAACTAGCGAACCCTCTTGCCAATAGTAGAAACCAAGGCTGGTTCATGTCTAGCCAAACTAGTGTAACAGACAGCATACTCTGAGACAGTCATATCACCTTGGCGCAAATGCTCAAACTCTGCACGCCATGCATCCCTGAGGCTCTGAGGAACATACTCTCTTAGGAATAGATCTAAAAACTGAGTCCAAGTCAGTGAAGCAGCCTCATCCAGACTGTCTAACTCATAGGTGCTTCACCACTCATAGGCGGCTCCTCGAAGATAAAAGGTAGTGAAGGAAACCCCTTTCGACACTGATATACCCATGGTACGAAGAATGCGGTAACACTCATCTAGAAATCCCAAAGCATTATCCGATGCTAGACCACTAAATACAGGAGGCTTGTACTTTTTGAACCTCTCAAGCCTCAGTTGCTCATCCTCGAAAACTGCTGCCCTGTCCTCGGACTGCAGGCTGTACAGGAATAATCTTAAGGACCTTCTCAATATGCACTCGCTGCTCAGGAGTGAGGGCGGCGGGAGTCTGTACTCCTCCCCCGGCCTGAGATGTAGCTGCAGCAAGGGGAAACAACCCTGCCTGAGCCAAATTGGTGTACATGCTCATGAACTATGTTAGAATCTCCTGAAGTGCTGGAGTAGTAGTAGAAGTAGGCGTATCAGGTGCCTAGACTCCATCTGGAACTGTTGGTGGTACCTCGGTGGTAGCTCGCGTAGGTGCTCTGGCTACACCACGTGCGCGTCCTCGGGCTCTACCCCAGCCCCGGCCTCTGACGGCTGTAGTAGGGGGCGCAGGTGCCTGATCATCTCAGGTAGCACGTGTCCTCACCATCTGTGAGAGAATAGAAGACAAAAATTTAGAATTGTGACATCAAATCTCGCACGATAAGGAAATCAAATGAAGTGGAATTTTCCTAAAAGTTACATAGCCTCTCGCAGATAAGTACAGACATCTCCGTACCGATCCATGAGACTCTAATAAACTGGCTTGTGATTCATGACTCCTATGAACCTAGAGCCCTGATACCAACTTGTCACGACCCCGGTTCGCCTCCATGAACCATCGTGGCATCACCTAGTCTCTACGACTAGGTAAGCCTAACAATGAGGAAAATAAATTAATTTACGGAAGAAAACAATTAAAAACCGAAATAGTGAAATAAAACAGCGTTTAAAAGTGCCACCCGACATATACAATATCAACTCTCAAAAGCTAATATATTTTCCAAAACCCGGAATCTCATGAATACAAGCCTTTGAATGTCTATCAGTATCTAAATCCAGAATATCTAGCAAGGAAAGCAAAATACAGAAGGGCTAATACTTAAAGGGGAGAGTAGAAAGGGACTCTTCGTTGTACGGACGCGGAAAATATACCTCTGAGTCTCTACAAACGCCTCGTCTCAAGCGTGATAAGTCTGCGTGGAGGTACCTGGATTTGCACATGAAAAACATGCACAGAAAGGGCAAGAGTACACCATAACGATACTCAGTAAGTGCCAAGCCTAACCTCGGCCGGGTAGTGACGAGGAAGGTCAGGGCCCTACTGAGATTAAATAAAATATATGGCATGACAGTATATGATAAAGTAATACATTTGAAAAATAACGATAAGAATTGAAACAGGATAATAAAGATAACTACAACTGAAGTAGAGGCAAAAAACAATCACAAGGAATACCACTCTTCACAAAGCAACTAACCAGGGATCTCTCAGTATCCCGAGAATCTCTTAGTACCCTCAATATGTGCCAAGGATCTCTTGGTATCCTCAATATATACTAGGGATCTCTTGGTATCCTCAATATGCTAGGGATCTCCTGGTATCCCGAGGATCTCTCGGTATCCTCAATATACGTGCTAGGGATCTCTCGGTATCCCACACCTCAGCTCAAATCATAAATACGTACAGGGGATTTCCCAGGATGTCGTCCCGTAGTCCCAAAGTAAAAAACACACAACAACAACAATACTCAACTAAGCTCAATTTCGTACCAAGTAAAACAGGTAATTCTAACCTAACATGATTCACATAATACAATCAAGGCAGTTTAAGCAATAAAGCAATTAAGTCAAATGAACATGCTTTTCTAAGCTAACAGCAGGCTAAAATTTCAAGTAGAGTAAGCAGGAAAGGAAAAACACAATTAAAGCTAAGCCCGGGCCAGAATACAGCATTAATGTTTGTATTCCTAACCACGGATTCAAGCCTAAGAACTCCAAAACTCTAAATTTACGCTTTCGATCAAAAAGTCTATCAAATCTCATCCGAATGACCTTAAGTTTTGCCCACACGTCACATTCAATAGTACGGAGCTACTCCAACTTTCGGAATTCCATTCCGACCCTCGAATCAAAATCTCACTATCGAACCGGAAACTTCAAAATTCGACTTTCGGCATTTCAAGACTAAATTAGCTACGGACCTCCAAAACACAATCCGAACAAGACCCTAAGCCCGAGATCACCCAATGAAGCTAAAAGAACCATTGGAACTCCATTCTGAGGCCATCTTCACACTATTCCAACTACGGTCAAATTTCCAAAACTTAGGCTTTCATTTAGGGACTAAGTAACCCAAAACTCTCCGAAACTCAAACCGAACATCCCGGCAAATCAAAATAGCAGAAATAAACACGGAAAAAGCATTTAACAGGGGATCAGAGCGTTAATTCTTAAGACGACCGGCCAGTTCGTCACAATAATTCATGGTACTTACGAGTCAAATCTTGAGGTGAAGATGTTACACATTGGTGCTTAGACTATTTTAAACATTCTTGGTGTAATAAGTTAAGGGAATTGCTTAAAAAAGTTCATGTCTATAAGTGTAATTTGATTGCTCGAGGATGAGCAATGTTTAAATGTGGGGTATTGATGTGTGGCTAAAATTCCATAGTTTCGTACATTATTTGCCTTATATTTTATATGCTTTAATGATAAATTACACTTTATTTACGTGTAATGGAGTATATTTTGTCTGTATGTAAATTGAAGATGAAAATAGAGCAAAAGGGATACTTAAACGTTGAAAGCGTGCTCGAGAACGGCGAATGAGAAACCCTGGTGATGCTAGGCTTGAAGCTGGCTTTAGGCTGGCGAGGCCAGGCAAAGGCCAGGCTTGAAGCTGGCATTAGGATGGCAAGGCCAGGTCCACTAGGCATTAGGCTGGTGATGCTAGGCCAGGGGCGAGATCCAGTCCGAGTTTTGAAGATTTATTTCGTCTCCTGATTTGACTAGGACTTGACCTACACGTTTAGGTCTTTTCCTACACATATACATAGACCTAAAAATGCCACTTTGAGGCAACACAAACGAGATTGATACTGGACAGGGAGACTAGTAAGGGACCGACATTAGACTGGAGATTCGACTTAAGGAGGAAAGAACACACTAGGAGCAAGGCAGAGAATTCTTCTACGAGTTTTTCACTTCCTTCTTCCTATTTCCATTATTGGTTATGGATTCTAGTATTCTAGTTTTGCATACTATTGTGAATAACTAATTTGTTATCTAGGGTTTTGATGGAACCTATTGGAGGATGATTTTCCTGTTACGTTAATATAAAATTTCTATAGCTTTTTCTCTATTTGCTCAACTATGTTACTTGAAGAGCTCTCAATCAACTGTGCCTATTTAGTGTGTATTACTCGGGAGAGAGTACATATTTAGGTAGTTGTTGAACAATATCACTCCTAACGTATATGAGGGATCAATACGAAGTATTTAAAGGTGGGATTAGGGATAACGAAACCTTGGTGCGATCCGAGTGAGCCGTATCTAATGCCAGCTAGCGTAATTCGGGAGAATATATCTAGTAAATTGTGGTAATTACTCAGGAGAGAGTTATGACAGTCAGAGTGCTGATGATCGGTAGAGAAGACGTAGGTAAATTTATAGAAAACGTAGCGGAAAAGATTCCGACAATAGGAAAATCATAACTCTAGACCTCCTTAATCTTGTTTCCAATCCTTATCTTTGTTAATTGATAGTCTTATTGCATTATAGTATTTGTTAATTAATTAGATAAAAATAAACATTATAATATTTATAATTAGAAAATTGTTTGGACTTGTGTTTCTTAGCGATATAGAATAACTGTAGCTAAGCCTTAGTTCTCTGTGGGATTCGACTCCGGACTTATAAACCGAATTATATGTTTTCCCTGATTTAGCGTTTTTCCTTTATTATTTTCCCTCCTATCTTAATTGTTACATACTCTAAATGCTTTCCATGCTTAATTGTTACGTGTTAATCAATATTTTTTTCTGTTAACCATGTTAGCTCTTTTCACAATTCCCCTAATCCCTGCTATTTGCTTAATTCAACTTGTTTGCACCTTCTAACTGTAAATTGCTGGTTTGGTCTGGATGTGTAGTATTATTTGTGTAGATTCTATATTGAAAAAGGTTATCGTAAAGTCCTTGTGATTTAGCCGGTTGATTTGATTGTGTACATTGATTGTTTGGCACTAATATGGTGGGATCGGGTTGCACGCCGCAACAGGTGTAATAAGGGAGGATTGATATGGTGGAATAAGGGTGAATATATTGTATGGTGGGATCGGGTTGCATGCCGTAACAGGTGAAATAACGGTGGATTGATATGGTGAAATAAGGGTGAATTATGATATTGATATTGATATATGGCAAGATCGGGTTGCGCGCCGCAACATTTATAACAAACAAATATATATATATATATATATATATATATATATATATATATATATATATATATATATATATATATATATATATACTATTATTGATATTGTTATGGTAAAATAAATGAGGATTATGAGATTGGCTGGTGGGATCGGGTTGCGTGCCGTAACAACCTATATATTTCTACTTCTTGAGCGACGTTGTTTTCTAGTATTTTTATTTGAGTTGGTAGAGATTGGTAATTTCAGACGACATTGGTTTATTTTCGAGGCTGTGGTTATCATTTTCTGTTTAACTCTATATCGTATTTCAATTATTCTGTCATTATTATAGACTGTGTACATTTCAGTCGGTGAGAGACTGCTTGCATTAGATGTTCAGGATTTGGCCAATCAGTTTGTGAGGTTGTATGTTCCGAAGCCCAGTCATGTTCTAGCTTGTACGGTTGCTCGATCTTCATTGTTTGAGTGCATCAGGAAGCGGCAGTATGATGACCCTCATTTGTTTGTCCTTAGGGACACAGTGCGGTACAGAGATGCCAAGCAGGTTACTATCGGAGATGATGGGGTTTTGAGGATGCATGGTCATGTTTGTTAGTGCTGTATGGTGGGTCGGGCTGGGACCAGGACCGGACCAGGCCCGCGGTCCTAACGGGCCTGGCGGGCCGGGCCTGGTGGGCCAGTCCTTAATGGTGCAAAAAGCCCGGGGCGAGTCGGATATGAAAAAATAGCCCACGAGCCCGGGACCGCTAAGCCCGGGACCGGCTGGCGGGCCTGGGCCGGTCCTACCAGGCCTAACGACTATTTTTTTTATTTTATTTTTAAAAAAAAATAGCAACGGTCAAAAATTAAAAAAATAGTCGTTGGGCTGCAATTTTGACCGTTTAGAACTTTCAAAAATAGCCATTTGGCCCCCAAACTTTATATAATTATACTTTTCCCAATTCTCAACTATAAATACCCCCTCATTCTTTCATTTTTACTCACCATTTCATCAATCTCTCTCAATCTCTCTCAATCTCTCTACTATAATTGCTTATTTTATTGTTGAAATTTCGTAAAAAATTGTGAAGTTGGGGAATTGAAGTATTCAACGATTTTCAATTTTCAAGAAGTTGTTCGGCAATTCGGTAAACGCGTTCCAACTCTTAAGTTTTAATATTATAGTTTTGTTAGTTTTATTTAGTATAATTATAATTAATATGGTATTTTCTTTGAATAATATTTTTGGTGGTAAGGATAAAGCTAAAACTGGTGAAAGTAGTGGCCAACCTACTACCCTTCCCCCGGCTCCCCGACCCAGACCTGGTAGACGTCCTGCTGCTCCTATTATTCTTGATAGTGATAACCCCTATTTTCAATTTTCCGATAGTCAATTTTTTCATAATGTTGCACCAGGTGAAAATTTAGATGATGAAACTATGAATGCTATTTATCCTAATGAAACTATCTTTGAAAATGAGGATGAAGATGAAACCCAACCGGATTTAGATGATACACCTACTAGTCCTGTTAATAACCCAATTGATGTACCGCCCGACCCACCTGTAGAAACCTCCAGTTTAAATAGACAACCTCCTAAACGCCTAGAAACATCATTAGTTTGGAATTTTTTTACTCAAGTAAGAGAATAAAATAAGGCTAAGTGTAAAACATGTGGGAAATTACTGGCGCATAAATATACTGGAGACCGTAGCGGCACGGGTAGTTTGACTAGGCACATAAAAACACACCCTAGAGATAAAGTTAGATATTTACAAATGAAAGCGCAGCTAGAGGGAACACATGTAGATTCTGATGTTAACCCTAGTACATGTTCAAATCTAGTTCAACCAGGAATTAACACTGTGACCGGAGGTATTTTATATTACGATCCAAATAGAGATCGTGAAGAATTATCAAAGATGGTTATCGTTATGTGCTTATCCTATTCTTTTTCTTCTAATCCTAATTAGGTGCATTATATTAGAAGAGTTTTTAATCCTACTTGTAAAGATTGGCCCCGCGCAACAGTTAAGAGCGATATTTATAAATATAAACATGAATATGAACAATATTTGCGGTATTTATTTACTCATATAACTAATCGGATTTCTATTACTACTGATATTGGTAGAAGTGGTAATGATTGTGATTATCTAACTGTTACAAGTCATTGGATAGATGAGGAGTGGACAATGCAAAAACGCATTATTGTGTATAGAATAATTAATTCATGTCACACAGGTAAGTTTATAGCTAACACTGTTGCAGATATTTGTAGATATTTTTGCTTTAGAGATAAAATAATGGCAATTTCTATGGATAATGCTTCTAGTAACAGTAGTGCTATAAGCATACTTACAACAACACTAAATCCTTCATTTAGGAATATATTCCATGTTAGATGTATTTGTCATATTTATTATTTAATTGTCGGTGATGGTATGCGAATTTTAAATTTAGAAATTGAAAAGGTTAGAATGACTCTTAATTGGCTATTTTATTCAAACCGTAGAAGTAGACTTAGAGAATATTTTAAAAAATGTGATGAATATGGCCTTAGAGAAAGAAAGGTTCCTAAAGCTTAACCGACTAGATGGAATTGTATGTACGAAAGTTTAGTAGTTGCATATGAATATAGAAACCCAATTAATGCAACGTTTAATGCTCGGGTAGGTGGTGAGGATGATGATGAAATGCTTACTACTCAAGATTGGACGAATGTTAAAATTCTTATAGATGTTTTAGAACATTTTCAAATTGCTACAAATGCATTTTCTGGGCAATATTATCCTACTATTTCAAACTGTTTAGTTTATATTGCAGCACTATGTGATTTGTTTGTTGAATTTTCGGAGGGTGGGGAAATTTATCAACTTGCTATAAATGAAATGAAAGAAAAGTTTAAAAAATATTTTTTCCCTATCCCTCCTATTTATGGTGTTGATGCAATGTTAAATCCTACAATGAAATTAGGAGGTCCTCATTTTTGGTACTCAAATATTTATAAGGCTTTAGATCTTTCAAATGAGGAATTTGCTATACTTGCAGATGCAAAAGCCTCAATTAAAATCAATGCTCAAACAATTTATAATGATTATCAACTTGCCTTAGAGCATGCTAGGCCAAATGTTCCAACCCCTACTTCGTCTAGTTCACAATCGTCTAAAAGAGTTGCGGGCTTAAAAACACTTAAATCTTGGACGGAGTTCAGGGGTTCTCAAGGTGATAATTATGATGAAACTTCACATCTAAATGAGCTTCAAGTTTATTTGTCGCAGGGACTTGAAAAGGAGAATCCAGACGGCACTTTTGATCTTTTGGAATAGTGGAAGGCAAGGGAAAAATATTTTCCGGTTCTTGCAAGGATGGCTCGAGATATTTTATCTATTCAAGCTTCAACTGTTGCATCAGAGAGCGCTTTCAGTCAAGCAAGACTTCAAATAAGTGATCATAGAGCATCAATGAGGGAGAGCTTGGAAAAATTTGTACTGTTCAGAGATTGGATACGCGCGGAAAGAAGAAACTTTGGAATTGCGGAATCACAACCGGCGATAGATGAAGCTTATGAAGAAATGATGGAGGAACTTGCGGAGGATGCTGCTTCGCCCGGAAGTGGTGATGAACAAGCTTCTTTTCCACCACCACCAACGCAACCTCCTCCGAACCTTGAAGGATTTATGAAATTTGTTAGAGATACAATGTAGATTATGGTGTAACTTGTACTTTGGCATATCTTCTTTTAGTTTTTTTCCCTTTTAATGGTGGTATTAGTACCTTGTTGTGCTCATTCCATTGAGGGGAGGAAGACTAAGAAAGATATGCCATTTTTGGTAATAAAAGTTATAAGACATACCCTTGAATATCTTTTTGCAATATTTTTTTGTCTTTAACTTGCAATTATTTATAAGCTATAATATATATACATAACATACAATATATACAACAAGAAAATATATAAGAGAATATATATACATAACATACAATATATACTACAAGAAAATATATATACATAACATACAATATATACTACAAGAAAATATATAAGAGAATATATATACATAAGATATAATATATACTACAAGAAAATCTATATATATATATATATATATATATATATATATATATATATATATATATATATATATATATATATATATATATACTACAAAACATTATAAGAAATTATATTTGGAAATATATATACATAACATACTATATATAGTATACTATACTAGTATACTATATATACTACAAAACAAGATTTTTCAAAATTCAAAATGGGGGCCCCACCCCCAATGACCACCAACGGCCATATTGCACAAATAGCCGTTTTTTTTCCAATTTACAAAACTAACCTTCTCTAACACTATACATACCCCCCCTCCCTCTTCTTCATTTCAATACTCAATACTCATTTCTCAATCTAAATTTCTCTCAATCTCTCAATCTCCAATTTTCAAGACTTTAAGTCTCAATCTTAATTTTCAAGTTACATCATGCCTCGTTCGGAAAGAGTGCGCTTATTTGTTTCGCACTACTATGAAGTGCTTGAAGAAAATGAAGAAGGCCAAATATTAAAATGCAAGAACTGTGGAAGAGTCTTAAATTTTCGTTCAGGTGTACCACATGTATTTTAAGAAGGCATATAACGTATTGTGTTGATGGTATTTATCCGCAAATTCGTCTTTAAGATTTTTCAACAATTTGTGTTATTTTAAAATTATTAGACATATTTATGCTTCATGTTGTACTTTCTTATTAATTTATTATGCATGACAATTTAGTTTTACTATTGTTTTGTTATTTTACTTTTTCGTCAAGCACTTTAATAATTAGATTTCTACATATATATTACATACATATTTTTTATATAGCCATGATATGGTTTACAAGAAATTGCCTTAAACAAAAAAAATTAAAAAAAAAGCACGAAAATAAAAAAGCCCGTTAGGCCAGCTAAGCCCACGAGCCCGACCCGTTTAGCCCAGGACCATATGGGCTTAGGCCCGTCACGGGCTGGTTCACCCGTTGAGCCCACGGAGCCCGGGACCGCCAGAGCCCAGGCCCGCTAAGCCCAGGCCCGTTTGGCCCATTTAGGCCCGGGCCCGGGCCAGAATACAGCATTAATGTTTGTATTCCTAATGTGGATGGAATTCGTGAGTTGATTCTAGAGAAGGCCCACAGTTCCCGATATTCTATTCATCCGGGCGCCGCCAAGATGGATCAGGACTTCCAGAAGCATTATTGGTGGAGGAGGATGAAGAAGAATATAGTTGCATATGTGGCTCGATGTCTAAGTCAGCAAGTAAAGTATGAGCATCAGAGACCTGGTGGTTTGATTCAAAAGATAGAGATTCCTGAGTGGAAGTGGGAGTGTATCACTATGAATTTCATTGTTAGACTCCTACAGACTCAGAGAAAGTTTGATGCAGTTTGGGTCATTGTGGATAGACTGACCAAGTCGGCGCATTTCATTCCTGTGGCAGTTACCTATTATTCAGAATGGTTGGCAGAGATTTACATCCGTGAGATCGTTCGTCTTCACGGTGTGCCCGTGTCTATCATTTCTGATCGAGGTACACAGTTCACCTCGCATTTCTGGAGGGAAGTACAACATGAGTTGGGCACGCAGGTTGAGTTGAGCACAACATTTCATCCTCAGACGCACAAATAGTCATAGCGCACTATTCAAATATTGGAGGATATACTCCGCACGTGTGTTATTGACTTCGGAGGATATTGGGATCAGTCTTGCCACTTGTGAAGTTTCCCTACAACAACATTTATCAGTCGAGCATCCATATGGCTCTTGTAAGCACGTAATTTTTGACCCGTGTGATTTTTTAACGATTATATTTTGTATTCGAAGTATTTTTAATATTTATTTGAATTTATAGATATTTTTATCTTCAATTTTAGTTTTAAAATATAAAATTGAAAACACAAAGATATTTTCATTTTTTTTACCTTAAAAAATTGGAATTATTTTTATATTTAATAGTACTTTAAATTATTTTAAAGAAAAGGATTAAATTCTTTAGTTGTTGGACTTTAAGAGTTGAAACCCAAAATCTGGAGCCCAATTTCGGATTTTCTAAGCCCAATCCCTTAACACTAAGCCCCTTTCCATAAATACACACAAAGCTTAAAAAAGGGGGAGCTAACCTAAATTAAAAAGAAGAACGGCAGAATCCCACCTTTCTAATCTCCAAGCACTCATCTCCCCTTTACCCGATCTCACTGGTTTTCAACCAAAAAAGAGAATAACGAAGGAGAGGAATTTGAGGGAGAGTCTAAAGAGTGGGGAACGAGATAGAAAAAGCAGAGAATAGAAGGGAGGAACGAACAGAGAGAGACGGGAGAAACAACAGAACAGGGGATCGGTGAAGAAGTATGAAAAGATGGAAATCGGCCGCTGCTTTACCCTTCTCCTCTATACCATCCTTTCTTCTAGTCTAGCCGTAACCACCACATGTACACCCTCTAGACTCCATAGAAATAGCACCCTTTTAACACTTGAAATCAGGCCCAAAACCAGCTGTATTGACCCCATAAATCAGCTGTAAAACCAGCCTGTCATAGCTAATCAAAAATAGCTCCCCGCTTTAGCTCCGAAACACCATTTCTCTTTACCAATAAGTGCAGCCATGAAACCAGATGAAATGCCATTTTTATTCCTCCTTTTCAACACCCAAAAACCAACTCAAGTACAGTCCCAAAATTAGCAACAACGAGCTGAAAAACAGCCCAATTACCTAACACAAATCAACCACAAACGTGCTGAAATCAGTGCAAAACAGTTGCAAAAATCTGCCCGAAACAACACCTGAATACACAAGTTCTGTTCGAGCTCGAGTTCATCTCCGGTGGTCGATTTCGGTCGAGAGCCGTCTCTGTAATTTCAACTCAGTCTATTTATACCAAAGGTCACATTCTCGTCCCTTTCTTCCTTTTTTTCTTTACAAAGTTCTCTTTTCTAATTGATAAGATTCTTGGTATTGTTGGTTGCATACTGATTTGCTTGATATGTTGCTTGGCATACTGATTTGCTTGATGTGTTGTTTGGATGCTAATATTATAGTGGTTACTTCAATTCTCTATTGCAACATTTCTTTAGATAGTGCTGTTTGGATTTTAGTTATTAAGTTTGAGCTTCTAATCTAAAAGGATAGAATTGAACAAGCTTGTCTTTATTTATTTTATTCTATTTTTATTGAAAAGGACCTTGCGGTTCTAATTGAGAAGTTTTAGTTTAGCAACTGGTTAATGGATTGCACCGATGAATATGGCAAATAGACTATCTGGATTCTTGGTTAATAGCTACAAAAATATCTTTTAGCCTATTAATGACTTGTAATATAGATAACTTTATCAAGTATCATAACTACTACGTAATACACTTATCCCATAGTAATTCCATAGACTATGGCCTTCACAATAATCTCAAAATTAATTTTAGGAAAATCATGAACATCGTAGCTCGTTTTAGGCGCGATTAATAAATCATCGTGGCTATGGGTACGGTTCTCGTGGCATAGTCATGGTACATAAATCCAAATTCGGGTGTGTATTTCATGTGACCCGACCATAACTTCAAACAATAATAATAAAATAAACATGCTGTGAATCGCAGATACGGTTCACATGGCGCGATTCGTAATGTGTACAGAATAAATGAGTGCGCGACCTCGCAACTTGTTCCAACAAATTCCATAAATAATGAAAAGCGGTTTAAAAGGTTAAAAATGCACAATAGGTTTGTTTTGTACACATTACGAAGAATATGTGTACAATAGGTTATCAGTCGAGCATCCAGATGGCTCCCTATTAGGCTTTATATGGTAGACAATGTCGATCGCCGGTCGAATGGTTTGAGCTGGGGGAGGCTCGATTATTGGGTACAGATCTAGTACAGGATGCCTTGGATAAGGTTAAGATCATTCAGGATAGACTTCGCGCAGCTCAGTCCAGGTAGAAGAGTTATGCCGACCGTAAGGTCCGTGATGTTGCATCCATGGTCGGGGAGAGAGTGTTATTCCGTGCGTCACCCATGAAGGGTATAATGAGATTTGGAAAGAAGGGCAAGTTGAGCCCTAGGTACATCAGGCCTTTTGAGATTCTCCCAAGAGTGGGTGAGGTGGCTTACAAGCTCGTATTGCCACCCAGTTTATCGGTATTCAACGTGTCCATGCTCCGGAAGTATTACGTTGATCCATCCCGCATATTAGATTTTAGCACTGTCTAGTTGGACTAGGATTTGACCTACGATGAGGAGCCAATAGTTATTCTAGAGCCTTAGGTTCGTTAGTTGAGATCGAATAGTTATCCTTCAGTTCGAGTACAGTGGAGAGGTCAGCCCATCGAGGCAGTTACTTAGGAGTCCGAAACGGACATGCAGAGTAGATATCCTCACCTTTTTCCCAGCTCAGGTACTTTTCTACGTCCGTTCGAGGACGAAAGATTGTTTTAGAGGTGGAGAATGTGATGACCCGATAGGTCATCTTATGATTTAAAACTAAACTCTATGTTTCGAGGCCTTAAAAATCTCATTTTATCCCTCAATTTGTGTGCACAGTCCGGATGTATTTCCGAAAAGCTTTTGTGTTGAAACTTGATAAAAATAAGAATTTTTGATTAAAAACTTCATTTGAGTTGACTTCGATCAACATTTTTAGTAAACGAGCCTAGATTCGTGCTTTGATAGTCCCGGTGGATCCGTATCGAAATATGAGACCTGGACGTATGCCCGGAATCGGATTCGGAGGTCCCTAGTCTGAGTTATGAATTTTTGTTAAAAATTGAAATCTAAAAAAATATTGTTTTTTAAGAAAAGTATTGATGTTTGATCTTGTTGGTATCGGGTCCGTATTTTGGTCAGAGCCCTATATAGGTTCAATATAATATTTAAGATGTGTCTGTGAAATTTTGTGAGAAACGGAGTTAGTTTGACGTGATTCGGACATCTGATTGTGAAAATAGGAATTTCAAAGTGTTCTTGAGAATTTCATTTGATTTGGTGCTAAATTCTTGGGTTCAACTTTTAAGTGTTATTTTTATGCGATTTGATCGCAGGAGCAAGTTCGTATGATGTTTTCAGACTTGTTTACATGTTTGGTTTGGAGCCCCGAGGGGTCGGGTGAGTTTCGGATAGACTACAGAGTGATTTGAACTTGAAAAAAAATTGCTGGTGTAACTGAGGTTGTTGCAGGCCTCCGATCTTGCAATTACGAGATCAGGCCTCGCAATTACGACCTCTGAGGGGTTGGCATTTGCGAGCTTCTCATCACAAATGCGACATACAGTCTTCACATTTGTGAAATAAAGCTGGGAGGGGCAGTGATCGCAAATGCGACCATTTTGTCGTATTTGCGGAGATTGAAGTTTGCAATTGCAAACTTATCTTCGTAATTGCGAAGCAGCAGAGATGTGAAGGACCTCGCATTTGCGAAGCTCAGGTTGCAAATGCGATATCTGCAGCTGATGAAAAGGGACTTAGACGGGATTTTTCATTCATTCTTCAAATTTTCAAAACCTAAAATACAAGAGGCGATTTTCCAAAGATCTTTTCTTCCCCAAAACTTTTGTAGGTGATTCTAACTCATTTTCTTTCAATCTTTCATTACATTCCACAAATCTTCAACCTAAAATCTAAAGTTTTCATGATGAAATTGAGGATTTTTAGATAGAAATTAGGGATTTGATAAATTGGGGACTTAGACCTCAAATTGAGGTCGGATTTCAAAACCAATTACATGTTCGGGATCGAGGGTGAATGGGTAATCATGTTTTGGTCTGAATTTCGAGTTTGGACCAAACGGGCCCGAGTGTTGACTTTTGTTGACTTTTTCAATAATGGCATAAATTGAATTCTTATCGATCGTATGTGATTTCTAAGGCTTATTTTGAAATGTTTAGTTGGTAATTTGCTAGATATTGTTGGTTCGGATGCGTGTTTGAAAGGCAAAATTGTAATTGAGCTTTGAGTGGCCTTTGGAGCGAGGTAAGTGTTGTTTCTAACCTTGACTTGACGGAATTAAGAACCCTCAAGCTTTGTGTTATGTGAATTCCATGTGAGCGGCGCATATGTAAGGTGACGAGTGCTTATACGCCGCCGAATTATTTGTTTTCTCTGTTTTATCACTTTTCCTTAATTATTTTCCCTTCTATCTTTACTGTTACATGCTCTAAATGCTTTCCATGCTTAATTGCTACGTGTTAATCAATATTTTCTTCTGTTAACCATGTTAGCTCTTTTCACTCTTTCCCTTATTCCCTGCTATTTTTTTAATTCGACTTGTTTGTACCTTCTAACTATAAATTGTTGGTTTGGTCTCGGTGTGTAGTATTATTTGTGTAGATTCTATATTGAACAAGGTTCTTTTTCTTGGTTCAGTTTGACATTCATTTATCGTAAAGGCCTTGTGATTTAGCCGGTTGATTTGATTGTGTACATTGACTGTTTGACACTAATATGGTGGCATCGGGTTGCATGCCGCAACAGGTTGTAATAAAGGAGGATTGATATGGTAGAATAAGGATGAATATGTATGCACAGTGAGATCGGGTTGCACGCCACAATAGGTGAAATACGGGTGGATTGATATGGTAAAATAAGGGTGAATTATGATATTGATATTGATATATGGTGGGATTGGATTGCGCGCCGCAACAAACACACACACACACACACACACATATATATATATATATATTATTTGTTAGAAATTTTTATGGTAGAATAAGGGAGGATTATGCGTTGTCTTGTGGGATCAGGTTGCGCGCCGCAACAACCTATATGTTTCTACTTCTTGAGCTACGTTGTTTTTCGGTATTTTTATTTGAGCTGGTAGAAATTGGTAATTTTGGACGACACTGGTTTATTTTTGAGGCTGTGGTTATAATTTTTTTTGGTTGTTTAATTCTATACCGTATTTTAATTATTCTGTCATTATTATAGACTACGTACAGGTTTTAGCGTAGGTGACCCACCTTAGCCTCGTCACTACTTTGTTGAGGTTGGGATCGGCACTTACCAGTACATGGAGTCGGTTGTGCTGATACTGCACTCTGCACACTGTGCAGATTTTTGAGACGGTCCCAACGGAGGTTACTAGCGAGCTCGGTTCGGACATTTACGGAGACTTGAGGTACGACTGTTCAGCTCCTGCAGCTCCTAGAGTCTCCATCCTCTTTTCTTTTAGCTGTACAACTTCATTCAGACAACTTTGTACTTATTTCAAACCTTTATGTGTATTACTTTAAAAGCTCGTGCACTTGTGACACCAGGTTCAGTGAATTGTAATAGACGTTGGTTGTTTAGCTTCCACGTTTATACTTAGAACTTATCTGTTATTTCAGTTCATTATTATTGTTATCGTTTAAGCTGCTAAAAAAGTAAATTGTTCTAACATTGGCTTGCCTAGCATGTAAAATGTTAGGCGCCATTTCGATCCTGACGGTGGAATTTTCGGGTCGTGACATCAAACGGCTATAATGTGTAGTTTTCCCGTGCAGCAACTCACCTATTTCCTCTAATTCCTCCCGACATTGACACTGGTAATTTGGAATGCTTAATTTAACTCCAACTAAATTTCCATATTTATTATTGGAAATTATAAGTTAATAAATTTTTGGAAATACCAATACTATTGTTGGCATTATTTATTCTTTTAATTAATAAAAGTTGCTAACATATTAGTTGGACAAAAATATACTCTTGATGAGATTTAAGACCTAGGACCTTGTCACAAGGTTTCAATTTTAACCTCTACGATGCCCTAATTGATAATTATTTATAAGTTTGTAAAAAATGTGTTTTTGCTAAATTGAAAATATCTCGGGAGGTAGGTTTTGTATGGGTCAAAGTCTGATCAAAGAAATTCTATTTAAGGCAGAGCAACCAAGAAGCAACTAAGCCGAAGTCGCGTGTAGGAAGTGATATGCCGGCAAGTGATTTAGCTACGGTCGAGGTCGGGCACTCGAAGGGCCAGTTCAACCCGGGTTAAAGACCTCTGGGTAAGGAAAGTGTTTGATATAAATATCATGAGAAAATGTGATATAAGGGAGAGAAGCACATACACATACAACAACATATACATCCCTAAAAAGAAAAAGATGCTCCAGAACCTCAGGCTCCTGACCGAGAAAAGAGACGAGAGTTTAGAATCTCGATATGCATCTTTAATTCTATTTTACAAAATGGACGGAGGGAGGTCTTGTTTGAGCATGGTGATTCTTTTTCTTTATGTATTCATCATTATCATATGATATTATTGCAGCAATTATCTATTTTTTACATTGTGAGAATCAATCGCTGCTGTAATCAAAATTTATGTTTAGTTGTGCTTTTTCATTCCTATCATTTATCTCAGATCTGAAATTAATTATCTCTGGCTAAAAATTGCCCCAAATCTTTTTATTAAATTGGTTTAACTAAAAGGGACCTAATGCTTTTTAGGCAAACAACTTGGCAATGTCCGTGGGGAATTTTGTAGCCAAAATTTTAGTTTTCTATAGATCTAATGTCGGTCAGAGTTCCACTTCTCGACTGTCATAGTCTCGCCCTCTCATTACAAACACCAACTTGAGAAATTTGTAGACAAGCTTTTGAAATAGCCGAACCAACCAAGGTCAAATCATTGCATGAAATCGAAATTATATTTGATATCTATACGAAAGCCACATCTTACTGTAGTGATAGGTTTGGTACGAGTTGTCAAAGTAGGATTATGGACACTACACATTGAGCACGTCCATAATCCTACTGGCTATACTTACGTTATATACTAATCTATACTTTATGCATGCTTCCCCTATCTTAGGAAGAGACGATAGCCTATTGTGTAATTTTTTGAAATAACAAGTTTGCTCTGCCCGTATATACGGAGTATAGCTTATGTTTCCCTAATTCTTGTGCACCTGTGACTAGATTGGGCTTGGAGTCGAACTCGAGATCCCAACGGGCAAAATAAGTTATCAGCCCATAAGATGCCTAGACTCGACTAACGGCGTGAGATCAAATCTAAAGCCAACATTCAAGTACGGGGTGAATTGAATCATTCTACAACACCCCTCTCCCCACGCCAACCAATCAGGTCAAGGTAACAACCGATTTCGTTTGGGTTTAACTTGTTATTTTTCTTTTAGATGGGGATAGGAACAAGAACATTATCCTAGATGCACGAACAAGGAACAAACACTCTCAAAATAACGCACCAGGAAAATATTCCGTACCAGATCATCCTGCAGGCAACGGTCGAGTAAAATTCTCCCCCCCCCACAAGTTGATGCTTAACGCCACAAAGGGAAAAATCTATATAGACTGGGACTGGGTCACCGGCCCGGAAAATATACAAATCTCTCCAAAAGGTTGGTGCTTAATGCCATAAAGGGAAAGACCTGTGTAGACTGGGGACCGGGTCACCGGCCCGAAAAACATACGAATCTCTCCAACATGCAGATAGAACACAAGTGCGTAAAACTCACGTACACGCTTGCCAAAGCAACTATGCAACAGTACAACTAGCTAAATTTCAATCTCGTCTGTACATTACGACATCTCGAAGCTTGAGCAAAATATTCATCGCCTCTCCTATCGACTACTTCTCTAGGCCGAGCGATGAAGGGACTAGACAGACTGGGACTCCTCGAATGTACGCACAGATCAAATAGAAACATGTAATATTCTTCAATGAATAAATAAAGCAGTATGACATTCCTACACGATACCAAATGTACACAACCACGCCAACCTAAAGGGAAATATACATTCAGTCTCACTTGAACTATTTTTTAAGACAAAATTCAACCTCGCTCGAATTAGCAGGTCAAATATGATCTCGCTCGAATTAACAAGACAAAATTCGACAGAGGTCGAATTAGCAGGTCAAATCTGACATTGCTCCAATTAACAAGATAAAATTAGGCCTCGCTCGAATTAGCATGTCAAATCTGACTTCGCTCGAGTTAACTACCAAAAGTCAGGGACTTATTACGAGAAAGTCCAAGAAATTTGAAAAGAAAAAAGAAGGAAAGGGAAAAGGCATACAATCAAGGACAAACCAACTATTTTATTTAAAGAAAAAATAGCGTTTTACAAAGGACCAAAAAAGGGGCCCCCACACAACCAACTAAGTAAAACAAACTAAGTACATGAGGAAATATTAAATACAAGAGCTTCATTCTGTATTATCCCCGTACACGCCGTCATCTCTCTCTCTGCTTGGTTCTGTAGCTTCACCTCCACCATCACCCTCTCCATCAGAATGTTCCTCATCAAAGGCAAGCCCGTCCTCGGCCTCATCAACTCCACCGGCCTCCGGTGTTGCGGGACCATAACCATAAGCAAGCCGAGCTTCACTTGCTTTAGCTCGATCCTCTTTGAAAGCGACCTCAGAGACATTCCCCGCTGCCAACAAGCCCTTATATATATCCCGCTGAGCCTCAGCGTGAACCCACATCTCGTACAAATGGCGAGGAACGTCAACAGAGGCAAGCGCAGGAGGAGTCGAAGCCAACAATTGCGCCTTCTCTACCTCAAGAGTAGTAACTTGATCACCCAGGCTCTAGACGTCCCTCTCAAGCTCGCCAATCCGCTCATCAAGTCGCTCCTCCCTCAGAACGGCCGTCTCCATCTTAGTGGCACGTTCGGACTGGAGAACGCGAATAGTACTTTCCAGCGCAGCAGCCTTCGCCAAGGCCGCAACTCGGGCTCTTTCAACCCTCTCCAGCTCGGTCGCCTTCCCTTCCAATTCAGTCACCTTCTCCGCCAATTCAACACTTAAACTGGCGAACCTAATGTCATTCTGCTCAAGCTCCGCCCGCATGGACACTACCTTCGCCTGAAGGCCGGCATCACTCAGCAGCAACACCCTTTCCCACCTCGATCTCTTCTTCCTTAGCGCCAAGCAGCCCCTCGAGTTCGTTGCATCTGCTCATGGACTGCATTATATTGTTGTCCTTCCATTCCAACTCCTCCTGAAGGGACTGAGGATTTCTGCCCTCCTTAAGTCGTGCATGCATCTCACGACACTTGTCACAGAATCGGTAGTATTTTGAAACCATTTTCTAAAAATTGGTAGCCCGCCTCTCCTCGCGGCGGATACTCTCCGTCTCCAAAATAAAGGTCTGAATAAAGCCTTTCCGGCTATGCCCCGTGATAGGCTAGCATTACTGATCTCCTGAAGGGACCTACTTTTAGTAGCGGAACAAAGAAGGGCAAATTGAGGCACCAGGCTCACCGTGTCCTCTAACAAGTCACACTCGAGGGCAATCTCGATCACGCGGGAGGAATCATCTATCCTTGCATCCACCCGAGTGAATCTCTCCTTAAACATGCTTATGTCCTCGGGGTCAATATTCGAACCGGATTCGTAGTCATCTACTACTATGCACTTTTCCCTCTCACTTGCTGATGGGGTCCAGGCATACACTACTATTGAGTAACAAGGATGGTCGATTCTGTTTTACCCAACTAGGTCGGGATCGAATCCACATGGAATTAATTTGTTTGGAGTTAGGTTTATATCTAAGTCTAAATGCGGGTTTTCCTCTTAATTGAACTTCCACAAATGTTTGGTTTGTTTTCTACTTCTACTTCTATTCTATAGTATGCAATATTTGAAACTAAGTATAATGTTATTCTTGTTGATTTTCAAGGGTTTAAAGGGACTAGGGTAGTGACTTCCACCTAGGTGGATATCTAACAGATAACAAGAATCTAGGGAAATCACATGATTAATTGGGGTCATAATATAGCTATCACACCATGGTACCCACTCTATACCTCTCAGTAGTTTGAGTGATTTTTCCCAATTTGGCTTTTTCAAGTCCAAATGAGTATTCATGCAATTCAAGTGATTTTAGCTCAAGTTGGGTATTACTATCTCTAGGTTTAGCCCTTTAATTGTGGCTATCAATTTCTTAAGTTCACCCCAATTCCTTGTTAGCCTAGTTTTTCTAGACTTAGTCCCTCTTTCTCAAGTAGAGACTAAGTCATAAAGACATAAATCAGTGTTTGCAACCACTAATTCAATAGTTCTAGCAAGAACTAGGCTAAATATCACTGACTCATACACATTCAAGCCTTAAAATCAAGACCCATAAAATACCCACACTAGGGTTGGGTCACAACCCTAGCTATGGGTTTAGCTACTCATTGAAATAATAGAAAACAAAGATGAAATAAAGATAAAATCCATAATACTAGATTAAAAGATGAAAATCTAATGTTGAGAGATAATTCTAGTACAAAATTTGCCAAATTGGAATTTGCGGCCATCTCACGTGTTCAGCAAAAACATAACTTAACCAATCAACAAGATGTATTTATTCTAAACTGAAATTTCTGGACAAAAATACCCATGCGGAAGTTTTGCGGCCGCGTAATTCTTACCGCAGCCGCACTCTTGCTTTCGCGGATGCATAATACTGACCGCAGTTCGCGTTTTTGACTTTTGGATCTGGACTGAGGTTTGTTTCGCAAGTCGCATAATTTCCATCGTGGCCGCATAGTGAAATTTCGTAGCCACGTAATTCTACCGCGGACCGCACTCCTTATTTTTGCTTGAAATGTAAACTCTCTGAAACTCATCCACCGCGGTCTGCATAATTCCAATCGCAACGGTGGTAAGACTTTCACGGCCGCACATTTCTGGCGCGGACCTCGCTTAACATATGGCTTTAAAATGCACTCTTTAATTTTTCACTTTGCAGACAGCGTATTTGTGATTGCGGTCGTGTTAAGGTTTCCGCGGCCGCATAATATTTGTGCGGTCCGCGGTTTAGGTCTCCTGGCCCAGTCTTAGTTTTTGTTCCAGATTTGACTCCTTTATGAGTTGATTATGCCTCCTTTGGCTCTTTTTGATCAATTCCTGCAAGCAAGCTTATTACATTAGTTTCCGGGATTACCTTTACGCATTTTAAGCCCAAAAAACAAGTAAAAGAGAGCAAATAATAGACTAAAATCCCCACTTATCAACTCCCCCAAACTTAAATGTTTGCTTGTCCTCAAGCAAATAAGGTAATTCCCACCTTCACTAAAATAAAACAGAAGGATATTTCAGCTTCCCTAATGTGAATCAATTATGCATCAATTGGGACTAACATTTACCCTCATCACAAATGAATTATCAACAACACAAAACCTTTTGAGTACCATAGTTCTAATGCGACACTAGAGCATTAAGAGTTGACTTAATTCACCAAGGAAACTCGCTCTATTAAGTAGGTCATTGTGGAATCCAAAATCTTCCTCCTCTAATCTCCATAAGGAAATCTCACTTTAGATTGTAGCACTCAAAACAAGGATTGTGGAGAAGTACGCTCATCTCTCTCAAGGGAATGTCTCAAGTCCGGTTCTAAGTACCATAAGCTTGCCCCTTATGTAAATCACCACTAATATAAGCTCACTCAAACGAAATCATATAGGGTTTTTTTTGGGAATGTAATGAAGGCTTTTTGGATCAAGGTGGGACATATTGGAATATGATGATTTCATCTTTCCTTATGCACTCCATTTTTCTCATTTCGGCTCATACTTTATTGACTCTTTGAGTCATTTTCTTCTTCCATGGGGAACTAGAGAGACACACTGTCACTTTTTCTTGCTTATGATGATCAATTTTCTCCTTTTCTAATCATTCCATGCCTTTCATCATTGCTTTCATTGAATCCTTTCACTTTTCTATCTTATTCACTTTCTTTTTGACATATTTATTTTTGGCTTTTCAATTTTTTATTTTGCCTTCCCTTTTCTTCATTTATTTTTGTTCTTTGTACCTTTTATCACTTGCACATTCCTCGCCTCTCCCCCAAACTTATGCTTTTGCTACTTGTCTATCAAGAATGCCAAGGAAAGATCGGGCGCCAAGAGAGGGTCATTATAGAACGAATAAAGGCTTGTAACATGGTTATTGAAAGAAAAAAGGGCTTCGGCTCAAAGGGGTTGACTAGGGATATCATATTGGTAGGCTACGAAAACTTTCAAGTTTCAAATTGGATCAAGGAGAGCCTATAATCATTTCTCAAGTCAAGCTACATTTAGAATTTTGCCTAGACAAACATTTAGGGCAAGTTCTAGACTTATCGGCACAGAACTTGGACTTGCAATTCAATACCTCACCTCTCAAGATGTTGGATTGTTAAAGAGAACAGAGTTGAGGGCCCACAACAACCCTAGCTAAGATTGAGCATCACAAATGGCTCCAAGAAGCCACTCGATGATTGTTTAGTCAACACAAGAGTCTAAAGGTCACAACTAGAACTATTCTTTGCCAATCAACTTGTTTCTAACCATAAAGACGAAGGTAAATGTGTTAGGCCCAAGTGAAGCCTGCCTGAGACACTTTTATTCATTACTACTATTTACACCAAAACATGAAGAAAAATGACTCAATCCATTAAGAAGGTTGTCACGCCATCCATCATCGGGGAGAGCCACCCGTTACACACAATATCCACCTTTGGAAAAAACCGTGGTGTTAAGAAAACTAAAGACTTATTGTCAACAGAAACTTTAAAATAAGCTAACAACTTAAAAAGAAACTATTAAAGGATATAAGAAGCTAAGAAGTAAAATTGTGAAATAAGTTATGAAATAAACTATGGAAATCAAACTGAATATATACAAACTTGAAGTAAAGCAAATATATTCATAAATGAAAATGAATATATACATCAAATGATAAAAATATATACATACCAAAATGTAAAAGTTATGAATATATACATACCAAAAGTGAAAATAAAGAGGAGCAAGGATAAAGAAAAATAGTATCATAGTTACATACCAATGTCATCAAATCATCACCAAATCAAAATGGACCACCCCTCCCAAATAAAAGATAGCATTGTCCTCAATGCTAATATCACAATAAGATCAGGGAAAGAGATAGAGAGTAAAGAAAACTCCTTATGTGGTCTGTATCAGGTCAGCCACTTGAGTGGGGTCCTCGGACTGCATAAGATCAGCAGCTCCCTCCGGGTCCTCTAACTGGATCTCCAAATCCTGTGACTAGGGAACCACAGGGTTGAGGAGCATCTGGATCATCTCCTCAGCACTATGTGTAATGGCAGCCGGCTCCTCAGACTGGCTAGCTGCTGGTGCCTCATGCTTTGCTGCCTGTGCTACTGGGACTTGCTCCTCCATGAGCAAGTCCAGTGGGATGTCTCCAGCAGAAGTAAACCTCTCTACCTCCTTCTTTAGCAGCTCCACTTACTCCTTTGAGGCCCGAGTCTTCTTCAATTTCTTTACTTGCTTGCCCAGATCCTTGATAGCCTTTCCATGTGTATCCAAAGTGTCTAGGAGCTTCTTCTGGTTGTCCAGAATCTCCTTCAATGAATCCTCCACTGATGAAGGTACCTGAAGCTATGTTGGGGCTGACTGTGCTGCTACTGCACTGGATAAAATAGACAGCTTTGATATAGCTGCCTGCATCTAGTTATTGATACTGGATATTGTCTGAGAAACCCACAATGCAATTTTAGGGTAAGTGGAAGATGAGGGCACAGATAATGCCACTGTGATGGATGGCCCAGATGAAGGAGGAGGCATGGCAGCTGAAGATCCCCCTGCTGTGGAAAGCTCTAACCCGGTGGCCACTATCTTTGGCTCTTCAGACATGCCCATGGAGATAGTGGCTTTACCCTTTGATTTAGAGTTGTCCGGTCCTTAGAGGCTATACCAGGAGAAGAACTTTTTAGGCTTTGACTTTGTGTCATAATGCTTCTTCTCAACTCCTTAGTCCTCGAAATACATAGTGAGGAAGTTGGGGTAGGGATAGGATCTTTCCTCTTTTCCAACTGCCTTGGAGATGTGATAGTACATGAGTTTCCCCACATTTATTGGATACCTTGCCATGATCCCCAGGTGAGTGGGAGGACATTATCATGCTGACACGGATCCAGCCGGCTGCGCACAAATATGGACCACCCTTTGGCTTCAAAGCTGAGGGTGTTTCTGTCAATTGGGACTCCAACTGTGAGCCATGGCGGTGTCGTCCCTGGGGCTAATATCTCTGCTAGCCATGGACAGGCTGCTTCATCTAGTGCCATCTTTTCCAAGTGTTGCACAACTTCCACATCCTCAAAACCGGCAAATTCTTTGAAAGTGTGGCCATCAAACCAGATCTTCAAGTTTCGGACCTTTTTCACAATGGTGCCCTTTTAGATATGCCAACATTGACGTAGAATCTTTGACAAGGTACTCATTTGCATCCGTCACTTTGCTGGTGAAGAACTTCCACCTTTTTCTCTCCTTAAATTGCCTCTTGACAATTGGATTGTAAGGAAGGAGGTATCTCTGTATGAGGAGGTAGGTTCATCAACTAGATGAAATCTCCCTAGAATTGTGTGGGGACATGTGTTGGCACAGAGTTTCCTTCCGAAACTTCCTGAGAAGGGACATATTCACTGGTGTCAGAATGGTCCGCAGCTCTATCCGTAGCTTTTATGTAGGCTCTTAACTTGCCAATAGAATTTTGCACTGCTAGGAGTAACATAGTCTTGCCTTTACCCCTGCCTCGAGAGGGTTCTGCCCTCCCTTTAGATGTATCGCCTCTACCTCTGGAACGGACCATTGTCTGCAATATACAAGAAGTGAAATATAGTCAGAAAAAGGCTTCAAACATGTGTTAAAATAGTACAGATGAAATGCAAAACTGCTTCTCAGAACATGGCACCACGGACCGCGTAAAAGTGAGTACGGCCACGAAATGCCCACCGCGGACCGTGTAAAAAGAATGCGACCGCGAGAAGGTCAGGCTCAAACTACTGACTCTCTGTACTTGATCAAAGGTGGACCGTAGAAAAAGGAACACGACCGCGAATGACCCATCACAGACCGCGTAAAAGTAAATGCGACTGCAGAAGAAATCGATAAACTCTCTGAAGTTTAGAAGCACAGACCGCAAAAACATGGACACGACCGCGAAGGTCCAACGAGGACCGCGAAAAGGTGACTGTGGCCGCAATGGCTGAACATCCCTCAGTGCCATGAAGTTGGGGTATCGTGGATCGCAAAGTTTTGGACGCGGACGCATACCCTATCACGGACCACAAAAAAGTGACCGCGGCCGCAAAAACCAATTGAAATCGACACTAAAGAACATCAATAACTAGGGTTCTTACTAATTACACAATTTATAGCAATTAAACTTTTAAAGTTACTGACCCCAACCCCCACTAGGCATACAAACACTACCCACATGTATTTAAGTAACAATGAATCCTTAATTTGTCATTAGGGCATGCATTCAATTCTAACTAAAAAGGAAAACTAAAACAAAGAGAAAAGAAAATAAAAAAAATATAAAATCAAACCATTGAATTGAACATACCAGTTGTATAATGTAGGAAATCTACACTTGAAGTAAGAGAGATGAGAATGAGTGAACTGTGCTTTAGGTGGGTTTGAACTGTTACGGTTCGTAAAGTGTAAAATGTTTCAAGAACCCTTATTTATACTCAGACCCAGGGGACCCACTGACTCACCTGAGTGCGGCCACGAAATTTTATTATGGTTTGCACTCGTTACCTTTTTGTAGAGATGCTTCAAATACAATGCAGATGTTCGCTAAATATTGACCGCAACCGCCAAATTTACGCGGTCCGCGAAAATGTGAACATGGCCGCTGAAAATGAAGGGACTTTGACATGCAATCTTCAGAGAGTTAGCATTTTCCATAAACCAGCAGCACGGTCCACGTCAAAGTTGTGCGGCTGCAAAGTGCTCACGCGGTTTGCAAAATTTTGGCCGCGGTCCGCTAACTTTTGTCACTTAGCCAACTTTCTCTCTCGTCAATTTCCTGCACTACACAACCAATTCCTACACACACTTCACAACCAGTTAGTCCAAAAAATACCTAATCTAAGAAGAAAATCAAAAGAAAGAAAAACACATGGGTTGCCTCCCAAGAAGTGCCTGATTTAACTGCGCGGCACGACGCATGTTACCACTATTCACTTGAAATGGATCAATGCCACAACGTGGTCTTCATCAACCTTACCAAGGTAGTTCTTTACTCGGTGCCCATTGACTCTAAAGATCTTACCGTTCTTATTTTTCAAATCTAGAGCACTGTTGCTCCCAAGCGCACACGCAAGTATACGTGGTCGACAAGTAATATAGGATTGTAAGTCCAGATATCGTACCCACAGGGACTTGTGATTAACTATCAACTAAATTAAACCAAACAATTAATCTATTCAAGCGAATTCTAACGTATGAATATTTAACTAAAATTAATCTAGAGTAGCAAACAAAGAGATTACAGAAAACAAGTTGGCGAATTATAGATACGAATTCAATGTGAGTGAATATTCTAGAGCTATGGGTTAGCTAACAATCCCGTTGAGTTTTTCACTTAAATCGCCTAATTAATTTATCTGGTTTATTGGTTGACATGGTTAATATTGCTCGTAGCCTTCTCTCGAAGTACTACTCGCCTATTCAAGTTAATCTAACACCTATATTCCTATGGAATTAGGATTAACAAGAATGCATTAATAATTCCTGTATAGTAACCAAGCAAGGCGATTAGGTATATTCCTATCCTAACCGCAAATCCGCTCCCCTTAGAGTTAAGATCTTGCTCTACTCAATCTTATATGCAATCTAGAATTCCCTCTCCCGAGTTTAATCCTAGATTCGTAGATAGTATTCAATTGGTGATCAAGTAATCAAATAATTAAGCGCAAGATTGAATAAATAAACAATTATGATAAATAATAAGAACAATTCAAGCTTCAAACTATAACGTTCATGTAGCACCCAAAACTCTAGAACTAATAAACTATGAAATTAAAGGAAGAGAAGAGAAGAGAAGAAAAACTAGTTAGAAGCCTCCTCCAAGTGTAGTGTATGGTAAGGTAAGGTTTAGCCCGGTCTGTGTTGCCTTGG
Source organism: Nicotiana tabacum (assembly GCF_000715075.1). Lineage (NCBI taxonomy): Eukaryota > Viridiplantae > Streptophyta > Magnoliopsida > Solanales > Solanaceae > Nicotiana > Nicotiana tabacum. The sequence goes on from NC_134080.1 coordinate 209,631,851, forward strand.
TCCTATGCCTTTGGAAAAATATCCACACGGCTATGAGATTATATGCCCTCGTGAGACTTTGCCGGTAGCTACACCATGAATCCTCTACATGAGGCTGCCATCATAAAGCAATGTGAGGTGCAAGATTTTATACGTGTTGGGTAGGTCTAGGGCCGAAATAACATTGTCCCGCGTGAAATTAGACAAAATCACGTCACCGACGCCCAGCCCGGCGCCAGATGCCCACCAGGGCACTGCCCAAATTTGTGCATACTGTTTTTAGCACCACAGGTGGCGCCAGGCGCTGCCTGTGGCGCCCAAATGGCCTCCTTTTCCGATTTTGTTCGTTTTAGCTCAAATGTTGCACGTTTCGCCCCCAATTGCTCCCGAATCATTCCTACAAGTATAAATACTTCAAATTAATATAAATCATAGCATTTAACATCCCAAATTCATGAAAAAGTAAAATATGAGGCAATATACACAAAAATATATATACTTTAAGCTAAACATCAACACCCCACACTTAGACTCTTGCTCATCCTCCGAGCAATGGGACTATCTAATAAACCCCCAACTACGTACAAGTATCAATTATAGAGGAGCACCTTAACTTTTAACCACACACTATACCCTTGACTACGATCAATGCCGACACACAAGTATGAACACACAAAATTTCACATTCTTCCCGTTTAAGCATACCCAAGTATAATATTTCAATTCAATAAATTCCAACAACCTATTTGTCACCACCTAACCTCAAGAGACGACTTGCAACCACTAAGCACCCTCAACTCATGCACTTACCCAACAAGAAAGTTTTCAACATCACCAATCATTCATGAGATCATGTGCCCTTACCAACAAATAAAAGAGTGAATATAGATAGTCCACACATTCAAATATACTTTTGAATATAGATTAAGGACATCGCACAATTGAACAAAATTCGCTCACTCTCACAAAGAATTCATATGCATCCTGTGGTCGTACCATAAGCTTTCCCGTAGTGTATGTCTCTACTAATTTAAGCTAGCCAAATCTAGGATCAATTAGGACTTTTAAGGTTGTAATGTAAGCCAAGGGACGGGTAGGATATATTTAGAAATAGTGTCTAACCCTCCTAAGCACTTTAATACACTACATTTACGATTCAAGCTCATATTCTTCTCAACCAACTCACTTGCCACAAACCATATACACATAGCCCTTACGTTCATTCAAGCACTTCTATACTCCCTTACGAATTGGAAGTGTTTTCTACATACTTTCACTATCATTTTTTTCTCTTTTCTTGCAATTTTTATTTTTCTTTCTCTCTTTTTTTTCTTTTCTTCACACACTCCATACATTAAAGTTCATCGGCTAGTGACTTTTGATTTCAACTTTAGTGCACCAACGGGCCCTTCCATGGTTCCACTCAAAAGCTACTCCCCAATCTCTAATCCTTACTTCTTTTAGCGACTAAGTGCCTTAGGAGGTAAAGGTTCAATCAATATCAAATTAAGAACAAAATAGAGGTATGGCTTGTAATGTGGTTGCCAAAGAAAAAGTCTATAGGCTCAAAGGGGCTAGCAACAGATTTTTTTTATTTTCTTACGTGACAATCACATCTATGATCAAGCAAGAAAATGCCTACGTCATCTCCTAGATTAGCACAACTTACAATTTCGTTTCAATTAACACACGTGGCAAGTTTTAGACTACACAGGATAGCACAGAAAATCACAAATCCTCACGCACACGTTGCACATGACTCAATCAAGATGGTTCTATTCAACTCTCAAGTTAAGCAAGCACAATTAAATGAGAAATATAAGCAACATTGGACTATGTGGTATACAAGTCAAGCAACTGAGAAAAAGCTTCACAAAATAGACTATTTAATTTACTTAGGCTTCACAATTCAAACCAAATACACGGAAAGCCAGAATGTATGTCATAGCGTAATGTGCCAGCATCAACCATATCAATGCGTATTTTAGAGCGACTCAGTTTCTTCCTAAACTACTCCTAAAAAAAATAAAGTACCCGGTTCGAGCTACACCCTTGGAAAAGAACCGACGCCCAAAGAAAAACCAAGGGATACTACCTAACTATCTTTAAAAAAAATCTTTTGGTATTTTTTATCGGACTTTATCCCTCAAAAAAATTGTCCAAAAGATCCATTGTCGGGAAAAGTCTGAACTTTTTCTAATTTTGTTTTTCAATTTTCGTTTTTTTATACATAGACTATGTCTACTACTAGTTCTAAAAGAAAAACTAAATAAAAAAATAGTTTTATACAATTACAGTTCAGAAAGTAGTTTCCCCACCCTACACTTATTTTATGCATAGTTCTCGGTGTATGATCATAGAGAAAAATATTAAAACAAGGGTGAGAAATACTCCCTGAGGCCTTCTCGGGCCTAGCTCGGACATGATCCTCAATATTAAGGGTCGGGACGACCCCACACTTAAGCTCAAACATTCTCCTCCGCTTCAACTTCGGGTACTCAGACTTCCCCTACTCTACAAAAAAAAAACAACACGAAACTTGACACTATATAGAAAAAATAAAACATAAAAAAATTAAAATACAGGCTGGGTTGCCTCCCAACAAACGCTTGATTTAACGTCACGGCACGACGCTATCACTTTTACCACTTTTTTCTTCCACTTTGAAGATATGAATTGCGCCCCCAATATTGCATCAATTTTTCTGTCACACTCTTGGGGTGGTGGTGTGAATACATAAAAACCAAATAAATAATATCGCATCTTACACTTCTTGGCTTTTAAGTGAGGGATGTCGTTTTGTCTCCTTGGCATCACAAATTTCAGAATATAAACACTTTGTTCCTCATCTATTGGCTCCTCCATATGCTTGAATGGATCAATTCCCATGTCACCAATCAAACACAATGTTGAAAAGTGTTTAGAATGAGGTCCAATACGCTCCAACTCCAAAATTGCATTATTTTTGACATCCTCAATTTTGCACTCTTCGTCAACCTTGGCATCATTAATAATATTTTGGTCGAATTGTTGAAATTCCTCTTTCCGCTCCACAAGCTGGCCAATATCTACGACAATTGGTTGTAGGGCATCAGGCGCCTCAACCTTCTTATTTAATTGAGCATGCAAGTCATGGATACTGAGCCAAATTGGTCTATCTCTTGCCTGAGCTCAGTTCTTCCTACTATCAGTTGTTCTGTCATATTTGAAAGACCATTGTCGCACCTCCTTTTTACCGCGCCCGCGGGGCGCGTGGGGAGTTTTCTCCAATTGAAGGACAGTCGAAACGGGATTTATTTAATCATTTAAGAGTCGCCACCTGAGAATTTTAAGGCATCCCAAGTCACCAATTTTAATCCCTGAATCGAGGAGAATATGACTCTGTTTATTATTCTGCGAACCAGAAATCCTGAGTAAGGAATTCTGTTAATCCGGAAGAAGGTGTTAGGCATTTCCGAATTTCGTGGTTCTAGCACGGTCGCTTAACTGTTTTTATTATTGGCTTAATTATCTTGATTTTTATTAAATATATTGATGATTTTACTACCGCTTATACTTATTGTGATTGAGGACCCTTCTTTGATTCGAATTACGCGTATGTATATTCGTGTTATAAATTTAAAAATGCGGAATTGTGTCACGCGTACGTGTACACAATAACTTTTGATAATATATTTATTAAGCAATCATTTTTTTTTTCGAGATTGTGCTGAATCAAGAATATTTGTTTTTTCTTAAATATTGAACCGCACATCGCGGATTTTTATGAAATTAATTTAACTCCTTTGGAAAAATCCTTTTATTAAATATTTGCTCGAAATTGCGCGTACGCATAATCCGAATTTTGCTTTTTAAAAATATAATCAGGGTACGCGAACGTATCCCTAATTGCGCGAAATATTTGCAATGATATTAGGGATTTTTCCATAAATTGTTTATTATATTATGAGAAATCTTCATTTAAGATATCCTTTAATTCTTGGAAAAGAATCCACAATTTATTAAATGTTGCCCATTGATTATAATTTCCGAATATAAATTATATTCATTCCAACTATTCAAATTCAAAGGACAGAATAAAAATATGATTAATACTATCTTTAAAACAAATATGACATATATATATATGCCAAAGAATAAATTGCATATGAAACTGAAAATATATTAATATTATCTTTAAAACAAATATGACATATATATATATATATATGCCAAAGAATAAATTGCATATGAAACTGAAAATGAATGATTCATAAAGGAAAGAAATATTTTCCAAGAATTTTTATTATTTACTTAATGCAATTTCTATTTTTTTTTACCATTGATTTAAAGTGTTGCAATCTGTACATGTACATCTCAACTTATTCTCATATATTCGTTTTTAATCGAATAGGCAAAATTATTATAATTGATTCTGCTTATGGTTAAATGTAAATGTATATATAATCAACCCTTGTTACTAACTTTCACATTATAACCTCCTAGGCCATTTGTTATTTTAAAAAAGAGAACAAATCTACCTAATTGACTTAATAAAGTAATATTGCCTACCACATTATTCATCCTGTTTCGACGTTTGCAAACATAATGGAGGATAATAATGCAACTTCCAACTATTGGTGTTAACCATAATCATTATTATGCCATATATGAATTAAGTACAATCAATCATCGTCTAGCCTTAATCCACAACCAAACAATCGAAATACACTAACCACTCATTTCTTTATATTCCCGGACTACTTTATACCTGTCTAACAATGTCGTAAGACTTAATTAATAACCAACCTCATGCCATATTCCCTATCTTAACAATTCAACCATAACTATACCTTAATGAAATTCTGGAATAGATGAAATTATTACAATACTTGTATGAATTTCAAAGGAAAATGATCAACTGATAATTAACATGTCCAGCATACCTCTATATGAAATAACATGAAACAAAACTGAAATTTATAATAACAAACTTAGATAAATGAAAAAATAGAACTGCAACTCAAACTTCATTGATTTATCATGCCGAATCTCTTTCCAACATAGAATTTAAGAAGATATGTACCTGGAAATGGAGGTATAAGGAGTAAATTTCAGCAGTAGCAGCAGTAACAAATTCAACAGAATAGCAGTATTTCCACAGATTTGAGCGATAATACGACCCGAGGAAACCAGATGCACAATACAGTATTTTAAAAGACACTTCAGATTTTAACTGAACAGTGGAATCACATAAAGTTGAACAGATTCAACAAAAGAACAACATTTCAGATTTCAGTTTCTTTTTAGTTTCAAATTCCCATTTTTTCTGATTTTCTGTTTCTGCTGCTGTATCTGTGTGTGAGTGTGTATGTGAGTGTTCTATTTTCTGTTTCCTTTACTATTTTTCTTTCTTCTCAGATTTCTATTTTTCTCTCAAAATCTGCCTTTTCAGATTTTTTTTCTCCTCCCAAAATCTCTTAAAGTCTGCCCCTTTTAAGCTGTCCAGCTCCCTGTATTTATACAGGGCTGGTCTTTATCTTTTTAAGTGCTTCTTGGACCCCCTTCTTCTTTTAAAATCAAAAAGTTTCATTAAAACTGCTTTTGAATAAATTAAATGATCCTATCCTGATTTTAAGCAGCCCCATTACCCTTTGTTCCCCATGAGTATCATTAACTAATAGCCATTAACATACCACTTTCAGCCCTCTATTATTATCAAATTACCCTACTGCTTTTATCCCAGAAATACTACTGTGATCACTATTATTACTGCCTTAAATGCAAAATCGTAACAGAATTTACAAAACAGATTTAAAAATCTGTTCAAACTTAATTATCAACCTGATTTAACACAGCTATAACCAATTCTCTTAGGTTCTGGACTGAATCCTAAGAATGTAAACATTCTATCACAATTACATCTAATCATCATTTGTAAACTTGAACTCAAACTTGACAATATTACACTGAGTTCAGCATAATAATGCAAACTGAACTTATAATTGAACTAAGATCAAACATACACAGGAGCATTGTCAATATACTGACAATGCCCTGTTCAGAAAACAACATATACAGCATACATTTGAATTCACTGATTCACAAACAAACATGATTTAATTGACGAGTATTAATCAGTTGACTATTTACAACATTTGTCAATAATTAGTCTAAACAATAGAAGCAGACTGTTTCAGTCAACATTTTCAGAAATGAAAATTCGTAATATAACTAATCGACGAACTTAATCGAGTCGATTACACACATTGTAAACAATCACAACCAACAGAAACAATTCACATTCGGATCAAGTAGATAGGTAGGAGACAGAAATGACAGAATTGATCAAAACAAATATGAAAAATCAAAAAGCTATTGACACAGACAACAATACACATAGAATACACAAAATAATAGAAAAAATACCTTTGAATCTTCAATTTTAATCCGACTCGAACTCAACTTGGATTTGGATTTTTGTTTGAAATCAAACAGACCTTAGTCGAAGTATTTTCCACTGAAAATCGATTGAACCTCAATCTTTACTTAATCTAAACAGAATCCGAAAGTTTGGTATTTTTAGGGTTCTTAAAAATTTGATTTGGGATTTAACCATTTCTGGTTAGATCCGAGAAGAACCAAACATGATACATGGGTGAGGGTAGCCTAGGGGTCATTTGGTGTTAGTTTGAAACGGATCTGAGTTTGTTCTTGTTTGGTCCGAATCTTCAAAAGAAGATTCGAGAAGTTCAGAACTGATTCGAGCCAAACAAACAACAGATCCATACTCAGGATGACTAGGGGAAGCTATGGTGTTAACTAGGTTCTGTTTGGTTTAGATCTGAACTTGGCTCGAATCTTCAAATGAAGATTCGAGAACCTTCAGGGAGATTCGAACCAAGCAGATAACATATTTGGATAGAGGAGGTTCAGGGGGTTCTGGGGTGTTATTTTGGTGACCGGCGGCGTTGATGTCGCCGGGTTTCAGGCGAAGGGGAATAAGGGCGGCTAGGGTTAGGGGCCTGTTTGGGAAGACGATGAACAGGAGAGGATGGGGGGGTGTTTAGTTAGGGGCCGGGGTAAGGGTTTGGGACTTATATAGGGGTGGGGTGGATTGATATCGTCCGTCCGATCAAGCAAGATGAAGGGCCAGGATTAATTCATTAAACCAAACGACGTCGTTTGGTTTAAAGTTGGGGTCGGACTGAATCGGGTTAATGGATCGGGTAAGGGTCTTGGGTTAGGGTGATGAAATCTTGGCCGTTGGTTGGATTTAATCCAACGGCCCTTGATGAGAGGTGACCAAACGACGTCGTTTGGTTCTGGCTTTGAATTGGACCGGACAGGCTGTTTGGATTGGGCTGACAGGGGGGGTAAATTGATTTGGGCCTGGATTTTAATCCAGGTCCAATCTTTACAACTTGTATATTTTTTATTTATTGATTTTATTAATTAATAAAATCCTAATTAAAAATAAAAACAAAATTATCATTACAATAATATTAACTATAATATAATTTTAACTTCACAAAAAATATATTAATTACTCTATAACAATTATTTAACACATAGACAAAACATCAATCACACAGTGAAACATTTGAAATAGAACCAATGCATATTTTTGTGATTTTATTTAAATTATCTTTTAAATGCATAATTAAATCCTATATGCATGCAATATGTATTTTATTTTATTTTCATTTTATTAAGACATAGTAAACATTTACGGATATAACACAATTATTTAGCATCACGCAAAATTCAAAAATTACACAGTAAAAGAAATTTATTTTATTTTTTGATTTATTTTGGAGTAGTTTTCGTAAGGCAAAAATCACGTGCTCACAGCTGCCCCTCTTTGTGCGGAAACTCGAAGAGTTTTCGTGCAAAGATAAAGTGAGCGGATACGAGCGATTTTTGCCCGTTCGAATACTTTGTGGGAAGCATTTTTAGAAAGATTTGACCGAACCTCTGCTTCAAAGGTTTCCTACATATCCTTGGCTATAAAGGAATCAGGTCAATGTAGTTCGGGAATTTTGGGTAGCTGGGACTACCGTGGGACTGTGATGTTACTGCTGCTTCGTGCTGTTTTTACTGCTTGCTGACCTCCTTATTACACCTTACTTTAAAGGAAATACAAAAATTAAACTAGATTATGGTACAGGAATTATAAAAATCTTATCTAGATCATGCCCTTGTATTTCTTGTTGTCTTGATATCTTGGTGACTCTTGGGCATTTGGCTTATTCCGTATTCCTTTCATTGTGTCCCGTATTTTCTTTTGGGACTCTTGTTGTTTCTTGCTGGGGATTCTGTTGGACTCCTCTGCTTTGTTGATTCTAAGTGTGCTTCTTTTTCATATGAGTGGGCTTTTGATTTCAACATTTCGATTTCATTCCCTCGTTCTTCAGGTGGGTGCCTTGACTGCTTCTTTTCTTTCTTCATCCTCATTCTCCAGGTGGACGCCTGACTTCTTTAATTTCTTTATCCTTATTCTCCAGGTGGACGCCTGACTTCTTTTTAATTCTTTATCCTCGTTCTCCAGGTGGACGCCTGACTTCTTTAATTCTTTATCCTCATTCTCCAGGTGGACGCCTGACTTCTTTTTATCTCATCCTCATTCTCCAGGTGGACGCCTGACTTCTTTAATTCTCTGTCCTCATTCTCCAGGTGGACGCCTGATTTCTTCAATTTCTCATCCTCATTCTCCAGGTGGACGCCTGACTTCTTTAATTTCTTTATCCTCATTCTCCAGGTGGACGCCTGACTTCTTTTTATCTTCTTCATCCTCATTCTCCAGGTGGACGCCTGACTTCTTCAATTCTTCATCCTCATTCTCCAGGTGGACGCCTGACTTCTTTAATTCTCATCCTCATTCTCCAGGTGGACGCCTGACTTCTTCTTTTCTTTATCCTCATTCTCCAGGTGGACGCCTGACTTCTTCTTTTCTTCATCCTCATTCTCCAGGTGGACGCCTGATTTTTTAATTATTTATCCTCATTCTCCAGGTGGACGCCTGACTTCTTCAATTCTTCATCCTCATTCTCCAGGTGGACGCCTGACTTCTTCTTTTCTTGCTGGGGATTCTGTTGGACTCCTATGCTTTGTTGATTCTAAGTGTGCTTCTTTTTCATATGAGTGGGCTTTTGATTTCAACATTTCGATTTCATTCCCTCGTTCTTCAGGTGGGTGCCTTGACTGCTTCTTTTCTTTCTTCATCCTCATTCTCCAGGTGGACGCCTGACTTCTTTAATTTCTTTATCCTTATTCTCCAGGTGGACGCCTGACTTCTTTTTAATTCTTTATCCTCGTTCTCCAGGTGGACGCCTGACTTCTTTAATTCTTTATCCTCATTCTCCAGGTGGACGCCTGACTTCTTTTTATCTCATCCTCATTCTCCAGGTGGACGCCTGATTTCTTTAATTCTCTGTCCTCATTCTCCAGGTGGACGCCTGACTTCTTCAATTCTTTCATCCTCATTCTCCAGGTGGACGCCTGACTTCTTTAATTCTCATCCTCATTCTCCAGGTGGACGCCTGACTTCTTCTTTTCTTTATCCTCATTCTCCAGGTGGACGCCTGACTTCTTCAATTCTTCATCCTCATTCTCCAGGTGGACGCCTGACTTCTTTAATTTCTTTATCCTCATTCTCCAGGTGGACGCCTGACTTCTTTAATTCTCATCCTCATTCTCCAGGTGGACGCCTGACTTCTTCTTTTCTTTATCCTCATTTTCCAGGTGGACGCCTGACTTCTTTAATTCTCATCCTCATTCTCCAGGTGGACGTCTGACTTCTTTAATTTCTTTATCCTCATTCTCCAGGTGGACGCCTGACTTCTTTAATTTCTTTATCCTTATTCTCCAGGTGGACGCCTGACTTCTTTTTAATTCTTTATCCTCATTCTCCAGGTGGACGCCTGACTTCTTTTTATCTTCTTCATCCTCATTCTCCAGGTGGATGCCTGATTTTTTAATTATTTATCCTCATTCTCCAGGTGGACGCCTGACTTCTTTAATTCTCTGTCCTCATTGTCCAGGTGGACGCCTGATTTCTTCAATTTCTCATCCTCATTCTCCAGGTGGATGCCTGACTTCTTTAATTTCTTTATCCTCATTCTCCAGGTGGACGCTTGACTTCTTTTTTACCAGGTATTTCCTGACACAGATATTGTATTTGCCCCTGTTTTTAAATCAAAGAAAACTTTGTTAGTTTAAAGCAGGGTGGTTAATTGGGGCATTCTTGCCGATGGTGAGGCTTCTCTTCGTCTCTCTTTATTGCCTTGGAATGGTTGAAAAGATTGTTTTGTTCTTGTAATTGATCCTTGACTATAGGATTCCCTTCTGTATGTTTTCCTTCAAACCCTTTTAACTGTAGTCATATGTCCCTTCTGACTTTGTTGATCCACTTTCGATTTCACCTTTCTTATACTCATATCTTTTATCTCCCACCTTTCGTGGCCGTATTTTGTAACCTTGAATCTTGGTAGTATACCTTGACATTCCTTCTTATTTGTTTGGAATAAAACTTATTTCAAAGCTTTTAGAAAAGTAAGATTATTAGTGACGAAACACGTTGATTTCGACAATTATAGAATGAAAAGAAAAATCCAATTTTGGATGACTGTTGGAGCAAAAATGAAAACTTATCTGATTGGAGTTACTGGCACCAATGATCATGGTATGCATTTCGGATTAATCAACCCAGTCTTTTAATCAATCTCCTTTCAATTGTCTCTTTTTTGTTTTTGCCAAAACTTCCATAACCCAACTTCATTTTTCATTTCACAGACCTGTTGGACTTGCAATGTCTTAAAGAGTTTTCACTGATAAACTTTCCTCATTTGTTCATTTTTTTCACTTCCTTTTCGCCTTATGGTGCCTACGAAGGTTTTCACCAATAAGACTCTCTCATTTCACTTTTCTCTAAACTTCCGTCGCCTTATGGTGTCCGTGTGGGTTTTCACCTATAAGACTCTCTCATTTTTACTTTCTTTTCTTGTTTGTACCCGAGTGTTATGAACTATCTTCATTTGCTTGCCTCAACATTTTTCTAAGATTGATCAAAAGGTATTTTTGGTATGGGGTTAGAAATGGAAAAGGTATTTAAAAGCTAAATAGCTTTGGTATGGGTTTAAAATTACAACTCTTGGAATCTTTTCTTATTTCCAATACAATTTCTGCCCCAGTTTCTTGATTGGGGTCTCTTAATGTTTCTTTTTGTGTACATTGTGCATGTTGTGCACCCTATGACCGAGCTGTGAAGCGCCTACGTATCCTTCTTTGAGGAATCAGGTCAAACGTAGTTCACCGGATGATAGTGATTTTTTTTATTATATTATTTTTTTTATTGATTCCAAGAGAGGGTAGGAAAGAAACAAGTATGGCTCAAAGGGGAAACAAATGGTATAGTGTTTGGATAGCAGAATAAATTGCCTTTGTCATTCCAATCTTCGAAATAATGCTAAATACAAACACTCAAAAAGTTATGCATAATATCTCTTTACCGCGTCAGAATTGATCGCCATATCTATGCATTTGCCTTCAATGTCTGTTAAACATAGTGCACCATTCGATAATACTCTGGTCACAATGAATGGTCCTTGCCAATTCGGGGCAAATTTGCCCTTTGCTTCAACCTGATGTGGAAGAATACGTTTCAGCACATGCTGACCTACTTCAAACTTCTGAGGACGCACCTTTTTGTTGTATGCTCTTTCTATTCTTATTTGATATAATTGACCGTGGCATACTGCGGTCAATCGTTTTTCATCAATCAAGTTTAACTGTTCCAGACGGGTTTTGACCCATTCATCATCATCAATCTTTGCTTCGGCGATGATCCGAAGGGAAGGAATTTCAACTTCTGCAGGAATTACTGCTTCAGTGCCATATACCAACAAATAAGGAGTTGCTCCTACTGAAGTGCAAACAGTAGTGCGGTATCCCAATAACGCAAATGGTAATTTTTCATGCCATTGTTTTGAACCTTCTATCATTTTCCGAAGTATCTTCTTTATGTTTTTGTTGGCTGCTTCTACTGCTCCATTCGCCTTGGGCCGATATGGGGTAGAGTTGCGATGTGTAATCTTAAACTGTTGACATACTTCCTTCATTAGGTTTCTATTAAGATTAGCACCGTTATCTGTGATGATCACCTTCGGGATTCCGAATCGACATATGATATTTGAGTGGACAAAATCGACCACAACTTTCTTGGTTACTGATTTGAATGTCTTGGCCTCAACCCATTTGGTAAAATAATCAATAGCTACCAGAATGAACCTGTGCCCATTGGATGCTGCCGGCTCAATTGGTCCAATCACATCCATGCCCCAGGCAACGAAGGGCCATGGTGCCGACATTGTGTGCAACTCGGATGGTGGAGAATGAATCAAATCTCCGTGTATTTGGCATTGATGACACTTGCGCACAAAACTGATACAATCTCGCTCCATGGCAAGCCAATAGTAACCAGCTCGGAGGATTTTCTTTGCCAACACATATCCACTCATGTGGGGTCCGCAAACTCCTGAATGTACTTCAAACATGACAGCTGTAGCTTGTCTGGCATCTATGCATCTTAATAATCCAAGATCTGGTGTTCTTTTATACAAAACTCCTCCGCTTAAAAAGAATCCATTTGCTAATCGCCTAATGGTCCTCTTTTGATCTCTTGTGGCTTGTGCGGGATATATCCCCATTCTGATATACTCCTTGATGTCGTGGAACCATGGTTCACCATCAAATTTTTCTTCAACCATATTGCAATAAGCGTGTTGATCGTGGACTTGAATATGTATTGGATCTACATAAGCTTTGTCCGGATGGTGCAACATTGATGCTAGGGTAGCCAATGCATCGGCAACCTCATTATGGATTCTTGGAATATGTTGGAATTCCACTGATTGAAACCGCTGACAAAGATCATGTAGACATTGCCGGTATGGGATGAGCTTTAAGTCTCGGGTCTCCCATTCTCCTTGAATTTGATGTACCAAAAGATCCGAATCTCCCATGACTAAGATTTCTCGGATACCCATGTCTGCAGCTAGCCTTAACCCAAAAATGCAAGCTTCATATTCATCCATATTATTGGTGCAATAAAATCGTAATTGAGCCGTAACAGGATAGTGATTACCTGTTTTAGAAATAATTACAGCTCCTATTCCGACTCCTTTCATGTTAGCGGCTCCATCAAAGAAAAGTTTCCAGCCAGGTTTTTCAATTTGTTCCACCTCGTCGATATGCATTGTTTCTTCGTCAGGAAAATAAGTCTTCAACGGCTCATATTCCTCATCGACCGGGTTTTCGGCTAAATGATCGGCCAGTGCTTGAGCCTTCATTGCAGTTCGAGTCACATAGATGATGTCGAATTCTATGAGAAATATCTGCCACTTTGCAAGTCTTCCCGTTAGCATAGGCTTTTGAAAAATGTATTTCAATGGATCCAACCGAGAAATGAGGTAAGTAGTGTAGGATGACAAATAGTGTTTCAATTTTTGAGCTACCCAGGTTAGGGCGCAACATGTCTTTTCCAGATGAGTATACTTAACCTCATAAGCTGTGAACTTCTTGCTAAGGTAGTAGATAGCCTGTTCTTTTCTGCCAGTGAGGTCATGTTGTCCCAATACGCAACCAAATGAATTTTCCAAAACTGTTAAGTAAAGAATCAAAGGTCTCCCTAGCTCTGGCGGGACCAACACGGGTGGGTTTGACAAGTACCCTTTTATTTTATCGAACGCTTCTTGACACTCATTGGTCCATTTGACTGCAGCATCCTTCTTTAACAATTTGAAAATTGGCTCACAAGTCGTTGTGAGCTGAGCAATAAACCTGCTGATGTAATTTAACCTTCCCAATAAACTCATTACTTTAGTTTTGTTCCTGGGAGGTGGCAATTCTTGGATGGCTTTGATTTTTGATGGTTCTAGCTCGATGCCTCGTCGACTGACTATGAATCCCAACAATCTTCCAGACGGAACTCCAAATGCACACTTGGCAGGGTTAAGCTTGAGGTTGTACCTGCGAAGTCTTAAGAAGAACTTCCTCAAATCCCCAACGTGGTCGGCCTGATGCTTTGATTTTATGATCACATCGTCCACGTACACCTCAATTTCCTTGTGTATCATATCATGAAACACTGTGGTCATTGCTCTCATATAGGTTGCTCCGGCGTTCTTCAAACCGAATGGCATTACCCGGTAGCAATAAGTTCCCCATGGTGTGATGAATGCCGTCTTTTCTGTATCTTCTTCATCCATTAGAATTTGATGATACCCGGCATAACAATCCACGAAAGACCCTATATCATGCTTGGCACAATTGTCGATCAAAATATGGATATTGGGTAATGGGAAATTATCCTTTGGACTTGCTTTGTTGAGATTGCGATAGTCGACGCATACTCTAATTTTGCCGTCTTTCTTTGGCACAGGAACGACATTAGCCAACCAAACAGGATATCGAGTGACTCTAATGACCTTTGCATCCAATTGTTTGGTGATTTCTTCCTTAATTCTCATACTCATATCAGGCTTGAATTTTCTTAGCCTCTGTTTGACAGGAGGCACCGTTGGATCGGTGGGCAATTTGTGGACCACTAAATCAGTGCTCAATCCCGGCATGTCGTCATATGACCATGCAAAAACATCTTTGAATTCTATGAGTGCTTTAATTAACTCTTCTCGGATCTTTGGTTCGAGATGGACAGTTATTTTAGTTTCCCGGACATTACTCGTGTCCCCTATATTGACGTCCTCGGTATCACTCAAGTTAGGTTTGATTTTTTCCTCAAAGTGAATTAACTCTTTACTAACTCTTCAAAAACCTCATCTTCATCATATTCTGATTCATAATCACAATATATTTCTTGAATTAATATTTCGTAACCAGATTGATTTTTAAGACTGGGTTGAAGATTCCTCATGCATGCCATATCACTAGAGCCAGCGTAAAAGGAACTGTATAGAAAAGAAGAAAAAGAAAAAAAAGCTATTAGGAATGATAATAAAAAGGAAACTGCTTTTTATTGGATGATGAAAGATAACAAAGTTTTGCACATTTCAAACCAACTGTAAGATAAACTTTGAGATTACAACCTTGAAATAACCCAAACAAACTGAAAGAAAATCAAAATAAACTACCAAGACTCCTTTCGAATTGGGAGAGAAGTGGCTTTCTAATTATTGAGCTTTGTTTCTGGCCCAACAAATTGAACTTCTGCGTTGCTACACCCTTCTCCGCCTTCCAACATATTCACATCACTAAACAATTTCTCAAACCTTTCAATTAATTCCTTCTCAGGATTGACCTGGGATTTAGGAATTGTTGTTATCGGGCAATTTTTAGCACCGGTCTTGACAAAAGACTTTGACAGATGTGGGACTGGTTTTGGAAGAATCCATGTTTGGTGTTTCAGCTTCCTAGCCCTTGTCACGTCATTGGCAGTGGGTATGAACCCTAAACCGAAGGTTCCCCAGTTCTCGGGGAGAGATACTGGTTGTACAATTTCTTGCAGAGATAAGCCCAGACCTTTGCCGGGTATAAAGCCATTCTTTATCATTTCATAAGCTACCATGACTGATGCAGAGGATATCCTTGGATTCAGAAGGTATTTCCCTTCTGGAATTTTCTCTACTGACACCGTGTCGGACACTTGGTATACCCATGGTCCTTGGTCAATTTTTGTTCCCTCGACCGGTACAATGGTACTGTTGTGAGCATTTAAACTTTCTTCTCCATGCACGGCTATTTCTTGATGATCCCATTCAAACTTGACAGCCTGATGTAGTGTTGACGGGACTGTTTTAGCAGCGTGGATCCATGGTCGACCCAATAACAAGTTGTAAGAAATAGATATGTCCAACACTTGGAATTCCATTGTGAATTCAACTGGCCCTATTGTTAGTTCCAATACTATGTCGCCAAATGAATCTCTACTTCCACCGTCAAACCCTCGTACGCAGATACTATTCTTCTGGATCCTCTCCTCTTTAATCTTTAATTTGTTTAAAGTGGAGAGAGGGCATATATTTGCACTTGACCCATTGTCAACCAATACCCGGGTCACTATGGAGTTTTCACATTTTACGGTGAGGTAAAGAGCTCTGTTGTGCTCGGTACCTTCCACAGGTAATTCATCATCAACAAATGTAATTCTGTTTGTCTCAAAGATTCTGTTGGCTATTTTTCCCAAATGATTTACAGAGATCTTTTCAGGAACATGAGCTTCATTCAGGATTTTCATCAACGCCAGACGGTGTTCCTCTGAATGGATCAGTAATGATAACAATGAAATTTGAGCGGGGGTCTTCTTTAATTGATCCACAACAGAATAATCATGGAGTTTCATCTATCTTAAAAACTCCTCCGCCTCTTCCTCCGTCACAGCTTTGTTTGTTGGCATTGGATTGTTTTTAGTTTTTCTCAGCTCTTCGGGAGTAAAACATCTTCCCGAATGAGTCAAGCCTTGCACCTCACACACTTCTTCCTTGATTTCTTTGCCCTTGTTCATTACAGTCACCCGTTCATAGTTCCATGGGATGGCTTTGTTGTTGATGATCGGCAGCTGGATTACAGGTGCAATAATAACCCGATCTGTACGTGCTCCTTCCACGAATACAATGGGTTTGTTAGCAACCCCTGGTACTACCACTTTCGGCCTTTCTTGTTTTGCGGCAACTTTGCTCGATGATGCCTCATCGACTATTATAGACGGTTCATCACCATTTTTGTTCTGCTTAGACACCGGCTTCTCCTCCATTAACTGCTTATATGGCTTGGTTTCATGAGTCTTGATCATCATGACAGTTTGTGACGGCTTCTTTGTCTCTCCATCAGCTTGTATGATTTCTATCATGTTAGCCTCTTGATGGGCTGGCATTGGATTTCTATTGATATTTGGAGCTTCGGGGGTTTCAACCTCGATTTTATTAGTATCAATCAGCTCTTGTATTGCATTTTTCAAATGCCAACATTTCTCCGTATCATGGCCTGGCGCACCGGAGCAATATTCACAGCTAATGGTGTAATCCAGATTCTTTGGTGGAGGATTGGGTAGTTTGGATTGTATTGGTCTCAGCATGTCTAGCTGTCTCAGCCTGTGGAACAGACTAGTGTAAGACTCTCCCAATGGAGAGTAAGTTTTCTTTTTCTGTTCCCTTTCTCCCCTGAATGCTGGCCTAGGCCTGAAACTTGGTCCGGGATAGGCTCGTGGGTAAGTATTTGGTGTGACAGGAGCACGCCAATTGGTGTGAACAGGTGGCTGATTGTATGCTTGAGCATGGTTAATGGAAAATTGAGGTTCTGAAGGGTGATAGTAGTTTTGGGATGAATCATGGTGGTAAGCTGATTGGCGAGGTCGTTGTTGATTGTAGTAAAGCGGTGAACCTCTGGGTCCAGGCCAAATTCCTGAGTCAACTACCGCCGCTTCCTCCCTCTTCTTTCTGCCGATTCCTCCTACCCCGCCTTGAATAGCTTGAGTAGTTGCCTTAATTGCTGAATAGCTCATAATTTTATTTGTTTTGAGGCCTTCTTCCACCATACCTCCCATCTTCACTACTTCGTTGAATGATTTCCCAACCGCTGAAACCAAATGGGCATAGTAAGTCGGTTCCAAGGCTTGTAGGAAGTAGTCTACCATTTCGCTCTCCTTCATAGGAGGATCCACTCTTGCTGCCTGTTCTCTCCACCGAAAACCATACTCTCTGAAACTCTCATTGTGTTTCTTCTCAAATTTGGTCAAAGATAATCGATCTGGGATGATTTCCAGATTGTATTGGAAATGGTATGCGAATGCCTGTGCCAGGTCATCCCAGGTGTACCATCTTCCATGGTCCTGGCGTGTATACCACTCCAAAGCTGATCCGCTTAGACTTTGACTGAAGTATGCCATTAATAATTCATCCTTTCCCCCAGCTCCTCGCATCTTGCTACAGAAACCCCTTAAGTGGGCTACTGGGTCGCCGTGCCCGCTGTATAGGTCAAATTTGGGCATCTTGAAGCCAACTGGCAATTGTACATTAGGGAATAAGCATAAATCTTTGTATGCTACACTGACTTGCCCCCCTAATCCCCGCATGTCTCGGAACGATTGTTCTAGACTTTTGAGCTTCCTGAACATCTCTTCTTGTTCAGCATTTTTGGCTGGCTTGTCAATTTCGGTTGGGAGATCAAAATGAGGAGTGGCTGAATGAATTTCGGAGGCTTTGAGGGTGGGCTCTGGAGGGTAATAGTGGTTGTCCTGGGCCTGGAATGTAGGCTCACTAGGAGATTTGTGGAATGTAGCAAGGGGAGGGGCTACAAAAACAGGAGTCATAGTTGGAGGAAAGTACGGAACTGGTTTTGGAGGTGGAAACTGTGGTGTCTGGGAGGTGGTGCCTCGGTAGTGCTGGTAAATGGGGAAGTTTGGGGATAATTCAGTGGTGATATTATCCTGAGTTTGAGTCTTTGATGGAGCAGGGTTATTTGGGTAAGATGGGGGTAACTGTCCTGTAGACCAAGCTTGGTACATCTCAGCCATTTGCTGCTTGAGCTTAAACATCTCTTCTTTCATTTTTCCGACATCCATCTCTTCTATCTCCATACCTGTGTCAACATCTGGGATAGACATACTTTCGGGTATTGGTCCTTTTGATCTTGTGTGATAGTGATAATATGCCAGTATACTCTTTAGAGAAACTAACTGCTTGAATTCTGGAAATGGACAAACTTGTTAGTTTTGAGAGTTTAACACATATATAATCACACGTTGAGATGCAATGCTCCTAGACAAATAATCCCTTTCTATTATGCATTTGCTCGGCTGCTTGTGTCGTCCCAGCCTTCTTGAATTTTTTATTGTTATTCAATTTATTTTATTATATATATCTTTTATCGTGGTGGTCGAATCTTAGAGATTGCCTACGTATCATGCCTCACATGAATCAGACCTTGCGTAGTTCGGACCATAGGCAATCACTTTTATTTATTACACAAAGATGGAATTACATTTGAAAACTTTAAGAAAATGGCTTGAAAACACACACTTAAATAAAAGATACAATTCTTAACATCTCACAACGTGCCCCACTTTCCACTTTTGTTTGTCAAATATTCGATTATCTGCTGAATGTGGGGCTTGACCCGGATGGCCTCCCAGCGTTCGATACATCCTTTCCAACTCCATTGCTAGATGACGAGCAAAAGTGGGCGCATGCTCTGTAAACCTTTCATAATCTATTCCTTGGCAGTTTACATAACTTTGAGATGTGAAGACTGCCAGGTCGTGGATTTGTGCCCTAAAACCTTGGAGACGTTGGTCTTGGTCTTGCAATTGTTGCTGACGAGTGGTGGCTATATCTATGACACGGTTCTCACGATCTAGAGCTGATTCTAACAAAGCTCGGAGTCTTGCCTGCTCTAATCTTGCTTGCGCTCTTTCCCTGTCGAGGTCTGCTTGTTGGTGTTCTCTGTTGCATCTTCTTGCCTCTTCTAGTTGTGCACGAAGCTGATCTTCTGATCGCATCCAATAGTCTTTTTCCTTCTTGAATTGTGCCTTGTCTTTTTCGGATTGCCTATCTTGGCGTTCCTTGTTAGATCTGGCTTCTTCGTTTAATTGTTGGATCTTTTCTTTTGCTTTGCTCAATGCCCTTTCATTTTCCGCAAGAATGGAATCATAATCTTGAATTCTTTCAAAGAGATTGGCGATGGTTTTTTGATCCTTCCAGCTCCTCTTTGGCGTTTTAGAAACTCTTTTCATTTTTTGGAATCGAGCATGAATATTTTCATTCTCACAAGCTAGACTCTTTTTCTCGCCTTCGGCTTCTTGTTCTTGCAAATCTTTCTCCAAACTGAGGCTTCTTAGATTTTCTTTTAGGGCATGGATAGTTGCTTTGTACCCTTTTTCTTTTTCTCCCCAGATCAACCGCTCTTGGATTTTATCATTGAAGTTTTGAACATGGGGTCTTTTTGTTGGCCTTTTTAGCTCAGGTTCTGGTACATCATCCATGCGAGACCGTTTTTCGAACCACCTTGCATATCCAGGATTTATCTCACCCTTTGTAGCGTCTAGGACTTGAGTATCGCTTTTCAAGTATCGGCACCCATTCCACATCTGCTGAAGTAGAGCTTCGGGAATAGTGGCTTCTGGGTGTAATTCGATTACTTGCATACTCAAATCTTCATCATCAGGAACTATTTGATATCTCCCTAGTTGCCTTAGGACTCTTAGTGGTGCATACGGCTGAATGCTTCTCAATCCCAATAGTAGTAGATAACTATTTGAGGTTGACATATGTATTGCTTCTCTCATCGGGAGCCATCCCAGAGTCCATTCAATTTGATTTGCCGTTAAAGCCTTTAGATGAGATACCCATGCTTCTATCCCTTCTGGAGCCTGATAATTTTTTGTTCTTTCCTCATAGCTCTCAATGCAATTAGTTTTGTTTGACCCATACTGTATGATCTTGGGCTGTTGTTGGAGATGTTCAATCACCCACATTTGCAACAAAATTTTGCATCCTTCGAAGACTTTTGCTCCTGATTTGCATAAAGTCAAAGCCCGATAAATATCTGATAGAATGATGGGGACAAGGGTGTGATTTTCTTTAGTGGTGAGGATTTGCACAACTTTTGCGGTGCGAATATCAATTGTTCGCTCTTTATTTGGGAAGACCATGACTCCTAGAAAAGCCACCATGAAAGCAAATCGACGGTGCATCTGCCAAGTGTCTTTGTTTTGCTTATTAGTAAGGCCTTTCTCATGAATTTCGAACCCATCTGACTTTCCGAACCTTGAATACAAAAAGTTGAAAGAACAACATCCATTGATGACATTGCTTTTCCTGATTTGACTGCTGATGTTCAGAAGACCGAAGAATCGATGTACCGAAGGAGCCTTTGTGAATATCAAGCTTTGATTTCTTAAACTTCCGTCAAAACCAACATAGCCAGCTATCTCCTCTAATGTAGGAGTAAGCTCAAAGTCAGAGAAACGAAAAACATTGTGAACAGGATCCCAGAAAGTTACCAACGCCGTAATCAGATCATCACGAGGTTCAACTTTCATAATGTCCGTGAGATTTCCCAAATGCTTGACGACCCATTTTTGACCGTCTTCGCCTAAATCATACCACCACATTTGAAGCTGACATAGAAATTCCTCTGTACTTGTGGATGAGGGGCTTTGTGTGGTGCTCATTTTGTATCTGAAATTTAATTTTAATAAAGTCAAAATTCATTTTGGAAAATTTATACTAAAAATCATTTTCGAAATTTTTCTTTTATTTATTAAATACCTTTATTTGACAATTTAAAACTATATTTTTTTTTCGAAATTTTTAAAACAACCCATTTTATTCCTTTATGCTCACCATGATTTTATTTAAGCTGGTCAACAAACATGTTCGAGGCAAATGAATGCACATGTAGCAAGTAGGATGCATCATGATGGTCTTTTAATTTTGGGTTCATCTGTCCTAGACAGACCCAACCCCTGTGTTGAGTCTCCAAGGCCAAATGAGTATGATGCAAATATTCGTTCCTACTAGGGATCCAGTACATGGCTGAGTTATTCTAAGTGTAAAACCTTAGGTTGATTGTTCTAAACCTGGCTTACCCAAACGGACAGTTTGAGCCGAAGCGGGGGCAACGTACCGGGAGCACGAAAGTCTGCCCGGCCTAGTTACTTGTCCCAACTCCGTCTTATTTGGTACGACTCTAACAGAAAGGTGGGTCACGCGCACGTGTACACCATAAATTCAGAAGACTCAGAAAGAAGGGGATTTCGTAGCAGTTGTATATATTCACAATTCAAATAATATTAAAGCGGTAAAAAAAAAGACATTTAGCATATTAGCATATAAACAGTTGAAAATCATATAGTAAATAAAGCCAATTAACACAGATATTTAAGCTCGAATTCTTTAAACCCTGAACCAATAGTTCTGGGTTACAACAACATTAAAGTCCCCAGCAGAGTCGCCAGAGCTGTCGCACCTCCTTTTTACCGCGCCCGCGGGGAGTTTTCTCCAATTGAAGGACAGTCGAAACGGGATTTATTTAATCATTTAAGAGTCGCCACCTGGGAATTTTAAGGCGTCCCAAGTCACCAATTTTAATCCCTGAATCGAGGAGAATATGACTCTGTTTATTATTCTGCGAACCAGAAATCCTGAGTAAGGAATTCTGTTAATCCGGAAGAAGGTGTTAGGCATTTCCGAATTCCGTGGTTCTAGCACGGTCGCTTAACTATTTTTATTATTGGCTTAATTATCTTGATTTTTATTAAATATATTGATGTTACATGATTTTACTACCGCTTATTCTTATTGTGATTGAAAACCCTTCTTTGATTCGAATTACGCGTACGTATATTCGTGTTATAAATTTAAAAATGCGGAATTGTGTCACGCGTACGTGTACACAATAACTTTTGATAATATATTTATTAAGCAATCATTTTTTTTCGAGATTGTGCTGAATCAAGAATATTTGTTTTTTCTTAAATATTGAACCGCACATCGCGGATTTTTATGAAATTAATTTAACGCCTTTTGAAAAATCCTTTTATTAAATATTTGCTCGAAATTGCGCGTACGCATAATCCGAATTTTGCTTTTTAAAAATATAATCAGGGTACGCGAACGTATCCCTAATTGCGCGAAATATTTGCAATGATATTAGGGATTTTTCCATAAATTGTTTATTATATTATGAGAAATCTTCATTTAAGATATCCTTTAATTCTTGGAAAAGAATCCACAATTTATTAAATGTTGCCCATTGATTATAATTTCCGAATATAAATTATATTCATTCCAACTATTCAAATTCAAAGGACAGAATAAAAATATGATTAATACTATCTTTAAAACAAATATGACATATATATATATGCCAAAGAATATATATATTATCTTTAAAACAAATATGACATATATATATATATATATGCCAAAGAATAAATTGCATATGAAACTGAAAATGAATGATTCATAAAGGAAAGAAATATTTTCCAAGAATTTTTATTATTTACTTAATGCAATTTCTATTTTTTTTTACCATTGATTTAAAGTGTTGCAATCTGTACATGTACATCTCAACTTATTCTCATATATTCGTTTTTAATCGAATAGGCGAAATTATTATAATTGATTCTGCTTATGGTTAAACGTAAATGTATATATAATCAACCCTTGTTACTAACTTTCACATTATAACCTCCTAGGCCATTTGTTATTTTAAAAAAGAGAACAAATCTACCTAATTGACTTAATAAAGTAATATTGCCTACCACATTATTCATCCTGTTTCGACGTTTGCAAACATAATGGAGGATAATAATGCAACTTCCAACTATTGGTGTTAACCATAATCATTATTATGCCATATATGAATTAAGTACAATCAATCATCGTCTAGCCTTAATCCACAACCAAACAATCGAAATACACTAACCACTCATTTCTTTATATTCCCGGACTACTTTATACCTGTCTAACAATGTCGTAAGACTTAATTAATAACCAACCTCATGCCATATTCCCTATCTTAACAATTCAACCATAACTATACCTTAATGAAATTCTGGAATAGATGAAATTATTACAATACTTGTATGAATTTCAAAGGAAAATGATCAATTGATAATTAACATGTCCAACATACCTCTATATGAAATAACATGAAACAAAACTGAAATTTATAATAACAAACATAGATAAATGAAAAAATAGAACTGCAACTCAAACTTCATTGATTTATCATGCCGAATCTCTTTCCAACATAGAATTTAAGAAGATATGTACCTGGAAATGGAGGTATAAGGAGTAAATTTCAGCAGTAGCAGCAGTAACAAATTCAACAGAATAGCAGTATTTCCACAGATTTGAGCGATAATACGACCCGAGGAAACCAGATGCACAATACATTATAAAGACACTTCAGATTTTAACTAAACAGTGGACTCACATAAAGTTGAACAGATTCAACAAAAGAACAACATTTCAGATTTCAGTTTCTTTTTAGTTTCAAATTCCCATTTTTTCTGATTTTCTGTTTCTGCTGCTGTATCTGTGTGTGAGTGTGTATGTGAGTGTTCTATTTTCTGTTTCCTTTACTATTTTTCTTTCTTCTCAGATTTCTATTTTTCTCTCAAAATCTGCCTTTTCAGATTTTTTTTCTCCTCCCAAAATCTCTTAAAGTCTGCCCCTTTTAAGCTGTCCAGCTCCCTGTATTTATACAGGGCTGGTCTTTATCTTTTTAAGTGCTTCTTGGACCCCCTTCTTCTTTTAAAATCAAAAAGTTTCATTAAAACTGCTTTTGAATAAATTAAATGATCCTATCCTGATTTTAAGCAGGCCCATTACCCTTTGTTCCCCATGAGTATCATTAACTAATAGCCATTAACATACCACTTTCAGCCCTCTATTATTATCAAATTACCCTACTGCTTTTATCCCAGAAATACTACTGTGATCACTATTATTACTGCCTTAAATGCAAAATCGTAACAGAATTTACAAAACAGATTTAAAAATCTGTTCAAACTTAATTATCAACCTGATTTAACACAGCTATAACCAATTCTCTTAGGTTCTGGACTGAATCCTAAGAATGTAAACATTCTATCACAATTACATCTAATCATCATTTGTAAACTTGAACTCAAACTTGACAATATTACACTGAGTTCAGCATAATAATGCAAACTGAACTTATAATTGAACTAAGATCAAACATACACAGGAGCATTGTCAATATACTGACAATGCCCTGTTCAGAAAACAACATATACAGCATACATTTGAATTCACTGATTCACAAACAAACATGATTTAATTGACGAGTATTAATCAGTTGACTATTTACAACATTTGTCAATAATTAGTCTAAACAATAGAAGCAGACTGTTTCAGTCAACATTTTCAGAAATGAAAATTCGTAATATAACTAATCGACGAACTTAATCGAGTCGATTACACACATTGTAAACAATCACAACCAACAGAAACAATTCACATTCGGATCAAGTAGATAGGTAGGAGACAGAAATGACAGAATTGATCAAAACAAATATGAAAAATCAAAAAGCTATTGACACAGACAACAATACACGTAGAATACACAAAATAATAGAAAAAATACCTTTGAATCTTCAATTTTAATCCGACTCGAACTCAACTTGGATTTGGATTTTTGTTTGAAATCAAACAGACCTTAGTCGAAGTATTTTCCACTGAAAATACTTCGACTAAGGTCGATTGAACCTCAATCTTTACTTAATCTGAACAGAATCCGAAAGTTTGGTATTATTTTTAGGGTTCTTAAAAATTTGATTTGGGATTTAACCATTTCTGGTTAGATCCGAGAAGAACCAAACATGATACATGGGTGAGGGTAGCCTAGGGGTCATTTGGTGTTAGTTTGAAACGGATCTGAGTTTGTTCTTGTTTGGTCCGAATCTTCAAAAGAAGATTCGAGAAGTTCAGAACTGATTCGAGCCAAACAAAAATCAGATCCATACTCAGGATGACTAGGGGAAGCTATGGTGTTAACTAGGTTCTGTTTGGTTTAGATCTGAACTTGGCTCGAATCTTCAAATGAAGATTCGAGAACCTTCAGGGAGATTCGAACCAAGCAGATAACATATTTGGATAGAGGAGGTTCAGGGGGTTCTGGGGTGTTATTTTGGTGACCGGCGGCGTTGATGCCGCCGGGTTTCAGGCGAAGGGGAATAGGGGCGGCTAGGGTTAGGGGTCTGTTTGGGAAGACGATGAACAGGAGAGGATGGGGGGGTGTTTAGTTAGGGGCCGGGGTAAGGGTTTGGGACTTATATAGGGGTGGGTGGATTGATATCGTCCGTCCGATCAAGCAAGATGAAGGGCCAGGATTAATTCATTAAACCAAACGACGTCGTTTGGTTTAAAGTTGGGGTCGGACTGAATCGGGTTAATGGATCGGGTAAGGGTCTTGGGTTAGGGTGATGAAATCTTGGCCGTTGGTTGGATTTAATCCAACGGCCCTTGATGAGAGGTGACCAAACGACGTCGTTTGGTTCTGGCTTTGAATTGGACCGGACAGGCTGTTTGGATTGGGCTGACAGGGGGGGTAAATTGATTTGGGCCTGGATTTTAATCCAGGTCCAATCTTTACAACTTGTATATTTTTTATTTATTGATTTTATTAATTAATAAAATCCTAATTAAAAATAAAAACAAAATTATCATTACAATAATATTAACTATAATATAATTTTAACTTCACAAAAAATATATTAATTACTCTATAACAATTATTTAACACATAGACAAAACATCAATCACACAATGAAACATTTGAAATAGAACCAATGCATATTTTTGTGATTTTATTTAAATTATCTTTTAAATGCATAATTAAATCCTATATGCATGCAATATGTATTTTATTTTATTTTCATTTTATTAAGACATAGTAAACATTTACGGATATAACACAATTATTTAGCATCACGCAAAATTCAAAAATTACACAGTAAAAGAAATTTATTTTATTTTTTGATTTATTTTGGAGTAGTTTTCGTAAGGCAAAAATCACGTGCTCACAACCATCACGGAGAAACTCCTGAGATTTTATCAGTTGAGCTTGTTCCTCTAGCCAAGATTGGCTCACTATATATGCTTCTTCAAAATAATCTTCTTGTGGGAACTCGCTCTCTTCATCGAATTGAGATTCTTCTTGGAAATTGGCCATTAATTCGTCCATTCTAGCTTGGAGTCTTTTGATCATTAAGGCATCAAGACTTTGTTGCTCGACTATTTGCCTCATGTTCTATTGTGCGGTTATTTGCCTTATCATGTCCATAATACGAGCCACGCTTTCCATATCCTCCACTTCATTGCTCCTATCAAACTCATAAAAATTATTAGAAACATTATAATAAGAACTCTGAGAAGGATAATAAGAATTAGGACAACCATCCCAATGGCCACCTTGACAACCACACACATTACAAAAATTCCACATATCAGATTGAGATGCACAATTTTGCCCTAAGTGTGGTCATCCACAATATGGACATGGATCACCAAAATAAGAACAACCACTATTCGACCAATTCTCGTTCCAAGATGCCATATCAACAAAGATAGTAAATATTAAACTAAGAAGAAAACAAACTTGAGTAGATGAAAAGTAAAAATCTAATCTAGTAGACTAGTTAATTTCCGAGTCCCCAGCAACGGTGCCAAAAACTCGTTACTCCCAAATGCACACGCAAGTATACGTGGTCAAAAAGTAATATAGAATTGTAAGTCCAGATATCGTACCCACAGGGACTTGTGTTAACTATCAACTAAATTAAACCAAACAATTAATCTATTCAAGCGAATCCTAACGTATGAATATTTAACTAAAATTAATCTAGAGTAGAAAACAAAGAGATTAAAGAAAACAAGTTGGCGAATTATAGAGACGAATTCAATGTGAGTGAATATTCTAGAGCTATGGGTTAGCTAACAATCCCATTAAGTTTTTTACTTAAATCGTCTAATTAATTTATTTGGTTTATTGGCTGACAGGGTTAATATTGCTCGTAGCCTTCTCCCGAAGTACAACTCGCCTATTCAAGCTAATCTAACGCTTATATTCCTATGGAATTAGGATTAACAAGAACTCATTAATAATTCCTGTATAGTAACCAAGCAAGGCGATTAGATATATTCCTATCCTAACCGCAAATCCGCTCCCCCTTAGAGTTAAGATCTTGCTCTACTCAATCTTATGTGCAATCTAGAATTCCCTCTTCGGAGTTCAATCCTAGATTCATAGATGGTATTCAATTGGTGATCAAGAAATCAAATAATTAAGTGCAAGATTGAATAAATAAACCAATATGATAAATAATAAGAACAATTCAAGTTTCAAACTGCAACGTTCATATAGTACCCAAAACTCTAGAACTAATAAACTATTAAATTAAAGGAAGAGAAGAGAAGAGAAGAAAAACTAGTTAGAAGCCTCCTCCAAGTGTGGTATGTGTTGCCCCACGTGAATTCTCCTCCAAAGTATGTTAGATATCCTCCAAAGTGGCGGACCCCTCCAAAAAATAGGTTTAGTCTTGCTTTTATACGTGTTGGGTAGGTCTAGGGCCGAAATAACCTTGTCTCGGGCGAAATTGGACAAATCACATCATCGGCGCCCAGCCCGGTGCCAGGCGCCCACCAGGGCGCTGCCCAAATTTGTGCATACTATTTTCAGCGCCACAGGTGGCGCCAGGCGCTTCATGTGGTTCCCAAATGGCCTCATTTTTCGATTTTATTAGTTTTAGCTCAAATCTTGCACGTTTCGCCCCCAATTGCTCCCGAATCATTCCTACAAGTAAAAACACTTCAAATTAATATAAATCATAGCATTTAACATCCCAAATTCATGAAACAAAAGTAAAATATGAGGCAATATACATCAAAATATATATACTTTAAGCTAAACATCAAGCACCAAAATGAGTCGTATGCACCACTTCAAAGGGACCTCTCCATTTTTACTTTAGCTTTCCCAGAAACATCCATAACCGAGAGTTGAATAAGAGAACACGGTCACCTTCTTTGAATTCTTTGTTCCAGATATACTTATTATGTAGGTACTTCATCTTGTCCTTATACAAGGACGATCTGGAGTAAGCATGGAACCGGAACTCATCAAGTTCATTTAATTGCTGCACCCGAAGATTGGAAGCTACATCCCACTCTAGGTTCAACTTCTTCAACCCCCACATGGCCTTATGCTCTAATTCCACCGGGAGGTAACATGCTTTCCCAAACATCAACCGATACGGAGACATACTAATTGAAGTCTTGTATGCTGTTCTATATGCCCATAAAGCATCGACAAGTATCCTTGACCAATCAGTCTGGTTTGCATTAACAGTCTTGAATAGAATACTATTGATCTCCCTTTTTTAAACCTCAACCTGTCCACTTGCCTGGGGGTGATAGGGAGTTGACACCTTGTGAGTGACACCATACTTGGAGAGTAAAGTATCAAAGGCTTTGTTACAAAAATGAGAATCCCCATCACTAATGATGGCCCTTGGCATGCCGAACCTTGTGAATATGTTTTTCTTCAAGAAAGCCACCACACTCTGTGCTTCATTGTTAGGCAAAGCCACAACTTCAACCCATTTGGAAACATAATCCACAACAACAAGAAGATAGGTGTTCCTACACGAACTCACAAATGGACCCATAAAGTCGATGCCTCATACATCAAAAATATCAATCTCAAGGATGGTGGTGAGAGGCATCTCATTCTTCTTGGAAAACCCACTGGCTCTTTTGGCAATCATCACACCGCTTAACAAGCTTACTAGCATCTTTGTACAAGGTAGGCCAATAGAATCCATAGCTTAGGACCTTTGTAGCAGTTCTCGCCCCACCATGGTGACCATCATAGGGCAAAGAATGACAAGCTTTAAGAATACCCAATTGCTTTTCTTCTGGAACACATCTTCGGATAACACTATCAGTGCAAATTTTGAAAAGATATGGCTCGTCCTAAAAATAATCCAAGCAGTCCCGTTTGAGCTTCTTCCTTTGGTTTGAAGATAACTCATTCGGGACAATTCCACTCACAAGATAGTGAGCCACATTGGCAAACCAAGGCATCCCGGCCAAATACATGAAAAGGAGTTGTTCATCCGGAAATGAATCATTTATCTCAAGGCAATCATGGGGCCTCCCCTCCTCTTCTAAGCGGGACAAGTGATCCGCCACTTGATTCTCACTCCCTTTTCGGTCTATGATTTCAAGATCAAACTCTTGTAGAAGAAGTACCCACCTCATCAATCTAGCATTTGAGTCCTTCTTACTCATCAAATAAGGAAGCTCCACGTGATCGGTGTGAATAATCACTTTGGTACCCATGAGGTATGGGCGGAACTTTTTCATAGCAAAGACAATGGCTAAGAGTTCTTTCTCGGTCACCGTATAGTTGGCTTGGGCGTTGTTCATGGTCTTACTATCATAGTAGTCCAGATGGAATATCTTGTTGATTCTTTGCCCAAATACCGCTCCTACCGCCACATTGCTAGCATCACACATGAGCTCAAATGGTAAGCTCCAATTTGGTGCAGTAATGATGGGAATGGTAGTCAACCTATACTTGAGTAGCTCAAAAGCCTTCATACAATCATCATTGAACACAAATTTTGCATCTTTATCCAACAACTTGCACAAGGGGTTCACCACCTTTGAGAAATCCTTGATGAATCGACGGTAAAACCCCGCATGCCCTAGAAAGCTCCTCACTCCTTTGATGGAAGTAGGAGGAGGGAGTTTTGATATCACTTCAATTTTTTCTTTATCCACTTCAATACCATTCTTGGAGATCTTATGGCCGAGGACAATGCCCTCCTCAACCATAAAGTGACACTTCTCCCAATTAAGCACCAAGTTTGTCTCTTCACAACATGCCAAGACTTTGTCAAGATTATTCAAACACTCATACAAACAACCCCCACAACAGAGAAATCATCCATGAAAACCCCGAGGAAGTCCTCCACCATATCCATGAATATTGCCATCATACACCGCTGAGAATTAGCTGGTCCATCACATAGACCAAATGACATCCTTACGAATGCAAATGTGCCATATGGACTAGTGAATGTGGTCTTCTCTTGGTGTTCAGGTGCAATAAGAATCTAGTTCTACCCAGAATACCCATCCAAGAAGCAATAATAAGCACGTCCAGCTAACCTATTCAACATTTGATCATGGAATGGAAGCGGAAAATGGTCTTTCCGAATCACTTTGTTGAGCTTCCTATAATCCATGCGTACCCTCCAACTGGTGACAGTTCTTGTGGGGATCAAATCATTGATGTACTTTATAATTACAGTCATGCCCCCTTCTGTGGGACATATTGTACCGGTGAAGTCCATGAACTATCAGAAATGGATTAGACAACCCCATCATCCAACCATTTTATAACCTCTTTCTTGACGACCTCTTGCATGGCCTCATTCAATCTTCTTTGATGTTCCACAGAGGGTTTGGCATCCTCCTTCAATATAATTATTTGTATGCAAAAGGCAGAGCTTATACCCTGAATATCTACCAATGTCCAACCTATTACCTTCTTCCTCCATTAGAGCACTGCAAGGGTGGCATCTACCTGCACGCCAGTTAAGCACGAGGAAAGAATAACTGGTAAAGTGTAACAAGGGCCTAAGAACTTATACCTGAGGTGTAAAGGGAAAGGCTTCAACTCCAATATGGGAGGCTCCTCGATTGAGGGCTTTGTTGGTGGAGTCTTTCGGTTCTCAAGGTCCAAGGAAAGTTTCCAGGGTTCATATGTATATGAACGCATTCCTTACAAAGCCTTGACATATTCAACCAAGACTTCCTTCCCATCCACATCATGATTCAACAATACAACTTCCAAAGGTTCTTCCACATTAATCACAGCACTGTATCCTCAACAATCACCTCGGTCACAAGATCTACAAACGAACACACTCCGTTGCTCTGCCTTATTGACTTGCAAACATGGAACACAACTTTTTCATCGTCCACCCAGAAGGTGAGCTCCCCTGCTTCCACATCAACTAAGGCCTTCCCTGTAGCTAGGAAAGGTCTCCCAAATATGATCGGCACCTTGTAGTCAACCTTACAGTCAAGTATCACAAAATCTGCGGGAAATATGGACTTGCCGACCCGAACGAGCACATCTTCAATTATCCCTAATGGCCTTTTCATTGTCCTATCCTCCATTTGCAACTTCATGGATGTGGGCCTTGGTTTCCCAATCCCCAATATCATCAAGTTAATGCTTGCCCCCAATCACACAATGCTTTGGCGAAATCGCCACTACCAATAGTGCATGGGATTGTAAAGGCACCGGGGTGTTCTAATTTTGGAGCCATGGAGTGCACAATAACACTCAATTGATGTGTCATTTTGATCGTTTCATAGTTCATTGATCTCTTTTTTGTTACCAAATCCTTCATGAACTTGGCATATCCCGGCATTTGTTCTAGAGCTTCAACCAAGGCATACTTATGGACAAACTTTTCATCATATCAATAAATTTCTTGAACAGGTTTTCATTGTTTTGTTTTGCGAGCCTTTGAGGATATGGTGGAGGAGGCCTTGGCAAAGGAGCCTTGGCTTTGGGCACTACCATTTCCGGTATGTCTATCACGTGTTCCCTAGACGGGTTCACATCATTTTGTGTCTCCTCCAAGTTGTCATCAATGTCTATCCTCACTTCATCATTCACATTCTTATCACTTACTTGCACATTATTGCTTGGATCATCATCATCTTGCACCGACACATCATCACTCACAACCTCTCTTGGATTAGAGGTAATAGCAACTCCACCTCTACCACTCCTTGTAGTCACCGCCATAGCGTGGCCCGTATTGTTCCCACCTTTCTAGTTTACTACCGTATCACTTGGTAGTGCCCCTTAGGGAGGAGTATTCAAAGCTTGAGAAATTTAGCCAAGTTGGACTTCCAAGTTGCGGATGGAAATGTTGTAGGAGGCCAATTGGGCATCGAAGTCAGCATTTTTCTTCATCATTTGCTCGAACATGGATTCAATCTGTCCCATCTCATTTGTTACATCTCGCGTTTTTGTACGTTAAAAGTTTCTTCTTCAGTTAATTGACATAGACTCGGGGATGAGATTATCTTGAGGTTAACGTATTTACGTTACTTACAACAAGTGATAAATAAGTATCATAAATGATAGATGGTACACGAATTAAAGAAAATGAGTGTCGTTGAAAGTGGCCAATTTGGGATAAAATATGGGTCGAGCGATAATACCCGATGATTATGAACGAGTACCATGCAAGGTACCATATGAACACGGTAGTGTAATGTATAAAGTATATTAAAAACAAGTAAACTTTTAAGCAATTTGTGGCAATTTTTAAATTATAGGGGTAATTGGTTAATTACCGGGTAATGGGACATTACCCAGTTAACTAATAAGTGGATAAAAATTTATAAAATACACCATCCAAAATGTGGAACAAAGCCACCATGACCAGGAATGAATCTTATTCATTTAGTCCATGTGGCCACCTAAGGTTAAAGTAATATGTAACCAAGATAAGACTTCATTATGTGTCTTATCTCATTTAGGATCAGAACTCATGAGTCATTGTTGGCATATAATTCTTAGTTCAAAAGAAACATTAGAAACAGAAGCTAATACATTCATAATTCATTTGATATATCATCTTCCTTCAAGAAGAACGTTAGCAACACAAGCTAAATTTCATTCCAAAAAAAAAGCTTCACAAAAAAGCAAAAGCTTCTAACGACAATTTGTTGGAATAGTAGCAACGTGGAATTTTGTGGTTCTAGAAAAGTACGGTGCAATCTTCACCAAGAATATTGTATGGAGTTTTTCCTACTCCAGGTATGTTAAGGTCATCCCTTCTTTCTTTTGGCATGATCCAAATTATACAGAAGAAACGAGCAAATGCATAGTTTCCATAAATTACTCTATTCATAGAAATATTAGGGGTGTCTATATTCTTGATTCCCCATGAGAATTATTATTATCTTCTGTTCATGGGTCTCAGAATAATACGCAGTTGAAAAAGTTTATCCAGAAGGAATATTGAGATTATTACGTATTTTTCATGCATTTCACCAATTTATACATGTGCATTGATCCATGACCAGATGACGTTATATACGCATATATATGTAAATATATGTATATGGGATATGGGAAAAGGTTACGGCGTTATATACGCACCACCACCTAATTAGCTGGTATATGTTGATGATGTTGCCCACAGTGGCCTAGATGATATGATACGATGCCCTCAGTGGCTTGATGATATTATGTACACCAACACCTATGCATGGCACGACATTTATATGTACATGCATGGCATAATAAATGTTTCAAAATTTACAAAGTTATTCAAATTTAAAGACGTATTTCTTTATTCCATGTTTCATCTATGTCTTTTACGTACTAATTTTCATGCCTTGCATACTCAGTACAATTTTCGTACTTATGCCTTATTTCACGGGGCCAGTGTTTCATGCCCGCAAGTGCAGGAAGGCAAGCTGACGGTCCCCCTTCTTAGGATCCCTGATCAACGAGAGTTGGCGTGCTCCACTTGATCCGGAGCTGCTTTTGATTTTGGTACGATATGTTTGTGTGTGTGTGTGTGTATATATATATACATATACATACATGGGTATGACGTGGCTCAATCCCATCTTTGTATAGTTATATTTCTATTATAAGTCTGTAGATAGTATGTCTAGTTGGATAGTATGTGGCCTTGCCGGCTTCCAGTTTTGAGATGTATAGTTATCTATAGCAGCCTTGTCGGCTCGCCCTACGTATGTCGCACGTACATGTATGTATGCCTTTTTGGGAAGATTTTCTTCATGTATATTGTTCTCATAATTCAGCAAATGTTATTCAGGTTTGTATCTTAGACACATGATTAGGGGTGTTTGACAGGTAGGCCTCGAGCACCCATTGCGGCCCATCGGTTTGGGTTGTGACAAAAGTGGTATCAGAGTCATTCCGTCCTAGGATTATCTATAGACCGTGTCTAGTAGAGTCTTATTTATGGGTGTGTTTGCACCATACTTATAGACCAGAGGCTACAGGACATATAGGATGCTATCCTCTCTTTTATCTCAGATCGTGCGATACAAGAATTCATGTTCCAAATGATATGTTATATTTTCAGCGATGCCTCCAAATTGTACGGCCGCCCAAAAGGGAAAGTCCATGGCTGGTGAGACTACTAGTCAAGTGCCACGAATTACCAGTGCTTGGGGAGAGTCTTATGGTGAGGTTCCATCTCAAACTTCACATACTCTGCCCTTTCCAGAAGAGCTCCGAGGGGCACCAGTCCCAGCGCCCGCAGCACCTCAGCCAGATACACCATGTCAGGAGATGAGAGATGCTATTTAGATATTAACCCGATTAGGGCCTAGAATAAGAGAGCGAGGTCTTCGGGTCCTTCTGGTGAGTTTCGAGGTGGTCAGAGGCAGTAGTACTCGAGGTATCCAGCCCAGCCATCGGCTAGTATGCCCCCTCAGTTTGGTGGTTGTTGTGCCCCCTTTTTGCCCTATACGGAGAGAGATCCGGGTTTCGACATTCATGGGGTGTAATAACTCACTTCCTTTTTGGAATTGCGTATTTAAAGAGTCGCCACCTAACGAGTTATGGTGCACTAGGGCACCTAAAGTGATTAATTGTTGCATTGGTTTGCATTACCAGAGATTTAGGATAAGAGCTCGAAATAACCTTGAGGGGAAGGTGTTAGGCACCCCTCGCGGTCTACAACGGTGGGTCCCGGCCGAACTTATATTCACAAATTAGTCCATTACAAATAAACGGTTGAATCAAATAGGCTGCAAGTAAAGCACGGTGGATAACTCAAATAATAAGATAAAGATTTTTTGAACAAGTTGTATAAAACAAAGTTTTAAACAGAAAAAGGAATTTTGGAAAAGGAGGAGTCCTAGGTTGGTTAGTCTATAGGATCACCCCACACAATGTCCGGTAAATACTCCTCAATGAGGGGTTACACGTGACATTAGTGCGTAGTCATCATATCCCATATCTTCTCTTCCCACCACCTTAGCGGTCATTTAAAGCGAGTGTTTGGTCAGTAATCTCTATTGTATGCTGTTACCCGTCCCTTCTTAATGGTTCTGGAGAGATTAGGACCTCTACCTATAGGTGGTTCTAGACAGACCCCTAAGGTTTTAAAGGTGAAAATACTAAGGTGACAAGCAAGAACAATTAGGACTCTTAGAAAATAAGAACAAAAGGGATGCCTTTTGTTAAACTGTATGCTAAGGCATGATGTCTAAGTGAACATACAAAAACTAGGAAGTTTATTTTATAAACTCAGAGGTAATGGCCCTATCAGTGGCCTACTAATGTTAAAGCTTGTTAGAACAACATTAAGTCATAGAAACAGTTTCAGAATTGCAAGTTTTGAAAAATGCCCTACAGGCTTGCTTATACGCGAAATGCTGATGACTACATTTTATATAGTGAAAACAAGGCAGGTTCTGAAACGAACTCTTTAATCCCAATAGGCATGCTGTCTAATGATAAAGTGAGGCAGTTTTTGAAAGAACTTGTTTAAGGAAAAATATACCATTAATCAAACTAGTTTTAAAGTGAACTGAATGTTAACCGGATTAGTTTATTTAAACTAAACTAGTTGAGACATATAGGCAGAATTTCTGCTGTTGTTCCCTATAGGCATGATATCTAATTTTAATACTGATTTTAGAGACTTGCAGGCATGATGACAAATGAAAAATATGTAAACACTTTTTATAACAGAAGCTGGATTGAATTATGTCCTATAGGCATGACATCTACTTATGAAACTGATTTAAGACCTATTGAACATGATTTCTATTAGGGCATCAATTGAGACCTATATGCATGATTTCTAAAATGGTGAGACAAACATAACAAGATGCAAAAGTCCTATAGGCATGTTTTCCACTTGGCAAGGCAATCATATCAAAATGTAAAGTCCTATAGGCATGGTTGCTACTTATAAAGGCAAAAATAATAAATTGTAAAGTCCTATAGGCATGGTTCCTACCCGTATTACCCCACAAACATGTAACTACCCACCCTTTCACTAGTTACCCCAATATTCATTTACAAATTATTATAGACCATATGAATGAATTACATAAAGAAATAAGAAAATAAAAAGTTATTCTATAGGGAGCCTACAGATAGGCCCAAGTTTCCAAATCCTACAATAGCCTCAAACGCCTCAATTCCATTGACAATGTCATAGTCTAGGTGCATCAAAGTTCCCTAAGGATCTGAAGGATCCCGGGCAGTGCTTACACCTAGACATGGTAACCAAAATGAATAAGTGCAGTGTGGAAGGGCCAGCCTCAGTATGCCAGAGTTCAGAGGGTTCTCAAGAGGATCTCAAGGCAGTACACATACTGGAGGGGAAAGAACTTATTAACTTAGGAGTAGAGTGAAAGTGCTTGACACAAGTTGAAAGGTTTTAATGGGAAAACTGTATTAAAAGGAAGTTTGTTTGAAATAATTTAGTAAAACAACAAAGACAGTTTGATAAGAGAGTGGAGTAGTAAACAAAAGTCCAAACATAACACCCTTAAGATAGGTTCATACACAGCTAGGAGTCACAGAACCAAAGCAAGTTTAGTTGTCACAAACATGGGTCAAGGGATTTAGATATACATGGGACACTTGATTGTAAACACATAACAAACAAAGGTCTTAGGAATTGGTACAGACATGCTTAGACACAACTGATCAGACATATTCATAGAACCAACAATTCTTAAGGGGTTCAATATAGGATCAATATGATTTAAGAATCAATCCTAGAATCATACAAGTTAAGGAGTGCAAACTACTTTACAAGGAGAATCATATTACAGTCCAGCTACTGCAAGATTACACAGAAGGGGTAACATGCTCATACTGATTCTAAGGAAGGGGAGTTCATAACATGCTAATCGTGTAAACATATCAACTACAAGTTTCACAGCAAAACAATAAATAGAAGCAAACTAGAAACAGGATGAACTGAAGCAATAAAAGAACCACATTGTTGTTGGAACTTGAATTGAAACTAGAACATACCAGTAAAGAAGATAATAAGTGTGAGCACGTGATTTTTGCCTTATATATGAATTATTTCCAAAAATTCAAACAAAATGATTTCTTTCATTATTTTACACTTTTGTGAACTTTGTGTTATTTTCTGTTAATTGTTTGCATTTTTATTTGTGCATTTTAATTCACATGAAAATATAAAAAAATACGCATGACATTTGCATTTAGGATCTAATTTCATATTTGAGGATTATTTAGTGGTTAAGTTGTTTTTTTACAATTTTAGGAATTAATTAACTTAATTTTGGAAATATATTAGGACTTTATTTTAATTTTTGCATTTTTATAAAATCAGAGAAAAAATATAAAAAAAAATACAAAATGAAATACAAAAAATAAATAAAGGAGATAAAAGAAAAATAATTAATTGGGCCAAATACGCAGCCCAATCGGACCAAACACACCCCAAACAAAGCCCACACCCCGTCTCAACCCGGCCTGCCCCCTCCTTAGTGAAACGACGCCGTTTAGGAGGATGTTTGATCTTGGCCGTCGATGTTTCTCAATCTAACGGTCGAGAAGTTGGGTTTTCTAACTATAGAAATGCTCGAACACACCCCTATCCCCCTTTTCCTCGTATCTCAAACCCTAAAAGAGCCGCCTCGTCTCTGCCACCACAAGCCGCCACCGGAATTCGACTTACGGCGGCGGCCGGTCTTCGATGAGCCCCAAAAACACACCCCGTGCTCTTCTCCTCCTCCCCTTTCTATATCCATGTCCGCTTTCCCTCGAAAGTCACCGTAACTCCTCGATTATGCCAAACCCAGGCGCCGCCACCACGGTGCACGGTGGCGCCACCCCCAAACCTTACCGGATTAACATCAGGGACCCTCCTCACTTCCCTCGTTCCGAGTTCATCATCAGCAACCTTCAAACCATCCCAAATCTTCTCCAATTTCACATCGAAGAAGCAGCAGAACCCTAGAATTCAAATTCTTTGATCTCTGCACATCCTTTTGAGGTTTCGAGTCGAAATCTGCTCTTGGTTCAAACCTAGGTGAGTTTCTCGTCTTTTCTTGTTATTTGAAAACTCTGTTTTTTTTATTTTTAACCAAAGCTAGAATCCTGGGAGGTCTTGTCGGTCTACTAAATGCCAAGACAAAGTCGGATGTCATCGAGGCCTTAATACCATTTTGGGACCCGACCCGCAATGTGTTTCGCTTTGGGGATTTTGAGCTTACGCCCACGCTGGAGGAAGTCGCGGGTTATGCGAGTCTGAATGGAAATCTGAGAGGTCAATATTTGCTGTCACCAAGACCGGTATCTCTGCACAAATTTTTGGATTTGCTAAACATTAGCCGGAGTGTTCAGAATGATAATTTGTCAGGAGGATGTTGCACTCTTCAGTTCATGTATCAACGTTATTGTAATCCTCGGGGTTTCGAAGAACCAAATCTGGGACTGACCCATGCTGGAAATAGGAGTAAATGGGAATCAAGACGAACCTTGGCGTTCATAACGACATTCTTGGGAATCATGTTAAGATAAGAAAATAGAGACAGGTCTTGTGGGGATGGTTGATGTTGCAATTAAAAGGGCTGATAGCACTATAGTTCCCCTGATTTTGTCAGAAATTTACCGAGCATTGACTGTGTGCAGGGAGGGAGGAAATATTTTCCAAGGTTGCAATTTATTACTTTAGTTGTGGATGCAAGAACATTTGTGCCACCGGGCAGGGTACATGAACTATGGGCTGACTGGGTTAAGCTGTATCGAAGAATTTGAAAAGCGGGTAAAGGGTGTTGCATTTCCTAAAGGTACCGAAGCTTGGCTCATACGACTGAGGTCATTGACTGCCGATCAAATTGAATGGGCATTTGGGTGGCTGCCCGTTACCGAGGTGCTATATATGTCAGCAGGAGAGTGTCATATTCTTTTAATGGGTGTTAGGAGTATCCAACCGTATGCTCCCCATCGGGTACTACGCCAACTGGGAAGGTTTCAAGTCGTCCCCAAAGATGAAGACTTGAGCAAGCACGTCATTGAGTTAAGTCCGAGAGCCACATTCCCGGAAGATAAAACTCGCAAACTGTGGAACGAATGCCGGTTCCTCGAGCCTAAGACTATGGTCCGAGATCTAGCTAAAGGTGAGGTGGACCCGAAGTATAATGCGTGGTTTGAGAAAAGGTTCCAGATTCTCCAAAGACCCGCCAAAAGAGCCCATGTCCAACAGTTTACTAATGATTCATAAGAGCAATGGGATTGGTTAGCAAAAGAAGAGAGTTACAGGGCAGAAATAGGCAAGCTAAAGCAACAGATTAGAGACATGGAATTTGAAAATAGTCTGCAAGTTGATGCCGATCAGAGAGAAAAGAGCAAATTGGCCCAAGAAAATGAGGCACTGAAAGCCCAAATCCGACAAATGAGGATAAATGCTGACAACCAACAAAGGAGTCGGTCGGATGAGCGGTTAATAAAAGGGTTGAAAAAGGAAATCAGTCAGTGCCGGGATAATTTGAAGAAATTTGAGGGTACCATAGCACAACTCCAGGCACAATGGGCAAAAAGAACAAAAGAGCGCACACAGTACTTACAGCAGATGAGAAAGGATTATGACAAGACCATTGCCAGTCTAAAAAGGAAGGTGACCGCCTTAGAGAGCGAGGCAGATAAATAAGCCAAGGCTTTTGAAACCGAAAGTGAACACTGCTATGATCTAATGGCCTTGATGGAAGATGAAATACAGTAGTTACAGAAACAACATCTACATGATTCTCGGGTTTTGCAGGCTAAAGGGGATCAGATAGAATGCCTACTCCTAGAGAAAGACTGAACCAGGGGCAAGATTTTGACTATTGCTCATGCTATTACCATGAAATGTCGGGTGTGTGAAAACATGACCCGCACTAATTTCTTCTCAGAAGTGATGATATTTGTGAAGCAAATCATGTATGAATTGGAACAGCTGGAAAGGGGCCTTACACCTAAGCCCGCGGCGAGGCCGAATGATGCCCCGCAGGCACCCAACTTTAAAGATTTAATGTATTCGTAGTTCGAGTCTGCATTTTTCTCTTTCCTTAGAGTCTGTTGTCTGTTAGAGTGTGTTTTTCCTTTCGCATCAGAGTTTGTCAGAAGTTCTTGAGTTTGTATTTGGTTTGGTTTCGAGTCTGTTATTTTCCTTTCCGAAAGCGTCTAGTTTGTAATAGAATGTTTATCAATGAAAAATCAAAAATTTCCAAAAATTGTCTCTTTAATTTTAGCACTTATATTCATGA
This sequence comes from Nicotiana tabacum, assembly GCF_000715075.1. NCBI lineage: Eukaryota > Viridiplantae > Streptophyta > Magnoliopsida > Solanales > Solanaceae > Nicotiana > Nicotiana tabacum. Next base: position 209,672,686 of record NC_134080.1, read on the forward strand.
ACTACGCCTGGTTTGATTCGTGCAGGGTCACGATACGTAGGCAATACTCATCAGATTAGACCGTAACCTTAAGAGAAAAAGCGGAAAAAGGGGAAAGAAATAAAAGAAAATAGAAAGAAGAAAAAATGAAAGAGCGGAAATATGAGGAAAAACCGAGAGGAAGTGTGGCAAAAGAAATCAAAATAAAAGAAAAAGAAAAATAAGAGGAAAATTTGTAGTCTGAAATAAGAAAAGCCGGAATGACGCATGCAGTCAAACAAATGCATGATAGAAACAATTAACTGCTTAGGTGCATTCATCCCTCAAATGTGTGATTACCAACTTGTTAAGAACCTAACCATTAACAATGCTGTTGTTGATGAATTAAGTTCAGGCAGGTGGTTAGCAGGTCGGCATTCTGGCAACTCATTCATACAATACCCGATTGAAAGACAGGTTGAATATGGCCAATCAGGAACCAGAAACGAGTATTGTTGACCCATCGAAAGAAGTAGAAGAAATGGACTTTCATGCAATGAGAGAGGAAATGTATAAGCTGAAGCAACAGATGGCTGAAATATACCAAGCCTGGGCGAAGGGGCATCCACCGTCAGTTTATCCCGCTAACCCCGCTTATATCCCACCATTGGCTCAGCCTCAGGAGCCACCCACTATGAACTCATCTCCAGCCTTTCCCCTATACCAACAATGCCAAGTCACCACTTCTTATACATCACAGGCTCTTCCACCTAAACAAGTCTCATATCCTCCTCCACCAATCACTCTTGTTTTTGTGGCACCTCCGCCTGCTACCCTACACCGATCCTCCAGTGAACCTCTATTCCAGACTCATGACCACCAGTATTATCCCCCTGAGCCTACCTTCAAAGTTCCAGAACCCTACTCTTATACCCCTCATCTTGATATCACGGCAGGCACCGAGAAGCCGCCCAAAAACCCTGAGCAGGAGGAGATGATCAGAAAGGTCAAAAGCCTGGAGCAATCATTCTGAGACATGAAGGGGTTAGGGGGCCAAGTAAGTGTGTCCTATAAAGATTTATGTCTGTTCCCAGATGTTAAGTTACCGGCAGGGTTCAAGATGCCTAAGTTTGATTTGTACGACGGGCATGGCGACCCAATAGCACATTTAAGGGGATTCTGTAGCAAGATGAGAGGAGCAGGGGGGAGAGATGAATTGCTGATGGCATACTTCAGCCAAAGTTTGAGCGGATCGGCGTTGGAATGGTATACTAGACAAGACCATAGCAGGTGGTACACCTGGGACGACTTGGCCCAAGCCTTTGCCTGTCATTTTCAATATAATCTTGAAATCATCCCAGATCGACTGTCATTGACAAAGATCGAGAAGAAGCCCGGTGAGAGCTTTCGAGAATATGGGTTCCATTGGAGAGAGCAAGCGGCAAGGGTTGACCCCCCGGTGAAAGAGAGTGAAATGGTTGATTATTTCTTGCAGGCTTTGGAGCCCACCTATTTTGGTCATTTGGTGTCAGCAGTGGGCAAGTCCTTTAATGAAGTCGTGAAAATGGGAGGCATGGTTGAGGAGGGACTCAAGTCCAATAAGATCATGAGTTATTCAGCAATCAAAGCAACCACCCAAGCCATTTAAAACGGCACTGGGGGTGTGCTTGGGAAGAATAAGAAAGAAGAGGTTGCAACTGTCGAATCCGGAGCATGGTCCAAGTCTAGAAGCCCTTCACCCTATTACAACCAACCCAGACCCCACCACCCAAATTATCCATACACCCCATATAGCCCTTCTCAACACTATTATCCACCACCAGAGCCACACTTTTCTGTCCACCATGCCCAAACTTATACCCAGCCTCCGGCTCACGCGCAATGGCGTGCATCGGCTCCCCAAAATACATACTCAGCTCCACAAAACACATATCCACCCCCGAGGTCTCACAGGCCAGGATCCGGCTTCCGCCCAAACCAAGCTTTCAGAAATGAGAGAATACAGAAATAGAAAACATTCACTTCGCTGGGAGAATCCTATACCACTCTTTTCCACAAACTGAGGCAGTTAGGCCTATTGAACCCGGTTGAGCCCAAAATGTCAAATCCACTTCCTAGGAATCTGGACCATTCAGTGAGCTGTGAATATTGTTTGGGGGCTCCCGAACATGATACTAAGAAATGTTGGAGATTGAAAACTACTGTGCAAGAGCTTATCGACACAAACAGGATCGAGGTTCAGACCCCAGAGGCACCGAATATCAATCAGAACCCGTTGCCAGCGCATCATGAGGCCAACATGATTGAACTGATACATAAGGGAGCAGAGCTTAAGAAGCCCTCACAAACGGTCATGATGATCCGTTCTAGCGAAGCCAAAGTGAATGAAAAGTCAGCTAGTATGAAACCAATGGTTCAGTTGAAAAGTATAGACAACAAGCCAGTTGTGGCGATGGGGAAAGGATCGTCCATTATTGCGAAGAAACCAGAGCCGATCAAGGTAGTGGTTCAGGGAGTATCAAACACAGCTGCGGTAGTCGTGAAGGGGGATCACATAGAACCAGTTGTCATAAAGCCAGTAACCCAGTTACCAGTAATTGACAGTAAAGTTGTTCCGTGGAAGTATGAACAGGTAGTTGTTATCTACAAGGGGAAGGAAATCAAAGAGGAAGTCTGTGAAACACAAGGTTTAACTCGCTCGGGACGTTGTTTTGCCCCCAAAGAGTTGAGAAAGGCCAGGGATCCCAAGGAAAATCCGGTGCCAGTTAAGAAAGCTATTATGGAGGAAGAGGCAGAAGAGTTTTTGAAAAAGATGAAAGTGCAAGATTATTCTATTGTTGAGCAGCTAAGGAAAACACCAGCCCAAATCTCGTTGCTTTCATTGCTTATCCACTCGGATGAACATCGCCGGGCTCTGATGAAGATATTGAACGAAGCTCATGTCTCCGATAAAATTTCAGTAAATCATTTGGAGAAAATCGCGAACAAAATATTTGAGGTAAACAGAGTGACATTTTCTGATGATGAATTGATCGTGGAGGGTACAGAACATAATAGAGCTCTTTATTTGACCGTGAAATGTGAAGATTCGGTAGTCACTCGAGTACTAATTGATAATGGGTCCAGTGCAAATATCTGTTCTTTGTCTACATTGAACAAGTTGAAGGTTGATGATGACAAAATTCATAAGAATAGCATCTGCGTTCGAGGGTTTGATGGTGGTGGTACATACACAGTGGGTGACATCATACTTGAATTAACAATTGGTCCGGTCGAGTTCACCATGGAGTTTCAGGTGTTAGACTTGGCAGTGTCTTATAATCTTCTGTTGGGGCGACCATGGATCCATGCTACCAAAGCGGTGCCTTCTACACTACATCAGATGGTCAAATTCGAGTGGGATAGACAAGAGATCGTAGTACATGGGAAAGACAACATGAACACTGTAAGTGATGCCATCGTACCCTTCATAGAGACTAATGATGATAAGGGGCCGTGGGTTTACCAGGTTTTTGACACGACCTCGGTAGAAAAGGTTCCTATAGGTAAAAGCATCCCAGTACCCAGAATGACGGCTGCAATTGTCATGGTAGCCTCTGAAATGCTGAAAAACGGGTTTGTACCAGGAAAAAGGTTGGGTGCTGATTTGCAAGGTATTGTTCGGCCAGTTTATTTGCCCAAGAATATGGATACCTTTGGGCTGGGGTTCAAGCCTACAACGGTGGATGTGAGACGAGCCCGCAAGATGAAGAAAAGAGTCTAGGTTCTTCCCAAACCAATTCCACGTCTGTCCAGGTCCTTCGTCAGGCCAAGTATCGGGAAGCGATTATTGGCAAAGGTGTTTAGTCCACTGATTGGTGTGTATGGGAACTTGGAGAAAGGGCTTGAGAGGGTATTTGCTGAGGTGAACATGGTTGAGGCCGGGGAAGGGTCGAGCAAAGCAGATATACAGTACATCGGGCCACGCGCTAATGTCAACAACTGGGAAGCCACTCCTCTTCCATCTCGGAGGGAGTCGCGGTAGTGGGTTTTGTTTTCCTTTTGTTCACCTGGATTATTCCAGGGTTTGTAATTCAGTTACTATGTTCCGTTTGTTTGGATGAGTTAAAAACCTGTTATCTTTACATTCAATGAAATGCAATTCCTTTTCTTTCTTAATTCCTAATTTTGTTTCCATTTTTTCTTTTCTTTTCTGTATAGTTCTTTTTATGCTGATATCAATGACATGACATGCATGAGGAATCTTCGGCCTAGTTTTAAAGGCCAATCTAACTCAGAAATAATAGTACAAGAAATCGAGTGTGATGATTAGGTGGAATATGACGATGACGAGGCCTATGAGGAAATTAGTAAAGAATTAAGTCACTTTGAAGAAAAACCCAAACCTAACCTAAATGACACAGAAACAGTTAATCTAGGGGACCAAGACAATGTCCGTGAAACTAAAATAAGTGTTCATCTGGAGCCACAGCTCAAGGAGGAGATAATCAAAGCATTGTTTGAGTACAAGGATATTTTTTCATGGTCGTATGATGATATGCTGGGTCTAAGTACTGATTTAGTGGTTCACAAATTACCCACTGATCCGGCACTCCTTCCTGTCAAGCAAAAGCTGAGAAAGTTCAAAACAGACATAAGTGTAAAAATCAAAGAAGATATTACCAAGCAGTTTGATGCAAAGGTCATTCGGGTTACATGATATCCCACCTGGTTAGCTAATGTTGTGCCTGTGCCGAAGAAAGATGGCAAGACCAGGGTATGTGTTGACTATCAGGATCTCAACAAGGCAAGCCCAAAAGACAATTTCCCATTGCCGAACATCCATATCTTGATTGATAATTATGCCAAGCATGAGATTGGTTCTTTTGTGGATTGTTATGCGGGTTATCATCAGATTTTAATGGACGAGAAAGATGTAGAAAAGACGTCATTCATCACTCCGTGAGGAACGTACTGCTATCGGGTCATGCCATTTGGGTTGAAGAATGCTGGGGCAACCTACATGAGGGCGATGACAACAATATTCCATGATATGATACACCGGGAAATCGAGGTGTACGTGGATGATGTGATAGTGAAATCTAGAAGGCAATCTGACCATGTCAGGGATCTAAGAAAGTTCCTCCAAAGGCTTCGCAGGTACAATCTCAAGCTTAATCCTGCAAAATGTGCGTTCGGGGTGCCGTCTGGAAAGTTGTTGGGGTTCGTAGTCAGCCGTCGGGGTATTAAACTGGATCCATCAAAAGTCAAGGCCATCCAGGAATTGCCACCTCCAAGGAACAAGACCGAGGTGATGAGTTTGTTGGGAAGATTAAATTATATCAGCAGGTTCATCGCTCAGCTCACGACAACTTGTGAGCCTATCTTCAAGCTGTTAAAGAAAGACGTTGCGGTCAAGTTGACAAATGAATGTCAGGAGGCGTTTGATAAGATAAAGGGGTATTTGTCGAATCCACCCGTGTTGGTCCCGACAGAACCAGTGCGACCTTTGATTCTATATTTAACGGTATTGGACAATTCATTCAGCTGTGTATTGGGTCAACATGATATCACTGGAAGGAAGGAGCAGGCCATCTATTACCTCAGCAAGAAGTTTACACCCTACGAGGTTAAGTATACTCATCTTGAAAGGACATGTTGCGCCCTAACTTGGGTGACACAGAAGCTGAAACACTATTTGTCATCTTATACTACTTGCCTCATATCTCGCTTGGATCCGTTAAAGTATATCTTTCAGAAGCCTATGCCCATAGGGAGGCTTGAAAATTGGCAGATCCTGCTCACAGAGTTTGACATTGTCTACGTGACTCGGACTGTAATGAAAGCACAGGCCTTGGCGGACCATCTGGCCGAGAATCCGGTTAAGGAAGATTGTGAACCTTTGAAGACTTATTTCCCTGATGAAGAGGTGATGCATGTTGAAGAGTTGGAACAAGTTGAGAAGCCAGGATGGAAACTTTTCTTTGATGGGGCTGCAAACATGAAAGGCGTAGGAATAGGAGCGGTACTTATTTCTGAAACATGGCAACATTACCCTGTTACAGCTCAGCTTCGTTTCTATTGTACAAACAACATGGCAGAATATGAGTCATGTGGGGTTGAGATTAGTTGTAGATATGGGTGTCCAGGAAGTCTTGGTCATGAGTGACTCGGACCTACTGGTAGACCAAATTCAAGGAAAATGGGAAACACGGGACTTAAAAGCTTATACCGTACTGACAATGTTTGTATGAGCTTTGTCAGCGGTTTCGGTCAATAGAGTTCAAGCACATTCCAAGGATTCATAATGAAGTGGCCGATGCATTGGCTACTTTGGCGTCGATGTTACACCATCCGGATAAGGCTTACGTGGACCCTTTGCAGATTTAGATCCGCAATCAGCACGCTTATTGTAATGTGGTGGAAGAGGAACTTAACGGTGAGCCATGGTTTCATGACATCAAGGAATATATCAGGATGGGTGTGTATCCAGTACATGCCACAGGTGATCAGAAACGAACAATTCGACGGTTGGAAAGTGGGTTTTTCCTTAGTGGAGGAGTGTTGTACAAAAGAACTTCAGACCTTGGGTTGTTGTGATGCATTGATGTGAGACAGGCCATATCTATCATGACTGAGGTACATGCTGGAGTTTGTGGACCTCATATGAGCGGGTATATTTTAGCAAAGAAGATTCTCCGAGCAGGATATTATTGGCTCACAATGGAGCGGGATTGCATCAGCTATGTACGCAAATGTCATCAGTGTCAGGTGCATGGAGATTTGATTCATTCTACACTCTCGGAGTTACACACAATGTCCACACCATGGCATTTTGTTGCGTGGGGCATGGATGTTATTGGGCCAATTGATCCAGCAGCGTCAAATGCGCACATGTTCATTTTGGTGGCTATAGATTATTTTACCAAGTGGGTAGAGGCTAAAACATTCAAGTCCGTGACCAAGAAACCTGTAGTGGATTTTGTGCATTCGAACATTATCTGTCGGTTTGGGATACCCAAAGTGATCATTACAGACAATGGAGCTAATCTCAATAGTCATTTGATGAAGGAGACATGTGAGAAGTTCAAAATTACTCATCATCATTCTACTCCATACCGCCCTAAGGCAAATGGTGCGGTTGAGGCGGCCAATAAGAATATAAAAAAATACTCTGGAAAATGGTGGAAAGATCTAGACAGTGGCATGAAAAACTTCCTTTTGCATTATTGGGATACCGCACCACTGTTAGTACTTCGGTGGGGGTGACTCCTTACTCTTTGGTGTATGGTACAGAAGTAGTGATACCCGCAGAAGTGGAAATCTCGTCTCTTCGAATCATTGCGGAGGCTGAGATCGATGATGATGAATGGGTGAAAAGCCGCCTTGAGCAGTTGAGTTTGATTGACGAGAAGAGATTGGCATCAGTGTGTCATGGTCAGTTGTACTAGCAAAGAATGGCAAGAGCGTACAACAAAAAAGTGCATCCGAGGAAGTTTGAAGTGGGACAGTTAGTGTTCAGACGTATTTTGCCTCATTGGGCCGAAGCAAACGGAAAGTTCGCTCCAAATTGGCAGGGACCATTTGTCGTAACCAGAGTGTTGTCTAATGGTGCATTATATCTGACAGATGTGGAAGGAAAATGTGTAGAAATGGCCATCAATTCCGATGCGGTCAAGAGATACTATGTATGATTTCTTTATTTTGATTGTACTTGTTTGTATTTGGCATATTTTAAAGATTGAAATGACGAAGGCATTTTGTTCTGCTATCTAAACACTTTTACCTCTTGTTATCCCCTTTGAGCCTTACTTATTTTCTTTCATATCCCTCTTTCGGAATCAATGACACCATTAAGAAACGTGAGCGCGGAAGAAAAGAAAATGAAAAGGAAAAGAAAAAAAGAAAAGTGAAAAGAAAGGAAGAAAAGAAAAAGAAAAAGAAGAAGAAAATTGAAAGTGAAAAGAAGAAAGAAAAGAAAAGAAAAGAAAAGGAAAGAAAATGAAGAAAAGAAAGGAAAGGAGAACGAAAAAAAACACAACAATGTAGTCTCTATGGCGTGAACTACGTTTGACTTGATCCTGCAAGGGTACGTAGGCAACCTCGCTGAGGTTCAGTCATACCAAAATAAAAATCCAAAAGTCCCCAAGCAAGAAACTGGAGCAGAAGTTGTGGTTGTCGTGAAAGAAATTAGATTCCAAAAGTTGTAATTTTAACCCATTTTGGAATTTGTATTGAGCCTTTCATACCCTTTCTTTCTAACCCCGTTGAAACCCCACATTACGGTCCAAAGAAAGAACTTCTGATCAGTCTTGGAGAAATGTCAAGTCAAGCAGGTAAAAGTAATTCACGTCAGGGGAAACACTCTGGTACAAGCAAGGAGAGAAATTAAAATGAGAGAGTCTTATTAGTGAAAACCCTCACGGGCACCGTAAGGCGATGGGAGTTGAGAGAAATTAAAATGAGAGAGTCTTATTGGTGAAAACCCTCACAGGCACCGTAAGGCGAGGGGAGTTGAGAGAAATTAAAATGAGAGAGTCTTATCAGTGAAAACCCTCATGGGCACCGTAAGGCGATGTGAGTTGAGAGATGAACGAATGAAAGAGGTATGCTGGTGAAAATCTTTCAAGGCGCCGCAGGATGAACAAGATTAAGGGTTGGGTAAAATAACCAAGTGATGGAAATTTTGGGGCAAAAAAGTATGGCGACCAAGAGCTGGGTAGTTGGACAGATTGGGCTGATTAGTCCGAAATGCATGTCATGACCATTGGTACCAGTTGTTCCGGTCAGATAAGTTTCTTTCCCTTTTCTTTTCAGCAGTCATCCGGTTTTGGATTATCCCTATCCTTAACTCGTAAAATCATTGCATTTCATTTCTTTTGGGGGTTTTATCTGTCTAAGATGTTCAATGTCAGTTCTGTGCAAAGCAAGCGGGAAGAGATTTCAAAGCTCACTACCAGCTTCCGAAAATGGTAAAGCACAATGTGGTCAGAGCATGTCAGCAACAACCTGATGTAAAGTGGAGTATGGGGAATCACCGGAAGTGTCATCAGTGGGATAATTGGGAAATGTCGTGGGAAGTGAAAAGGTTCAGATAAAAGGTTCAGAGGTGTGAAACAATAACATGGGTACATAACACTCGGTTTGTCAGAGTCAGGGGTTTGAAAGACAAGAAGAAGGCAAGTGATTCGGGGCCAGTTCGGGGAAGCTGGTCAAAATAAAGCAATACATTGGAAGGATTTTCAGCAAGAATTCCATTAGCTAACCACCATTTTAAACTGACAAAATTTTCTTTGATTGAAACAGGGCCAGAAAAGGCGGTTGTATTGGAGAGACCCTCCAGGAGGGAAAAACAAGCAGTAATCAGGCTTGACCGCAAAGTGTGGTTTGATTAAATACAAAATAATCATGAATAACATAGGGAAATGTAAGTTGGTTGCAAAGTTTGCATGTTTAGGATAAAATTCAAGTAGAAGTTGTCAGGACCTTCCTGGATGATAGGATGTAGTTCAAAAACCCTTGTAGATAACATGATATAGCGAGAGTAATACCTTAGGCTTGTAATTGTTAGGAGTGGTCAGGACCTTCCTGGATAATAGGATGTAGTTTAAAAATCCTTGTAAATGACATAATGTAGTGGGAGTAATGCCTTTAGAAAATATAAATTAGGTTCATAATTGTTAGGAATTGTCAGGACCTCCCCGTGTAATAGGACTTAGTTTTCAAATTCTTCGTAATAGTTGGTATATGATTCAGTAACACTCACCCATGGGCCCAGTTACCAAACTGGGGCATAAAATTTTCTTTGTTTTGTCTATTTTGTGAAGTCAGGAGCCCGACTGGATAGCAAGGAATACATTTCAAGTTCAGAAGTCAGGAGTCCGCCTGGAGAACAAGGGAGTGCAATTTAAAGTTTTAGCTTTCAAAATTATTTGTTTTGTCTATTTTGTGAAGTCACGAGCCCGCCTGGAGAGCAGGGAATACATTTCAAGTTCAGAAGTCAGGAGCCCACCAGGAGAACAGAGGAGTCCGCCTGGAGAATAGGAGAATTCATTTCGAGCTTTGAAGTCGGGAGCCCATCCGTACAACAAGGGAATACTTTCAAGTCCAAGTCCAGAAGTCGGGAGCCCACCCATACAAAAGGGGAATACATTCAAGTTCAGCAATTTGAAGAAAGGAACCACACCTCAGTTTGTAGTTTGCAATGGTAACAAGGGATTTTACCAAGAGAACACAAGACAACAAGGCAACAAGGAAGTACAAGAACAAGTTTGAAGAACTTAGATAGGATTTCTTGTAATTCATAGATCATAGCTTAAGTTTAGCTTCTTTTATTTTGACATGGTGTAATAAGGGAGGTCAGCAAGCAGTGGCAGCAGCAATCGCAGTGAAAGCACAGCTCCTGGTAGTCCTAGCTAACAGACACTCCCAAACTACACTGACCTGATTCCTGTTCAGCCCAGGATATGTAGGCAACCTCTGAAGCAGGGTGCGGTCAATTTTTCCAAAAAATGCTTCACACGGAATCTTTAAACAGGGCAAAAATCGCTCGTATTTGCTCACTTATCTTTGCCCGAAAACTTTTCATGTTTCCGAGCAAAGAGGGGCAGCTGTGAGCACGTGATTTTTGCCCTATATATAAATTATTTCCTAAAATTCAAACAAAATGATTTCTTTCATTATTTTACACTTTTGTGAATTTTGTGTTATTTTCTGTTAATTGTTTGCATTTTTATTTGTGCATTTTAATTCACATGAAAATATAAAAAAATACGTATGACATTTGCATTTAGGATCTAATTTCATATTTGAGGATTATTTAGTGGTTAAGTTGTTTTTTTACAATTTTAGGAATTAATTAACTTAATTTTGGAAATATATTAGGACTTTATTTTAATTTTTGCATTTTTATAAAATCAGAGAAAAAATATAAAAAAATACAAAATGAAATACAAAAAATAAATAAAGGAGATAAAAGAAAAACAATTAATTGGGCCAAATACGCAGCCCAATCAGACCAAACACACCCCAGACAAAGCCCACACCCCGTCTCAACCCGGCCTGCCCCCCTCCTTAGCGAAACGACGCCGTTTAGGAGGATGTTTGATCTTGGCCGTCGATGTTTCTCGATCTAACGGTCGAGAAGTTGGGGTTTCTAACTATATAAATGTTCGAACACACCCCTACCCCCCTTTTTCCTCGTATCTCAAACCCTAAAAGAGCCACCTCGTCTTTGCCACCACAAGCTGCCACCGGAATTCACCTTACGGGCAGCCGGTCTCCGATGAGCCCCAAAAATACACCCCGTGCTCTTCTCCTCCTCCCCTTTCCATATCCATGTCCGCTTTCCCTCAAAAGTCACCGGAACTCTTCGATTATGCCAAACCCAGGCGCCGCCACCACTGTGCACGGCGGCGCCACCCCCAAACCTTACCGGATTAACATCAGGGCCCCTCATCACTTCCCTCGTTACGAGTTCATCATCAGCAGCCTTCAAACCGCGCCAAATCTTCTCCAATTTCACATCGAAGAAGCAGCAGAACCCTAGAATTCAAATTCTTTGATCTCTGCACATCCTTTTGAGGTTTCGAGTCGAAATCCGCTCTTGGTTCAAACCTAGGTGAGTTTCTCGTCTTTCCTTGTTATTTGAAATTCACTGGGTTTTTTTAAGAAAGGTTTTCTGATTAATTCATGTTGTCATTTGTGTTATTTGTTTGACAGTGATTTTGTTCTCAATTTTGAGTTAATTTGTCTTAGGGTTTTGTGTGGGGTTGAATTTCATGGTTGGCAATTGCTTTCATGGCAGTTTGACTGGTTTTGTTCATATGCTTAGATATAAGTAGGTTCATTTTGATATAATTGATTTTTGTTCAGTATAATTTCATGTATGAATTGCTGAACTTAGTTGGATTTAATTTCCCTGTTCTGATTAATTGGTATTAATGATTAATTTCAATTTTAGGATCTGTTTAGATTTAGCTGAGTCTTTAGTCCCTGTTGAGTACTTAACCATAGTTACCTGACCTAGGTTAGTTAACAGGGTTGGGGTGGATTAGTAATTTCAGGGTTAATGAAAGGGTAATATGGGTAGTTCAGCATGAGGAATCTGATAGAAATTGAAGCTAGAACACCTTAGACCCTTCTAGAAGAGGGTTGTAGTTGTAATTTTGAAAAGATAATGCAGTAACTTGAGAGAGAGGTCAGAAAATAAGGGACATTTAAGCAAAAACGAAAATTAAGAAAGGATTAAAAATGAAAACTGAAAATCTGAAGCTCCCCCTTAGTTTTGCCTATAAAAGGCAGTCCTTATTGCCTTGTTTCACAAGTTTGGAATCTCTGAAAATTCCCCCTAAAATTCTCACAAGTTTTAGCAGATCTGAAATTTGAATTTCAAGTTAAAAAGCCAGATATGAATTTCTAGAGTTCCTTTTAGTCTCAATTATTCAAAAAAAAGAGCAATAGAAAACTGGAAAAAGTACTGTTACATTGAAAAACTTAGGTTAATTTCGGGTTTAGTGGCTGATTTGCATCTTCTAGCTCGGGGCTTGATTGTTGAAGGTTTTTCTGAAGTTTTCGGGTTCAATTTCAAGTTCATTTGGGTTATTCAAGTTGTTTTTGGTCGATTTACTTATTCAGTTTGAAGTAGAAGATTTCTTGACTGTTGAATCAATTTTTGGGTTGTTGTTGCTAGTTCTCTGCTGCGTAACATTGTTGAATGTTGATTACTGCTGGCTGATTCTACTCTCTTCTTCGTTTTGTTCTATTTCCCAGGTACATATCCTGTAACTTCTAGTTTGTGGACATGAAGTAAAATGCTGAATGAATCTCTGTTGATATGTCTTTTGTAATCCATGTAGTATAAAATTCCAGTAGAATTTTCGTTTGTAACTATGGTTGATTTCTCGGGCACGTTATATATCATGTATGCCGTAGACTTTCACTAGATTTTTATTTGTAACTAAAACAGGACTGTTTGGATTATTGGACTATGATTATTCATTAGCCTTAGTATAGTTTAGTTTGCTTTTGTGTAGTTTAACTTTTTAAAATTAAAAATAGCTAGAACAGGAAGCTGCTATTAAGATCTATGATTTTCATTTGTATTCACAACTGGAAATTCAAACTATTATGAGTAATTAGCAGAAAATATCGGCTGTAGTGTTAAGTAGATTCAGATCTGATAAGTAAGTTACTGATTGGAACTTGATTTTAAAATGGATTACATGCTGCTACTAGTGTAAAATCAGGCATTCTTTGGGTTTTAAATGCATTAGATAGTTCATTTGTGGATATAAGTCACGTACAAAGAAATCCTTAGGACGTATCGATCTGAAATTGATATGGTTTTTAGGAGTACAAGTTCAACATGTTTGGTCAACCCTACACAACTCAGGTGACTATGTGTAGGATAATTGAACTCGAAAGTTGGCATGTTAATTTGAATTTAGTATTGATTATTTGTTTGCCAATAATTAGGCCGTTGTGAATAAAATCAGTATGCCAAGATTCAAATAAAATCAGTGGGAGATCAGGGCTCAATTGAGGGCCTAAACGTGACTGCTTCTGCTCAAACCAGACTTGGGCCTGACTCTACTTAAGGCCCAACGTCAGTCAGCCCTCCCCTTTCTTAAAGTTGACAATTTTTCCTTCCTTTGGGCTGCCTTTGAAGCCTAATCTGCTGAAGATCTTAGTTTGCTCACTAAAGCTTTTTATTCGATATTGTGATGTAATACTTTCAATGATGGTTTATTAATAATGCTAATCAATTAGGGCCTTTTCTTTTATTTTAGAGACAATACATAATAGAAAATCACAGTTGCTTTAAGATTATTTTTTTAAAACAAGTGAGGCGCGCCCCGTCAAACAAAAATACAAAATAGTGGGGCCCTCAATAAATGATTATAATAAAATACTTAGAATTCGGGAGTAGCCGTTTAGCGAATTTCACGGCCTTCCCTAAAGATAATAACGCGTTAGACACTTTAGGTGAGATTTTAATAAAATTACATTCCTAAACTCGGGTATGCATTTCATGTGACCCAAATCAAATCCCAAAACGTTGAATAGAGTGTGTTTAGGATTGTGGGTGCATTTTATGTGACGCGATCCGAAGGCACGCTTTAAACGACGTTCAACTTTCTTTTAAAAAAAATATTAAATAAGAGCAGTTTAAAAGTAAAATTGGCACGAAGGTTCTTCATGTAATAAAATCAGATAAATAAGCTAAACACGACAGTTGAGCGACCGTGCTAGAACCACGGAACCCGGGAATGCCTAACACCTTCTCCCGAGTTAACAGAATCCCTTACTCAGATTTATGGTTCGCGGACTGTTAACAAAGTCATAATTTCCTCGATTCGGGATTCAACTGGTGACTTGGGACACCATTAATCTCCCAAGTGGCGACTCTGAAATCTTAATGATAAATCCCGTTCTGATTGTCCTTTAATTGGAAAAACTCCTTTATGCCCTTGCGAGTGTAGTGAAAAGGAGGTGTGACAATAAGCAAAGTGAAGGAGAAAGAGAACACAATGGCTAGCCTTGGCTTGCAACCGGCTAACGTAGAATAGTAGCAAGTAGCACAAAAGAGAGCATAAAGTTTAAGTGTGAGAGAGAGAGCTTTTGAACCAAGAGTGTTCGTGTGTTTGTGTTAATGAGAGAGTATGTATATATAGTAGTTCGAAATTAGATGAAATAAGGTAAGAATCATAGTAGTATAGTAATTATAGAACTCAGAATCAATTAGAGCAAAGTCAGGACAAGTACTCCCTTAAGTTAAGGGAATTAGTTCAAATGGTAGGAACAAGTAGCATATACGGAAAGAAATCAGTGTATGACTAATAAGGAAAGAATTCAGTAAGTATAGGATAAACAATTAGGGCTAAATTTAGAATACTCTTAATTAAGGAAATAGTCGGTAAGAATAAAGTACCACAACAAACACGGTAGGCAAATCAATTAATTTGAATAGAAGAGGTAGAAATTTAGGGTTTAAAGGAAGATCTTTCAATCAAACCATAAAAACAGGAAATCCAGAATCAATCAAAGGGGAAGTCATGATTTAGTACTCAACATATAAATAGAGTAAAATAAAAATAACCTGTCATAGCAAATATGCAGGTTAAACAGTATCGATAGAAAGAGGCAAGTCTGAACAATCAAGATGAACATAAACATACAGAGATTATATAAGTTAGGCATAAGAAACTCAATCAAGAACAGGCTAGTCACAGAATCCAACAAAGAAACCTAGAAAAAATTAGGGCTTTTATATGCAAGTTGAAAAGGTAGTAAAATCATAGAATCAACCCTAATATGCAAGAGATAGAGGTTTAATCATAAAGAATTGGTTTAAACAAGGTTTTAGAAGAAGTTTCAAAAACCCTAATTTTAGAAGAAGGTGAAAACACTCTGAAATCGATGATTCTTGTAAAGAGTTGCAAGGATAGTGTAAAATATCAAAGAAATAGACTCAAATCGTTTAAAAATCATACAGATCTAGGAGATGTAAGCAAAAATTAGGGTTTCAGAAGAAACCCAAGTAGAGATGAAAGAACCTATCTAAAATATCAAGGATCGTAACAAGTACAACATGATTTTGCTTGGAATCATACTGAAGTAGCCAAGAGCAAACCAGATGGAGAACCCTTGATGCAAGTCAGCATGGCCCAGGGCCCTTGAAGACCTCAGAGAAGGCGAGCATGGCAATAGAGGAGCCATTGGAGGCTTAGGAGTTGAAGGGAGATCACCGGAGAAGACCGGAGAAGGGAGTCGGCGGTTGAAAGAGCTAGGGTTAGGCTGAGGGGTTGAGAGAGGAGAGGAGATGAGAGAATACAGAGGCGGCAGATTTGGGAAATGAGATAGGGTTAGGGGTAGTAGGAATTAAAAATGGTAAGAACGGATGAGGGTCGTTGATCTTTTAGATTAACAACCAGGATTTGACGGGTCTTGAGTCGGGTAGGTGGGTTCAGGATTTGGGTCGGGTATTTTTAATATGAAATTGGGTTGAGGTTGGGTTTAAATTGGGCTACAATTGAATTGCAAATTTGGCTATATTTTAAATAGCCAAATATCCCTATATAGTTTATAATAAATGATAAACAATTTCTAAAAAAATATTTTCTGGTACCAAAATGGTTTAAAATAGATATTTAATATTTTAAAAATATAGGAGATCAATATTACGCATATAAATATAATTATACATTAATGGGGCTAATATTGCAATTATATGCAATTTAGCTTTAAAAATACGAAATGCAATTACAAAAAATGCATAAAAATATTTTAACCATATTTTGGCATAAATATAGAAATTAAATGACTAAATTACCAAAACAATAATCTGAGGAATAATTATTGGGGATTTTATAAATAAAAGGGAAGGAAATAAATCAATTTAAATCCTTAAAATTATGGGGAAAATTATAAAACCCTTGTGCATGCTTATATATGCATGTATATTATATTTTGAAGGTATTTATGAATATAAAAAATATAGGAAAATATTGGGTATCAACAACTGCCCCTCTTTATCCGGGAAGGATGAAAGAGTTTTCGTGTAAAAAAATGATGACCAATTTTGACCGAAAGAGATGTTTTGAAAGATAGGGGCCGAACTCCGGTCTTCAAGTTGCCTACATATCTCTAGTTTTATAAGAATCAGGCCATGTGTAGTTCTGGATTCATCCGCGGAGTATGCCGATGAAATTACTGCAAGAACGGACATGCAATGCGGAAGCGACTACGGTGAGCGGTTAAAGCTCGGGATAGTTGGAGGGAATTGGAGCGAGATTGCTTCTGCTAGGATAGCAGTTGCTTACTAGTTACTGCAGATAAAAGATGCTACAAACGTATTTGCGAAAATTTAAACATGATGCAGATTCCCTTTAGACCATGAAGGCTGTCTTTGGACAGTTAAAGATGACGTCCTTAGATCATGATGTCCTGGCCCATTCATTGTTTAGTGATGGATTCGCAGGACATGAAATGATGTTCTCGGGCCATGACAATGGTGCCTCCGAACCATGACGCCTTTGAATAATGATATGCAAGTTTGAGGGATCCTCAGGCCATGGCATGGTGTCTTTCGGCTACGAGGATGTTGCCTTTAGACTATGATGCCTTCGGATAGATTGGCGATATTTCATCCCATGATGTGCAATAGTCATGACGTTATCAAGATAATGATTAGTCTTGTGAAATGGAGGGCAGAGCTTAGCCCGATTGAAAAGCAAATAGATAGTACTAGAAATTGAGCAATATTTGTGCAAAGAGGGACAATGCTTAGTCCCATGAAAATATGGAGGCAGAGATTAGCCTCATGCAAATATGGAGGCAAAGATTAGCCTTATGCAAGATGGAGTCAAGGATTAGACTCATACACATATGGAGGCAAGGATTAGCTTCATGAAAATATGGAGGCAAGGATTAGCCTCATGCAAACATGGAGACAAGGATTAGACTCATGCAAGTGGGGAGTCAAGGATTAGACTCATGCAAGTAGGGAGGCAGGGATTAGCCTCATGCAAATGTGGAGGCAGGGATTAGCCTCATGCAGTTATGGAGGCAAGGATTAGCCTCATGCAAATGTGGAGTAAGGGATTAGACTCATGCAAATAGGGAGGCAAGGATTAGCCTTATGGAAATGTGGGAGTCAGGGATTAGACTCATGCAACTAGGGAGGCAAGGATTAGCCTCATGCAAATGTGGAGTCAGGGATTAGACTTATGCAAATAGGGAGGCAAGGATTAGCCTCATGCAAATGTGGAGGCATGGATTAGCCTCATGGAGTAAAGGATTAGACTCATGCAAATAGGGAGTCAGGGGTTAGACTCATGCAAGTATGAAGGCAGGGATTAACCTCATGGAGTCAAGGATTAGACTCATACAGATACGGAGGCAGGGATTAGCCTCATGCAAGTATAGAGTCAGAGATTAGACTCATGCAAATAGGGAGGCAGGGATTAGCCTCATACAGGTATGGAGGCAAGGATTAGCCTCATACAGGTATGGAGGCAAGGATTAGCCTCTTGCAGAGAGCAAGTAGTAAGTAAAAGTAGCATATGTGTTAACTAAATATGTATATTAGGTGTCTGATGCCCGGTTGGATAGTGAATTTGCTTTGTGTATATGTGTTTTCCAGTGCTATCGTTATGTCAAACGTACCTGCATTCAACGAAAAGTTATAAATTTTGTGGGGGGGGGGGGGAGGGGAGGTTGGTTCGTTCTTTCATCTGCTGTCCTTGCTTTGCTTCGTTCTAAAAGCCTTTCGAGTTCCCCTGGTGACTCTTGACTGATATGGAAGTACAGTTTTTGAAAATATGCAATATTTGAAAAAATAGAGTTGTTTTAGAAACGTATTGATACATCAAGTAATTTTGATGAACTAGTGACTGTGAGACATCTCAAACACGTTGCAGCTCTCTTATGGAATTTTGAGGGTCCTCCTCAAAATTCTGCCCCAGTTTGGTAGATGATATTTGCCTTTTTGCGGATGATGGACCCTGCTAAACCCTCTCCGGAATTTTGAGAATCCTTCTCAAAATTCTGCCCCAGTTCTTAACTAATTACTTACTTCCCGGCATGCGATGGCGTTGGCTGGACTTGCTCCAGAATTTTGAGGGTCCTCCTCAAAATTCTGCCCCAATTTATACTCTTGGGGGAAATGAAAATTTTATTATGATATGACCGAACCCGTAAGGCTGCCTATGTATCCCCTTTTAAACGGGAATTAGGCCAAGCGTAGTTCAATTACATCAAATGAGTATCTAAGCATAGTATCTTTTGACTGCGTCTGAATTGATCGATTTTAGCTAGACTTCTCCGTCCATTTCTGTATGTATGAGTGCTCCTCCTGTCAGTACTCTATGAACCATGTACGGTCCTTGCCAGTTGGGAGAGAATTTCCCTTTGGCTTCATCTTGATGCGGGAAGATTTTCTTCAATACCAGCTGCCCTGGTGCAAACTGTCTTGGTTTGACTCTTTTGTTGAAAGCTCTAGACATTCTGTTCTAGTAAAGTTGGCCATGACGTACTGTGTTCATCCTCTTTCCATCGATAAGGGCCAATTGTTCATAGCGACTCCTTATCCACTTTGCATCGTTGAGTTCAGCTTCATGTATGACTTTTAAAGAAGAAATTTCCACTTCGGCTGGGATGACAGCCTCGGTACCATAAATCAACATGTAGGGAGTTGCCCCGGTTGATGTGTGAACCATAGTGCGGTACCCTAACAAAGCAAAGGGTTACTTTTCTTGTCATTGCTTGTGGTTCTCTACCATTTTCCTTTGTATCTTCTTAATGTTTTTGTTGGCGGCTTCTACGGCTCCATTCATCTGAGGTCTGTAGGTTGTGGAATTCTTTTGCTTGATTTTGAAAGCTTCACATATAGCTTTCATTAGATCACTATTGAAATTGGAGGAATTGTCAGTAATAATGAACTCGTGAACTTCAAATCGGTAGATAATATGATCCTTGACAAAATCTATGATGACTTTCTTGGTTACAGCTTTGTAAGATGCAACTTCTACCCATTTTGTGAAGTAATCAATGGCTATCATAATAAACCTGTGTCCGTTTGAAGCAGTGGGCCCAATCAGACCAATAACACCCATTCCGCAGGCGGCGAATGGCCAAGGTGAGATTGTTGCATTGAGCTCATTTGGCGGCACTTTTATCATGTTGGCGTGCACTTGGAATTGAAAGCATTTGCATACATGCTGAATGCAATCCGTCTCTGTGGTCATCTAAAAGTAACCTTCCCTGAGTATCTTCTTAGATAAGACGAAACCATTCATATGTGGGCCGCAGGTCCCAGCATGTATCTCTTCAAGTAACTTAGAAGCCTCTTTTGTGTCGACACATCTTAGTAAACCCGAATCAGGAGTTCTTTTGTACAAGTTCCTCCGCTGTGGAAGAAGTGATTTGACAATCTCCGGAGCGTGCGTTTCTGAATGTTATTTGCATGCTCCGGGTATTCTCCTTTTGATAAGTATTCTTTGATGTCAGGGAACCAAGGCTTTCCATCCGCTTCTTCCTCGACATAAGCACAATATGCCGGCTGATTATGGATCCTCACCGGAATGGGATAAATATAGTTCTGATCTGGATGTTGTATCATGGATGAAAAAGTGGCCAATGCGTCGGCAAACTCATTCTGAATTCTAGGCACATGTCAGAATTCTATCTTTGTGAACCTCTTTCTCAATTCCTGCACATGGTGTAGATATGGAAATATCTTGGAATTTTTGGTGGCCCACTCACCTTGCATCTCGTGCACAGGCAAATCTAAATCACCGACTACCAACAACTCCTAAATGTTCATGTCGACTGCCATGTTGAGCCCTAGTATGCATGCTTCATACTCTGCCATGTTGGTGTGGGGTAATCTGCGTTTAGCAGATACCAGATAATGCTGACCCATTTCTAATACCAAAACTGCTCCAATGCCCACTCTTTTGAAATTTGTGGCTTCGTCAAAGAACATCCTCAAACCATCATATGCCTCGGTAATGTCTTC
Source organism: Nicotiana tabacum (assembly GCF_000715075.1). Taxonomy (NCBI): domain Eukaryota; kingdom Viridiplantae; phylum Streptophyta; class Magnoliopsida; order Solanales; family Solanaceae; genus Nicotiana; species Nicotiana tabacum. The sequence goes on from NC_134080.1 coordinate 209,693,144, forward strand.
TCCTACAAATGATACTTCTTCATCAGGAAAATACATTTTCAAGGGTTCGTATTATCCTCCTACTGGATTTTCAGCAAGGTGATCTGCCAATTCTTGTCCCTTGACCACCTTTTGAGTTACATAGATGGTATCGAACTCACTTAGTAGTATCTTCCATTTAGCCAACTTTCCAGTAGGCATGGGTTTCTGAAATATGTACTTTAAAGGGTCCATCTTGGATATGAGGTATGTTGTATAGGCACAGAAGTAATGCCTTAACTTTTGGGCCGTCCAAGTCAAAGCACAACAAGTGCATTCAAGTAGAGAATACCGTGCTTCATAAGTTGTAAATTTCTTACTCAAGTAGTATATGGCCTGCTCCTATTTTTCTGTTTCGTCATGTTGTCCTAAAACACACCCGAAGGCTCTATCCAATACGGACAGATAGAATAACAAAGGTCGTCCTGGTTCTGGCGGGATTAGAACTGGTGGTGTGGACATGTACTCATTGATCTTATCAAAAGCTTTCTGACAATCCTCTGTCCAACTTGTTTCAGCGTCTTTCCTCAGCATTTTGAAGATGGGTTCACATATGACTGTGGACTGTGCTATGAATCAACTGATGTAGTTGAGCAATCCTAGGAAGCTCATTACGTCCTTTTTGTTCTTAGGTGGTGGTAACTCCTGAATATCTTTGACTTTAGATGGATCCAGTTCAATCCCTTGACAATTGACGATGAATCCCAGTAATTTAATACGGGAACCCCAAATGCACACTTTGCAAGGTTCAATTTCAAATTGTACCTCCTTATCCTGTCGAACAACTTCCTCAAGTCTGCTATGTGATCCTCAGCCCTCTTGGATTTGATAATGATGTCGTTCGCATACACCTCTATCTCCTGGTGTATCATATACACCCATGGTGTAATAAAAGTTGTCTTCTCTGCATCTTCTTCATCCATCCAAATCTGATGATAACCCGTGAAGCAATCTACAAAGGATTTTAGCTCATGCTTGGCACAATTATTGATCAGGATGTGTATATTTAGCAGTGGGAAGTCGTCCTTGGGACTTGCTCTGTTTAATCCTGATAGTCAACACATACTCGGACCATCCCATCCTTCTTCGGAATTGGCACAACGTTAGATAAACAAGTTGGATATTCAACCACCCTGAGAACTTTGGCTTTGATCTGTTTGGTAACTTCCTCCTTGATTTTTAGGCTCATGTCTGGTTTGAACTTTTTGAGTTTCTGTTTTATTGGCGGACACATGGGATTAGTAGGCAACTTGTGAGCTACTATGGAAGTACTCAAACTGGTCATGTCATTATACGACCATGCAAAGATGTCCTCATATTCTTTTAGGAAACAAATGTACTCTTCCTTTTCAATTAGCGACAAGTGAATGTTGATACGGGTTTCTTTGACGGTCTCGACGTCTCCCAAATTTACTGCTTCTGTTTCGTCCAGGTTGGACTTAGGCTTATTCTCAAATTTTTTAACCTCCCTGACAATTTCCTCGGGTATCTCATCTTCTTCCTCTGAGCCACATTCTCATGTTGCATTGCCTCATTACATGTCACAGTCACCGGTTCATCAGGAAAAGTAATAATAACGCTGTGGAAACAAAAAGTGTAAAGATAGTAGTGAATAATAAAGAGCAAATGCATTTGATTAAAACTCGGAAAATTGTTCAGACAAAGCATGGCTCGATGAATCGAGCATTTATTTTGAAATAAGTAAAGATTAAAATAGAACTACATGAAATTATAAATGCCTAAAATGGCCAAAAAAGTAAATTCTGCCAAGCTACCCAGGGACTCGGCGGGCTTGGGATAGTGTGGCGGTCCAGTTTTTTAGAACAACTCCCTTCACCACAGTCTGAATAGTGAGGCCTTATTCCTCCTCCTCCTCCTCAATTATGGCACCGCAGTCCATATCCTTATCCTCCAAGAGCAAATTCTTCAACCCAGCGGGTGCTTCTTCTTCTGCAGTTCCCCATATTGTGTCGGCCAAGTGGAAAGCTTGTTCCAAATGTGGCACTGGCTTCTCAAGAGGGTAATATGGTCCACACCATGGAGGTGACCAATTCCTGTACTCTTTCCATGTGTACTGGTATCTGAGCCCAAAAGTGGTACCATAATTTTTTAGGTGTATTGGTTTGGTAATACCTTGGAGGTTCTTTCCCAACCCTTTACCGGGTTCATATCCAGACCATGCTAATATTCTTTCTATTTTGTTACTCCACCACTTATCTTTCTTGACGGCATTGACCCGTTTGATGTTATTATAAGTTTCCCCTCCTAGCCTTCTTCTATGTCCAATGGCCGGGATAGTTTGACTAGTGTAGATGGGGTTACTTCTATCTCTGTGAATGATTACTTCCTAGCGGTTTCATTCAAGCCTCACGGCTTGATGTAGTGTGGAAGGCACGACTCCAACAGCATGGATCCATGGTTGGCCCAACAGAAGATTATATGAGGCTGGTATGTCAAGCACTTGGAATTCAACGTCAAACCAGGTTGGCCCCATCTGCAAGCAAAGGTTGATTTCTCCGATCGTGGCCCTCTAGGACCCATCAAAAGCCTTCACATTCATGTTTCCTGCCCGTATCTCATGGAAACCTTAGTCCAACCTTTTTAGGGTGTCCAATGGACAATTATTTAGGCTCGAACCTCCATTAACCAAGACCCTGACAATGAACTTGTCTTCAAATTGTACCGTGATATACAGTGCTCGATTGTGATTCCAACCTTCGAGCGGTAGCTCATCTTCATGGAAGATAATCTTATGGCTCTCCAGCACTTGACCGACCATGTTGGCCATTTCTCTACCAACGATGTTATTGGGTACACAAGCCTCACTCACTACTTTCATCAAGGCGTTCTTGTGTGCCTCTGAATTATGCAATAGTCATAGGATAGATATCTGAGCAGGGACTTTGTTCAGATGGTCAACAACAGCGTATTGAGGCAATCTACAAAGGATTTTAGTAGATTTGGATGGATGAATTATGCAATAGTCATAGGATAGACATCAGATTTGGATGGATGAAGAAAATTTAGGCATGTTGTCTAATGATAAATTGAGGCAGTTTTTGAAAGAACTTGTTTTAGGGAAAATAGACCATTAATCAAACCAGTTTTGAAGTGAACTAAATGTTAACCGGATTAGTTTATCTAAACTAAACTAGTTGAGACATATAGGTAGAATTGCTGATGTTGTTCCCTATAGGCATGATCTCTAATTTTAATACTGATTTTAGAGACTTGCAGGCATGATGACAAATGAAAAATATGTAAACACTTGTTATAACAGAAGCTGGATTGAATTATGTCCTATAGGCATGACATCTACTTATGAAACTGATTTAAGACCTATTGATCATGATTTCTATTAGGGCATCAATTGAGACCTATAGGCATGATTTCTAACATGGTGAGACAATCATAACAAGATGTAAAAGTCCTATAGGCATGTATTCTACTTGGAAAGGCAATCATATCAAAATGTAAAGTCCTATAGGCATGGTTGCTACTTATAAAGGCAGACACAACAAATTGTAAAGTCCTATAGGCATGGTTCCTACCCGTATTACCCCACAAACATGTAACTACCCACCCTTTCACTAGTTACCCAATATTCGGTTACAAATTATTATAGACCATATGAATGAATTACATAAGTAAATAAGAAAATAAGAAGTTATTCTATAGGGAGCCTACGGATAGGCCCAAGTTTCCAAAGCCTTCAATAACCTCAAATACCTTAATTCTATAGACAATGTCATAGTATAGGTGCATCAAAGTTCCCTAAGGATCTGAAGGATCCCGGGCAGTGCTTACACCTAGACTTGGTAACCAAAATGAATAAGTGCAGTGTGGAAAGGCTAGCCTCAGTATACTAGAGTTCAAAGGGTTCTCAAGAGGATCCCAAGGCAGTACACATACTGGAGGGGGCAGAACTTATTGACTTAAGAGTAGAGTGAAAGTGCTTGACACAAGTTGAAAGGTTTTAATGGGAAAACTGTATTAAAAGGGAGTTTGTTTGAAATAATTTAGTAAAACAATAGAGACAGTTTGAAAAGAGAGTGGAGTAGTAAACAACAGTCCAAACATAACACCCTTAAGACAGGTTCATACACAGCCAGGAGTCATAGAACCAAAGCAAGTTCAGTAGTCACAAACAGGGGTCAAGGGATTGGAGATACCTGGGACACATGATTGTAAAAACATAACAAACAAAGGTCTTAGGAATTGGTACAAACATGCTCAGACACAACTGATCAGACATAGTCACATAACCAGCAATTCTTAAGGGGTTCAGTATAGGATCAACATGATTCAAGAATCAATCCTAGAATCATACAAGTTCAAGAGTGCAAACTACTTTACAAGGAGATTCGTATCACAGTCCAGATAGTGCAAGATTACATAGAAGAGGTAGCATGCTCATACTGATTCTAAGGAAGGGGAGTTCATAACATGTTAATCATGTAAACATATCAACTACAAGTTTCATAGCAAAACCATAAATAGAAGCAAACTAGAAACAGGATGATCTGAAGCAATAAAAGAACCATATTGTTGTTGGAACTTGAATTGAAACTAGAACATACCAGTAAAGAAGACAGTAAGCAAAGTGAAGGAGCAGTAGAACACAATGGTTAGCCTTGGCTTGTAGCCGGCTAACTTAGAATAGTAGCAAGTAGCACAAAAGACAGTAGAAAGTTTAAGTATGAGAGAGAGATCTTTTGAACCAAGAGTGTTCGTGTGTTTGTGTTAATGAGAGAGTATGTATATATAGTAGTTTGAAATTAGATGAAAATAAGGTAAGAATCATAGTAGCATAGTAATTATGGAACTCATAATCAATTAGAGCAAAGTCAGGACAAGTACTCCCTTAAGTTAAGGGAATTAATTCAAATGGTAGGAACAAGTAGCATATAAGGAAAAAAATCAGTGTATGACTAATAAGGAAAGAATTCAGTAAGTATAGGATAAACAATTAGGGCTAAATTCAGAATACTCTTAATTAAGGAAATAGTCGGTAAGAATAAAGTACCACAACAAACACGGTAGGCAAATCAATTAATTTGAATAGAAGAGGTAGAAATTTAGGGTTTAAAGGAAGATCTTTCAATCAAACCATAAAAACAGGAAATCCAGAATCAATCAAAGGGGAAGTCATGATTTAGTACTCAGCATATAAATAGAGTAAAATAAAAACAACCTGTCATAGCAAATATGCAGGTTAAACAGTATCGATAGAAAGAGGAAAGTCTGAACAATCAAGATGAACATAAACATACAGAGATTATATAAGTTAGGCATAAGAAACTCAGTAAAAAACACATTCGAAGTGAAACATTCATATAAACTCAAACAAGAACAGCCTAGTCACAAAATCCAACGAAGAAACCTAGAAAAAATTAGGGCTTTCAATATATGAAAGTTGAAGAGATGGTAAAATCATAGAATCAGTCGTAATATGCAAGAGATAGAAGTTTAATCATAAAGAATAGGTTTAAAGAAGGTTTTAGAAGAAGTTCCGAAAACCCTAATTTTAGAAGAAGGTGAAAACACTCTGAAATAGATGATTCTTGTATAGAGTTGCAAGGATAGTGTAAAACATCAAATAAATAGACTCAAATCATTTAAAAATCGTACAGATCTAGGAGATATAAGCAAAAATAGGGTTTCTAAGTAGATATGAAAGAACGTGTCTAAAATCTCAAGGATCGCAACAAGTACAACATGATTTCGCTCGGAATCGTACTGAAGTAGCCAAGAACAGACCAGATGGCAAACCCTAGATGCAAGTCAGCATGTCCCAGGGCTTTTGAAGACATCAAAGAAGGCAAGCATGGGAATAGAGGAGCCATTGAAGGCTTATGAGGTGAAGGGAGATCACCAGAGAAGACCGGAGAAGGGAGTCTGCAGTTGAAGGAGCTAGGGTTTGGTTGAGGGGTTGAGAGAGGAGAGGAGATGAGAGAATACAGAGGCGGCAGATTTGGGAAATGAGATAGGGTTAGGGGGTTGTTGGAATTAAAAATGCTAAGAACAGATAAGGTCCGTTGATCTTTTAGAACAACGGTCAGGATTTGATGGGTCTTGGGTCGGGTAGGCAGTTTCAGGGTTTGAGTCGGGTGTTTTTAATCTGAAATTGGGATGGGGTTGGGTTTAAATTGGGCTATAATTGAAATGCAAATCTGGCTATATTTTAAATAGCCAATTTTCCCTATCTAATTTATAATAAATGATAAACAATTTCTAAAAAATAATTTCATGTACCAAAATGGTTTAAAATAGATATTTAACATTTTAAAAATATAGGAGATCAATTTTACACATATAAATGTAATTATAAATATTGCAATTATATGCAATTTAGCTTTAAAAATACGAAATGCAATTATAAAAAATGCATAAAAATATTTTAACCATATTTTGGCATAAATATAGAAATTAAATGAATAAATTACCACAACAATAATTTGAGGGATAATTATTGGGTATTTTATGAATAAAAGGGAAGGAAATAAATCAATTTAAATCTTTAAAATTATGAAAAAATTATAAAAACCTTGTGCATGCTTATATATGCATGAATATGTTATTTTGAAGGTATCTATGCATATAAAAAATATTGAAAAAATTGGGTATCAATAGCAGTAAGAGATTTGATCGTTCCTCATATTTAGTGTCTGGTTAGAATTTCAAGGCCTCAGGTTCACAATATAGGGGTGAGTCAAATCAGATGAGATCGTCGGTTCCACGGTGTGCTTAATGTGGTATGCAGCATACCTGTGAGCACCTAATTTTTGACAATATTTAATTTTTGTCACTTCTTCTATGTAAATATTTTAGGGGGTTTTAACCTACAATTTTTTGATTTGTTACTCTTTAAATTATAGGGTGAAAATCAAAATTTTCAAAGGTGAATTATTATTATTATTAATATTATTTTTGTCACGACCCAATCCCCGAACCCGGTCGTGATGACGCCTCTCGTGAAGACAAGGCCAGCCAGACCAAAACGGAACACCTCTTTTAAACAGATAATTATCATAAACAGTAATAACATATAATATAATACTCATAAATTGCGGAATTTTAACGTTAACAATAGCAGGAACCATCCTGACACAACCCAAACCGGGGTGTCACAAGTAATGAGCTACTACAGAATCTGCTATAGGTCTACAAAGTACGGAATCTGATACAATAGTCTGAAGAAAACATAAATGATAGAGGATAAGAGAGACAAGGGGCTGCGGACGTCAACAGCTACCTCGTAACTCCAAATCACTACCTCGCCTGGAAGGAATCAGCGCTCAGGTGCGGACTCTGCTATACCTGAATCTGCACACATGGTGTAGGGAGTAATGTGAGTACTCCGACTCAGTGAGTAATAATTACAAATAATGGCTGAAAGTATGAAAACATGTAAAGGCACAAAGCAATTCCATATCGAACAGTAAAATCACCTAAAGCAGTAAAACAGTGAAGAAATCAAATGATATTCCTTTTTAAAACAAGTAAAACATGTAATTTAACAGGTAATTAACAAGTGGAAATCCGCCCCTCGGGCACAGTATCAATCGCTCAGGATAGTATCAGCCCCTCGGGCTCACTCTCAGTACAGTATCAGCCCCGCGGGCTACCTTACAATCACTCAGCATAATGGTTAGCCATTGTTACCTGACCAACTTTCATCAAACAGTGTCATTGTTACCACTGTTTCAAATCACATGGGTACCCGCCCTCACTGTGGATGTGCAGACTCCGGAGGGGCCCCTTACGGCCCAAACGCTATATCAAGCCACCTCGTGGCATCATCACTCAGCATATCCTCACATCACTCAAGCCACCGCATGGCATAAATAGTATCTCAGGCCCTCAGCCTCATATCACTCAACATATCCTCATATATGGCCCTCGGCCTCACTCAGTCTAGAAATCATCATAAGCCCCTTAGGCATTAGTAAAACAGTAGTTCTCAGCCCAAAACATGATTTAGAAATATCATTTAAGTTTCAAATCTGAGTAAAAGTGGCTGAGTTTGTAAAACAATAGATATCAATAGGACTGAGTTCAAATAATAAGTCAAGTAGTGAGGAAACACTGATAAAAATCCCCGAAAGATTCAACTAGTTGGCACGAAGGCTAAATATGGCAATCAGCCCAAATCATGATGATAATAAATGAATTTCAGTCAAATATCCGGTAAAGTCACCAATCGGGATGGACCAAGTCACAATCCCCAGTAGTGAAAGACCCCACGTTCCTCATCCAACGCGTATCTTGCCTCAATATAGCACTACGATGTGCGAATCCGAGGTTTCAAACCCTCAGGACATCATTTACAACCATTACTTACCTCGAACTGGCTAATTCTCTAGCTCACGACGCCTTTGCCCCTTGAATTGGCCTCCACGCGCGTCGAATCTATCCAAAATCAGAACGAATACGTCATAATATGCTAAGGGAACAAAGCCCAAGCGAAAACATTCGAAAAATATGAAAAATCTCAAAATTAGCAAAACTCGAGCCACGGGCCCACGTCTCGGAATCGGGTAAAATTTACATTTTCAAAATTCTCAAACCCTCACGAGTCTAACCATACCAAAATTATCCAATTCTGATACCATTTGGTCCTTCAAATCATCATTTTACATTTTTGAAAGGTTCCATAATTTTTCTTCCCAAATTCCATCTCAAATCACGAATTAAATGATGAATTTAGTGATAGATTCATGTACTCCAACCAAATCTGAGTTAGAATCACTTACCCCGACCAATTTCTTGAAAAACCTTCGAAAAATCACCAAAATCCGAGCTCTCTAGGTCAAAATATCAAATAAAATCCAAAACCTCATATTTATAGAGTACCCCTCGGATTCCGACACCGCTGACCGCACAAAAATGACCGCGGTCCGCGCAAAACCAGCGGGGTCCACGCAAAAATGACCGCAGTCGCGCAGGTCTTGCTCTCCAGGGACAAGCTTTAGTATTTTGGCCATCGCTTTTGCTACAGATGTCCAAATTGTGATATCTTTACCTTTCTGGAAACTAGACACGAAGGGCTACAACTGTCGTTTTTGAATCACCTCAACATTCCTTGTGGATCAAAAGATATGAGCTTCCGAAGTAGGACCATCAACCTGCAGTCTTCATGACCGCGGACGCGGCCACTTTGACGCGGCCAGCACTAAGCCAGCGCGCCCAGCGCGAAAAGGAGCATGGTCCGCGCCAAAACTGCTGCTCCCTCCATTTTTCTAAGTTCCGGGGTGTCCGTACTCGCTCAAAACTCACCCGAAACACACCCGAGACCCCCGGGACCTCAACCAAAAGCACCAACGCATCCTAAACATTATTCAACCTCGTTCCAATCATCAAAACACCTCGACTAACACCAAAATCATCAAATCACATCGAAATCAAGCCTATGAATCTCAAGAACTTCCAAATTCCATTTTTGATCAAAAACCCAACCAAACCACGTCCGAATAACCTCAAATTTTGCAGACAAGTCCAAAATGACATAACGAAGCTATAGAAACTCTCGGAATTCCATTCCAACCCTCGGATCAAAATCTCACCTATCAACCGGAATTCGCCAAAATACTAACTTCACCAATTCAAGCCTAATTCTACACCGTACCTCCAAAACCACTTTCGATCACTCTCCTAAGTCACAAATCACCTCCCGAAGCTAACCGAACCATCGGAACTCACATCCGAACCCTGTAAAACATAAGTCAACATCCGGTTGACTTTTCCAACTTAAGCCTTCTTAAAAGAGACTAAGTGTCTCACTTCTTACCAAATCCTCTCCGGACTCGAACTAATCATCTCGATCCCATAAAACACAGATAACGAAGCATAAAGAAATTGAAATGGGGGAAATGGAGCGATAGCTCATGAGATGACTGGCCGGGTCGTCATATCCTCCCCAACGAGTCAAGAAACATACCTGAAGCATCAAACAGATGAGGATATCTGCTCCGTATCTCCCGCTCGGTCTCCTAAGTGGTCTCCTCTACGGGCCGACCACTCCACTGCACCTTCACTGAAGCTATATCCTTTGACCTCAACTTCCGAACCTGGCGACCCAAAATAGCTACTGGCTCCATATCAAAGGTCAAATCGTCATCCAACTGAACCGTGCTGAAGTCCAAAACATGAGACGGATCCCCAATATACTTCCGGAGCATAGAAACATGAAATACCGGATGCACACTCGACAGGCTGGGTGGTAAAGCAAGCTCATAAGCCACCTCCCCATTCCTCCGAAGCACCTCAAAAAGCCCAATGAACCGAGGACTCAACTTGCCTTTCTTCCCAAATCTCATGACACCCTTCATGGGCGAAACCTTCAGCAGGACCTTCTCACCGACCATGTAGGACACATCTCGAACCTTCCAGTCCGCATAACTCTTCTGACGTGACTGCGCTGTACGAAGCCTCTCCTGAATCACCTTCAGCTTCTCTAAGGCATCCTGAACCAAATCTGTCCCTAATAGTCTAGCCTCGCCGGGCTCGAACCAACCAACCGGAGATCTACACCGCCTCCCGTACAAAGCCTCGTATGGAGCCATCTGAATACTCGACTAGTAGCTGTTGTTGTAAGAAAACTCTGCAAGTGGTAGAAACTTATCCCATGAACCTCCAAAGTCAATAACACAAGCACGCAACATGTCCTCCAATATTTGAATAGTACGCTCGGACTATCCGTCCGTCTGAGGATGAAACATTGTGCTCAACTCTACCTGAGTACCCAATTCTCTCTGCACGGCTCTCCAAAACTGCGAAGTAAACTGAGTACCTCTATCTCAGATAATGGAAATAGGAATGCCATGCAACCGAACAATCTCCTGGATATAAATCCCTGCCAACCGCTCTGAAGAATAGGTACTACACATAGGAATGAAGTGCGCAGACTTGGTCAGCCGATTCACAATCACCCAAATAGCGTCGAACTTCTTCAAAGTCCAAGGAAGTCCAACCACAAAGTCCATCGTGATTCTCTCCCACTTCCACTCGGGAATAACCTTCTGCTGAAATAAGCCACCCGGTCTCTGATGCTCATACTTCACCTACTGACGGTTGAGACACCGAGCTACACATCCTACAATATATTTCTTCATTCTTCTCCACCAATAGTGCTGCCTCAAATCCTGATACATCTTCGCGGCACCCGGATGAATGGAATACTGCGAGCTATGGGCCTCCTCCAGAATCAGCTCTCTAAGCCCATCCACATTGGACACACAGATCCGGCCCTGCATCCTCAACACACCGTCATCACCGACGGTCATATCTCTGGCATCATCATGCTGAACTCTGTCCCTAAGGACAAGCAAATGCGGATCATCATACTGGCGCTCTCTGATGCGATCATATAAAGAAGATTGAGAAACCACACAAGCCAACACTCGACTAGGCTCCGAAATATCCAACCTCACAAACCGATTGGCCAGGGCCTAAACATCAACTGCAAGAGGTCTTTCCCCAACTGGAATATATGCCAAACTCCCCATACTCAGTGCCTTTCGGCTCAAAGCATCGGCCACCACATTGGCCTTTCTCGGATGGTACAATATAGTGATATCATAATCCTTAAGCAACTCCAACCATCTCCGCTGCCTCAAATTAAGATCCTTTTGCTTGAACAAATGCTGAAGACTGCGATGATCAGTGAACAACTCATAAGATACGCCATAAAAGTAATGCCTCCGAATCTTCAATGCGTGAACTATGGCAGCCAACTCCAAATCATGAACGGGGTAGTTCTTCTCATGGGGCTTCAACTGCCGAGAAGCATAAGCAATAACTCTACCCTCCTGCATCAACACACAACCAATCCCAACTCTTGAAGCATCACAATACACAGTATATGAACCTGAAGTTGATGGCAAAACCAACACTGGAGTTATGGTCAAGGCTGTCTTGAGCTTCTGAAAGCTCTCCTCACACTCGTCCGACCATTCGAATGGAGCACCCTTCTGAGTCAACTTGGTCAAGGGCGATGCAATGGATGAAAATCCCTGAACAAATCGGCGATAATAGCCTGCTAACCCAAGAAAACTACGAATCTCTGTGGCTAAGGACGGTCTGGGCCAACTCTGAACCGCCTCTATCTTCTTCGGATTAACCTGTATACCCACGCTGGACACCACGTTCCCCAAGAAAGCCACTGAACTGAGCCAAAGCTCACACTTGGAGAATTTTGCTTAAAGCTTATCCTCCCTCAGTCTCTGCAACACAACTCTTAAATGCTCCGCGTGCTCCTCTTGACTACGCGAGTACACCAGAATATCATCAATGAATACAATAACGAACGAATCCAGATAAGGCCGAAATACACTGTTCATCAAGTGTATGAATGCTGCTGGGGCATTGGTTAGCCCGAAGGACATAATAAGAAACTCATAATGCCAATATCTGGTCCTGAAAGAAGTCTTAAGAATATCTGAATCCCTAATCTTCAACTAGTGATAACCTGAATGGAGATCAATCTTGGAGAACACCCTCGCTCCCTGAAGCTGATCAAATAAATCATCCATGCGAGGCAAAGGATACTTGTTCTTGATTGTTACTTTGTTCAATTGCCTATAATCAATGCACATTCTCATCATGCCATCCTTCTTCTTCACAAACAAAACTGGTGCACCCCAAGGGGACACACTAGGCTGAATGAACCCCTTATCTAGGAGTTCCTGAAGCTGTTCTTTCAATTCCTTCAACTCTGCTGGTGCCATACGATATGGCGGAATAGAAATGGGCTGAATGCCAGGTACCAGGTCAATACTAAAATCAATATCCCTGTCCGGTGGCATGCCCGATAGGTCTGCAGGAAAAACATCGGGAAAGTCCCTCACAACTGGGACAGAATCAATACTAGGAGTCTCAGCTCCAACATCCCTCACAAATGCTAGATATGAAAGGCAACCATACGCTGAGCCTTCAAGAAAGAGATCACTCTACTAGGGATATAATCAGTCACACCACGCCACTCGATCCGCGGTACACCCAGCATAGCCAAAGTGACTGTCTTAGCATGACAGTCTAGAATAGCACAACACGGAGATAGCCAATCCATGCGCAAAATAACATCAAAGTCCACCATGCTCAATAGAAATAAATCAACTCGGGTCTCTAGACCCCCAATAATCACAACACATAACCGGTACACACGGTCCACAATAATAGTATCTCCCACCAGGGTAGATACATGAATAGGTAAAGAAAGAAACTCTCGGGGCGTACCCAAATAATGAGCAAAATATGAGGACACACAAGAATAGGTGGAACCGGGATCAAATAATACCGAGGCATCTCTGTGGCAGATTGGAACAATATAGCTCTTAATTGTGCAATCAACTTAATTAATAGCAAACTCCCTAACTTGGATCACAGCCATATAGCAAAACGCACGCAATAAATCATAACGCACATACTCTATTGTTGTTGTAATACCATAGTGAGATTGAACTCACTCCTTCACAAGCTTGTGGAAATACAAATCATCTGGAATTTCTAACTCTTCTGCAATTCTTGTATTCACTCACACAACAATTAAGCCCACTCTCTAGGCAGCACCATTTAGATTTCAACGCATATTCTTCACTTGTAAATGAGATCTTCTAATAGACAACATAAGGATCACACCACCTTAGAACACTCCGCAGGAGATAACCCACATGTTATGTTTCCAATTAACATTTTGTATACCTTCCACTGCCATACACATTACACAGTCACTTAATCTTCCTAAGTCCAAACTCATACCGTAACATAAAATTTACTTCACTCTCAACTAGGAGTCTTGAAAAGATTCTTCACACGCCTATAATCCCGGAACTACACTTCCACTCACAATGGAAATCATACACTTAGTAGTCCATCTATCATCTAGAAAATCTTCCTCAACACTTCCAGGTCATATAGAAACATCACGCAGAATTAGCATATTCATCACATAGGTATCCAGCCGTCATTCCCACTATTAGGGACAATACTGAACATATAAGTTCAAAACACTTGCTCACACAATCAGCGCCTCGGTGCTCAAGACATAGGCAAAAATCCGGCCTCAAGTCCTTCAGACTGGCCCAACATAAACTCACAGAGATTCCATCTCGCCCATCGATCGGGGGATCACAAGCCATCAAGGCACATCTGATACTGAGCGCTCATGTGCGCGTACGAACACGTGGAAGGAATTTCAAGAGTTACTTTTCAAGCTGAATCAAGGACGCACGATAAGAATTCAAGAATGTGAAGTTCTTTCCTAAAGGTTCTGCAGCCTCTCGAGGATAAATACAGACGTCTCCGTATCGATCCGCGAGACTCTACTAAACCTGCTCATGACTCGTGAGACCTAAGTAACCTAGGCTCTGATACCAACTTCTCACGACCCAATCCCCGAACCCAATCGTGATGGCGCCTCTCGTGAAGACAAGGCCAGCCAGACCAAAATGGAACACCTCTTTTAAACAGTTAATCATCATAAACACTAATAACATATAATATAATACTCATAAATTGCGGAATTTTAACGTTAACAACAGCAAGAACCATCCCGACACAACCCAAACCGGGGTGTCACAAGTCATGAGCCACTACAGAATCTGCTATAGGTCTACAAAGTACGGAATCCGATACAACAGTCTAAAGAAAACATAAATGATAGAGGATAAGAGAGACAAGGGGTTGCGGACGTCAACAGCTACCTCGTAACTCTAAATTACTGACTAGCCTGGAAGGAATCAGTGCTCAAGTGCGGACTCTGCTATACCTGAATCTGCACACACAATGCAGGGAGTAATGTGAGTACTCCGACTCAGTGAGTAATAATTACAAATAATGGCTGAAAGTATGAAAACACGTAAAGGCACAAAGAAATTCCATATCGAGCAGTAAAATCACCTAAAGTAGTAAAATAGTGAAGAAATCAAATGATATTCCTTTTTAAAACAAGTAAAATAGGTAATTTAACAGGTAATTAAAAAGTAGAAATCCGCCCCTCGGGCACAGTATCAATCGCTCAATATAGTATCAGCCCCTCGGGCTCACTCTCAGTACAGTATCAGCTCCGCGGGCTACCTCACAATCACTCAGCATAATGGTCAGCCATTGTTACCTGACCAACTTTCATCAAACAGTGTCATTGTTACCACTGTTTCAAATCACATGGGTACCCGCGCTCACTGTGGGTGTGCAGACTCCGGAGGGGCCCCTTACGGCCCAAGCACTATATCAAGCCACCTCGTGGCATCATCACTCAGCATATCCTCACATCACTCAAGCCACCACATTGGCATAAATAGTATCTCAGGCCCTCAGCCTCATATCACTCAGCATATCCTCACATATGGCCCTCGGCCTCACTCAGTCCAGAAATCATCATAAGCCCCTTGGGCATTAGTAAAATAGTAGTTCTCAGCACAAAACATGATGTAGAAATATCATTTAAGTTTCAAATCTGAGTAAAAGTGGCTGAGTTTGTAACACAATAGATATAAACAGGACTGAGTTCAAATAATAAGTCAAGTAGTGAGGAAACAGTGATAAAAATCCCTGAAGGGTTCAAATAGTTGGTACGAAGCCCAAATATGGCAATCTGCCTAAATCATGATGATAACAAATGAATTTCAGTCAAATATCCGGTAAAGTCATCAATCGGGATGGACCAAGTCACAATCCCCAGTAGTGAAAGACCCCACGTTCCTCATCCAGCGCGTATCTTGCCTCAATATAGCACTACGATGTGCGAATCCGGGGTTTCAAACCCTCAGGACATCATTTACAACCATTACTCACCTCGAACTAGCTAATTCTCTAGCTCACGACGCCTTTGCCCCTTGAATTGGTCTCCACGCGCGTCAAATATATCCAAAATCAGAACTAATACGTCACAATATGCTAAGGGAACAAAGCCCAAGCGAAAACATTCGAAAAATATCAAAAATCTCGAAATTAGCAAAACCCGACCACGGGCCCACGTCTCGGAATCGGGTAAAATTTATATTTTCAGAATTATCATACCCTCACGAGTCTAACCATACCAAAATTATCCAATTCCGACACCATTTGGTCTTTCAAATCATCATTTTACATTTTTGAAAGGTTCCACAATTTTTCTTCCCAAATTCCATCTCAAATCACGAATTAAATGATTAATTCTGTGATAGATTCATGTACTCCAACCAAATCTGAGTTAGAATCACTTACCCCGACCAATTTCTTGAAAAACCTTCGAAAAGTCGCCAAAATCCGAGCTCTCTAGGTCAAAATATAAAAAAAAAAAACCAAAACCTTATATTTATAGAGTACCCCTCGGATTCCGACACTGCTGACCGCACAAAAATGACCGCGGTCCGCGCAAAAACCACCGCGGCCGCGCAGGTCGTGCTCTGCAGGGACAAACTTTAGTATTTTGGACATAACTTTCGCTACTGATGTCCGAATAGTGATATCTTTACCTTTCTGGAAACTAGACACGAAGGGCTACAACTGTCATTTTTGAATCATCTCAAATTCCTTGTGGATCAAACAATATGAGCTTCCGAAGTAGGACCATCAACCTGACCATCAACTAAGCCAGCGCGCCCAGCACGAAAAGGAGCGTAGTCCGCGCCAAAACTGCTGCTCCCTCCATTTTTCTATGTTCCGGGGTGTCCGTACTCGCTCAAAACTCACCCGAAACACACCCGAGGCCCCCGGGACCTCAACCAAAAGCACCAACGCATCCTAAACATTATTTAACCTCGTTCCAATCATCAAAACACCTCGACTAACAACAAAATCATCAAATCACATCGAATTCAAGCCTATGAATATCAAGAACTTCCAAATTCCATTTTTGATCAAAAATCCAACCAAACCACGTCCGAATGACCTCAAATTTTGCAGACAGGTCCAAAATGACATAACGAAGCTACAGAAACTCTCGAAATTCCATTCCAACCCTCGGATCAAAATCTCACCTATCAACCGGAATTTGTCAAAATACTAACTTCGCTAATTCAAGCCTAATTCTACACCGTACCTCCAAAACCACTTCCGATCACTCTCCTAAGTCACAAATCACCTCCCGAAGCTAACCGAACCATCGGAACTCACATCTGAACCCTCTAACACATAAGTCAACATCCGGTTGACTTTTCCAACTTAAGCCTTCTTAAAAGAGATTAAGTGTCTCACTTCTTACAAAATCCTCTCCGAACTCGAACTAATCATCTCGATCCCATAAAACACGGATAACGAAGCGTAAAGAAGCTGAAATGGGGGAAATGGAGCGGTAACTCATGAGACGACTGGCCGGGTCGTCACATCCTCCCCAACTTAAACAAACGTTTGTCCTCGAACGAGTCAAGAAACATATCTGAAGCCTCAAACAGATAAGGATATCTGCTTCGTATCTCCCGCTCGGTCTCCCAGGTGGCCTCCTCCACGGGCTGACCTCTCCACTGCACCTTCACTGAAGCTATATCCTTTGACCTCAACTTCCGAACCTGGCGACCCAAAATAGCTATTGGCTCTACATCAAAGGTCAAATCATCATCCAACTGAACCATGCTGAAGTCCAAAACATGAGACGGATCCCCAATATACTTCCGGAGCATAGAAACATGAAATACCGGATGAACACTCAACAGGCTGGGTGGTAAAGCAAGCTCATAAGTCGCCTCCCCAATCCTACGAAGCACCTCAAAAGGCCCAATGAACTGAGGACTCAACTTGCCTTTCTTCCCAAATCTCATGACACCCTTCATGGGCGAAACCTTCAGCAGGACCTTCTCACCGACCATGTAGGACACATCTCGAACCTTCCGGTCCGCATAACTCTTCTGACGTGACTGCGCTGTACGAAGCCTCTCCTGAATCACCTTCAGCTTCTCTAAGGCATCCTGAACCAAATCTGTCTCCAATAGTCTAGCCTCGCCGGGCTCGAACCAACCAACCGGAGATCTACACCACCTCCCGTACAAAGCCTCATATGGAGCCATCTGAATACTCGACTGGTAGCTGTTGTTGTAAGCAAACTCTACATGTGGTAGAAACTTATCCCATGAACCTCCAAAGTCAATAACAAAAGCACGCAACATGTCCTCCAATATTTGAATAGTACGCTCGGACTGTCCGTCCGAACGCTGTGCTCAACTCTACTTGAGTACCCAACTCTCTCTGCACGGCTCTCCAGAACTGCGAAGTAAACTGAGTACCTTTATCTGAGATGATGGAAACAGGAATGCCATGCAACCGAACAATCTCCCGGATATAAATCCCTGCCAACCGCTCTAAAGAATAGGTAGTACACACAGGAATGAAGTGCGCAGACTTAGTCAGCCGATTCACAATCACCCAAATAGCATCGAACTTCTTCAAAGTTCGAGGAAGTCCAACCACAAAGTCCATCGTGATTCTCTCCCACTTCCACTCGGGAATAACCATCTGCTGAAATAAGCCACCCGGTTTCTGATGCTCATACTTCACCTGCTAACGGTTGAGACACCGAGCTATACATCCCACAATATCTTTCTTCATTCTTCTCCACCAATAGTGCTGCCTCAAATCCTGATACATCTTCGTGGCACCCAGATGAATGGAATACCGCGAGCTATGGGCCTCCTCCAAAATCAGCTCTCTAAGCCCATCCACATTGGGCACACAGATCCGGCCTTGCATCCTCAACACACCGTCATCACCGACGGTCACATCTCTGGCATCATCATGCTGAACTCTGTCCCTAAGGACAAGCAAATGCGGATAATCATACTGGCGCTCTCTGATGCGATCATATAAAGAAGACCGAGAAACCACACAAGCCAACACCCGACTAGGCTCCGAAATATCCAACCTCACGAACCGATTGGCCAGGGCCTGAACATCAACCGCAAGAGGTCTCTCCCCAACTGGAATATATGCCAAACTCCCCATACTCACTGCCTTTCGGCTCAAAGCATCGACCACCACATTGGCCTTTCCCGTATGGTACAATATAGTGATATCATAATCTTTAAGCAACTCCAACCATCTCCGCTGCCTCAAATTAAGATCCTTTTGCTTGAACAAATGTTGAAGACTATGATGATCAGTGAACACCTCACCAGATACGCCATACAAGTAATGCCTCAAAATCTTCAATGCGTGA
This sequence comes from Nicotiana tabacum, assembly GCF_000715075.1. Taxonomy (NCBI): domain Eukaryota; kingdom Viridiplantae; phylum Streptophyta; class Magnoliopsida; order Solanales; family Solanaceae; genus Nicotiana; species Nicotiana tabacum. The sequence goes on from NC_134080.1 coordinate 209,712,288, forward strand.
ACTATGGAAGCCAACTCCAAATCATGAGCGGGGTAGTTCTTCTCATGGGGCTTCAACTGCCGAGAGGCATAAGCAATAACTCTACCCACCTGCATCAATACACAACCAATCCCAACTCTTGAAGCATCACAATACACAATATATGAAACTGAAGCTGATGAAAAATTTCAAAAATTTTGTATAAAATGAAGAGAAAATTTGAGAAGAAATGAAGAAGAAAGGAGAGAAAAGAGAGGAGATAATTGAGAGAAACAAATATTTTCTTCTTCTATGCTACGACAATTTCTACTCGTGTCATTCTTTCTTCCTCTTTCTTTCGAAAATTTCTAGCAATTCAACACCCCAAAACCCAACGAAAATACTTCAAAACATTCCTTTTTACACACCAAAGAGTGGTGTTAACAGTCGAGGTCGAGGATTCCATTGGAGCTCTATTCACCGGCTTTGATGATCATCTTCTCTTATGCTTGTTCGGCGTTTGTCTGAGTTATTGTACATATTTTTGGAGACTCATTTAATTGAAAATCTTGCATTAAAAGGTTTATTTTTTCCTCTGTTTTTTTATATTATTTTATTTATTTATCTTTAAACTTTATAAATAATAATGTAAATCAATCCTTAAATATTATATGCTTAATCATGTTTCTGAAAATATAGTATTTAAACTTGCTAAAAGTTTGGAAGATTTGGACACTAATAAGTTTAGGCTTCAATTGTTGGGATGTAGGGTATTGGTATATGATAGTTTATTTATTCAAATATCTAAAATTATACACTTTTTCCACAAACAATTCCATAACTCTTGGCCTTACAATAATCTTAAATTAGTTTAGGAAAATAATTCAAGTGCGCTAGTTTATTTAGGTGCGCTTTAAATAATCAAATATCATGGCTATGTGTATGGTCTCCGTGGCATAATTGTGATACGTAACAAAATAAGTATTAGTACGCGTAACTTATTTCAAGATAACTTTTTTTCATAATTTTAATCAAACAATAAAAGCAGACATAGGTAAAAGATGAGATCCAATAAAACGCAAGTTATCCAAAATAATATAAGCCAAATATAGTAAATGAAGCGACCGTGCTAGAACCTCGGGACTCGGGAAATGCCTTACACCTTCTCCCCGGTCAATAGAATTCCTTACCCGAACTTTGTTTTCGCAGATCAATAATAATAGAGCCAAACCTTCCTTTGAATAGGGATTCAAATAAAAGGTGACTTGGAACACCGGCAAAAATCAATTCCAAGTGGCGACTCTGTAAATAAAATAATCCCTATTTTAAATTTGTCACTTTAATTGGAAAAGCTCTTTAACCCATAATCCATAATAACGCTACATTATCTTTTGGGGGGTAAAAAGGGGTGTGACAGTTTTGGCGACTCTGCTGGGGAATCTATTAATAAGAATTCGAGCTTTGTATATTGATTTTTGTTTGGCTTTTATCATGTCTTGGATATTATTGTGTTTGGGAGCATAATGTGCTATTTGTCGCTTATTTACCTCTTTAATATTTATTTGAACTATGATATAAATTGTATCCTCTCTCGCACCCCTCTGAGTCTTCTGATAGGTAGTTATGTTGTGTTTGCCTACCAACATCACAAAATTTCTGTCTTGAGATAAAGCTATTTAGCCTACTATCTTCTGGTGAAAGATTTAATCACACATGCTTAGGCGGGTGAGCCGTTAGCTAGCTAGTGTTGTTCTACTACTGGTGATGCTTGATGCTCCTCGGCTCGGGTTGTCCATCTGGGTAAGCCAGGTCTAGATACCATCTCCTTTAGGATTTGAAAACTTAGAAGAACAAAGCAATGGATATCTCTAGTAGGCTACGCTTTATTTGCATCATGCATTGGACTTAGCGGGACTCGGCACAGGGGTCGGGCCCGTCTAGACATGTACCAATTTTTCGGACCAACATGTTCATCTTTATGTGTTATATGTAACATTATTTGGTAGGCTTCACTCAAATGTTGACCGACTTTAGGATAGATTGATTGAACAAAGGAGAGAGAAAAAGAAAATTTCCCCCAAGTTTTCATAAAGTACCCCGTTTTTTTTTATAAATTTTGAAGGGTTTTTAAAATTATGATTTTTTAAAATAGTTTTTTTTAGTTATTTTAACCGAACTAAGCGGGTTTGATTCTCACCGGATGTGAGACACGTAGGCAACCTTCATCAGGTTCAACCCCATTTTTTTTTAAAAGAGAGAAGTAAAAAAAAGAGGGTTTTCTATGGACTATTAGTTATTATTGTTTTTATTTTTTTTAAATAATGATAATATAGTCACTTTGTCAATTTTTAACCAGTTTTTCCCTGGCATCCGGTTTTTTTTCTCGAAATAGCCTTGAAACCTTCATCAAAAATGCGAAATGGGAGCCCGGTTTATTTATTTATTATTTTTTTTTACTTGTTTATACAAAAAAATAGTCATTTGGGTCTTTTATATTTTTATTTAATGACTATATTACTAATTTAACTTTTTTTAGTCCCACAGTTTGGTTTTTATTTTTTATTTTATTATTTTGTTTTTATAGAGTCAAACCCGAGGAATCGCAATTTTTGTGTCAATAGTATATTTGATTAAAACCTAACCCCGTGTCCGGATGAACAGTAGCACCATGAGTGGGGAAAGAGGTAAGTCTGAAAAGAGGTCCAGGTCAGAAGGGATACCGGATTTTCTTATTGTTGATCTGATACCACAATTATTGTGGGATTGGTGGAGAGATTTTAAGGAATATGAACGAAACCAGATAAAGAAGTACTTGGGATATTTGATTCACATGATGACGATCCAATCCAGGAGGGATGTGATCGAAGCTTTAATTCCGCATTGGGATCCTGAAAACAATGTGTTCCATTTTACTGACTGTGAAATGACTCCGACCTTGGAGGAAATCGCTCATTTACAGGGGTGGGGCCGTATCTTCGCCGCCAAAGGGCCATAGTACCAGAAAATGTGAATGAGGGTAAGTTTCTAAAACTCTTGAACATAAATTACGGACAATATGAAGGTTTAGGAGGCAAGTGGGTTAAGTTGGGATTTCTGTTTCACTTGTACGACCTAGAATGCAATTTCGAAAGAAATGTGGGAAAATTTAAATCAAAGGAAGATAAGGAAACATGGAAGATACACAGAAGGTTTGCATTTATGGTTGCTCTTTTAGGAAAGGGAAGGACGTATTCAAATCCGCTTGGCAGGTGTAGTTGAGGCTCTGACCTCAAAAGGGGATGATTATACCTTGGTCCCTATGATTCTTTCTTCCATTTTTTGTGCTTTAACTAGATGTAAATTAGGCGCACGAAATTTTGATGGCTGCAATATTTTGTTACAGATATGGTTTTTGGAGCATTTTTATCGTCATCCTACGATCGCCAATTTTAGTGAGCTCTGGCCTAATCACACTTATGATCACCAAAAAAGAATTGACGAATGTTACTTACCAGAAAGGATTGACGCTTGGAAAGAACTGTTTCTTACGTTATCTGCCAAACATATCACATGGAACTACGATTGGTTTTCCTCTAAAGAGGTCATTTGTGAGTCTGCATACCATTCTTATTTGGTACTCATAGGATTGGATGGTGTTCAACCCTATGCTCCACTTCGGGTAATGCCCCAGTTTGCACGACAATAGAAGGTTCCACCAACACTAGATATGAGCAAGTTCTGTTATGATTTTGGTAAAGATCAACCTCATGACGAAGAGGAAATTATGAAAATTTGGAATGCAAGTAAAATCTCGGAGTTAAATGAGATGGTAGAAGACCGAGATCATGGAGAGATGATCCCTAAATATATTACTTAGTTTCATGATCCTTCATCGTTTAGAGATAGGCCTGTCGGGTCAAACAGGAGGAGAAATGATCAAAGAACTATAGAAAAGCTGAAAGAGGAATTGGAGCGTGCTCAGATGACCATTGCCAAACAACAAGCCCAACAACAAGCAAGAGTTGCTCAGATTCGTTTAAATATTGAGAAAGATTATCAATCTGCATTGAGGGTCATGGATAAAGATCTACAGCAGGCTAAAAATGAGGCAGCCCGCTAACAAGAAGAACTGACAAACACGAATGGTTTAGTCAGAAGAGTTGAGGCGAACAAAGATGCTGAAATACATAAGTTGCAAGAAGACTTGAGCATCGTCGAGGAAGAAATGCACTGACAACAAATGGAGTTTGATCTCCAGAGGGAGAAATTTGAGTCAGTTAAGAATCACCAACTAGCCGAATTCAAGACGGAGAAACGTTACTATCATGAGGTAATAGGTCGCCTCCAAAATGATTTGGCCGAAGACATGAAATAAAGGAACTCAGCATTGGACCGTGAGGCAGATGCACTGAATTTGGCTGATGCCCATGGGCGGCAAATCGATGGCATGTTTGCGTTCCAAGAGAATGTCAAGAGAAGGATACTTGAGATAGCCGAGTACACTGCTTTGGGGTGCACAGATTGTGAGAAAAGGAATAAGAAAATGTTTATCGAATCCGCAATCAACCTCGCTCGCCACATTGCTACAGATCGGGAGGCCTTGTACAAAGATATGTCCAATCAATTGGGGCAGGGAGCGCCCCAACCAAGATGATGTCAACTGGATAGTCTGCAAATTTGAAGTCTTTGTTGCATTCACTTTTTAAGATGTTTTAGTGGGTATATTTTTATTTTTGAGTCTATGAGGTGTCTTTTTGTGGCTTTGGTTTTGTGGAGTTTTGTTTCAATCCAGTCGAGTCTGTTGTAGTTTTCTTTGCGCATTTTGTTTCAACGTATTGTACCAAATACAAAAATATATATTGAAAACCCACAAAGACTTTATTTTTCAAAATGTTATGTGTGTTTGTTTTGTTTTTTTTTTTTTAAAAAAAAAATCAGTCAAGTGTCTCACCCCTGAACTACGTAATGATCTGATTCATGCGGTGACATGATACGTAGGCAACCCACAAAAGGTTCGATCAAAATATTTTTCAATGAATCTAAGTTAGGATCAAAATGAGGGGAGTGTAAAAACAAAAACAAAAAAGGGAAGAAGAGAACAAGAGCGCCAATAAGAAGCAACTTGATAAGTCGGAATGAAACATGAAGCCTTCCAAAAGCCATTTTAGAAAAGATGATGACGTTAGGAGCATGACATATTATGTGTAATTTATATCCATAAAATGACTAACCCTAACACGTTTGCTGCATTAAAAGGTTAAGTTTAAGGTGGTTGGTTTGTGGTGAATCTGGTAACACATCATTACTTCACAAGATCTAAGGGACCGGTAGTAATGGATAACAGTGATAAAATCAAGTTGCTCAGTGGCAATACGCAGGGTCAATCAGCCAAGCAAGAGTCAGAGGAAATAAGAAAATTGAGACAGCAACTGTCAGACGTATATCAAGCTTGGGTTTCTGGTCAACCTCCACCCTAGGTTCCCTCTGAAGGAACTTCCACCGTACAACGTTCCATGCAACGAGCGATCACATTCTACCACTAGGGTATGTGCCAAACTACAGCCTCCATGCTGCCCCCGGTACCTCTAACATGTGACCTCCAGTCACACCAGTCAGGAACACCCCTCTCATCATATTTGGCGCACCGGTATATACAATCTCGCCGCCACTACCTGTGACGAGGCCAAATAATGAGCCACAATCTCATGCTTATGATGGACAATACTATTCTCCAAATACGGCTTTTAGGATCTCAGCTCCGTACAATCAGACTCCTCAGTACGAGTCACCAGTGGAAAATGAAAAGCCTTCCATGACGGTTGAGCCAGATGAGATGGCCAGGAAAATGAAAAGTCTTGAACAGAATATAAAGAACATACAGGGACTGGGTGGTCACAAAAGTGTTTCATAAAGTGATCTATGCATTTTCCCTCACATCCATTTGCCACAAGGGTTCAAGACCCCAAAATTTGAGAAATACGATGGACACGGTGACCCTATCGCCCACTTGAAAAGGTACTGCAACCAGCTGAGGGGTGTAGGAGGAAAGGAAGAGCTGCTGATGGCTTACTTTGGGGAAAGCCTTGTGGGGTAGCTTCTGAATGGTTCATTGACCAAGACATCTCTCACTGGCATGTTTGGGAAGACATGGCCCAGGCCTTCATCAAAATATTTCAGTATAACATTGATATTGCGCCGGATCGTAATTCCTTGTCCAATATGAAGAAAAAGCCGACCGAAAGTTTTAGGGATTATGCCATTAAGTGGAGGGAGCAAGCAGCTAGAGTTAAGCCACCCATGGATAACCATGAGATGATCACTGTTTTTCTGGAGGCTCAAGAGCCTGATTATTTTCAGAACATGATGTCCGTGATGGGTAGACCTTTTGCAGAAGCAATCAAAATAGGGGAGATGGTCGAAAATGGCCTCAAGACTGGAAAAATGTTAAGTCAAGCTACTCTCAAAGCCACCACCCAAGCTATCCAAAATGGGTCGGGAGGTTTGGAAAATAGAAAGAAGAGAGATGAAGGGTCCATAATGGCTTCGGGATCTAGGGGAGTTCAAAGAGGGGTATTGCACCCTTATGTGCAAGTTCAGCAGGGGCAATCCAGTTACCCTCAACATTATTATCCCCCACCAATTCCTCCATACTCTGTGGACCCACCATAATATACTGTGTTCAATGCTCAATCATATGCTTGGCCTCCCAATCAGTAGGTACGGGCACCAGCTCCAAGGGCCCCCCGACCTCAGCAACAAAATTTTCGGGCACCCTACAATGCTCGTCCCAGGCAGGATTATGGTCGAGAGCAGAGGCCAGTAGAAATATTCTCTCCATTGGCTGATTCATACTCTAGTCTATTCCAGAATCTGAAGCAAATGGGCATGATCGGACCCATCGCTCCCCACCATATGCATCCTGATTCACATGGATTTCAAGCAAATGCTAGATGTGAATATCATTCAGGTGCCCCGGGGCATAGCTCCTATGACTGTTGGACTCTGAAAAGAGCCATAGAAAGACTCATTTCTAAAAAAATGATTGTAGTGATGAATGGCGAGGACCCTTCTAATGTGACAAACAACCCATTACCAGCACACAATGATGCTCATTTTGTCGGAATGATTGGCCGAGATCAAGAATACAAGCCGGTCAGTCAAACAAAAATGATAGTGGGAGCAATTCAAGAAAGAACATGTCTGGAAGTAAGTCCAAGCCGAGATATGCCATTTATTGTGAAAGGCGCCCCGAGCTCAGAAAAGGTAATTTTATTTGTGCCCAAGGTCTTGAGGTTGGAGGTTCGCTCCAATGTTGTATGTCCTTGGAGGCCACCCCATCACAAGGTAGAATCAGGGTGGTACGAATGGCATAACAGAGCTGATCATAATCAAACCTGTCGTGCAATCGCCTGTGATAAATACAAAAACCATTCCTTGGAACTACAACAAAACTGTGATGACGTACAAAGGCAAAAAAAATCATAGAAGAAGTGGGGGAAACTGGAGGTTTGACTCGATCAGGGAGGTGTTATTCTCCAGAGGAGTTGAGGAAGGCCAAGCAAATCAAACAAGGACAATTGCCAATAAAGAAGTCCGTCACCGAAGAAGAGGCAGAAGAGTTTTTGAAAAAGATGAAAGTTCACGATTACTCAATCATTGACCAGCTAAGAAAGACTCCTGCCCAAATCTCTCTACTATCTCTGCTCCTACATTCAAAAGAGCATGCCCGTGTACTAATCAAGACCCTGAACGAGGCACATGTCTCAGAGAAGACCACAGTAGATGAGTTAGGGAAGATGGCCAACAGATTTTTCTAGGTGAACAGAATCTCCTTTACTGATGATGAACTTCCTGAGGAAGGGGCCGGGCACAATAGGGCTTTGCACCTGGTCATCAAATGTGAGAGGCATTATGTAAAGTGAGTCATGGTTGATGGAGGCTCGAGTGTAGATGTATGCCCTCTCTCTACTTTGCAAGGCATGAAAATCAATACAGACAGAATTCGACCTAGCAATGTTTGCATTTGGGCTTTTGATGGCTCAGTGAGAGATACCATTGGGGAGATCAACCTCACCATGACAATTGGGCCAGTTGACTTTGAAATTGTCTTCCAAATAGTGGACATGAACACTTCTTATAACTTTTTTCTTGGAAGTCCATAGATCCATATGGCACAAGCTGTGCCATCCACATTGCATCAGATGGTCACATTCGAACACGACATGCAAGAAATTATTGTTCACAAAGAAGACGAGTCATCCATTTATAAAGACCCATTAATCTCGTGTATTGAGGCCAAGGAAGGATGTGAGTCCATTGTCTATCAATCTTTTGAAGTGGTTTCTATGGACCATGTTCGGGAGAGAAAGCCCATTCTGCATCCTCGTCTTGCTGCCACATCTATAACAGTGGCTACAGTTATGTTGAGACAAGGTTATGAGCTAGGAAAAGGCTTGGGGGCATCATTGAAAGGAATATCGGAGCCTATTTCTCCATTCAGTGACCAGGGTACGTTTGACTTAGGCTTCAGGCCAACACAAGTAGACAAAACATAGGCAAGCACCGCAAAAGCATGGATGGATCTTGAAACAACCTATCCCTCACATTTTCTACACTTTTGTCAAGCCACGACTCCAAGAGGGTCAAAATTCCTCAGCGCATGCAAACATCGATGAAATATTCCATGGCCGCTGCCAGATGTTTTCTGAAGCGAATATGATCCAGGCTGGTGAAGGCACTAGTCATGCCGATGTGCAACTAATTGACCCAGACAGCATGCACACCAACTGGGAAACAACTCCTCTCCCCACAAGGAAGGAGTCTTAGTAGTTTGCTTTTGCAGTCTCTCTTTTTTTGTTTGTATTTTGTGTTACTTTCAGGGTTGTAATCCAAACATCTCAGTGTGATGGTTTTGTTTTGATGTTAACCCTTCTATCCTTTCAAATTCAATGAAATGCAGTTCAGTTTCGTATTAAGTTTTGTATCTATTCCTTTTCCTAATACCTATCATTTTTATTTCCATTTCAGTTTTGTTAATGTCGGCTTTAGTAACATGACATGCATGAGGAATTCACGCCCAGATCTTAAAAAGCTGTCTAATATCAAAATAATGCATCAAGAGGTTGAATATGATGAAGATAAGGTTGTTGAGGAAATAAAAAGAGAGTTGGAACAATTTGAAAACAAGTCTAAGCCCAACCTCAATGAAACTGAGCCAATTAATATTGGAAGTCTTGAAGAAGTTAGAGAAATAAAGATAATCATTCACACTGAACATAAAACCAAAGATGCCTTGATTAAACTTTTATTTGAATACAGAGATGTGTTTGCTTGGTCTTACGATGATATGCCCAGGTTTAAGTGTTGATCTAGTGGTTCATAAGCTTCATACGTATCCTAATTTTCCACCAATCCAACAAAAGCAACGAAAATTTAAAACAGACGTGAGTGACAAAATCAAAGAGGAAATAATGAAGCAACTAAGCGCCAATGTGGTCAGAGCTATCCGATACACCACCTGGGTGGCGAATGTTGTGCTTGTGCCAAAGAAGGATGGAAAGACCAGAGTCTGTGTTGACTACAGAGACCTGAACAAAGCAAGTCCAAAGGATAATTTTCCTTTGCCAAAAATCCACATTCTTATAGATAATTACGCAAAGCATGAGATATAATCGTTCGTGGATTGCTATGCTGGGTACCACCAAATTCTAATGGATGAGGATGATGCAAAAAAAAACCGCTTTCACCACTCCATGGGGTACTTATTATTACAGGGTCATGCCATTCAGTTTAAAGAATACAGGAACAAATTACATGAGGGCCATGACCACCATTTTTCACGACATGATGCACAAAGAGATTGAAGTATATGCCGATAATGTCATCATAAAATCAACGACACAGGCTGATCACGTGTGTGATTTGAAAAAGTTCTTCGAATGGCTTCGAAGGTATGATCTTAAGCTTAATCCAGCAAAGTGTGCATTTGGGGTTCCATCTGGGAAAATCCTCGGTTTATAATAAGCCGAAGAGGCATTGAACTGGATCCATCTAAGATAAAGTCCATTCGAGATCTGCTACCCCCGAAGAACAAAAAGGAAGTCATGAGTTTGCTCGGGAGGTTGAACTACATCAGTATGTTCATTGCTCAGCTCACAACCACGTGTGAGCCCATCTTTAAGTTGCTGAAAAAGAATGCCACTATCAAGTGGACGGATGATTGCCAAAAGGCTTTTGACGGGATCAAAGATTATCTATCAAAACCCCCTGTACTGGTCCCACCTAAACTTGGTAGGCCTTTGTTTTTATATCTATTGGTGATGGATAATTCTTTTGGGTGCGTTCTGGGGCAACATGATGCAACAGGCAAAAAGAAATAAGCAATCTATTATTTGAGCAAGAAGTTCACCAATTATGAGGTTATGTACACCCTTTTAGAAAGAACATATTGTGCCTTGACTTGGGTCACTCAGAAGCTGAGACATTATCTTTTGGCCTACATGACTTACCTTATATCCAAAATGGATCCTTTGAAGTACATCTTCAAAAAGCCAATGCCCACTGGTAGGCTCGCAAAATGGCAAATCCTGCTCACAGAGTTCGACATTGTCTATTTCACTCGCACTGCGATGAAAGCACAGGCTTTGGTAGAGAATCCAGTTGATGATGAGTACATGCCACTTAGCACATACTTCCTAGACGAAGAGGTCAACTCAATAGAGGAAGTAGTTCCAGATGATCATCCTATATGGAAAATATATTTTGATGGGGTTGTCAATATCAAAGGAGTTGGGATCGGGGCAATCCTCATCTCACCTATTGGGCATCAATACCCTACAATGGCCCGACTTCAGTTCTTCTCTATCAATAATCCCGTAGAATACGAAGCTTGTATCATGGGTTTGAAAATGGCCATCGATCTGGATGTACATGAACTATTAGTTATGGGAGATTTTGACTTGCTTATCTGACAAGCCCAAGGCGAATGGGAGACTCGAGACATCAAGCTTATTCCGTACAGACAATGTGTGCGAGACTTGATCAAAAGATTCAAATCCATCGAGTTCAGGTACATTCCCCGGTTTCACAACTAGCTAGCCGATGCCTTGGCTACTCTAGCCTCGATGCTCCCTTATCCAGGCAACACTCATATTGATCCACTAGAAATCCAAGTTCGGAATCAACACCATTATTGCAATACAATTGAGACAGAACTAGATGGTGAACCATGGTATCATGACATAAAACGATTCCTGTAAATAAGAAAATATCCAGAGCATGCTAAAGGAGATCAAAAAAGAACTATAAGGTGGATCGCCAGTGGTTTCTTCCTGAATGGGGAAATTCTGTACAAGAGGACCCCAGATTTGAACTTTTGAGTTGCATAGGTGCTACAAAACCAGAGCGGATCATGAGTGAAGTGCATTCGGGGTTATGCGGACCTCACATGAATGGATATGTTTTAGCGAAGAAGATTCTGCGGGCAGGGTATAATTAGCTTACTATGGAACGAGATTTCTTCAGATTTGTTCGTAAGTGTCACCAATGCCAGATTCATGGTGACCTGATTCACTCGCCTCCTTCGGAGTTGCATCCCATGTCCTCTCTTTGGCCTTTTATTTCTTGGGGAATGGATGTTATTGGGCCAATCGAGCCAAAGGCTTCAAATGGGCATAGATTCATTTTGGTTGCAATTGATTACTTCACCAAGTGGGTGGAGGCCGTCACTTTCAAAGCAGTCACTAAGAAAGCAGTGATAGACTTTGTTCATTCCAACATCATCTGTCGCTTTGGTATCCCAAAGACCATTATCACTGACAATACAGCTAATATGAATAGTCATTTGATGAAAGAGGTATGCGAACAATTTAAAACCATGCATCGCCATTCTACCCCTTACCGGCCAAAAAGACAATGGAGCCGTTGAAGCGGAAAATAAGAACATCAAGAAGATTCTTAGGAAGATGATCCAAGGTTTCAGGTAATGGCATGAAAAGCTGCCTTTTGCTTTTTTGGGATACCGCACGACTGTTCGCACATTTGTTGGTGCAACTCTGTATTTGCTTATATATGGAACTGAAGTTGTAATACCCGCTGAAGTTGAAATTCCCTCTTTCTAAATTATTGTGGAATCAGAGATTGAAGACACTGAGTGGGTCAAAACCTGATTAGAACAACTGATGTTGATCGACGAAAAACGGCTAGCAGCAGTGTGTTCAGCCAATTATACTAGCAAAGAATGGCACACGCTTACAATAAGAAAGTGTGCCCAAGGTAGTTTGAGGTAGGCCAGTCGGTTTTGAAAAGCATCCTTCCGCACCAGGTAGAAGCTAAAGGAAAGTTTTTCACGAACTGGCAAGGACCCTACATCATCAAGAAAGTGTTACCAAAAGGGGCTTTGCACTTGGTAGATGAAGAAGGACGGATACCAGAAATGACTATTAACACAGATGTAGTCAAAAGATATTATGTCTGATATATACCCACTGTAGAATTTTCACGCATTGATTTTCTCATATCAAAGTGACGAACGCTATCATTTGCTCGCTATTCCAAATAGGTGTTACCCTTCTGTTAATCCTTTTGAGCTGTATTTGTTTTCCTTGTTTCTCACTTGTTGGAACCTGCGTACTTGTAAAGAAAGCCAAACAACAAATCTCTGATTCATTGAACTACGTCAGACCTAATTCCGAAAGGATACATAGGCAGCTTTACCTTGGGTTCGGTCCCATCAAAACAAAAAATCCATATTCTCAATACTCCAAAACTGGGGCACAAGTTTGTTTATTCCACAGTTTTTCTGTAAAAAAGGTTTCTAAAAGTTGTAATTCGTTTCAAGGTTCATTTCGCTTTTTTACCTTTCAAGAACTTTTGATCAATGTGTTTGAGAATGTTTGAAGTCCCCATGCCAAGGGCGTTGGGTACCTCCCTCATGCAGTATCTTAGTCAAAAAAATTGAGAGAGTCTTATTAGTAAAAACCCGTACGGTCACTATAAGGCACCAATGAGCAGAGAAATGAGATAGTCTTATTGGTAAAAACCCATATGGGCACCATAAGGCGACGGTTAGTAGATAAATGAGAGAGGTTAGTTAGCGAAAACCTGCAAAGAGAGCTACAAGCCGAATAAGGGTCTTCGATTCTCCGGCATGAGCACAACCAAGACAATTTCAAGATGATCATTTGCGACGGATTTTGAGAATTAGACAGCTCAAATGGATCAGGCGTCCAGTCTAAAATGCATGTCATGATTCATTAAAGTCGGTATATACCTCCAGATAAGTCTCCCTATTCCTTTCTCTGAAAGGGACACCTTTTGTTCAAGAACAGTTCTTTTTCAATTTCAATTATTATTCTATTTTTACCCATATTTTTATTTAAGTCCCTTTCGGTCTAATCCTGCATCAAAAGCAAAGCAAAGAAATGGCTGCAAAACTAGCTACAGTTTCCCCGTAATTTCGAGCACAATTTGGGGCATATATGGCATTAACAAAGGCATGAATCCATCTGTGATCTCATTTGATAAGGCGAACAAAGTGTCTCAAAGAAACTAAAAATGTCTCCTAAGCAAGACCTGCTTCATGAGAAAGGTTGATAAGCACTACAAACACAAACTGATACTGAGTGCAAGACAACTGAGTTTGAAAAACTAGCCTTGCCTTAGAGACAAGGGTAGCTATACCTTGGGAATCTGGATATGAAATAGTTGGTGCCAACACTGGAAATTCAAGGTCTCCAAAAAATGATACAGAGCAACCGAGCATCTCGGAACCACACTGATAGAATTGGCTCTTCGACAGCAGTGGCCATGAATCAAACTACTAAAGGCATCAAGGCCACAAACCAACCACCACTATGAAAACTCACAAATTTTTTCTTTGTTTGAAGCAGGAACAAAGCAGTGCAGAATGGCGATTCTAAAAGAACGAATGTCACCAAACGTAAGCTCCGTAAAATCTTCATTTTTCTTTTATTTTCATCATGCATCGCTATTGTTCACACCTCCCATTTTCGTAGTTTAACTCAGGTAGAATCATTTCGCCTAGGGGGATCCAGCTCATATTTCTGGGTAGAAGTACTCTTCACTCAGGGTGTTTTACGTAGCTTAACTCAGGTAGAACCTTTTCACCTAAGTGGATCCAACTCATAGTTCCGGGTAGAAGTACTCTTCGCTCGGGTTGTTTTTACGCAGCTTAACCCAGGTAGAACCTTTTCGCCTAAGGGGATACAGCTCATAGTTCCGGGTAGAAGTACTCTTCGCTCAAGTTGTTTTTACTTAGCTTAACCCAGGTAGAACCTTTTCGTCTAGGGGGATCCAACTCATAGTTCCACGTAGAAGTACTCTTTGCTCAGGTTGTTTTTATGCCGCTTAACCCAGGTAGAACCTTTTCACCTAGGGGGATCCAGCTCATAGTTCCGGATAGAAGTACTCTTCGCTCGGGTTATTTTTACGCAGCTTAACCCAGGTAGAACCTTTTTGCCTAGGGGGATCCAGCTCATAGTTCCGAGTAGAAGTACTCTTCGCTCAGGTTGTTTTTACGCAGCTTAACCCAGGTAGAACCTTTTCACCTAGGGGGATCCAGCTCATAGTTCCAGGTAGAAGTACTCTTCGCTCAGGTTGTTTTTACGCAACTTAACCCAGGTAGAACCTTTTCGCCTAGGGGGATCCAGCTCATAGTTTCGGGTAGAAGTACTCTTCGCTCGGGTTATTTTTACGCAGCTTAACCCAGGTAGAACCTTTTTGCCTAGGGGGATCCAGCTCATAGTTCCGAGTAGAAGTACTCTTCGCTCAGGTTGTTTTTACGCAGCTTAACCCGGGTAGAACCTTTTCACCTAGGGGGATCCAGCTCATATTTCCAGGTAGAAGTACTCTTCGCTCAGGTTTCTTTTACGCAACTTAACCCAGGTAGAACCTTTTCTCCTAGGGGGATCCAGCTCATAGTTCCGGGTAGAAGTACTCTTCGTTCAGGCTGTTTTACGTAGCTTAACCCAGGTAGAACCTTTTTGCCTAGGGGGATCCAGCTCATAGTTCCGGGTAGAAGTACTCTTCACTCAGGTTGTTTTTACGCAGCTTAACTCAGGTAGAATCCTTTCGCCTAGGGGGATGCAACTCATAGTTCCGGGTAGAAGTACTCTTCGCTCATGTTGTTTTTACGCAACTTAACCCAGGTAGAACCTTTTTGCCTAGGGGGATCCAGCTCATAGTTCCGGGTAGAAGTACTATTCACTTAGGTTGTTTTTACGCAGCTTAACCCAGGTAGAACCTTTTCGCCTAGGGGGATCCAGCTCCTATTTTCGGGTAGAATTACTTTTTGGCGAGGCTAATTTTCGTAGCTTAACCCAGGTAGAACCTCTTCGCCTAGGGGGATCCATATCATACTTTCGGGTAGAAGTACTTTTCGCCCAGGCTTAGTTTTCACAGCTTAATACAGGTAGAACCTTTTCGCCTAGGGGATCCAGCTCCTATTTCCGGGTAGAAGTACTCTTCTCTCAGGCTTAGTTTTGTAGCTTAACCCAGGTAGAACCTTTTCGCCTAGGGGGATCTAGCTCCTATTTTTGGGTAGAAGTAATTTTCGCCCATGCTTAGTTTTCGTAGCTTAACCCAGGTAGAACTTTTTCATCTAGGGGGATCCAACTCATAGTTCCGGGTAGAAGTACTCTTCACCCAGGCTTAGTTTTCGTAGCTTAACCCAGGTAGAACCTTTTTATCTAGGGGATCCAGCTCATAGTTCTGGGTAGAAGTACTCTTCGCCCAGGCTTGCCTTTTGTAGTTTAACCCAAGTAGAACTTTATCATCTAGGGGGATTCAACATTTTTGTCAGTAATACAAGGTGACAATCCCTGGTTACATTTCCTTTTTCAGTAATACATGACACCAACCCCTGGTTACATTTCCTTACCAGTATAGGGTACGCTAATCCCTGGCTTTGTTTTCCAACATAAGGTACATCAATCCTTAGTTGAGACACCATTTAGACAATAAGGGTACATCATTCCCAAAGAATCATATTTTCCTAGGGTCACCAATCTTGACACTATAGTGCTTTTAATAAAGAAATAGTTTAGATTTTTATTGCGAATAACTCACGAAATTTTCCTGGTGAAAATTGGGGCAAACATTTTCGCTTGTTTATTTGCTTTGGTTCCTGAATAGATTTTTACCTTGAGGAATAAGTTTTGAGGCGACCAAAAGAAGAAATCTTGATTCAGGAAAAGAAAAACAAGGAAAAGAAGTGAATCCAAAGTGCAGAAGCAGAGAAAAGATGTGGATTGCTCAAGACATAGTTGAAGTCACAAGCTCTGCATGTCCCGTTTTGATCCGAAAAGATGAAGAAGAAATAACCAGTGGTTGCAGTTAACGAGCATCAAGATTCATATCAGAGTCTGCAGGAAGAACCATCCAAGACTTAAGATCAAGTTTCAGAAGACTCATAGATAGGAATCTTGTAACTCATAGATGATAGGCTTGTTTAGTTTGTTTTTTATTTTTGATGTAATAACAGACTTACGGACCGGAGCCTCGACGGAACCTCATTCAACTTCTCAACTCATCATTCCACAATTATCCTTAAACTACACGCGACATGATTCCCCTATAACCCGGGATATATAGGTTGTTCAAAACCAAGACTCGGTTGCACCCTTTCTCTTTTCTCTTATCCTTATTTCTTCCCTTTTGAATAAAGATATGTTCAAAAATTAGTCACATGGCTCACCTTATCTTTGCTTGAAAACTCTTCTTGTTTCCAAGCAAAGAGGGGCAACTGTGAGTACCTAAGTTTTGACAATATTTAATTTTTTGTCACTTCTTCTATGTAAATATTTTAGGGGGTTTTAACCTACAATTTTTAGATTTGTTACACTTTTTACTATAGGGTAAAAATACAAAATTTTAAAAGGTGAATTATTATTATTATTAATATTATTTTAGTTTTATTTTTATTTTTAAAATAATAAAAAGAAATCAGAAAAATATTAATTTTTTTTTAATTTTCGGGAGAGATTTAAAAAATAAGAAAAAGAGAAGTATGGAACTATAAATAAAATATAATAAAAGTAAAAGTAGGTGGAATTCTCTTTTAAAAAGTAAAATAAAGTGGAAAATTAAAAAAATAAAAGTAAAGTTTTGTGGAAATTTTAAAAAAATAAAAAGAAAAAGAAATTTGGAATTTAAAAATAAATATAAAGGTATCTGAAAATTAAAAAACAATTAATGTAAAAGAAAGTAGAATTTTCAAAATAAAAGCAAAAGAAAGTGGATTGTTTTTTTAAGAAAAGTAAAATAAGTGAAATTCTCTTTTAAAAAGTTAAAAAAAAAAGTGGGATTTTAAATAAGATAAAAGTAATTAAAGTTAGAATTTAAAAAATAAAAGTAAAGAAAGGTGGGATTTCTTTTTATAGAAAAAGAAAAGCAAATTGTAAGTGGGATTTCTCTTAATTAAAAAATAATAAAATATTTTAAAATAAATCTGAAAAATTTTGAAATTTTCCTATAAATAGAAAATGTCACTTCTTCCCGTCGCATCCATCTTCAGGACGATATAGCCATAAAGATGCACGTCTTAGTGGGGAAAAGATTTTGCCCCTAGTGTAGCTCGAAAGCAGAAAGAGTAGAATTCATTCGAGAGAGCTTGGTGGTCTTAAGAATGGTTCGGGTGCGAATTTGTGGCACCGTAGTAGAATCATTACCAATGGCACGTTGTGCGCCTAAGTGCGAAAAGACAGTGCAAGCTTTAGAAAATTTGAGAAGAAATGAAGAAGAAATGAGAGAAAAGAGAGGAGAGAATTGAGAGAAACAAATTTTTTCTTCTTCTACGCTACGACAATTTCTACTCGTGTCATTCTTTCTTTCTCTTTCTTTCGAGAATTTCTAGCAATTCAACACCCCAAAACCCAACAAAAATACTTCAAAACATCCCTTTTTACACGCCAAAGAGTGGTGTTAACAGTCGAGGTCGAGGATTCCCTTTGATGATCATCATCGCTTATGCTTGTTCGACGTTCGTCTGAGTTATTGTACATATTCTTGGAGACTCATTTAATTGAAAATATTGCATTAAAAGGTTTATTTTTTCCTCTGTCTTTTTTATCTTATTTTATGTGATTTTATTTATTTATCTTTAAACTTTATAAATAATAATGTAAATCAATCCTTAAATATTATATGCTTAATCATGTTTCTGAAAATATAGGGTTTAAACTTGCTAAAAGTTTGGAAGATTTGGATACTAATAAGTTTAGGCTTCAATTGTTGGGATGTAGGGATTGGTATATGATAGTTTATTTATTCAAATATCTAAAATCATACACTTTTTCCACAAACAATTCCATAACTCTTGGCCTTACAATAATCTTAAATTATTTTAGGAAAATAATTCAAGTGCGCTAGCTTATTTAGGTGCGCTTTAAATATTTAAATATCATGGCTATGTGTATGGTCTCCATGGCATAATTGTGGTACGTAACAAAATAAGTATTAGTACGCAAAAAAAAAATCAAGATAATTCTTTTCATAATTTTAATCAAGCAATAAAAGCAGACATAGGTAAAAGATGAGATCCAATAAAACACAAGTTATACAAAATAATATAAGCCAAATATAGTAAATAAAGCGACCGTGATAGAACCACGGGACTCGGGGAATGCCTTACACCTTCTCCCCGGTCAACAGAATTCCTTATCCGGACCTTGTTTTCGCAGGCCAATAATAAAAGAGTCAAACCTTCCTTTGAATAGGGATTCAAATAAAAGGTGACTTGGAACACCGGCAAAAATTAATTCCAAGTGGCGACTCTTTAAATAAAATAATCCCTATTTCAAATTTGTCACTTTAATTGAAAAAGCTCTTTAACCCACAATCCATAATAACGCTACATTATCGTTTTGGAGGTAAAAAGAGGTGTGACAATACCGAGCAGTGCCGTATGGAATTAGGTGTTTGTTATACTTGTGGTTATCCGGTCCACGTTATGAGGGATTGTCCGATGAGAGGTGATGCAAGCATAGCTCAGCCAGCAAAATCTGTAGTTGGTTCGTCATCATTAGTACGCCCCCGAGCAAGGTCCACAAGCACAAATGAGTCATGGTAGAGGCAGTGGCAGAGCATCTAGCTCGAGCAGTCCTCAAAACCGCATTTATGCGTTGGCAGGACGGCATGATCAAGAGTCATCGCCTGATGTTGTTACAGGTATATTATCAGTCCCCTCATATGATGTATATGCACTAATTGATTTAGGTTCCACCTTATCATACATTACTCCGTTGATTGTTAGTAAGTTTGAAATAAAGCCTGAATTGGTTAAACCTTTTGAGGTGTCTACACCTATTGGGGACTCGGTGATAGCTAAGAAAGTATATAGGGGTTGTATAATAAATCATGGTCGATCTACCGTAGCATACTTAGTCAAGTTAGATATGGTAGAATTTGATGTTATAATAGGTATGGATTGGTTGGCTTCTTGTCATGCCAACGTTAATTTTAGATCAATGATAGTTCGATTTCAATTTCAAGGGGAGCCTGTTTTGGAGTGGAAAGGTAACACGGCATCGCCGAGAGGTAGATTTATTTCCTATCTCAAGGCAAGGAAGATGATCAGAAAGGGTTGTATTTATCACTTAGTTCGGGTTCAGGATATGGAAGTAGAGTCACCAACCATTCAGTCCATCCCTGTGGTAAATGAGTTTCCAGATACCTTCCCTGATGAACTTCTGGAGCGAGAAATTGAGTTTGTTATTGACCTACTACCAGATACTCACCTAATATCTATTCCTCCCTAAAGAACGGCCCCCGCAGAGCTGAAAGAGTTGAAAGAACAACTAAAGGACTTGCTTGAAAAAGGCTTTATCAGACCTAGCACATCACCATAGGGAGCACCTGTGTTATTTGTAAGGAAAAAAGATGGTGCCTTATGGATGTGTATTGATTATAGACAGTTGAACAAGGTGACGATCAAGAATAAGTACCTGCTCCCAAGGATTGACGATTTATTTGATCAGTTGCAAGGTGCCAAGTATTTTTCAAAAATAGACTTGAGGTCCGGGTACCATCAGGTAAGGGTTAAGGACGAAGATATTCCGAAGTCAGCATTTAGAACCAAATACGGGCACTTCAAGTTTTGTGTTATGTCGTTTGGTTTGACCAATGCCCCAACAGTATTCATGAATTTGATGAACTGTGTGTTCAGGCCCTTTTTAGATCTGTTCATAATTGTATTTATTGACGATATATTGGTGTATTCTCGTTCAGAGGCTGAACATGTTGATCATCTGCGTACTGTGCTCAAAGTTATACAAGAAGGGAAGTTGTATGAAAATTTTCTAAATATGAATTCTAGTTGAACTTTGTAGCTTTCCTTGGGCATGTCATTTCGGGTGAAGGCATCCAGGTGGATACACAAAAGATTGAGGCAGTAACGACTTGGCATAGACCCACAACACCGATGGAGGTTCGTAGCTTTCTCGGTTTGATAGGTTATTATAGGAGATTTGTATAGGGATTTTCTTCCCTTTCCGTACCTTTGACAAAGTTGACTTAGAAGGGACCAAAGTTTCAATGGACCGATGCTTGCGAATGGAGTTCTAGGCATTAAAGGACAGATTAGCTTCAGCACCGATTCTACCACTCCCAGAAAGGACCAATGGTTATGTTATCTATTGTGATGCTTCAGGTGTTGGATTGGGTTGTGTGCTGATGCAGCATGGTAAGGTTGTGGCTTATGCTTCTAGACAACTAAGAAAGCACGAGAAGAACTACCCGATCCACGATTTAGAGTTAGCCGCAGTGGTTCATGAACTAAAGATATGGAGGCACTACTTGTATGGCATTCATGTTAATATCTATAAGGATCATAAGAGCCTCCAGTACATCTTCAAGCAAAAGGAATTGAATCTATGTCAAAGGAGATGGTTGGAGCTACTTAAAGATTATGACGTTGATTTTTTATACCATCAGGGGAAGGCAAATGTAGTAGCCAATGCCCTCAGTTATAGATCTTTGGGTAGACTGTCATATTTACAGCCAGAAAAGAGGGGAATAGCCCATGAGGTTCATCGGCTAGCTAGTCTTGGAGTTAGGTTACTGGACTCAGGTGATATTGGAATTACTATTCAGGATACGACAACATCCTCTTTAGTAACTGAAGTAAAAGAATGCCAGTACGAGGATTCTGTGTTAGTTCATTATATGGATACCACTCCTCAAAAGGAGAAGACACCGTTTGAAATTACAGAAGATGGAGTCCTGAGATATCAAGGGTGATTATGTGTGCCTAATGTTGCAGGGGTGCGTCAGCAGGTTATGGGAGAAACTCACTATTCTCGTTATTCTATCCATCCAAGAGCAACAAAGATATATCATGATATCAGGGAAGTATATTGGTGGGACGGAATGAAAAAGGATATAGCAAAATTTGTTGCTTAGTGTCCTAACTGTCAGCAAATTAAGATTGAGTATCAAAAACTCGGTGGGTTATTGCAAGCTATGGAGATTCCGACATGGAAATAGGAAGTAATCAATATGGACTTCATCGTAGGCTTACCTCATACCCAGCGTAAGTACGATTCGATATGGGTGGTTGTTGATAGGCTTACAAAGTCATCCCACTTTCTACCTGTTAAAACTACATATTCCTCAAAGGATTATGCAAGGATTTATATTAAGGAGATAGTACGACTGCATGGTATCCCTATATCTGTTATCTCGGATAAAGGGGCTCAATTTACAGCTAACTTCTGAAGGTCCTTCCAAAAAGGATTGGGCACTCAAGTAAGTCTTACTACAGTATTTCATCCCCAGATAGACAGACAAGTTGTGCGTACTATTCAGACAATGGAGGATATGTTACAAGCTTGTATAATAGACTTCAAAGGTAGCTGGGATAATCATCTGCCGCTTATGGAGTTCGCATATAATAATAGTTACCATTCCAGTATTTAGATGGTTCTATATGAAGCTCTTTACAGACAGGAGTGTAGGTCGCCTATAGGGTGGTTTGATGTTGGAGAATCTGGGTTACATGGGCCAGACTTGGTTCAACAAGCAATAGAAAAAGTAAAGCTTATACGAGATCGACTGTTGATAGCTCAAACTCATCAGAAGTCACATTCTGACATGCGGCGACGAGATTTAGAGTTTGGGGTTGATGACCGGGTATTCTTAAAGGTGTCACCTATGAAGGGTGTAATGAGGTTTGGCAAGAAAGGCAAACATAGCCCACGATATATTGGTCCTTATAGGATCATTCGGAGAGTGGGACAAGTAGCTTATGAGTTAGAATTGCCCTCAAAGTTGGAGTCTGTCCATCCGATTTTTCAAGTATCAATATTACGGAAGTGCATTGGAAATCCTACTCGAGTGGTGTCCACAGATGATGTACATATTACAGAGGACTTGTCATACAAGGAAATTCCGGTTGCCATCCTAGACCAACAAATCTGCAATCTACGGAATAAGGAGGTAGCCTCCGTGAAAGTACTTTGGAGGAAGAACAATGTGGAAGAAATGACTTGGGAGGCCGATAAAGATATGAAGTCTAGATATCCCTACTTATTTCCTCCTCTAGAGAAGGGTCCGACTGAGGCATCATAACCATAAGGTACGTGTAAAAATTCTTTTGTTGGTTATTATCGTTGGTCGTGTGAGGCCATTGTCTTTATTGATAATTGTGGTCATGTATGGCATTGGATTATTAAGCTTCTACAGGGAGAGTTGGTAGTAGTATTGTTACAAAGGCGACCCTACCAAAGTTATATAGATCACGAGGAGTTGAACATTCGAGGAGGAATGTTTCCTAAGGGGGAAGGATGATACATCTCGCATTTTCGTACATTAAAAGTTTCATCTTTAGTTAATTGACATAGACTTAGGGATGAGATTATCTTGAGGTTAACGTATTTATGCTATTTACAACAAGTGACAAATAATTGTCATGAATGATAGAGGATACACGAATTAAAGAAAATGAGTTTCGTTGAAAGTGACCAATTTGGGATAAAATACGAGTCGAGCGATAATACCCGATGATTATGAACGAGTACCATGCAAGGTACCATATGACCACGACAGTATAATGTATAAAGTATATTAAAAATAAGTAGAATTTTAAGTAATTTGTAGCAATTTTTAAATTATGCGGGTAATTGGTTAATTATCGGATAACGGGACATTACCCAGTTAACTAATAAGTGGATAAAATTTTATAAAGTACACCATCCAAAACGTGGCAAAAAGCCACCATGACTAAGAATGACTCTTAGTCATTTAGTCCATATGGCAACCTAAGGTTAAAGTAATATGTAACCAAGATAAGACTTCATTATGTGTCTTATCTCATTTAGGATCAGAACCCATGAATCATTGTTGGCATAAAGTTCTTAGTTCAAAAGAAACATTAGAAACAGAAGCTAATACATTCATAACTCATTTGATATATCATTTTCCTTCAAGAAGAACGTTAACAACAGAAGCTAAATTTCGTTCCAAAAAAAAACCTTCACAAAATACCAAAAACTTCCAACGAGAATTTGTTGGAATAGTAGCAACGTGGAATTTTGCGGTTTTAGAAGCGTACGGTGCAATCTTCGCCAAGAATATTATACGGAGTTTTTCCTACTCCAGGTATGTTAAGGCCATCTTTTCTTTCTTTTGGCGTGATCCAAATTATACAGAAGAAACAAACAAACAAACAGTTTTCATAAATTACTCTATTCATAGAAATACTAGGGGTGTCTATATTCTTGATTCCCCATTAGAATTATTATTATCTTCTGTTCATGGGTCTCAAAATAATACACAGTTGAAAAAGTTTAGCCGGAAGGAATATTGAGATTATTACATATTTTTTATGCATTGCACTAATTTATACATGTGCCAATACCCATGACTAGATGGTGTTATATATGCCTATATATGTAAATATATGTATATTGGATATGGGAAAAGGTTACATCGTTATACACGCACCACCACCTAATCAGTTGGTATATATTGATGATGTTGCTCACAATGGCCGAGACGATATGATGGGATTCCCCTAGTGGCTTGATGATATTATTTACACTCATACCTATGCATGACACGACATTTATACGTACATGCATGACATTATAAATGTTTTAGAATTTACAAAGTTATTCATATTTAAATACGTGTTTCTTTATTCCATGTTTCATCTATGTCTTTTAAGTACTAATTTTCATGTCTTGCATACTCAGTACATTTTTCGTGCTGATGCTTTATTTTACGGGGCCTGTGTTTCATGCCCGTAGGTGCAGGTAGGCAAGCTGACGGTCCCCTTCTTAGGATCCCTGATCAGCGAGAGTTGGTGTGCTCCACTTGATCCGGAGCTGCTTTTGATTTTGGTAAGATGTGTTTGTATATATATATATATGGGTATGACGTGGCTCAGTCCCGTCTTTGTACAGTTATATTTCTATTATAGGTCTGTAGACAGTATGTCTAGTTGGATAGTATGTGGCCTTGCTGGCTTCCAGTTTTGATATGCATAGTTGTCTATAGCAGCCTTGTCGGCTCGCCCTACGTATGTTGCATGTATATGTATGTATGCCTTTTTGGGAAGATTTCCTTCATGTATATTATTCTCGTAATTCAGTAGATGTTATTCAGGTTTGTATCTTAGATGCATGATTAGGAGTATCTGACAGGTAGGACTCGGACACACGTCGCGGCCCATTGGTTTGGGTCGTGACATCATTATTGGAAGAGCTAGTACCTTGTGACGAAAAAGGAGGCGGGTTGTTTGGTTGTTGATACATCGGAGGCCTTTGAAAGCCCGGTCCTCGATTCCCTTGATTATTATTGTTCCAACCCCCTTGAATCTTATTAGCTCCCAAATTACTATTGCTGCCACCCCAATTTCCTTGGTTTCCTTGGTTACCCCAATTTTGATTGTTGTTGTTCCCCCAATTGCTTTGGTTGTTGTTGTTGCCGCTATTCCAATTTCCTTGTTGACCTTCATTTCCCCAATTTCCTTGTGATCTCCACTGTTGTTGATTCGGAGCATTGCCCCATTGACCCTGATAATTGTTCACATATTGAACCTCTTCACTTTGATCATCATATGAATCATCTTGCTTGTACCCGCTATCACTTTGCTTAAATTGGTCCGGATTGTTCAGAACTTGTTGACCTCATTTTCTTCTCTGATTGATCATCACTCCTTCCATGGAATTCAATTGTTTTGGCCCTTGAACTTGTTGCAACTAAGCTTTGGCCAATTGGTTCATGGTAGTAGTCAACTCGGCTATTGTTTGGCCGTGGTCATGGAGCTCCTTGTGTAGGTGAATAACATTAGGATCACCTTGTGGCACATTAGCTCAACTTTTCCACGCCGAAGAGGTATCCTCCATCTCATCAATTATTTCACACGCTTCGGCATATGGCGTATTCATGAAGTTCCCCCCAGCAAGTTGGTTGACCACACATTGGTTTGTTGTATTGATGCCATGGTAGAATGTTTGTTGGATCATGGCTTTGGTCATATCAGTATTCGGACATTCTTTAACCATCATCTGATACCTTTCCCAGATCTCATGAAGTAGTTCATTTGGCTCTTGTTTAAAAGCAAGTATCTCATCTCTCCGCACTGCCATATGTACCGGAGAAAAGAACTTTGCGATGAAATTCTCGGCCAACTCATCCCAAGTGGTGATGTAATGGTTGGGTAACATTTTTAGCCAATATAAAGCCTTCCCCCTTAGAGAAAATGGGAAAATCCTTAACCGCAATGCGTCCTCAGAAATGTTAGTTTGCTTTCTCCCCTAGCACGTATCAACAAAACCTTTGAGATGCTTGTAGGCGTTTTGGTGTGGAGCTCTGGTGAAGAAACCCCTCTGTTCCAAGAGTGTAAGCATGACATTAGTTATTTGAACGTTGCTCGCCCTAATTCAGGACGGGACTATTGAACTTGCATAGCCTTTGTTGGGCAACACCCGGTGTGCTGCCCTTGGAGGAGGTGGGGGAGGGTTTGGAATATTATCATGAGGCGGTCGGCCTCTCCTTTGTGCTTGAGGTTCGAGTTGAAGCTCATCCACGTGATCATCATCTACCTCGTCCCCCAATGGCAAATTTCCAAGGGCTTCATTGTTAAGAGCCATTTGGTACCTAAAAGCAATTCACACACAAATTAGAATAATGGAAGGAAAGAAAAATAAATCACACAAACACTCAGATATATAGCTAAAACCATCTAACTCCCTGGCAACAGCGCCAAAAATTGATCGGGTCCAAGCCTGTACTACTATTGAGTAGCAAGAATGGTCGATGCAGTTTTACCCAACTAGGTCGGGATCGAATCCACATGGAGTTAATTTGTTTGGAGTTAGGTATATATCTAAGTCTAAATATGGGTTTTACTCTTAATTGTACTTCCACAAATATTTGGTTTGTTTTCTACTTCAACTTCTATTCTATAGCATGCAACATTTGAAACTAAGCATAATGTTTTTGTTGTTGATTTTTGAGGGTTTAAAGGGACTAGGGTAGTCACTTCCACCTAGGCGAATATCTAACAGATAGTAAGAATCTAGGGCAATCACATGATTATTTGGTGTCATAATATAGGATCCCTACTCTTGGTAGTTTGAGTGATTTTGCCTAATTTGTATTTCTCAAGTCCAAATGGGTATTCATGCAATTCAAATGATTTTAGCTCAAGTCGGGTATTACTATCTTTAGGTTTAACCATTTAATTGAGGCTATCAATTTTTTGAGTTCACCTCAATTCCTTTTTAGCCTAGTTTTCCTAACTTAGTCCATCTTTCTCAAGTAGAGACTAAGTCATAAAGGCATAAATCAGGGATTGCAACAACTAATTCAATAGTTTAGCAAGAACAAGGCTAAATATCACTAACTCATATACATTCAAGCCCTAAAATTTAAGACCCATTAAATACTCACACTAGGGTTGGGTCACAACCCGAGCTATGGGTTAGCTACTCATGGAAATAACAGAAATCAAAAATGAAATAAAGATAAAATCCATAATACTAAATTAAAAGATGAAAATCTAATGTTGAGAGATAATTCTAGTACAAAATTGCCCAAAATGGAATTTTCAGTCGTCTCACGTGTTCAGCTAAAACATAACTTAACCTAAAAATATTAAAAAGATTTATTTATACTAAGCTGAAATTTTCGGAAAAAATACACCTGCGGAAGTTTCGCGGCCGCACTCTTGCTTTCACGGACACGTAATACTTACTGCGATCCGCGTTGTTGACTTCTAGATCTGGGCAGAGGTTTTTGCGGGCCCCATAATTTCCATCGTGGTTGCGTAGTGAATTTTTGCGGCCGCATAATTTTACTGCGGACCGCACTCCTTATTTTTGCTTGAAATGTGAACTCTCTCAATCTCATCCATCGCGGTCCGTATAATTCCAATCGCGACGGTGGTGAGACTTTCACGGTCACACATTTTTGACGCGGACCTTGCTTAACATTTGGCCTTAAAATGCACTCTCTAATTCTTCACTTTGCGAACCGCGTATTTGTGATCGTGGCCGCATTGTGGCTTCCGCAGTCGCACAATATTTGTGTGGTCCGCAGTTTAGGTCTCCTGGCCCAGTCTTGGATTTTGTTCCATATTGACTCCTTTATGAGTTAATTATGCCTCCTTTGGCTCATTTTGTTCAATTCCTGCAAACAAGCATATTACATTAGTTTCCGGGAATACCTTTACGTATTTTAAGCCCAAAACGCAAGTAAAAGAGAGCAAATAATAGGTTAAAATCCCCACTTATCAACTCCCCCAAAAAGGGAGCACGGGCTTGTTGCGAAGCCGATGGACCACAAGGAATAATCGCAGCGGCCTCCGAGTTCTGCCCCTCTACCATGGTAGATTCTTCCACACCAGAAACAGGCACCACCTCTACGCCCGAGGGGGATATGGTCTCCTCACCTAAATTGGCATCACCAGCAGACTCAGGCACTGCCAACACAGGTTCGCTCCTCGAAGGCCCCCCGGTCCTAGGTACCCTATCGATCCTTATTCTTTGCCTCTTTAATGAAGCCTCTTCGTCGTCGTCCTGAGATGACTCGTCCACCAAATGAACCAGGGGATGTAGAGCCTCGTCCAGATGAGCATCCTCACGAAGGCCGAGCATGGGAGGGGTTGTAGTTTGTAAAGCATCGGCGGTCTGAACGCTCTCACGTGCAGCTGCAATCGGTGCAGGTCCGGTCAAGAGATTCGACTGATGGAAAGCAAGCACGGGAGACCTCGCCCTCCTTGTGCCCCATCGACCTACCAAAGAAGGAATCTTAAACCAAATAGGAAAGCACTGAGCAAAGGGCGAAAAAATCAAGACGAGATGACTCACCAACTGAAGGTCTACCTATGCCCGAATCTCTCGTGGAACGGCGACCATTAACGAATCCCCATCGTATAGGGCAAAACATATCTCACCCACTCACGAATATCGGCGACTAGCGGATGAGGGTCCTTCTTGGCTATGAAATAGAAGGAAAAAGAACAATCAGTTCACCGGAAGGGGACAACGAGAAGTCGCTTTCTAAAAAAATATATATATGTATATCTACAAAAAGACACTTACGGGAAAAATTCCACTCCTCAGGAAATCCATTAGGGTTCGACACCACATGCACCATCCTCACAAAGAAGAAGCTCTCCCAAAAGCGGAGATTAGTCTTGTCGTCCAACTTTACCACCAATCCCTTGGTCCCGCAGTGACGAAGATATATCATAGTACCCCTATAAAAATTGGGTATGAAGAGGTGAAGCAAGTGGCTAAGAGAAATCCCCCGGCCAGCCAGTTTCGCGTACTTGGTGAGCATGAGGAAAAGCTTGTATATATATGGGGAGAGCTTAGCCGAGCACACCCCATAATAACGACAAAAGTCTTCCGCCAGGAAAGGAAGGGGAAGTATGCAACCGATGACAAACGGGTATGCATAAAATGCGCAGTACCCCGGGCGATGTACCTGTACGACGTTGTTATTCGCGGTAACGAGTTCAACATGATAGGGAATCCTCCACTTGGCCTTAAGTGCAACAAGTTCCGTATCGTCCATTATGGAAACAACAAGCTCAGGATCGGAGTTAGGTAAATGCTTGAGATCAATCCTGTCTTTCCCCGAGCGAGGATTTATCTCATCCACCGTGGGAAAATTCTCATCTTCCACAATGGTCGTCCCTTCTTCATGGGAGGGCACATCTGTTTCCAATGCGACGGTACCGGCGACTCTATCGGAAGTAGAAGGTGCACTAGCCATGTTTCTTTTGTTATGTAGGTAATATAAGCTAGGATAGAGAGAGTAACAATGCCAAGGAGCTTTGAAAGAAGAAAGATACAAATGTAAGAATCTTAGGAAGGGGGAAAGAGAAGCTTAGAGTCTTTTGAGTAATATGTAGAAAACACAACAACCCCAAATGAAGAGCTCTCTCCTCTATTTATAAGAATACAAACATCCTAAGCGGGAAAACCAAATGCTGTCATGTTAATTCCAAAGCAGAGGAGGCACGGGAAATTATGTAACATATAGGGAACATGTGCCATAGTGACGAATGACATATTGGCGTCATTTCAAACTAATAGAACGGTCAGGTACGGCTCCCGAAGCATCACATCGTCATCTCGCTATGAAGGGTCACTTTTCGGCCAATGTGCTCAGATTTCTCAAAGGGTGTAACTGGCGAAGTCCGCCCATCGAGCTCGCCCAAAGGCAACCCGAATGGGCGGAAGGACTAACTGTATGGGTCAAAATCTAATCAAAGGAATTCTATTTAAGGTAGAGCAACCAAGAAGCAACCAAGCCGAAGTCGCGTGTATGAAGCGATATGCCGGCAAGTGATTTAGCTACGGTCGAGGTCGGGCACTCAATTCGGTCTGAACGGCCATTTCAACACTTAAATATTCTAGAGGAATATTCTATGGGATATTCCAAGAACTTAGGTACTCCGGTTAAGGACCGCTGGATAAGGAAAATGTTTGATATAAATATCATGAGAAAGTGTGACATAACGGAGAGAAGCACATAAACATACACATACAACAACATATACATCCCTAAAAAGATAAAGATGCTCCAGAACCTCAAGCTCCTGACCGAGAAAAGAGGCGAGAATTTAGAATCTCGATATGCATCTTTTGTATGCGGCAAAATCAGAGGACTTAATTTCTCGCTGTCAAGCCACTTCAGAAGAATACCTCGAGACCCCGAGGGCATGGAATTGCGACCGAGTCCCCTCCCTCGAGGCTCGTCGAGGCCTGACTCAGAGAAGACAAAAACCGAGGCTAGAGCAAAGGGGGAAATTTCCAAGGCACGCGACTCAGTCTGATAGAGCCAGCCTATTCGGGGCCTCTGTCGAAGTGTCACGTCTAGCCGTCCCATCTCCATACTTTACAATTAATGCATGTTGTACTATAACCGGGTTCCCCTCCTATATAAAGGGAACCTACACTACTTTGTAAAGGGCTGATGTTGCTCCAACCACTCCCCACCATATCAATAATATCTCTCTCTTTCTCTTTCCTCTCTAACTTGCTCGTCCTTACTAGCTCGAGGCTACTCTTAGTGTTTATTGCTTTCATACTTGTTCTTCATTTATTGTTTGGTATTGGCCATAAAGATCCTTGCTTGATCATATCTCAATTGTTATCCCATCCCCGACTACCCCCGATAGCTCGAGATCGAGCCGGATATCGGCCCCGAGGCCCCTTCATCGACCAGTCCGAGGCTCGGGCGGCAAGCCCCTGGGTTTGATTACTGCCCCGTTTCAGCTTGCATCTCTTCATTAAACTTCATACTCTTAGCATCAACTGCTCTAACAACTACCATAAAAGTAGATCACGTATTTTTAGAATCCTATTTATAAATTTAATTATTGTTACCATTTTCACGGTAAACATCTTTAATTCTATTTTATCAAACGGACGAAGGGCGATCTTGTTTGAGCATGGTGATTCGTTTCCTTTATGTATTATTCATTATCATCTAATATTATTGGAGCAATTATCTATTTTGTGAGAATCAATCGTTGTTGTAATCAAAATTTATGTTTAGTTGTGCTTGTTCATTCTTATCATTTATCTCAGATCTGGAATTAATCATCTCTGGCTAAAATTTGTCCCAAATCTTTTTATTAAATTGATTTAACTAAAAAGGGCCTAATGCATTTTAGTCAAAGCATATTTGGCTTTCCAATATATACATAATTGCACGTGATAAACACTACGAAATTGATACAATGTTACTCTGGAATGTACCTTAGTAAATACTGACAACAGTACAACGCCTTTGTATCGAAAATGTGGCTGAAATAATTCTCTCCACAAATCTTTTTTACCTACTTATTCGGTTGTGGACAGAATACTTTCTCGCCAAATTTGTTGCCGAGGCGAATAAACGCATTGGGGTTACTATCTAGTGGCGGAATTAGAATTTTCATTTAAAGAGAACTATATTTTGAGAAAAAAAGACTCACCAAAAAGTTAAGAGATGTCTATATAATATATATATACTAGTCTCTATAAACGTGCGTTGCACGTTATATGATTTGGAATTACAAGAAGTTATTATATATATATCTTTTTTATTAATGTTATTGTAGATTTTATGAACTCTGGGCATCATCATTGCGTTCATCCTCATGCTAATGGGGTACTAAATTCGTAGCTTTTATTTTTATTTCTTATACTTATATTACTATTCTATTTTAATCACAACACCTATGGATAATTTTTTTGAAAGGTTTTTAACTTTTTTTTCCGCGAATGATTCACATAATAGAAATTAGGTGTAATTACACACAACCACAGTAAATGAACAGATTCAAGAGGAACATTCAATAATTGAAGTCCTTAAAAACTTAACAATATTGGAAGTACCTGTTCAAATGATCTTAATTTTGACCAAAAATACAGTAATAAAATATGTTAAAATCGGTGTTGACAAAAGTAGAAACTAAAGCAAACAAGGAGAAGAATACAATAGGAGATTATACATGTGTATGCATGTGTGTTTGGTTTTATTTTCTTTTTATTTATAAATTTTTCTAAACCAAACAATGGTACTTTCAAATTAGAAAAGAGAAAGTTTCTAAACCCAAATTATTCGTATAAAATTGGAATTGGAAGCATCCAAACTTTATAATATATTTTCATAATATGATAACGAAACTTAGATGTTCTTTAATACCAGATCTTTATCTCTACGTATAAACGAAACTTAATTGTGATAGATGAGATATCTTTCAATTCTATCTATGCTTGCTTGATGTGTCGTTGAAGGACGGTTCGTTTTCCACAAAGTTTTTTTTCCCACAATGTCCTTTCTTTTCACCAATTAAAAATCAAAGATTAGATTCAAAATATACCATCAACGTTTAATTAGCATAAATTATGTATGTCCTAATAATATCTCTTGAAATTATTTAATTAATATGTGGAGATAAAATCAATAATTGGAGAGTGACATCTTCTTTTGACATGGTTGGTTTACTCTTTCTTTTTCTTGTTCGAAATCTTTAAAGAAACCTCCAACAATAACAATAACGAAGATTTCTTGCTAGAAGAAACCAAAAGGGATGTATTTTCGATGTTTTATTTTTTTCCCGTTCAAAAGTCTTTCTTTATATATATTTCTCGTGGGCAAACGACAAACTTCAGGTGATTTCAAGTTTTAATTATCAAGTGAAAGTCCTAAAATTACTACTATCATATTATTTGATGTGTAATTATGTCTTTGAGAAACAATAATATTCAAACACAAAATATAGTAGTTTATATAAGTTTTGCTAAAAATCATCTTTTGTTAAAATTAAGAATATAAAAATATTGTTCTGCAAATGATTAAACAATATTTAGACTTACAAAATGAATTAAAACAACCTAGCTAATCAAAATACGTGAAGAAAATAACACTACCTCCGGAGAGACACATATCCTGATAATTAAAGAATGCAATTGGAAGCAATGTAATCAAAGATTTGGATTTGGAGGGAGTATCTTCTACTTATAATTATATATAACTAAAGCAAGACTACATGCAAGCGTTGTTTATTATCCATTGAGATATATACATGGAGTAATTTTTTGAGAGAGAATTCATGTGATTAAGGAAATTAATTACCTTTAAAAAGTTCAGCGTGTGCAGCAATGACACTTCAGATAAATACACGTAATTAAAACTTGATGAAAGAAACGAAAGTAATCTCATAAAAAAGAACATTAAAACAATATATCAGTTAAAAATATGCCAACATTAAACTTGTCAAAGAAATTATTTTTGAAGATGAGCATAATTGAAACAAAGTCAGTTCCCAGAATAAGAGGATTAATACTAATAATAATAAGAAACAGATTACACGTGCTTTCAGTACCAGTTCCATATCCACAATAATACACAATAATGTGGAGGTTGATTGCACGTGCTTTCGATATTACCTATAAGCTTAATTAATTCTTTGATGAACTTTAATTTGTATGACAGATATTCACATAAAGCTTATCCATGTCCCTAGCTTCAGTTGTATAATCAACAAAGCCCTTCATGTATTGGTAATTGATAAGAGATAGTTCAATATATTCGTATCCTTGTGAAATTGGTATGGATTTGAACCCAAAATCCGAAGGACATAAAGTTAGAACTTGATTGGGATTAGATCAATCCCATGCAAATTCGTATTAGTGTTACAAAACTGATGAGCAAGTGAATGCATCAGTGTTATCGATTCTCTTATGAATAGATGTGCTTTTCTAATTTCAAGAGGATTGTATTTGTTAAGGCACAAAAATCCAGAAGCAATATTTAGTTAGAACTCTATTTAAAGTGCTTTCTTAGCTTTTACCAAAATAACCTATATTAAGTTAATATTTTAATGCTATTTTGGTCATTTAAGATTGTATTCATGCTTTTATAATAATATAAATATAAATATTTATGATTTGGGCTCAGAGAATAGAATTACTTTACTAAATGGCATTTTACCCAAAATGAGATTTTTCAATACCAAGTAGCTCCACCACTGATTATTGTGATCTATACAAGAGTAAATAAATATTCGCAGAGTGAAATGTTTTATCTGTATAATTACCAGTTTACCACGAACCTAGTTTGTTTGATTTACAATGTAAACATATGTTTCATCTCGAACCCTGCTTTGAAAATATAAAATTGCAGTGATAAAATACAAATTTTTTTTCAAACATGTTCATCTGACAAAGGTGTTTAACTAACAATTCGAAACTATAGTTTCGCTCCAGTAAAATGGTATCAACATTGAGATAGCTCGACAGTCTAGAGATGGCAGTGGGGCAGGACGGGACGGTACGGTTTTGCCTTAACCCGTAAAGGCTTCAACCCGCACGCCCACTCTGCGTAACAAAATTTTATGTTTTCAATCCGCCCGGCCCGGCTCGGCCCGTATCCCATATTAGAAAATTTCATTTTTTTTTTTCGTTTTGATGAGTATTTTCCCCCCAACAGTTTTCTCTGTTAACTTGTATTAACAGAACTGATTGTTTTCTTTATATTAGGGCTATTAAATCAAGAATCAAAAGCATTATTAGAAGGAAAGCTAACCAGAAAATTAAAGGAGTTAAATGTTTTGCTATTATCTCCGCGGATCATTTTAAATCTTCTTAGGATTAGTTTCTTGATAAATGTGAACTTAATTAATTGAATTGATTGTGTAGTAATAATGATGATCCAAATGCATAAATTGGTTTGGCAATGCAAACTAAATATAACAACTTTTTATTTTTATTTTTGTAATATATCAATTTAAGATGAGGGAATAACACTGGATATAATATGGTAAAGTCGTAAAGGCATAAGGAGGATTGATGGAAACTGAATGCTTAGCTGCTTAGGGGAAGAATTGTATAACTAGATTCTACGGAAAGCTCAAATTTCACAATGCCCGCGGCCACTGTAACGATCCGACCGGCCGTTTTGAGCTTTAGCGCATTCTTTGGCAATTTGAGGCTATGAGCAGCTTCATTTTAGGTATTATGATTTGTACGCATGGTTAGAATTGAATTTCGGGAAGTTCGGAGTTGATTTGGAAAGAAAATTCTCAATTTGAAAGCTATAAGTTGAAAGAATTCAATAAGGTTTGATTTTTGAGTAAACGACCTCGAAATCAGGATTTGGAGGTTCCATCAGGTTCATATAATGATTTCGAACTTGGGTGTGTGTCCGGATCGGGTTTTGGATGACCCAGGAGTGTTTCGGCGCCTATTGTGGAAATTAGCATTTTTGGAAGAATTTCATAAGTTTGGGTTGAAGTGCATTTCAGTGTTATCGATGTCTGTTTGGAATTACAAGTCTGGAAATAACTTTGTATGGTGATTCTGGTATTGGGGCGCGTACGGAAGTGGATTCGGAGGTTCATAAGTCATTTTGGAGTCATTTGGCTAAAGTTAGAAATTTGAAGACTTTTGAGAAGTTTGACCGGAAGTAGACTTTTTGATATCGGGGTTGGAATACAATTCTGGATGTTTTAGTAGGTCCATAATGTCGAATATGACTTGTGTGCAAAATTTGAGGTCAATCGGACGTTATTTGATAGGTTTCGGCATCGAATGAAGAAGTTTGAAGTTCTAAAGTTCATCAAATTTGAATCGAGGTGTGATTTAAGATTTTGATGTTGTTTGATGTGATTTAAGGCCTCGAGCAAGTTTGTGTTATGCTATGAGACTGGTTTGTGTGATTGGAAGGGATCCCAGGGGCCTCGGGTGTGTTTCGGGGTGATTTTGGATTATTTCGGGCCGTTTTGAAACTGCTGATATCTGGTATCTGGTTTCCTTCTTCGTGAACACGAAGATAGTCCCGCGTTCACGAAGATTAATTTTGAGGCTGTTGGATTTTGAAAGGTGCGAACGCGAGGCACAAATCGCGAATGCGGAGGGGTCGCCTGAGAAAACTACGCGAGCGCGAAGGGTCGGTTGTGAACGCGTAGAAGGAGGTGAGGGTTGGGCCTGAGGTCATTGGCCTACGCGAACGCGAGGCTTGGTATGCGAACGCGTAGGTGTGAGAGCGGAAAGCTTCGCGAACGCGTCGTGAGGAACACGAACGCGAAGAAGGAAATTCTGGGGCGAAGCTGGTTGTGCTTCGCGAACACGAGGGTATTGCTGCATTCGTGAAGAGGAAATTTCTGGGCCAGAGTTGCTGGGCTACGCGAGTGCGAGGGCATGGATGCGTTCGTAATGAAGGATGCCTGGGCAATGCATAAATTTAAAAACAGGTTTTGGCTCATTTCATCTCAAATCTTTCATGGGAGCCGATTTTGGGAACAACTTGGGAGTGTCATTCTCGTCACCAAGAATAAGGTAAGTGGTTCATACTAGTTTTGAGTTAAATACATGATTAAACATGGATTGGAACATGGAAATTAGTGGAAATTGTGGGGTTTGGTAGAAAACCTAAAATTTAGTATTTTTGGATTTTGACCATGATGTTGGACATGAAACGTGGAATAAATTATATATTTGAGTTCGTGGCATTATGGGTAAAGTTTATCTTCAAAAAATTTCGGAATCCGGGCACGTGGGCCCGAGGGTAATTTTTATCGACCTTTCGAACGGAGTTGGAAATTGTTGTAAATTGAATTATGATGAGTTTTAGAGTATGCATTTATGGATTTGCATATTTATTGGTTAGTTTTGGAGCGTTATGCATCGACTTGAGTCGTCGGAAGGGCTTGGAAGTCGGTTATGGAACTTCGGAGCGATCTCTCCTTTCTAACCTTATAAGAGGGAATTATCCCCATAGGTGAAATAATTGAATATGTGCTTCTACTTGTGGGGGCTACGTACGCATAAGGTGACGAAAGTCCATGCGTAGCTACTATTATGCTTAAGTCCAGGTTGCCTAGGACCCAAAAGCATACTTTACTTGCGGTACTTGTAACTTTATTGACAATTTAAAAGGCTTAAATCATATCGAACTTGGTAAACAAATTTCTAAAGGGCTAAATATCACTTTCTTGACTGTTAAAAGAGAAGTTGTCATTTTCTTGGGTAACTATTTCCCTGATGAAGTCTTCAATGACTGTTTGAATGTGTATATTTAATTGTACCTGCGTCGTATGTATGATTCACGAGCAGGGTAATTCTTTTATTTATATTCGAACGCGTCACATGTATGATTCGCGAGCGGGGTAATAGATGCATCTATGGTTCACACCATTCGACCCTCTGGCGGCGCGTAGTACAAACATTATATTGGATCGGGCCGTACGATCTCGGCATGAATTGCGCATACTTGTATTGCTTACCTTGAAATTGTAAATAATGATATTGCCTTCCTGGCCTGAGATAAATTAACTATTGAGTAACTATTGTTGATACCCAATTTTTCCCTCATATATTTTTAAATATGCATAAATACTTTCAAAATATTGTACATGCATTTACAAACATGCACACATATTTTTATAATTTTTCTATAATTTTTAAAGGCCTTAAATCAATTTATTTCTGTATTTTTAATTATATAAATATTCAATAATTATCTCTCATATTACTTTATGATGATTTAGTCATCTGTCGCCCCAAAATCTACCAATCTCCTTCGATCCCCGACCAGATATGGGGTTATTTGGTGTTTTGCTACCCTATCTAACCTACTACCTCTACTGGTTTTTTGATTCTTGCTTTTTTCTGAGGGAATATCGAAGAGATTCGACTCATAGTCGACTCAGAGTCGACTTAGGCTCTTCATTTCCTTATGAACTCGCCTGTTGTTCATCAACGTTTGTGAGTATTGTTGTCTTTGTAGCTACGGTTGGATTTTTCCTCACCTCGTCCCCTTTTCTCAAAACCCTCATCTCTTGCACTTGAATCTGTTCAGATCCTTGTAGATCTGAAACGGTTTTGAGTTTATACGGAAGGTTTCTTTTAAAATCTCTTGTTCTCTCTATAATTAATTGATTTTAATGTTCCTCCAAACTAGGGTTTCCCTTCGTCTATTTCTGCGAAACTTTTCTAAAAAAATTCCTATCTGTTTGATTATCTTTCTCCACTGATTCTTTCATGACTGTATTCCAGTTTTTAGTTTGTTTGATTATTTCATTGCTCGCTTCAATGTTTGCGCGTTATTCTTGAGTAATTGATTGATCACTTAAACTATCTAGGGTTTGAAATTTGCTTTGTTTCCTGAGGTGATTACTTCCTGTAATTTTGTCTACCTTCCTTATTTTGGGACTCCTAATTGGCGCTACTTGCCTTAATTATTCCTATTAAGCTTAATTTATGATCTGATTGTCTTACCTATCCCAGATTGGTCTTTAATTTACTGGTGTTACCTTATTTGTGTGACTAATTGCCCGGTTAGTTGCTGGATTTTTGGTGTTCTGGCTCTAATTGGCTATCATACCTATCACTTACCCTATTTAAACCTCAATTCCGTGTTAATTTTCGACATAACCCCATGATATTTGCCTATTGATTGGCCCTGTCAAGCCTAATTGATTGACTAATTGTTCGCTTTGCCTTATTGGCAAACTTTTAAACTGCTTTACCTTATTTACTTTACTCTGCTCAATGCTACATAAGTCTCACTCTTTTTTTAAGTCACACGTACACAGACATAGAAAGACACAAAAGTTCTTGCTCTTATCCCCCATCACAATCTTCCTACTCTTTGTTTGTTGCACTGTCTAATCGGCTGGAATCCAAGGCTAGACCTTCGGACCCTGTTTGCTTCACTCTTCTATTGCAATCTCTTAAACGGCATGCCTCCACTTCTGCTATCAATTCAAACTTTTATGTGATCAAACCTATGTGTTTCCTGCTTTCAGCATGTTTACTTCTAACCTATGTGTCTCCTGTAATCAACATGTTAACTTCTAACCTATGTGTTTCCTGTAATCAGCATGTTTACTTATAACCATTGTGTTTCCTATAATCAGCATGTCTACTCCTGTTTAATTAAACCTATGGGTTTCCTGCAATCAGCATGTTTACTTCTGTTTAATTAAACCTATGTGTTTCCTACTTTCAGCATGTTTACTTCTGTTTTAACTAGACTTATGTGCTTCCTGCTTTCAGCATGTCTACATGTTTGCTTATATGTAAATTAGACCTATGCCTACTTATTTCTCAACTAACATGTTCTTTCTGTCCTGTTTTAAGTATTCACCCATAATAGACTTCTGATTAATGATTCCCATGCTCCCTACCCATGTTGCCCTTCATATACGACTGTCTGATTGGTAATCTGATCCCAACATGCCATTTCTTTGTTTAATACGTATCCATATACCCACCTAGTAACAACTATTAAACTAAGTTGAATCTAGGTAATGTGAAACTTTGCTTGAAGTGATTGTGATCCTGTTGTTGTCTACTATTTGATTGCTGGAATCTCTGTTTGAATCCCAAGTATTGCAGTAACTCTCTCTCTGTTCCTATTTACCCCAAAAAATCCAAACTATTTTCAACCCCTACTCTTAGAACATCTAGGGTCTTGCCTCTCCAGTATGAGCACTGTCTAGGAGTCTTTGAGACTCCTCTAAATTTTGGCATCCTAGGGCTGGCTCTCCAAAACTTGCTCACAAAAATGTTTCTTTAAATGTTTTCTGGTGTGAGCATTGCCCGGGGTCCTTGAGGCCCTTGGGAACTTTGACACACCAGAATACCATTGGGTATACTATGAGAATATTGGCATGTTCAAACCTGGTTGAAGGCATAGCTTCCAAGATTACTTTTGGGCCTATCCAGACTCTCTATAGTATAGCAGTTTCATTCTGTAATTCATTTGTATTTGGTTTGTAATAATAATTCCTTGTAAAATAATATTTGGGTTATTAGTAAAAATGGGAGGGATTCTTATATATATTTTGTTGGGGAACGAGTAGAAATCATGTCTATAGGTTGCTGCAATATTTGTTTACTTATGTGCATTAGAAACTATGCCTATATGACTCATCTAATTCCTTGAATCCTGAATTTTTATCATTAGAAAACCTGCTTTAAGTCGCCACTCAATTTTGCATCGATAATCATGTCTTCAAACCTTCATGTGTGCATTAGCAATCATGTTTCTAGGAATTTCCTTGTTGATGTCTGCTTGGCAATTGATTGATGCTTTACTCACCTAGAAACCATGCCTATAAGGTTAAAATCAGTTTCTACATTTAGATACCATGCCTATAATGTTTAAATCAATTCCTGTATTTGGATACCGTGCCTATAAGGTTTAAATCTGTTTTTGCATTTAGATACCATGTCTATAATTTTTAAAATCAGTTTCTGCACTTAGAACTCATGCCTATAGGATTTCAACATGTTTTAACACTTATAAATCATGCCTATATGGTTTAAGATAAAATCAGCCGCTAAAATCATCAATCAGTTTACGTCTTAGGCACCTGGTTTATAAAAATCCTATCTATTATCATTTA
The DNA here is from genome assembly GCF_000715075.1 of Nicotiana tabacum. Taxonomy (NCBI): domain Eukaryota; kingdom Viridiplantae; phylum Streptophyta; class Magnoliopsida; order Solanales; family Solanaceae; genus Nicotiana; species Nicotiana tabacum. The sequence continues at coordinate 209,752,606 of NC_134080.1, forward strand.
GGCAATCTTGTAGGCTGCTTGAGTTCTGGGTTTAAAATAGTTATTTTCCTGCTGCTTGAAACTGCCCAGATTCAAGAAGTAATAAAATCAGTAGGCAAACTGATTAGGTATTTGTTGCCCCGCTTTAATAAGACTGCTACATATGTTGTGCTCATCTAGATATCCTGCTATAGGACTTTTAAATTGTTTAAAACTGTTTGTTTGAGGCGTGCAATTGATTGTCTATTTGTGGAGGTAAATATGAGCCTTTAATTGCATCTTGATTTGATAGTCCTATCTGACTTTTGTAAGTCACTTAGTTTTCTCCTTTTAAACAACATAGGCGAGTCTAGAAATTCCTTAAATAGAGGTCCTAAATACCTTCAGGGCCACAGGTAAGGGACGGGTAATGCACGCATAATGCACATATTGGATACTATTAGAGGGCTTAGGTAACAATAATTAAGGGGAGTGTAATCGGGTAGTAAAGGATATGATGACATGTGCATTAATGTTGTGTGTAGTACCCCAATTTGGGGACGATTACCAAGTATTGCACAAAAGTGATCCTATAGGCTAAAAACCTAGGACCCCTTTTACCCCTTATTTTAAACGTAATATCTATTTGTCTAAATTACTTTGTTTGCTTATAAGTCTAATTCACCTAATTCGAGTTTGGTCGGGACCCACCGTTGTGGACCTCGAGGGGTGCCTAACACCTTCCCCTCAAGGTTATTTCGAACACTTACCCAATCTCTGGTTATGTAGACCGGTTTATTGCTTTAGGTGCCCTAACGCACCTTAAATCCATTAGGTGGCGACTCTTCAAATTTTATACCCAATTACCAAAAGGAAATGAGTTGTCTTAAAGAAATGTTAAAACCCGAACTCCGCGAGGAAAAAGGGGGCGCGACAAATATGAGCTTCAAAATCTCTTATTATCTAAAGGATTGTTTACTTGCTACATGATTCCCTTGAGTTTACTGCTGTTTTTAATAATCCACGACTGATTATATTATTGGACCACTAGTATGTGTCGAAGTCGACCTCTCATTACTACTTCTTCGAGGTTAGACTGGATACTTGTTGGGAACGCATTGTTTTCGTACTCATACTACACTTGTTGTGTATTTTTCTTGCATATGCACATGTATGTCTAGTGGCCTATTTGGGCGCAGCAACATGGTGGATACAGAGACTCAGGTGAGTTGCATCTCTCGAGATGACCTGCAGTCAGCAAAGTCCCCTTCAGAGTATTATATTTCCTTTTCTGTCCAAATTTATATTCCAGATAGATGTTGTATTTTATGTATATTTCTTAGTTGATGCTCATGCACTTGAGACACTGGGTTCTGGGATGACTATGGGATTTTTGAGTATTCAAATTTCTTAAAAACATCGTTATTTACTCAGTGGAGTTCATTATATATTGTTAATGTAAGGAAAAGAAATAATTTCAAAAAATACTAAAATGAGAATTTAATTAACTTCTTGGTGTTGGCTTACCTGACAGTGGTGTCTGACGCCATCACGACCTTTAATAGATTTTGGGTCGTGACAACATGGTATTAGAGTACTAGGTTCCCTTAGGTTTCATAAGTCATGAGTGAGTCTAGTAGAGTCTTGCGGATCGGTATAGAGATGTCTGTACTTATCTTCGAGAGGCTAAAGGGCTGTTAGGATCACTTCCCTTCGTGATTCCTCGTCGTGTGGTTTGCTTCCTTTGAGGCTTATTCCTATATTTCCTTCCCATTCTATCTTAAGTGACGTGAATCGATTGTTCTAGATCGGGAATCGAGGAATTGTAATGGTACTACAGATGCGGTGTAGTATGTTTCTCCCTACGTAGTTGATTGAGCTATTATCGTCGCCCTGCGGAAGGATATTCTGTCGTTTCAACTCAATAACTGTACTTTTAGGAGCTTTGAGGCTACACACAGGTTGCTATGATGCTCATGATTGGTTATCTTACAGTATTGATATTGTGGTAGGATGCATGCCCATGTGTCGGAGCAGTGAATGACTTGAAAGGAGGTCTACTCAGAGCACGATTCAAAGATTCAGTATTTTATTTCCGGTAGAGCAAAGGCAATCGAACTATAAATATTCCTGTTTTGGGTTAATAGAGTAATGAGACTTGATGTTTTCAAATGTGATGGAATTTTTATCTGCGACGTGGTGTCGTCGTCCTCGATTAAATGTGTTAAGTTCGTCGGTGTTATGATCTTCTACAATTCGTGTTTGGGCCAGGATATTGTGAGATAGTATTGGAGAAACGGCTGTTAAAGAACGCGGGGCGTGGTGGTTCAGGATTGAATGGGTATTTCTAATACTGACGGCTCGAGAAGGAGGATCTTCGGAAATGGTTGAAGTTAGTAGCGATCTATCAGTTCAAGTGCTACAGAGATAGATATTGATATAAGGCAACAACTGGGAAGCAAAGGATGAGGAAGGACATGTGGGAAGTGTCAGGCAAAGGTTAAATTTCTTGAAGGCTATGTGTAAGAAGCGAACGCCGAGTAGTTGCCTAAAGGAGTGAGTTTGACTAAAGTGGGAGAGTGGTAGAGTAGTATATGGGTTTAGTGGCAGGATAATTACACACCTTGAGGAAAAGTTTAGCGTGATTTGAGAATTTTAGTGGACGGTGATTGGGTCCACGGGATTAATTTGAAATATTGGCTATTATACCACGGGAGATTAGATGCAATAGAAAGGGAGTTCCTTGATACGAAGAAGGATGCATATAACTTTGAATTGGAAGATATTGTTGCACATTTAGTTGATGTCCATAAGGAGTGAATGGACTAGTACAGTTAGTGAATGAGCGCGGGCTCAGGATACGTTATTGATATCATAGTGATTGTATCCCATGCAGCGACGTTGAAAGATGTCGGTATGTAATTTCCACAAGTGGGTTATATCCTGTGAGCAGGTCAACAGTCGTGTGGTTGGAGAAGTTTCTATGAAGGAATTTACTGACTATCCAGTAATAGGTCGAATATGTGAATGTTGCTAGAGATTCAGAGTCTTCATGAAATGCTAACAGAAGGATTTCGAGGAATTTGGCGGGTTGGTTGTGCCAGATCATGTCAACAATAAAGAAAAAATCTTGGTGGATTCCAGAGTTGTGTAATAGTAGCTTCAAGCTAAGTGGAAGAGTCCCACCGCCTATGATTTGGGTTATATGGTTATCTACTTATGAGGTTTCGGGTTATCGGCGTATTGATGAGTTATTACAACTAAGGGAAAAGAACATACGTGGTAATTTGAGAAAAGGAATTGATAAAGGTGTGCTATAGTGGGCCTTATTAACTCATTTTTGTGCTTTGGGAAGATTCAGGATTTATGCTTCGTACAGAGGTGATTTACCAGGGAAGTGGTTCAGTCGGGGCTTCATTGAGATGGGTGTTCATGTGCTAGCAAAACCTCGGAGTTGATTATATTCGGGGCCAAGTTAGAGTGGGTGACTCTCAACAATGGTCCTAGTGAATTCAAAGGTTAAAAATGTAATGCCTAAGGATTTCAAGCCTGCGGTATGGTTAAGAATCAAGCTTTTGTAGCAGATTATGATAAGAGACGGAGAATGTTCTATGATATTTTAGACTTGCAGTGTAGTATTTGGAGGAATGACAGAAAATAACTTCGGATTCGTAAAAGAGTTATTAGAATGGGCGTACCAGTTGAGGATGCGAATATGCGCACAAGGAAGGTATGAAATGGTTCGTGGGGTTTGAGATAGCATGGTCTTATTTTACAAGGTCACTCAGGATGAGTGCAGATTGAGTTGTTATGTGTTGACTAGAGTTATCACTATTCCTAATACAAGTTAAGGATAAGTTAGAAGAAGTCGGGTCTGTTAGCCATTGTTGAATTGGCATGATGGTGGCAGTGATCAGCTCCTTCCGCGTGATTAAGTTATGCATGTGATTTGTGATGGTATGTGCGAGTCTTGACGGCCGCCGTAACTGATTTTATTTGGAAGTATTCAAGTATTATGGCTTGTTATGTATAGGCGGATCCCGGAAGGGTTATGGTGGTTTAGACCACTACTAGATGATTTTCATGTTCTGCGGCTGTGAGAATTCACTCGTGTGTTGCTATGGTTCTCTTGGAATGAGTTGAGTAAAAAGTTTATATATGATAAAGTGTTTACCCGGTTAGTGGTTCAGGAGTTATGATGAAATTCATGTACTATCGCGTATGGGCAGGTTAGGTGCAGTGAGCCACATGAAATTTGAAAGTTAAGGATTAAGGTCGCAGTTCGGTATTGACAAGGATGTCATGAGCTAGGATGAGCAGGAAGGGATTTGGATGTTTAAAGTAAGTTGTTATTCTCTTCAGCGTCACCTATGATCAGTGACTCGTGCAAGAGGCTTTGTGTATTGATTTGTGGATCCTTGATTTGTTTCATAGTTAGTGTGGCCGGTGGTATGGGTGTGCAGACTTGTTACCCGGTGCGGAAAGTCGTGGAAGCGTGTTCCATAGGAAGATTACATAAAGGTGACATAAAGTCACTTGATTGATCAAAGATTTAGACCAAGTATGGAGATTGTGGTAATATCACTAATTTGAGAATTTATGCATGTAGGGCGCTCAGCTCATTGGGGTGTGGATTGTGGAGTTTTGCTCCGGTTATGAGGGTTGTTCTTGTGACTTATGGGAAAAATGGGTTATTATGAACCCTTGAAAGCTTTTAGCCTAGTATGGTGCGATCATAATCGTCTTGAGGTCGGTAGATGGATTTAAATATGAATGAGGGCTATATATCAAGCTGGATGCATTCATTTCAGCATAGCGCTCCATTTGGGAGGAGTATTCGGATGTTGAATGTTATTTCGTCGTCGACTATTTCATGTAATACTATATCGGGCCGTGTGAGTTGCGAAACGGTTTAATAATTCTCTTATGTCTTAAGGTTCTACGTAGCGATGGTGTTATGCGAGTAGGATGGCTCTTGAAATTCAGATCATATATCACACCTCAGTTGTGCTTGAGTTTCATAGCATATGGTGCTATCTATCTCCCAAGTATAGTATTATGCACTTAGTGTGCTTGTGGCCGATATTCGGTATTTTGTAGTAATGGGCAATTTAGCTAGGTAAGTATCTCCTTATGTAAATTTTATGTGTGGATCATGTGGCACGCCGCGATAGGTATGTTGTTTGGATCGAGTTGCACGCCGCAACAGTATGATATTGAGTATAGTCCCCTATATTCTATTTTGTGTGTTTTGTTTCCCATTTTTTAGAAAGGTTCATAACACCTTTTCGGTTGTCTAATTAGTTACGTGGGTCGAGTATTCCCTTCCAGATTTTGTTTTCCTTATGTATCATGTTCGAGTTTGTAGCTTATTGGCACATTGTGTCATCATATGAGACTTTTGGCTATGTTTGGGGTGGCCTATTTGCCTGAGCAGCTTATACAGGGTGAGACGAGATTATTGGACCAGGGATCAGCGCAATTGGGTTTATATGAAGCATATTAAGGAATAATTATCATTGTGTGGTTCAGAATGAAGCAATGGTTCTTGTCAGGAGTATAGACTCAATGATTTGTTGACTCGGTAGTTGGTTATGAACTTCTAACATCTCTTCCGTCGGGACGGTATTGTAAAAGTTGGGACAAGACTTATATATGTCATGAGGTGCGTTGGGATCACCAGATTCATGGAATTTCGGCTATTGTTATCAAAGGATGTTATTATGGTCATGTGAGCTATGCAATGCATTGTGTGAATTAAGAAAAGGTATGCAATAATGTATCGGTGCATCGTGTAGTGGTTGTTACGGTGTTCGCAAGTTGGAAGCAGACATGGAAGAGAATTTCGGGTGTTGGAATTGGGTTCTAAGCTTATTTGCTTGAATAAAAGAGAATATCTTCAGATTTGCTCGAGCTAATGTGCTCAACTGTGTTGTGGTTGCAGGGATAGGTGCACGAGGTGTTTAATAGTGATTTCAGACAACTCCAGTGCAGCTCTTAGCACGTTCGAGGACGAACGTATGTTTAAGTGGGAGAGAATGTAACGACCCGACCGGTTGTTTTGAACTTTAGCGCATTCTTCGGCAGTTTGAGGCCATGAACAGCTTTACTTCAGGTATTATGACTTGCACGCATTGTCGAAATTGAATTTCGGGAAGTTCAGAGTTGATTTGGAAAGAAAATTTTCATTTCGGAAGCTTTAAGTTGAAAGAATTGAATAAGGTTTTATTTTTGAAAAAACAACCTCGAAATCAAGATTTTGAGGTTCCAATAGGTTTGTATGATTATTTCGTACTTGGGCGTATGTCCGTATCGGGGTTTGGATGACCCGGGAGCGTTTCGGCGCCTATTGTGGAAGTTAGCATTTTTAGAAGAATTTTATAAGTTTGGGTTGAAGTACATTTTAGTGTTATCGATGTCTGTTTGGAATTTTGAGTCTGGGAATAGCTCTGTATGGTGATTCTAGTATTGGGGGCGCATCCGGAAGTGGATTCGGAGGTCCTTAAGTTATTTTTGAGTCATTTGGCTAAAGTTAGAAATTTGAAGGCTTTTGAGAAGTTTGACCGGAAGTGAACTTTTTGATATCGGGGTCGAAATTTGATTCCGGAAGTTGGAATAGGTCTGTAATGTCGAATATGACTTGTGTGCAAAACTTGAGGTCAATCGAACGTGATTTGATAGGTCTCGGCATCGAATGAAGAAGTTTGAAGTTCTAAAGTTCATCAAGTTTGAATTGAGGTGTGATTTAGGATTTTGATGTTTCTTGATGTGATTTGAGGCCTCGAGCAAGTTTGTGTTATGCTATGGGACTGGTTTGTGTGATTAGACGGGGTCCCAAGGGCATCGGGTGTGTTTTGGGGTGGTTTCAGATCATTTCGGGCTGTTTTGGAACTGCTGATATCTGGTATCTGGTTTCCTTCTTCGCGAACGCGAAGAGAGTCCCGCATTCGCGAAGAGGAATTTTGAGGCTGTTGGTTTTTGGACTTCGCTAACGCGAGGCACATGTCACGAACGCGGAGGGGTCGTCGGAGGAAACTACGCGAACGTGAAGTGTTGGTCGTGAGGACTGGGCCTTAGGTCGTTAGCCTACGCGAACGCGAGGCTTGGTATGTGAACACGTAGCTGTGAGAGCGTAAAGCTTCGCGAACGCATCTTGAGGAACATGAACATGAAGAAGGAAATTCTGGGGCGAAGATGGTTGTGCTTCGCAAACACGAGGGTATTGCCACGTTTGTGAAGAGGAAATTCTGGGCCAGAGTTGCTGGGCTTCGCAAACGCGAGGGCATAGACGCGTTTGCGATGAAGGTCGCCTGGGTACTGCATAAGTTTTAAAAATAGGTTTTGGCTCATTTCATCTCAAATCTTTCATGGGAGCCGATTTGGGAGCAACTTGGGAGTGCCATTCTCGTCACCAAACATGAGGTAAGTGGTTCAAATTAGTTTTGAGTTAAATACATGATTATATATGGATTTGAATATGGAAATTAATTGTGGGGTTTGCTAGAAAACCTAAAATTTGGTATTTTTAGATTTTGACCACGATGTTGGACATGGAACTTGGAATAAATTATATATTTGAGTTCGTGGCGTTATGGGTAAAGTTTATCTTCCAAAATTTTCGGAATCCGGGCAAGTGGACTTGAGGGTGATTTTTATCGACCTTTTGAACGGAGTTGGAAATTGTTGTAAATTGAATTATGATAAGTTTTACAGTATGCATTTATGGATTTGCATATTTATTGGCTAGTTTTGGAGCGTTGTACATCGACTTGAGCCGTCGGAAGGGCTTGGAAGCCGGTTATGGAACTTCAGAGCGAGGTATGTCTCCTGTCTAACCTTGTAAGAGGGAATTCTCCCCATAGGTGAAATAATTGAATATGTTCTTCTATTTGTGGGGGCTATGTACGCACGAGGTGACGAGAGTCCATGCATATCTACTATTATGCTTACGTCCGGGTAGCCTAGGACCCAAATGCATGCTTTACTTGTCGTACTTGTAACTTTATTGACAATTTAAAAGGTTTAAATCATACCGAACATGGTAAACAAATTTCTAATGGGCTAAACATCACTTTCTTGACTGTTAAAAGAGAAGTTGTCATTTCCTTAGGTAACTGTATCCCTGATGAAGTCTTGATTGACTATTTGAATGTGTGTATTTATATGTACCTGCGTCCCATGTATGATTCCCGAGCGGGGTAATTATTTTATTTATATTCGACCACGTCGCATGTATGATTCACGAGCGGGATAATAGATGCATCTATGGTTCGCGCCATTCGACCTTCTGGCAGTGCATAGTTTAAATATTATATTGGATCGGGTCGTACGACCTCAGGATGAATTGTGCATGCTTGTATTGCTTGCCTTGAAATTGTAAATAATGATATTGCCTCCCTGGCCTGAGATAAATTGACAATTGAGGAAATATGAACTTGGAAATCTCTTATTATCAGAAGGATTGTTTACTTGCTACATGATTCCCTTGAGTTTACTGCTGTTTTAAATAATCCACGACTGATTATATTATTGGACCACTAGTAATTGTCGAAGTCGACCTCTCGTTACTACTTCTTTGAGGTTATACTTGCTAGATACGCGTTGTTTTTGTACTCATACTACACTTGTTGTGCATTTTTGTTGCACAAGAACATGTATGTCTAGTGGCCTAGTTGTGTGCAGCAGCATGGTGGATACAAAGACTTAGGTGAGCTGCAACTCTCGAGACGACCCACAGCCAGTAGAGTCCCCTTCAGAGTATTATATTTCCTTTTCTGTCCAAATTTGTATTCCGGACAGATGTTGTATTTTGTGTATATTTCTTAGTTGATGCTCATGAACTTGTGACACCGTATTCTGAAATGACTTTGGGATTTCTCAGTATTCAAATTTGTTAAAGACATCGTTATTTACTCAGTGAAGTTCATTATATATTGTTTAATGTAAGGAAAAGAAATGATTTCAAAAATACTAAAATGAGAATTTAATTAACTTTTTGGTGTTGTCACGACCCGGATTTCCCACCTTCGATAATCGTTGTAACGACCCGACCGGTCGTTTTGAGTTTTTGAACTTTGCTCGCTAGTTCTTGGGCGTGACTAGCTCCGTGTGATGAATTATGACTTATTTAAATCGTTGGTTTTGGTTTTCAAGAAAATCGGAATGAATTTGGAAGAACAGTTCCCAGTTTGAAGCTTTGAAATTGAAAGGTTTGACCAAGAGTTGACTTATTTTATATGAGCTCGAAACGGAATTTTTATGATTTGGTTAGCTTCTTTGGGTGATTTATGACTTAGGAGCGTGATCGGAATTGGTTTTGGAGGTCCGGAGTAAAACTAGGCTTGAATTGGTGAAGTTGAGATTTTGGCGATTTTCGGTTGGTAGGTGAGATTTTGATCCGGGAGTCGGAATGGAATATCGAGAGTTGCAGTAGCTTCGTTATATCATTTGGTATGTGTGTGCAAAATTTCAGGTCATTCGGACGTGTTTTGGTTGGGTTTTTGATCGAAAGCATATTTCGAACGTTTTTAGAAAACTTAGGCTTGAATTCGATGAGTTTTGGGTAATTTGATGTTGTTTGAGGTGTTTTGATGATTGGAGCAAGTTTGAATGAGGTTTTAGGATGTATTGGTGCTTTTGGTTGAGGTCCCGGGGGCCTCGGGTGAGTTTCGGGTGGTCAATCGGACCACTTTTGAGTTTGGAAAGTTGCAGAAAATTGATCTCAGCAGTTGCAGCAATTTATCTCTTCGCGTTCGCATAAGGGTCCTCGCGTTCGCGAAGAGTAAGAGGAGGAAGGTGTGAAATTTACCTTCACGTTCGCGAGGCAAGCCACGCGTTCGCGAAGGGGAGTGAGCTTGGTGCATCGCGTTTGCGAGGGGTACTGTCGCGTTCGCATAGAAGGATTTGAGTCAGTGGATTAGAAGTGAAATTGTGCTTCGTGTTTGCAGGTGTGTTGTCGCGTTCGCGAAGGGTCACCTAGGCAAAGCATTGCGTTCGCGAGTCCTATGTCGCGATCGCGTAGAAGGAAAATCTAGTCAAGATAAGTTGTGCATCACGAACGTGAGAGTTTGACCGCGTTCGCGAAGAAGGAAAGTCAGAACTGGGCAAAAAGTTTATAAGTTATTTCATCCTCGATTTTGAGTCATTTTCCCTCCATAGCTGAGCATTTTGAGAGCTTTTTGAAGGTGATTAAAGGAGAATTGATTGGAGGTAAGATTTTTGAACCTAAAACGTGATTCTATTGTGAAATTAACCTAGAAATTCATGGAACTTAAGCTAAAAATGGAAGAACTAGGGCTTAAAATTTTGAGAATTTTAATTGGGGATTTGGAAGACTATTTGGGGTTGGATTTGAGAACTTTTGGTATGTATGGACCCGTGGGGAGATAAGGAATCTATTAATGTGAAAATTTTTGAGTTTCGAGAAGTGGGACTAGGGCTCGGGTTTTGCTAATTTCGGGATTTTTGGCACTTTTTGATTTGTTTTCGCTTGGGTTTTGTTTCCTTGGCATATTGTGACATATTCGTTCTGATTTTGGATATATTCGACGCGCGTGGAGGCTGATTTGAGGGTCAAGGGCGTTGTGAGCTAGAGATTTAGCCGGTTCGAGGTAAGTAATGATTGTAAATGCTGTTCTGAGGGTTTGAAATCCCGGATTACACATCATTGTGCTATGTTGAGGTGACTTACACGCTAGATGACGAGCGTGGGGTAGAGCACCGCTGGGGATTGTGACTTAGTCCATTCCGAACGATTATTTTAATGCGTAATTGATAGTTAATTGTTTGATGTTATTATATTTTGGGTTGTATGCCATGTTCGGGGCCTTGTGCCGACCTACTGACCCTTAGGGGAACTTCCACTATTTTTCCTTACTATATTTATTTTGAAATCATATCCCCAGTCATGTTTTACCTGTTTATTATTTAAATCTGGTTTATCACTTTATTTCTTAAAAATATGAAAACTGTTTGGGTTGAGTTCCCTACTTTTCTGATGGTCCAAGTGATCGTGAGATTGATGACTGAGATAGACCGAGAGTATGATTGTAAGGTTAATGACTGAGAGAGACCGAGAGACTGGTTGTGAGGATTATAAAGTTATGGATCGGGCTGCACGCCGCAGCAATATATATATATATATGGATCGGGCTACACGCCGCAGCGATACTTATATGGATCGGGTTGCACGCAGCAGCGATATAGAGCTTGGGTTGTAGGAGCCCTCCGGAGTCTGCACACCCCCAGTGAGCGCCGTCGACGAGATATATGGATCGGGCTGCACGCCGCAGCGATATATGGATCGGGTTGCGCGCCGCAACAATTACTATATGGTACCTATTAAGTGTGAGCGCTGATTGGTAAGAGTTGAGTCACAAGTGATTGAGAGGCTTGCCCGAGGGGCGATAGATATATACATGCACATGAGTGATACTTTGCCTGAGGGGCCTGTTTATGAACTTATTGATTTTCACTCCTCTTTAAAATGAGTTTTTATCGAATATGTTGATTTATTGACTATTTTCACTCATCTTTATATTGAGCCTCTGTCGAAAGTGTTGAACAAATGTTTTAAAACAACTTTCATTTAAGTTGGGGTTTATGAGATGTTCAGAATTTAATCACTGATTTGACATTGTTATTTCCACTGAGATTTTCATGTTATGAGGTGTTTATGATTCCTGTTTTGCCCGAGGGGCTGCTTACGAGCTATGTTTTGCCCGAGGGGCCGATTATGGTTTTTCATCTCTTTTATTATAAATGGTATTGAACCCATACTGAAACTGTCGGAAAGCATTTTCAAATGATTTTTTCCAAAAGGCTGGATTTTAATAAGACGATCGACTCGTATTCTGAATTAGCAGCCTGTGTGCTTATTGATTTATCATGAATGTGTATTCATTGTTTCCTACCGCTCAGTCTTTATTTACTCTTATTACTTACTGGGTTGGAGTACTCATATTACTCCCTGCACCTCGTGTGCAGATTCAGGTATTTCAGAACCCGGTAGCGGGTATTGATTGCTCAGATGTGGAGTCATCATGGTTAGCAAGGTGGTTGCACGACGTTCGCAACACTGTTTCTTCATCTCATTTCCATTTCTGTACTTAGTACACTTGATTGTTTTGTTGATTCAGACCTTGGTAGATGCTCATGAGTAGTGACACCCCGATGTCGGGCTTGTGTAATTATTCAGCATTGTTCTTTTAAATATTCATTATGAGATTAATGATTTATAAATGGTATAAAAACCACTTTTAAATGGAAAATGATTGATTTGGGAATTGTGTCGGCTGACCTTGTCTTCATGAGAGGCGCCATCATGACTGGGTCTGGTTTGGGGTCGTGACAATCGTGATGGCGCATACTCGTGAAAGCTAGGCAAGCCGACAATTTCAGTTTTACCACCATTTTTATTAATCAAATAGAAACTGATATTAGCTAAATAAAATAATTAAAAAATGCGGAAACAATATAACAGTGCCACAACTTAAGTACATAACTACCCCATAGATCTGGTGTCACAATCCACGAATGACTAAGATTTACTATAAATATAATTCTAAAAGAAGTACAACTGTTCTCAAAGTAAAAAAAAATAGCAGAAAACTAAAACGGGGAAAGGGGGACTTCAGGCTCTACGAACACCAGCAGATCTACCTTGGTCTTCCGGGACTGAAGGCAGCTACCTCAAGCTACTCACATGGTCCGGCACCGGAATCTGCACAAAAAGTACAGAGTGTATTATCAGTACAACCGACCCCATGGTAAGTATCGAGCCTAACCTCGGCGAAGTAGTGACGAGGCTAGGATACGACAACCATGTAAACCTGTGTAGTTAATTCATATACGAACAGAAAAATAATAACAGGAAATAACATATAAAGATGGGAAAGAGAACATGTTGCGGGGAATATCAAATTCTAATAGTAATCCAAACAGAGAAGCATATGAACACCATATTTGTATCAATAGAAATAATGAAATAGTAACACGTGCACGACATCACTCTTCGTGTTTTTACTCTCATTCTCACCATAAGAAATAACAGAAACGGCACGACATTACCCTTCATGCATTAACTCGCATAATCATGGCACGACATCACCCTTCATGCATTAACTCTCACAATATCGGCACGACATTACCCTTCGTGCATTAACACTCACAATATCGGCACGACATCATCCTTCGTGTATTAACACACACTCACAATATCATGTACGGCATCACCCTTAATGCTTTACACTCTTTCTCACCCAAACAATAGAAAATAATACATCTTAACAAGGGAATCAACAAGAGAAATAAATACATCCCGGCAAGGGATTCAGCTATAACCAATCTCATTCCAACAGTTACTTCACAAAATAAATCTCAACTTGAGCCCATACTCAACAACGGTCAATTACCACGAAATTTTCATAAGTCTTGTTCAACATTGATAATCATTAATTTAAGCATGGACGGAACATAATAAGAGTCACAACAATCATGGTATAAGACTCATGGGCATGCTCGACACCAACATATAGATACTCGTCATCACACCTATACGTCGTACTAAACACTAACACGTAGCAAATACGACCACAACACCTAATCCCTCAAGCTAAGGTTAGACCAAATACTTACCTCAATTCCACAGACAAAATCAAGCCTAAATTACCGCTTTACCTCTCGTTCCACTTTCAATCCGCTTGTATCTAGTCATAATTTACTTACTAACAACAATAAATACTAAATAAACCAATTCTAATGCATGAATATAGATTTTCCAATATTTTTCCCAAAAAGTCAAAAATCGACGTCGGGCCCGCTTGGTCAAAACTCAAAGTTCAAACCAAAAACCGACTACCCATTCACCCACGAACCCAAATATGCAATTGCTTTTGAAATCCGACCTCAATTTGAGGTCCAAATCCCCAAATTTTGAAATTTCTAATTTCTACCCAAGAACACCCAATTTCCCATGAAAATCCCTAGATTTTGAGATGAAATCATGTAAAAAGATGAAATAGATTGAAGAAAAAGAGTTAAGATTCATTTATCTATGATTTGGGGAAGAACTTGCTCTAGAAAAATCACCCTTAGGAGTTTAGGTTTTGAAATTTTGAATAATGAAGTGAAAATCCCGTTCAAGACCCCTCTTACTCAGTTGCAGATGTCGCATTTGCGACAGGAGCTTCGCAATTGCGAGATAGACTTCACAAATACGAACCTGTTGCAAGGTCTGCTGTTGTCACAATTGCGAACAATTAGTCGCAATTGCGAAGGTTGACCTCATGTTGACTTCACAAATGCGAAGAAGATGTTTGCAATTGTGAACTAATGCTGGCAAGGGGCTTCTTCGCAATTTAAATAAAACCCTTGCAATTGCCAAGCCTGAGAGGCTCGCAATTGCGAAGCTTGACGTCGCAATTGCGAGATCAGAGCCTGCAACAAAGCACCAGTTGCAACAAAAATTTTCCTAAGTCCCAAAACCCTCCGTGGCCTATCCAAAACTCATCCGAGCCCTCGGCTCCAAACCAAACATGCACACAAGTCTATAAACATCATGCAGACTTGCTCGTGTGATCAAATCGCCAAAATAACATCATAAACAAAGAATTTACCACCAATACTCATGAAATTCATAAGATAGTTTAAAATTTCTATTTTCTCAATCAAGGATCCATTTTTTATCAAATCAATTCTGATTCTTACCAAATTTTACAAATTCGACTTAATAATTATTTTAAACCTGTACCAGGCTCCGGAACCAAAATACGGGCCCGATACCATTAAGATCACACACTATTTCATTTCGAAAAGTCCTTATATTTTTTCAGCAAACACTTTTCTTTAAAAAAAAATTTCTCGGGTTAGGGACCTCGGAATTAGATTTTGGGCATACGCCCAAGTTTCATATTTTACTACATACCATATGGGACCGTCAAATCACAGGTCCGGATCCGTTTACCAAAAATATTGACCGAAGTAAACTTTAATCAATTTTAAAGGCCGAAATCAATCTTTTTTTCTTAAATTTCCCATAAAAGCTTTCCAGAAACACGCCCGGACTGCACACGTAAATCGAGAAAAAATGAAATGAGGTTTTCAAGGCCTCAAAATCTGGATTTGGATTCTAAAATACAAGTGACCCTTTGGGTCATCACCGGTGTTGGCTTGCCTAACAGTGGTGTTCGTCGCCATCACGACCTTTAATGAATTTTGGGTCGTGACAGCCACCCCAAATCGTGTTGAGTTTAACAAAAATTATTTCAACCCGCCCAGCACCCGCTCCGCCCCGCATAAGCAAAAACCCGCATCACTCCGCACCCACACTCCCCATTGCCATCCCTATTCGACACATTCATGAGCTTCGATATATTAAATTCAGAACTTATAAATTTCAAATTCTGGCTCTGCCAGATAGCATCACCCAACCTTAACACCTTTATCTATATTGTATTGACAGAATAGTTCGGGACCCCCCTGAACTTGACAACTTTTATTTAGTTTCCCCTTAAACTTCACGTGGTGTTTTATACACTTCTAAACTTGGCAATTTCTAGCCTCGATCCACGATTTCTAGCCTCGACCCTCGTGGAGTATGACACACGCGCTGCCGTATGGATTTTTTTGGCTATATGGCATTTTTTTTACATTAAAATTATATATTCTTATCTTTTTAGGTCCACCAACTATTTAAATTATTTTTGTGCTAAGATATGTATGAAAAAATACTTGAAACAAAATTATTTGACTATTAATTTTTATTTTGTTAAAGATACTAATATAATCAAGTTACTTTTACATATTTGGTCAGAAAAAGAAGGAATACATAGTTATTACATATTATCATTGCATCTAAAAAATAAAATAAAAAATACGTGTTTGGAACTCTATATATTGGCTAAATAAATTTTTTGTCTATAAATAGTAAAATTTCGACGAAATATTTGCAAATTTGATTCGAAAAAGAAAAATACATAGTTTAAATAAATACTCTTTGCATGAAAATAAAATAAAAATACATAGTACTTTTTCCTTTTGTAGAAAATATATTATTTGAACTTCATTACTTTGGCTAAATTTTCTTTTTATTTGGCTAATATAAATGGAGTTTCAACTAAATTTTGTAGATTTGGACAGGAAAAAAGTTAAGAAATACATAGTTGAAAAATATATTCATTGTATTTAAAAAAAGTACAATTGAGAAAAAATATGCAGTGTATATTAAGAAAAAATAACGAAAAATACAATTGAAAATAATAAATCATTATATTTGATTATGTGTCAATTAATATTTGAAAAATACCCCATCTAGAAGCTAATTTTCAATTTTTCTTCCCTCCCATACGCCTAAAAGAGAGTGTATTCACGTTCTTTGTCACATCAACATCTAGGAGGGTCAAAACTATTAAATTTCTAAGTTCAGGGGTATTAAAAATCACGTAAAATTTAAGGAGAACTAAATAAAAGTTGCTAAGTCTAGGGGGTCCGAATATTTTTGCCATACTATTTTTGCAATTTTAACGAATTTTTACTCTGCTTAGAAAGTTATGAATTCAATTGAATCCATTGGTAACACATTATATCCGCCCTTGTCAATAATCATAATAAAATAACGTTAAAGCATATTTCAACCATATTCAACCACAACGGATTTTATTTAGCATCCAAATAACTAGTTTTTACATCTCATTCCACACGAAGATCAGCTATTTCTTTGTGGTTCAAGATAGTTTTTTGATAGTTGCACTAGGAAAAGATAAGGAATTTGATCTTGACTAGAATTTTAACTAGAGTTTGCTACAGAAAACTTAGCCCGTGAGTGAATATTGCAGCAAAAGCGTTCATTTGAGTTTTGGGCAAAGACAAACCAACCTCTAAATCTCCATCTGAGTCTTTGGACTTGCTGAGGGATATCGTTACGCCATTATTATTGTTAATAGAAACAAACTCTAACTTTTCTAATCTTCCCCAACCAAAATCAGCAGCATATAAATCAAATTTTGGCGATCCAGTAATTGAAAGCGAACGGTTTTGATCTACTGTACCATATTCTTTAAACCAACTACCATTTAGGATCCATTCCTCATCCTTCATCCTTTTCTGTATTGTTTCTCCAATTAATTCCACAGCAATTGTAAAACCTTCCTTTCCTGCTAAGTCAGTATGCCTTGTTCTTGCAACGTACCCGACTATGCAATTCCCGAAATAAGTTTGAGGAATTGGTGGATTGAGTCGCGCTCTGCAATCTGCTGCACATCCGAAGAACTCCACTCCATTCTCGTCTATCTCTTCCCCTGTTGAGGCCTCTGATTTTATTAAGCAAGTCCATATATAAGCACACGTTACTGTGAAAGATGTTACATGAGTTAAGTTCGGTCGTCTTGATAATATTAAATTCTTGAACTTCAAGATGTCATCACGTGATACAATA
Organism: Nicotiana tabacum; assembly: GCF_000715075.1. Taxonomy (NCBI): domain Eukaryota; kingdom Viridiplantae; phylum Streptophyta; class Magnoliopsida; order Solanales; family Solanaceae; genus Nicotiana; species Nicotiana tabacum. The sequence goes on from NC_134080.1 coordinate 209,769,995, forward strand.
AAAGTACCACGAACCTTATCAGGAGGAGTCATAGTGTCACACATACTCGCTTTATATTTCTTTATTTCGTCCCATATGGATTTCCCTAGTCCATGAGGGTCTTTAATCACGGACCTATCATAAAACGGAATGAACTCATTCGCTAAGAATTGCTCATCTCCGCCGAATTTGGTAAGCAAAGCCCATGCCCTTATGAACCTTACTATGGTAGCTCCATCACCAACGACGTGATGATTAGTGAAACCAATGGATATGCCATGATTCGGAAAAAGTGTCACTTGTATGGCTAAGACGGGAGCTAATTGGACCCCAGGTGCATCCTTAGGTTCTCTCAATTGAGGAACAAAATGATAAAAATCCTTCAGATTTCGAGGGTGGTTACCAACGAGAAAATCAAAATCCATATCCGTCTCAGAAAAAGTTACAGATAAAGAATTTCCTGTTACATAACACAATTCAGGATAACTGCTACAATCTAATAATGGACAAACAACGTTGCCAGCTAAGGGTAAATAGTGTTTGAGAGCGAGGGAGAGAGAATCTTTAAGAGTAGGAATAATGGTCTGGACGAACTCGGGTTTGGAAATAGGGAATTTGTAGAACAAAATTCGCCGGTTATGGTTGAAAAGTAACCATAGATTATCAAAATATGTGAGAGGAAGTGTGAGCTCAGCTGCACTGCCGGGAGGTGGCGCAACTTGACATTGCTCAATCAGAGAAGCCATTAGTGTAACGTTTTTGGTTAAGAATACACAATGGTAATTGGCTTTTCAATATAAAGAATTTCAAGAAGTTACTTCACACATAAAGTGATACAAGTAAAAAGTTGGGTCCGTGACTCTGACATGTACATCGACAACACACCAATCGCCATTGCATATATTGTATGGCCAATATGGATTTGGAATATCACACGTTTCATTTTAAAGTTAATATAATAGCCCCATTTGGTCATTACGATTATTTCATTACTTTAAATTGAACTTCAAGTATAAATTAATGTTTATTTTAAAATTTGGTTTATTATTTCTACTCCAACGTAAAATAGAGAATTTGAAGTTGAAAAATTAATTTGAATAATACTTTCAAGTGAAATTCAAGTTTTACTTACAAAATTTCAAACGTTTTTTCCACAGTAAAATTGATGTTTAAACTGTTAACAAATACTTTTTTTTATTTATGGAAAGGCCCAAATAAGTCTTTAAACTATGCGAAATTGAGCGAATTCGCTCATCGTTAATACTTTGGCATAAACGTGCTCATGTTATTTAATATTTGCTTCAAATGTGCCCTTATTTTAAACGGCCATATATGGAAGGTATATTTTGGTCTTATGCGCCTTCTTTGAGGGCATACTATTAAAGTTCTTAAACTTCTATGTTATTGAGCTATATTGTTTGATTCATGCCTATATAATGGAAATTTATAATGGTAAATCTCCTCAAATCGATTTTTTCCTTCAGTAAATCTTAAATACGAACAAAGAAAAGCAAAATATAGAAAAAACTTCAATTATAATTTCATCAAATTAATGTTCAAACGCCTACAATTATAATTTTATCTATATAAATATAATTAAGTGATTTGTTCCTAGGTGAATCACTTAATCATAGTACATAATACCTCAATCATGGAAAACTTTATCAATGCGTTGGTTGGTGAAAGAGTGAACGTTCAAAAGCAAAGCTGTACGTTGCTGATTGCACAAGACTTTGATTCCCATTTTCAGGGAGTACTGTACGATGTTACTTTGGATTTTGGACCACTCAGTTTTTCTGGTCGTTCTTAGAAGTTGCATTTGGTCCCACCATGTTTCTGTTGTTTTTTCACGTTTTTGTTTTATTTTATCATGTTGGGAATAAAATATATAAACAATAATTTCAATAAATCAATAAAATTTATAAAGATATAATTTAACTTATTATGTAGTAATTTTTTTAAAAAAATTTAACTTTCATATTAAAATACAAGCGAGAAGATGAATTGAATTTAATATCTTATTGAAAATAACAGAAAAATGATATTCTCTCCGTTTCAATTTATGTGAACATATTTCCTTTTTATTCTGTGCCAAAAAAGAATGACCACTTTCCTTATTTAGAAATAATTTACATTTATGCAAAGATTTATAGGCACATAAAATATATATGTCATATTTACACCACAATTTCAAAAGTTTTCGCTCTTTTCTTAAACTCTGTGCCCAATTAAATAAGTTCACATAAATTGAAATTACTCCTAGTAGATTTATGACATATAATAAAAGAACTTCTATGTTTAAACTTTGTACTAATTCAACACCATCCATTTAAAAAAATAATAGGAAAAATGCATAAATACCTCATGTCCTATACCCAAATTTCTAACTACACACTTTACTTTTGAGGGGTTTTTATTACCCCGCCCCAAACTATTATAAAGTGTAATAAACACATCCTTAAAATTGGACAACCAGATTCCTGATAGAGAGTGTTGTTCACGCACTACAAGCTAATAATTCTTTTTTTTTATTCTTCTGTTTGTTTTTATTATATTCTAGTTTCATATACATGGTCGCCGGCAAATGTGAAATTATTCTCCGATTTTAGACCCGGAGAATGTGAATTGGTAAATGGAAATCGTAGTCCAAACCAGAGCAGTACCATTGAGGCGTCGTCGCCAGTAATGGTGGAAAACTCGCTGCCAGCGGTGATGTTAGACTCATCATCGTTGGATCTGGTAATTTATTTAGCAATAGTGTGGATAGATTTTTGTTCTTGAATAATCTGTTTTACGGTTCTCTGATCGCCGGAGGAATCGACAGAGGTGTGCTGCCGGTGAATCATATGTACTATTTGGAAGCTCGCAACGAGAGAGGGTAATTTCTTCATGTAAAAAAAGTTGCAGGAAAAAGGCAGATTTTATTGTCAATGTTAGTGGAGATGGCTCCGACGAGTCGGATTCGTCGTCAGTGAAAAAGAAAAAAGGGACTGAATTTACAAAAAGAACAAAAAATAGTATTAGTCTAAGTTATTGTAATAATTAATTAAGTCTAAAATAATGATATAATTTTCAATTAAAAGTTGTCACTTGTATAAACTAATCAGTTTTAAATTTAAAATTTGCCTCTCACATGCTTTCAAGAGAGTGAAGACACTCTCCTTGTCACGTCATCAATTAAGGGTGTATTTATTACACTTTATAATAGTTTAGGGTAATAAAAATCCCGCATGAGTAAAGTATGTAGTTGAGAATCCGGGTATAGAACATGGGGTAATTATGCATTTTTCCAAAATAATACAATAATAATCGTATTATAGATAAACACTAAATGAAAAAATTAAAATATTGTAGAACAAAAACTAATGTATAAAGAGGAGAATAGATATAATGTGAATCTATCCACATTTTAATTTTATTTGATAAAATTAAATAAATAAATAATACTCAAAAATATTATATTAAACTGTTAATTTATTAAAAATTCATATGTCAATTTAATAATATTAAGTAATGGATAATACAATTAGATAAGCAAGTAATAAAAAAGAAATAAAATATAAATTTGTAGAAAAATCTATAAAAATAAGACTTATTATTAGAATTATGATGAGAAAAGTCGTACATATACACATAAGTAAAATCACAATAAAAAATAGTCATAAATAGGGGTGACAAAATGGTTAAAGGAAAATAGTTAATCACTCATATTATCTATTAAAAATGCATTGGATAATGAACTTTTTAAAAACGGGTCAAATATGGATAAGAACCATATTATCCATTTAGAAAATGGATAACCAATAGGTCTAACTTTTACATTTGTAAAGCCTCAAATTGGGGGTTCCTCAAGTTAGGGAGACTAAGAATTCTCCCAAACGTGATCATATGCAAGAAGTCATGGATAATATAGTTACCGATATTATCTGCCGGTTAATTTATTTTTTGTTCGTATTAAATATGGATCAGATCGGATAATTTACACATTTTTTCATTACCCGTTTCGGCTCGAACTATATCCGATCCGACCCGACCCGCTCATTTACCACTCCTAGTCATAAATGAAGAATACTTTAAAAAAAAAGAATTTCAAGCAATAGTGTGTGTTTGTGTGTGTGTGTGTGTGTGTATATATATATATATATATATATATATATATATATATATATATATACACACACAAAAGCACGAATATAATGTTGGTTTACAAAAATAACCTTATAATATCAAGAATAATAACTCACAATAAAAGATCATAACCGGAATTGTACCCGTTAGTCATATAATCCTATTAGTTTTAGGACACACTTCTTACGGGAATCCCAGACATTAGCAATACAATTCTATTACTTTTAGGATCCTATTCCTAATTCTTAAAACCTCGAAAATTTTTGCTAAATCAATTTATTTGTAAATATGCTGGTTTGATAATATAGTTAAAGAAAGTTTGTGAATTTGAGGAAACTTAATGGGAATTAACTGAGAAAAAAGGCTAACCAGTACGTAGTCTACTAATCCACAATTTTGGTTTACATTTTAAGTCCAAATCCTAATATCAATTGGAAACAATATATATTACTTATTTTTTGTTTGAGACTTGCCACATTGTCGTGTAATTCTATTATGTTTTAGGAATTTTATGTGCCACATTGCCACATAGACATGTAATGCTTTTACTTTTAGGACATATTTCTTAAAAATATTTATTGTACTAATTTAATTGGAGAACGTATTAAATTGTACGAATCCATTTTTTTTAAAGAAGAGCCAAATACTTCTACATATTAGTCTTTACCTTTGGTCCTGATGTAAAAATACAGGGTAAAATTAAAAAATAACCAGATTTACAAGTAGTAATTGAAAAATAGCCACAGTTTTAAAAATAATTAAAATTTAGCCACTTTTCATGTAAAGATATATCTGAACGAAAATACTGTTCAAAATCCGAAAAACATTCTAGCATAATATACTGGAGTTCCAGTATATTATACTGGACTTCCAGCATAATATACTGGTCCAGCATAATATGCTGGAACTTCATACACAGGTGTTCCAATCTCTAGTATATTATGCTGGAACTTTCAATGAATTTGCAAACGCTGACTATTTTTTAATTACCAGTCCGAAAACTTATTAGCCGGTGCTATTTTTAAAAAAAGACAATATCAAAATTCTGCAAACATTACAATGCTACAAACTTTGCAAAAGGTATTATTTCTTTCTATATTATACTTTTTTTTATTGTACTTATCAACCAAGTTTTTTTGCTTTAGCTTATGTATTTATATGTTATTCCTATGATTGAAAATCAACCGTGTAGGTAATATATTCCTCAATTACCACTTTTTTCCTTCAATTTTATCAACTACAATATTTTTCAAAGAATTTATTCAAGATGATTCATATAAATAGTTATTGGATGTATATATTCAAGAGATAGCTTTATTGAATTCTATCAGTATGAGATCGAAATATTTTTCTCTTTTTTACTTTGGCTTAAATATTATACTCTTATTTAGTTAGTTGTTGATGTGTGTTCGCCTATTAATTAACTTAGTTATTAATGTTCTATCCGTTTAATTAAAGTGATGTACTAGATTAGGCCGACAGGCCTTTCTAGATTATTTGGGTCTTTTTCAAGAAGCTGTTTTTTCTAATAAACATTAGTTATATTTCTTTATGTTATTTATACCATTAAGAAACACGTTTTAGAAAGTTTAGTCATTTACTTTGTCTTAAAATAAAGGGATAAACAATTTTTTACTTTGTCTTAAAATAGTTAATGATATCATAAATGACTCATGTAAATTGTAAGGGTAAAAGATTTCAAAACAAATTTACGTCCTTTTCAAATGCGTAAAACCATCATAAATAGCTTATTTATAATTGTGAATTAAAAAACTTTAAAATAATTTTACGTCCTTTTCGAATGTGTAAAACCCAATAAATTGACTTTTATTTATATGCATGATTTATATTCTAGATTCAATGTACAAATAATAAACTATATAAATAGAGATGCTCCATGGTATTTCTTCTTGAAAAAAATGCTACAAGAAGGTATATGATGAAAATAAAATTGCTAATTGCAATAATTTTATGATAAGAGATATCGATTGCGAGGAAGATAAACATATAAAAATCTTTCAATTCATTTTATTCCTTTATTAAATAAATATGTTTCTAATGTAACTATATAATACTTTGTAGATACTATTTAAAACTTGAGTTGTTCAATAACAAATGATGTTACACTTTTTGATGCTATAAAGTACTTGCTAGGTTGTGATGTTAAAGAGTATGTCAATTAATTTCTAAAAAAATTATCATTTTCAATTTTATTTTTAATAAACTAAATATATAATTTGATGACAAATTGGATCTTCGGCTAACAATAAGGACAAATACAACATTCGGTGATTTCTTATTTCGTATCAGAAATGAAAAAGAGCATACAATAAAAGATGATTTGGTCCTTTTTTCAGAACAATTGATTATCAAGCACACTGACGATATTAGTTGCGAAAATCTCTTAACAAGGAAAATATTCCATCTCTAAATGAAAATGGAAGTTGTGCAAAGTACATTTGTCACGACACGGATTTCTCACCCTCGGTAGTCGTGATGGCGCCTACTAATGTGATCTAGGCAAGCCAATCCTTTGAACTAATTACTTCATTATCCTTTTATTACCTTTTAACAATTATAAAACAACAACGTGTAAACAGCGGAAATTTAGAATGAGCGGAAGAAAACAATAAAATATCCGAACATGTAACTATTACAACAGTTCAAGCCTTAATCACCCAGAACTGGTGTCACAGTACCACAGACGATCTAAGAGTGCTAAATACAAAGTCTGAAAATAAAAGACACATTGTTTCTGAAGCAAAGAGATGAAACAAGAAATAAAGGATAGAGGAGATGCCAGGGCCTGCGTACGCCTGCAGGTCTACCTTGGATCTCCACGTGGACTGAAGGTAGCCTCCAAACTACGGTCCAAAAGCTGCTCCAAGATCTGCACATAGTGCAGAATGTAGTATCAGCACAACCGACCCCATGTGCTGGTTAGTGCCTAGCCTAACCTCGGCAAAGTAGTGATGAGGCTAGGACCAGACTACCAAATAACCTGTGCAGTTCAACTATATACAACGGAAAAGAAAACAGTAATAAACAGTTAAATATGGAAGGGGTAGCATGCTGCGGGGGAGATATCAATTCCAAATAGAAAGACAAAAAGTAAATGAAAGAAACAATATATCTCAGATATCAACAAAGAATCAGAAACCAATAAATGCATAGCATCACCCTTCGTGCTTTTACTCTCGTCCTCACCAAAGCAATCAAGTAACAAAAATGTACACGACATCACCCTTCGTGCTTTTACTCTCTTTTCTCACCATATAATCAACATAATCGGCACGAAATAGTACATCGTGCGGCACGACATCACCCTTCATGCTTTACACTCTTTCCTTACAAATCATACACGGTATCACCCTTCGTGCTTTAATACTATTTCCTCTCAAAATCAATACACGACATCACCCATCGTGCTTTAACTCTCTTCTTCACCCAAACAACAATCACAAACAATAGAGCAAGGAAAATAAATGAAATTTGCAATAATAATCCCGGCAAGGGAACAATAGTTCAACAACAAGTCCCGGCAAGGGACAATATCAATAACATCAACATCCCGACAAGGGAGATAACAAATAAAGCAACAATAGCCCGGCAAGGGGAGGGGGGCAACATAATGATCTCTTCTCTTTCTCACTTTACTTCACAATTCACTTCACAACTCGAGCCAATGCTCTAATAGTTCAATTATCACTTATACTTTCACAATTCGTTATACAACTTGAGCCAATGCTCCTCCATGTTCATAGGTCACAATTTCTTCCACAAACTTTACACAACAAATAGAAACCATCACCAAGGCATGAAAGATACAACGAAGTCATGATAATCATAATTTAAGACTCATGGGCATGCTAGATACCAACGTATAGATACTTTTCACCATGCTTATACGTCGTACTCAACAATTACCACATAGAAAATAGGACTCGACTCCTAATCCCTCAAGCAAAGGTTAGACCAAACACTTACCTCGAACTTTCACGGTCAACTCAAGCCTCAAACACCGCTTTTCCATTTGAATTTGGCTCCAAATCAATTATATCTAGACATAATCGACTTAATAACATCAAAAAATGCTAAACAATTCAATTACAATGCTTAATTATAGCTTTCCCATCATTCTTCCCAAAAAGTCAAAAATTGACCCCGGGCCCGCTTGGCCACAACACGAGGTTCGGACCAAAACACGATCACCTATTCACCCACGAGCCTGAATATATAATTTGTTTTGAAATCCGACCCCAAAACGAGGTCAAATTCCCAAATAATCAGAAAACCCTAACTCTACCCAAATCCCTAACTTTCTACCCTTAATCTCATCTGTTAGGCCTAGAAATCTAATGGATGTTAATGGAAATTGAAGAAAATGAGTCTAAGATTACCTACCTATTAATTTGTGGTGAAGTTCTCTTTCAAAAATTGCCCAATTTGGAGCTTGGAAGAAGAAGTTATGAAATTTGGGTTTAATCCCATATGGGTTCTGTTCTGTTTAAATGACTGGGCAAATTTGTTCTCTGCGATCGCGGACAAGAGAATGAGATCGCATGGGGTAAAGGGGCTGGGCATTGCGATCGCAGACAAGGCTATGCGATCGCATAAAAGAAAATGATTCCCTTCCCAGGCTTGGTCTAACACATTGCGATTGCAGAAGAACTAATGCAATCACATAGAACAGTTTGTAATCTCCCAAAATTTACTCTACGCAATAGCGGAAGGACCTATGCGATCGCATAGCACAAAATAGGACCCCCGCGATCGCATAGCACAAACACCTGGACACCAGCAGACTGCAGATTCTGCAATTTTCCTAAGTTCAAAAACCTCCCGAGACCTATCCGAAACTCACCCAAGCCTTCGGGACTCCAAACTAAACTTGCACCCTATCTCAAAAACACCCTACGGACTTACTCGTATAATCAAATCACTAAAATAATATCATGAACATCAAATTAAATCTCAAAATCAATGAAATTTCTCAAACTTCTTTAAACATCAAATTTTGCATTTAAGGTCTGAATCACATAAAATGGATTCCGTTTCTTACCAAACTTTACCGACAACACATATAAACCATATAGAACCTGTACCGGGCTCCGAAACCATAATACGGGCCCGATACCACAGGTTTCACATAACATTTCACTTTCAAAAACCTTTATATTTTTCAGAAAATAATTTCTTTCAAAAATTCATTTCTCGGGCTTGGGACCTCAGAATTCGATTTCGGGCACACGCCCAAGTCCCACATTTTCTTATGGACCCTCTGGGACTGTCAAATTACGGGTCCAGGTCCGTTTATCCAAAACGTTGACCGAAGTCAAATTAATTCATTTTATAGTCAAAATTTATCATTTCTCACAGATTTTCACATTTAGGCTTTTCAGCTACGCGCCCGGACTGCGCACACAAATCGAGGTAATGTTAAAAGAGGTTTTTAAGGCCTCAAAATGCAAAATTCATTTTAAAAACAAGTAAGGTCATCACATTCTCCACCTCTAAAACAACCGTTCGTCCTCGAACAGACAGAAGAAAGAAGTACATGAGTCAGGGAAAAGATGGGGATAACGACTCCGCATATCAGACTCGGACTCCCAGGTCGATGCCTCAGCAGGCTGACCTCTCCACTAAACATGAACAGAAGGAAAACTCTTCGATCTCAACTGACGAACCTACCGATCTAGAATAGCTAGCGACTCCTCCTCATAAGACAAGTCCTTGTCCAACTGGACAGTGCTGAAATCTAACACGTGGGATGGATCGCCGTGATATTTTCGAAGCATGGACACATGAAACACTAGATGCACGGTCGATAAGCTCAGCGGCAATGCAAGTCTATAAGCCACCTCTACCACTCGATCAAGAATCTCAAACGGGCCAATGAACCTAGGGCTAAGCTTGCCCTTCTTCCCGAATCTCATCATGCCCTTCATAGGCGACACTCGAAGCAATACCCGCTCACCGACCATGAAGGCCAAATCACGAACCTTGCGGTCGGCATAACTCTTTTGCCTGGACTGAGGTGTACGAAGCCTATCCTGAATAATCCTAACCTTGTCCAGGGCATCCTGAACCAGATCCGTACCCAACAACCGAGCCTCTCCTGGCTCAAACTATCCAACCGATGACCGACACCGCCTACCATACAAAGCCTTATACGTAGCCATCTGAATACTCAGCTGGTAGTTGTTGTTGTAGGCAAACTCTGCTAAAGGCACAAACTGATCCCATGAGCCTCCAAAGTCAATGACACAAGCTCGGAGCATATCCTCCAAAATCTGAATGGTCCGCTCGGACTGCCCGTCCATCTAAGGATGAAACGATGTGCTCAAATCAACCCGTGTGCCCAACTCTCGCTGAACTGCTCTACAGAAATGGGAGCTAAACTGCGTACCTTGGTCCGAAATAATAGACTCGGGCATACCATGAAGACAAACAATCTCCTGAATATAGATCTCAGCTAACCTCTCAGAAGAATAAGAGACCGCCATAGGAATGGAATGCGCTGACTTGGTTAGCCTAACAACAATGACCCATACTGCATTGAACTTCCTCTGAGTCCGTAGGAGTCCAACAATGAAGTCCATAGTGATCCGCTCCCACTTCCACTTAGGAATCTCAATCTTCTGGAACAAACCACCAGGCCTCTGATGCTCAAACTTAACCTGCTGACAATTCAAACACCGAGCCATATATGCAACGATATCCTTCTTCATTCTCCGCCACCAATAATGCTGCCACAAATACTGATACATCTCCGCAGTGCCTGAATGAATAGAGTACCGGGAACTATGGGCCTCCTCTAAAATCAACTCTTGAAGACCATCCACATTAGGCACACAAACTTGACCCTGCAGTCTCAAAACTCCAGCATCACCTAAGTTAACCTACTTGGAACCTTCGTGCAGCACTGTGTCTCTAAAGACACACAAATGGGGATCATCATACTGCCGATCACGGATATACTCCAACAAAGAAGAATGAGCAATCGTGCAAGCTAACACACTACTGAGCTCGGAAATATCCAACCTCACGAACTGATTGGCCAAAGCCTGAACATACAAAGCAAGCGGTCTCTCACCGACTGGAATATAAGCAAGACTGCCCATACTGGCTGACTTCCTACTCAAAGCATCAGCCAACACATTGGCCTTTCCCGGATGATATAAGATGGTGATATCATAGTCTTTCAACAATTCCAACCACCTTCTCTGCCTCAAATTCAACTCCTTTTGCTTGAACAAATACTGCAGACCCTTGTGATCCGTGAACACCTCACATGTCATGCCATACAGATAATGCCTCCAAATCTTCAATGCGTGAACTATGGCTGCCAACTCCAAGTCATGAACCGGATAGTTCTTTTCATGAATGTTCAACTACCGTGAAACATAGGCAATGACCTTGCCATCCTGTATCAATACCGCGCCAAGTCCAATACGAGATGCATCACAATAAACTGTATAAGGCCCTGAACCTATGGGCAAAACCAACACCGATGCCATAGTCAAAGCTGTCTTGAGCTTCTGAAAGCTCACCTCACACTCGTCCGACCACCTGAACTGGGCACCCTTCTAGGTCAACCTGGTCATCGGGACTGCGATAGATGAAACCCCTCTACGAACCGACGATAGTAGCCTACCAATCCGAAGAAACTCCGAATCTCTATAGCTAATACTGGTCTAGGCCAGTTCTTGACTGCCTCAATCTTCTTCGGATCAACCTGAATACCCTCTGCTAATACAACATGACCCAGTAATGCAACTGAACTCAACCAAAACTCACACTTCGAGAACTTAGCATATAATTGACTATCCCTCAAGGTCTGAAGAACCACTTTGAGATGTTGCTCGTGCTCCTCCCGGCTGTGGGAATAGATCAAAATATCATCAATGAAGACTATCACGAACAAATCCAAATAAGGTCTGAACACTCAGTTCTTCAAATCCATAAAAGTTGCTGCGGTATTCATCAACCCGAATGATATCACCAAGAACTCATAATGCTCGTATCAAGTGCGAAAAGTTGTCTTAGGGACATCGGATGCCCTAATCCTCAACTGATGGTAGCTAGATCTCAAGTCAATCTTCGAAAATAACTTGGCACCCTGAAGCTGGTCAAACAAATCATCAATCCTTGGCAATGGATACTTATTCTTGATTGTAACCTTGTTCAGCTGTCGGTAATCAATACACATTCTCATCGATCCGTCCTTCTTCTTAACAAACAACACCGACGCACCCCAAGGCGAAACACTCCGCCTAATGAAACCCTTCTCAAGAAAGTCTTGCAACTACTCCTTCAACTCTTTTTACGATACGGCAGGATAGAAATGGGCTGAGTGACCGAAGCCAAATCAATGCAAAAGTCAATATCTTTGTCGGGTGGCATACCTGGCAGGTCTGAAGGGAAAACCTCAGGAAACTCACAAACAACGGGCACATAATCAATAGAAGGAAATTCGACACTAGAATCGCGAACATATGCCAAATAGGCCAAACATCCCTTCTCGACCATACATCGAACCTTCACATAAGAGATAACACTATGGGTAGAATGATCAGGAGTCCCTCTCAACTCCAAACAAGGTAAACCCTGCAAGGCTAAGGTCACAGTCTTGGCATAACAGTCCAAGATGGCGTGGTAAGGTGATAACCAGTCCATCTCCAATATGACGTCAAAATCAACCATGTCCAGAATAAGCAAATCTACACGAGTCTCAAGACCTCCAATCACAACTATACATGAACGATGGATTCGATCTACCACAATAGAATCACCCACTAGTGTAGACACATAAACAGGAGCACTTAAAGAATCACTAGGCATGACCATATACGGTACAAAATAAGATGACACATACGAGTATGTAGACCCTGGATCAAATAACACTGAAGCATCTCTATCACAAACCAGAACCGTACCTGTGATAACTGCATTAGAAGCCTCAGCCTCGGGCTTGGCTAGAAGGGCTTAACATCGGGGCTGGGCCCCACCATCCTGAACTACATCTCTGGGACGGCCTGCTGCTGGCTGACCTCCACCTCTAGCGGCTTGAGCTCCACCTCTAATACCTCTACCTCCACCTCTAGCATCTCTACCCCCACCTCTAGCTGGTTGCAGGCTGTGGAACACTCGGTGCCTGAAATATGGCACGGGAACCCTGATGTTGAGAGCTACCCGGTGCTCGAGGGCAAAACCTAGCAATATGACCCATATCACCACAAGTGTAATAAGCCCTCAGTTGCTGAGACTGCTAACCCTATCGACATGAATGACCACCCCGAAAATTCTGAAGTGACGATGCACTGATAGGATCTGGTGGTGCACTATAGGACTGATGATCAGAATACTGCATCTGAGGACCACAATCACCTAAGGCACCATGAGAAACCTGGAGAGATGACTGAAAAGGCCTAGGAGGATGGCCTCTACCATATGAATCCCTACCTCCAGACGAGGTACCATTGAATCTGCCTGAATGACGGGGCCTCTTATTCGACCCATGACCACCTCACTACAACAAATCCATCTCTACTCTCCTGGCCACATTGGTCGCCTCCTGGAATGAAATCTCACTCCCTGCCTCCCTAGCCATATGAAGACGAATCGGCTGAATAAGTTCATCAATGAACCTCCTCCCCTCTCTCCCTCGGTGGGAAGTATGATAAGAACATGACGAGCCAAGTCGATGATCTGGTCTCATACTGGGTAACAGTCATAGAACCCTGATGGAGACGCTCAAACTGCCTCTAATAGGCCTCTGTCTAAGTGATGGGGAGAAACTTCTCCAAAAATAGGTGAGAAAACTGCTCCCAAGTCAAAGTTGTCGATTCGGCTGGTCTAGCCAAACAGTAATTTCTCCACCAAGTCTTGACGAATCTAGACTAGCGAAAAGTGGCAAAATCGACCCCATTGGTCTCAACTATCCCCATGTTCCTGATAACCTCATGACAACTATCTAGATAATCCAGGGGATCCTTAGAAGATGCACCGCTGAAAGTAGTAGTGAAGAGCTTGGTGAACCTATCCAACATCGACAAGGTATTGGCAGACATAGCTGCTCCATAACCGGTCTGAGCTACCACTTTTGACTGAACTGCTCTAACTGGCTGAACCGCTGGAGTCTGAAACTAGGGAACTACCTGCTCCGGAGTGCGAGTAGCAGGAGTCTAGGCTCCTCCTCCAGCCTGAGAGACGGCTAGTGCTACAGGAAGCAAACCTGCCCGGGTGACGCTCTCCATAAGGCCCACTAGACGGACCAGAGCATCCTGGAGTACTAGGGTAGCAATAAATCCCTCTAGGACCTAAACTGGACCCACCGGAACTGCTGGGGACGGAACCTCATCATCAAAGTCAACTTGAGGCTCCGCTGCGGGTGTTGCTGCTCTAGGATGAGCTCTGCCCCCACCTCGGCCTCTGGCACGACCTCAGCCTCGCCCTCTACCCCTCGTGGGAGCTGCTACTGGGGCTCGGCTGCTGGTCAATGGATGAGGAAGCGCGTGTTTTTACCATCTGCGAAAGAATAGAGTAGATATTCAATTAGCATTGAGAAACCAAACAACACGACAAGAAAGAAAAAATGTGAAGTGTTTCCTAACTCTGTAGCCTCTAGGGATAAATATAGACGTCTCCGTACCGATCCCTCAGACTCTACTAAGCTTGTCTGTGAACTGTGAGACCCATGTAACCTAGAGCTATAATACCAACTTGTCACGACTCGGATTTCCCACCCTCGGGAGTCGTGATGGCGCCTACTAATGTGAGCTAGGAAAGCCAATCCTTTGAACTAATTACTTCATTATCCATTTATTACCTTTTAACAATTATAAAACAACAACGTGTAAACAACGGAAATATAGAATGAGTGGAAGAAAATAATAAAATATCAGAACATGTAACTATTATAATTGTTTAAGCCTTAATCACCCAGAACTGGTGTCACAGTACCACAGACGATCTAAGAGTGCTAAATATAAAGTATGAAAATAAAAGACACACTGTTTCTGAAGCAAAGAGATGAAACATGAAATAAAGGATAGAGGAGACGCCAGGGCCTGCGGATGCCTGCAACTCTACCTTGGATCTCCGCGTGGACTGAAGATAGCCTCCAAACTACGGTCCAAAGGCTGCTCCGAGATCTGCACATAGTGCAAAGTGTAGTATCAACACAACCGACCCCATATGCTGGTAAGTGTGTAGCCTAACCTCGGCGAAGTAGTGACGAGGCTAGGACCAGACTACCAAATAACCTGTGCAGTTCAACTATATACAACGTAAAAGAAAACAGTAATAAACAGTCAAATATGGGAGGGGTAGCATGCTGCGAGGAAGATATCAACAAGTAAATGAAAGAAACATGTTGCGACCAAAACACTCACGAAAGTGTACGCGATCGACAAGTAATATAGTAGTAAGTAAAGTATCGTTCCCACGAGGAATTGTGATCAACTTCTCGACTGATGTAGACTCAAACAATTATCAATTCAAGCTAAATTATCACAAAATATATAAAGAACCAATTTACAATTTACCTAGTAATTAAACAATAATTCAATACAAAATTACTACACCAATTACACAATATTTTGAAAACAATTTGGGTAAAGATATTCCAGGGTCATGGACTTGCTAGAGATCATGCTACTATTTTAGCTTAAGATTGATTTATTGAATTATCCGGGTTATTGATTATAAGGTTAATAATATTCATAAGAATCTTTCGAGTTCTTATGCATCTATTCAAGTTAAACTAATACCTATATGTCTATGGTATTAATATTAGCAAGAATTCATTTACAACTCCTATTTTTTAACCAAGCAAGACAATTAAGTATAGTTCTATCTTAATTGCGAATCTTTCACCCGATGCCCAGGATCCGGATCTTGCTCTATTTGATTCTATATGCAATCAAGAATTTCCTTTGTCAAGTTTAATTCAAGATTCGTAAATAATATTTCACTGTTAGCTACGCAATAAAATAATTAGAAGCAGAATCAAATAAACAACCCATAACGATAAATTCAATATCTTCAATCTAAGCTTCAAACAACATAATTATATAACATCCATGACCCAAGAATACTAGAGTTTTTAGCTACTCATAATCAGACAAAAATCAACAATAAAAGTTTTAAACATAATATTAACAAGCAAATAGAAGAAAGTTTAGAACAACTCTTTGAATCCTTGCTATAAGATGTTGTTCTTCTTCTCCTTTCTTAGCTCCAAGATGAAGCTCCTCTTCACTTTCTCTCTCTAAAATTCTTTTCTTCCTCCCAAATCTGATCTTCCAATAATGAGTCTTTGCTTTATGTAAATTGAGTGGGATTAAGAAGGAATTCCAATTTTACCCCCAAATAATTGATTTCCCGGACAGGACTAGCGTGGGAGCGCATGACCCGCGCTAGTGGGGTTTCTTTCTGTCCAAATCACTGAACTAGCGCGGGAGCGCATGACCAGCACATGACCCGCGCTAGTGGGGTTTTTCCCTAGTTAAGATGTTGCTGCTCAACTTTTCGTCATTTGACTCCATTTTTCACTTGATTACCATCATAAATCCTTATTTGTTTATTGAACTCCTGTGAGACATTAAAGTCATGATTAGAGCCAATTTTTGCATTATTTGAACATTTACAATACTAAACCCTCCTTAAGTTGAGCTAAAACATAGGCTATATTAAACAATTTAGCCTATTATCAACACCCCATACTTAGCTTATTGCTAGTCCTCGAGCAATCCACTATATTCTTTTTAGAGAATTCTTCACTCAACCATTTCCCCTCACGCATTACACCTAGAACATTGTACATACTTAACACCTAGTAGTGAACAATCCTAGCCTTAAAGTTGTCTCTCAAGTGCTATGCAATATTCAAACTTCCTCAACTTACTCTTCACAGAAGTCAAGATTTGCTTTTCTGTCACAAGTCATATGCCCTCATCATCATGCCAACACGAAATATTTGGTAATTACTCCGCACATTCAAGTCATATACTTATAATAATCAATTAAAGCACTCACTCTCACAATAGAAGTCACATGCATGCAATGGGTACCATAAACTTGCCCGTAATATAAATCTCTACTAATTTAGGCTAGCTCGACTCAAAATCAATTAGGACTTTTTCATTGTTGTAATGTGGGCTAAGGGACGGGTAGGATGTATTTAGGAATAGTGACTCAACCCCTAAGCACTTTAACACATCACACGAGCAATTTTTCAGCATAAATTCTTCAACCCACTTCTCATTTATACACAATATCATCCCACAAATACGCCCTTCTTCTTTAAGCACTCTATTAATTCATCCCCACTAGCTAGAGCAAAACACAATGTAATTATCTCTTTTTTTTACGGGCTTGTCACTCAATTTCTGCTAGTGGTGTATTCGTTTACAACATAAGTGCACCTTTCATCCTTTTATTGGTTCCACTCAAAAGTCACCCCATACTTATTTCCTTCTTACTTCTTTTAGCGCTCTTCTCACAATTGAAGTGCTTTAAGAGGTAAAAGGATCAAAACACTGTTAATTAAGAACAAAAGGATATAGGCTTGTAATGCGGGTGCCAAACAAAAGGTCTGAAGGCTCAAAAGGGTTAACTAGGGACAAATTTTATTTTTAATAAGCAATTAAGCTCAAAAAGGTCAAAGAAAGCCTAACATCATTTTTCAAACCGAGCACCACCTCAAATTTCGCTTCAACTCACATACCGGGCAAGTTCTAGACACAAGTACAATACATGGACTACACAAATACTCACCACACATGGCATATGACTCATTCCAGATCAGCTCATCAAGATACTCCATTACGAGCAGTCAATTCAGTACAAACATACAAATTAAGGCACTTTCAGTAAAATTCAACAATTAGGACTAAGCGTTACACTCTAGAGTCTATTGTGTTCAGGTGTGTCAACGCTATGGGTTCACTTTTCTATAGCTTATAACTCCTTATTTTAGTCTACAAATAAAAAAATATAAAAACAGAAATTTAAAACTACCTATGCCCGGTTCAAGATAAACCCTTGGAAAAGAACCGCGGCTTAAAGAAAAACCAAGGGGGAATTGTTATACTACCTAAAAATACAAAAAATAAAAACAAAAATCTTTTTGTTGTTTTCTATGGGCTCAGTCCCTCAAGAACTCCTATCTAAAAGAATCCGTCATCGGGCCGCGCCAATATAACTACTAAAAAAAATCTACTGAAAATGTTTAAGAACAGACAACAATTACTCCAACAATACTAAATCACCAAAACATTTAAAAACAAAAGTGAAATAGTCACACAATCCCAAAATATTATATTTTGTACCACACCACCAAAACATTCCAACAATCTAAAACAATTGAAACAACCTAAAAATCCATAATAATTACTACCATCCAAAACATTTAAGAACAGCTAAACATATGTTTAAAGGAATCCTCCACCCCACACTTAAAGCGAGACATGTCCCCATGTCTTTCATTATAAACAAGAGATGAAGCAAAGATACTTCCCCGAGGAGTCACTCCTAGTCGTAGACAGAACCTGAATCCACATTGCATGCCCGACCAATTGCACGAAGCCAACCCAAGAGCCGACTTTCCGTTTTCTTCTGCTGATCTTGCATTTCATCAACACGTCTCCCCAGAACTGTCACTGATGTTTTAATTTCAGTGATTTCCTGCTCCATGCGGTCTATCCTTTGTCCCCGACCAGCCCTAGACGGTCCTGCTGCATCAAAAGCTTGTGGTTGTGTAGGTGGTGCATCTTCTCCCATCTCCACATCGTCAGCTCCTTCTTGTTGGTCCTCTCCTTCCTCATCGTCACAGTCATCAGAATCAGCAGCAACCAATTCAGCTGGATGTGCAACTTCCTTACCTGTGGTGACCATTTTAGCCGTGAAAGGATTGACTTTAGCTAGTCGTCCATCTGCAACAAGATTGTTTGGTACATTGGCTCGAAGGCACAGTAGGGTGACAAGAGATGGGTAATACAACCCGTAGCATTGAATTCTAACCCTCTGGAACATTTCTTTATGTATCAACAATGGCACATCAAACCATGCCCTATTCATGAAATACCATATTAAGCAAGCTCGAGGGATGTTTACTTCAGTCAAATTCTTGGAAGGCAAGAGACGGCTGTTGATGGAGTACAACCAACATTTGGCCTCGAACTTCAGGGGATTAGCGTGGAACTTGTTCCCATATTTATACCATTGGATATCTGCATCTGGGCGACAAATTATGTCGGTGAACGTGGTCCATGGTATTAGCTTTCTTTTATATGCCTGGAACATATCCATGTAATCTTCCTCCACTGGGGGTAGCCTGTACACATCCCGGATTGTTTCTATAGATGCATTGACTTGTCACTTTCGGATTGTAACATTGTAGTTATCATGTTCCGGAAGGTTGGCATAATATTCCCTCCCTAGCATTACATTCGCCGTGATTAGCTCCTCGAAGAATATATCAAGCCCACGCCTCCTCAACTTGTTTGCTATGTTTGGGCAATTAATAGCCAAAGCATTTGCATCCATTGCTTGTTCAGGCACTATTGTTTTCTCCTCCTTTTTGTTAAATTTGTCCTGTGCCTTGGCTGACACAAATTTTTGACTGTTGAATGGCCTAGTATCAACTGATTTTCTGGGCTGTCCATCAACATTTGCTGTAGCTGGGCGTTCGGATGAGGAACTTGATGCTGGGCGTTTACGAGGGGCCATGGTACCTGCAAGTAGTTTAGAGTTAGCCCTATTCAATTGGGTGACCAAACCGTGCTACTTAGACTTCACCACATAGTTGGTCACATCACTTCCTCCAAAGAGGAATTTTTTCAAACACATTGTGAGCATGTTGAGTTTCAAGCTTTTTCCAACCCTATGTCACAATGTATTCACCATCAACCAACCCAATTACTATTTTACACCACCATACTCCTAATTTTTCACTTCCTCAATCCAACCAAACATCAAACATATGTTTAAATCTTCTATAAATGCTACATTCTAATGTTAAATGAGAAAATAAATTTAAGAAACTATCATAAAAATATACAATCTTTACAACCACATAATAATGTTACATAATAAAACTAAACAAGGAAAAAAATGAAGACATTATACTAAATATATGCAAAGAAATTGAAAATTGAACAAAAAAAATAGAAAATTAAAACTATGTTCATCATAAAAACGAAATTAATCTGAAAAATAAAAAAAAATTAACTAATAAGAAGAAGATGAAGAAGACATACCTTAGAGGAGATGGGGTATGGGGTGAATGAAGAGGTGGGGAGATTTGATGATGAAGAAGAAGAAAAAGATTAGGTTTTGTTGGGATAGTTGGTAAGAAGAAGAGTTGGGGAGATTGATTTAGTAGAATGGGGGTTTTTCGGTTGTGTGTGTGTGTGTGGGGGATATTATTAAGTTAAAGAAGTAGAATTTTTTTTTAAAATGAAGTTACCTGTGACCAGCGCGGGTCGTGCGCTGGTTATGCGCTCCTGCGCTAGTCAGTTTTTTCCGAGACAGACGGAAACCCGATTAGCGCGGGCTATGCGCTAGTCATGCACTCCCGCGCTAATCATTGAAGGTCAGGCATACAAAAACCTGATTAGCGCGGGCTATGCGCTAGTCATGCGCTCCCGCGCTAATCACTGAAGGTCAGGCAGACAGAAATCTGATTAGCGCGGGCTATGCGCTAGTCATGCGCTCCCGCGCTAATCACTGAACGTTTCTCTTGTTTTTTTTATAAAGCCTCTCAAGAAGGCCAAGTTACAAATTCTCATTTACACACTATATTTACAATACATTCATGGGTTGCCTCTCACACATCGCTTGATTTAATGTCGCGGCACGACGCCATATTGCATTATACATCAATTAAATCTACTGAGGTTTTGTGACGTTGAATGTCACCACCCCAATAGTGTTTAATTTGTTGCCCATTTACCAAGAACGTGCCTGTTGAATTAATGTTTCGCAATTCAACTGTTCCATGAGGAGTTACACTTACTACAACAAAAGGGCTTGCCCAACGGGACTTAAGCTTTCCAGGAAAAAGCTTTAGCCTTGAGTTGAACAAGAGAACTTCTTGACCCAGCTCAAACTCACGATGTTGGATGTGTTTGTCGTGCCACTTCTTGGTCTTTTCTTTATATAACTTGGCATTTTCATAAGCATGCAACCGAAACTCATCAAGTTCATTGAGTTGTAGCAGTCTTTTTTCTCCAGCTAAGTCCATATTCATATTTAGCTTTTTGATTGCCCAATAAGCTTTATGTTCTATCTCAACAGGAAAATGACATGCTTTTCCATAAACCAACCTGTATGGAGAAGTACCTATTGGAGTCTTGTATGCAGTTCGGTAAGCCCACAATGCATCTTCTAACTTACCGGACCAATCTTTCCTATTTGCGCTCACAGTTTTCTCCAAAATCTATTTTACCTCCCTGTTTGACACTTTAAATTGACCACTCGTTTGAGGGTGATATGCAGTAGCAACCTTGTGTCTTACACCATATTTTGCTAGAACATTTTTCAACAATTTGCTGCAAAAGTGTGTTCCTCCATCACTTATCAGCACCCTTGGAGTTCCAAAGCGTGTGAAAATGTGCTTCTTCACAAAACTTACCACTACCTTCGCATCATTAGTAGGAAGAGCAATGGCCTCAACCCACTTAGACACATAATCCACTGCAACCAAAATATATTTGTGCCCATTAGAATACGGAAATGGTCCCATGAAATCTATTCCCCAGACATCAAAGAGCTCTACTGCCAAAATATTTTTTAAAGGCATCTTGTGCTTCTTCGTGACCGTTCCGGTTCTTTGGCACCTGTCACAATTTTTAACAAAAGCATGTGCATCTTTAAATAATTTTGGCCAGTAAAAACCTGATTGCAAAACCTTTTGTGCAGTTCTGTCTCCACCATGATGACCTCCATAAAGAGAAGAATGACAGTCATGCAATATTGCATTCATCTCCTCCTCAGGGACACACCTTCTTACCAATTGATCTGCGCATTGCTTGTATAGAAAAGGCTCGTCCCACATGTAGAATCTCACATCATGTAAGAACCTTCTTCTATGGTCAGCTGTGAATTTTGGTGGAGTCACCCCACTTGCAATGAAATTCACATAATCAGCATACCACGGGATTTCATCCGAAGTGATGGCTAGGAAATGTTCGTCAGGGAATGTTTCTTTGATTGATTCTCCTTCAGTGACATGGCCTCTATTTTCTAGCCTGAAAAAATGATCTGCAACCTGATTCTCTATTCCCTTTTGATCTCGAATCTCCAAATCAAATTCCTGCAAAAGAAGAACCCATCGAATTAACCTTGGCTTGGCATCTTTCTTTGCAAATAAATACCTTATAGCTGAGTGATCTGTGTAAACTATGACTTTTGTCCCCACTAGATAGGATCTAAACTTATCAAATGCCCATACTACTGCAAGCAACTCTTTTTCAGTAACAGTGTAATTTATTGAGATGGATTAAGAGTTCTACTCGCATAGTGAATGGAACAAAATATTTTCTCTTTCCGCTGCCCAAAAACAGCTCCAATGGCTATATCACTTGCATCACACATCAATTCAAATGGAAGTTTCCAATCTGGAGAAATGATAATCGGTGCAGTAACTAATCTTCGTTTCAGCTCATCAAATGCTTTCAGACAAGCATCATCAAACTTGAAAAATGTATCTTTCTCAAGAAGCCTGCACAAAGGAGATGAGATTTTTGAAAAATCCTTGATGAAACGACGGTAAAAACCCGCATGGCCTAAGAAACTGCGAATGCCTCTAACTGATGTTGGTGGAGGTAATTTTTCAATTACTTCCACAAATCTTTCAACCATATCAGTGAAAATAGCCATCATACACCTTTGAAAAGTCGCAGGTGCATTGCAAAGACCAAATGACATTCTTTTAAATGCATATGTCCCATAGGGACATGTAAATGTGGTCTTTTCTTGGTCTTCTGGGGCTATAACAATTTGATTATATCCTGAGTAGCCATCCATAAAACAATAGTATTCTTGCCCGGCTAATCTATCAAGCATTTGGTCAATAAAGGGAAGGCGAAAATGGTCTTTTCGGGTGGCATTATTCAATTTTCTATAATCTATACAAATCCTCCACCCAGTAATAGTTCTAATGGGAATCAAATCATTATTTTCATTTGTCACTACGGTCATTCCTCCTTTCTTTGGAACACATTGGACTGGACTTACTCATTTGCTATCAGATATTGGAAATACAATACCTGCAACAAGCCATTTAATCACTTCTTTTCTTACCACCTCTTTCATGTTCGGATTTAGGCGGCATTGTTGTTCTATGCTTGGCTTGTGCCCTTCCTCCATGAGAATTTTATGCATGCTAAAAGCTGGACTAATACCTCTTATGTCACATTGTCCACCCAATTGATCTTTTATGCTCACGTAGTACTCTTAACAATTTCTCCTCCTGTAATTCAGACAAGTCAGCAGAAATAATAACAGGTAACATTTCAGAACTACCCAAATAAGCATAATGAAGGTGAGAAGGTAAAGGCTTTAATTCCAATTTGGGAGCTTCTTCAACTGAGGGCTTCAGAGGAGGACCATCTGGCCTGTTCAAAGGTTCAAAGGGATTTAAACCTTTTATATATTCACATGTTGTATTCAAAGTATATTTCATCTCCTCAACCTCATCATTAATCTCCAAACTTTCAAACAACACAATTGCTTTTTCTATAGAATCCTGCAAATATACACTTGGGGTAATAAGTTTTTCATCAATCTCCATGATAGATATCATAGACAATTCTTCATACTGCCGAGGAAGTTGAATTGCTTTATATATATTAAAAACAGCTTCCTCGTTGTCAACTCTCATGATCATTTTTCCTTCTCTTACTTTAATTATAGCATAACCTGTATCCAAGAGAGGTCTTCCCAATATAATAGGAACTTTTTCATCGGCCTGAAAATCCAAGATAATGAAATCAGCCGGGAAAATAAATTTTCCAATTTTTAGTAGCACATCTTCTATCACCCCTTCCGGGTAAGCTATGGACCTGTCTGCTAGTTGCAACATTACAGTGGTGTGTTTTGGAGCTCCCAAACCCAATTGTTTGTACAAAGACAATGACATCAAATTTATGCTTGCTCCCATATCACAAAGTGCACGGCCTACATCAACATTGCCTATTCTCACAGGGATAGTAAAGCTGCCAGGGTCCTTAAGCTTTTGAGGAAGCTTGTTTTGGACCCTTGAAGTGCACTCTTCAGTAAGTGCAACTGTTTCAAATTCAGTTAGTTTCCTCTTGTTAGCCACAATGTATTTTATGTATTTGGTATATTTTGGAATATCACGAATCGCATCTACCAACGGAATATTCAATTGAATCTGACTCAACATAGAGAGAAATTTGTTGAACATGCGATCGTCATTCGTTTTCTGCAGTCTTTGTGGGAAAGGTGGTGGTGGCCTTGGAACATTCACAAGTGCTGAAATTGTATCATCTTTCCTTACTTACTGTGTTGCTTTGGGAATCAATTCACCCTCAGGTACAGGCTTGTCTTTTCTATTCTTTGGAACTTCTTCTAATTCCCTTCCAGTTCTAAGTGTAATTGCACTAACTTGCGGATTTTTCTCTGTATCACTTGGAAGAGCACCTGCAGGCCTAGTATTTTGATTTGCAGCTAGTTGTCCCAATTGTCTTTCAAGATTTCTAAAATCAGTTCTGAGTTGTTGGTTGTCTTGCAATAATTTCTTCAACAAATCATTTGTATTTTCTTTTACCTGCTGAGGTGGCCTTTGTGGTTGATTAAAATTTCCTTGGGGTCTATATTTTTTCTGATTTGATTGATTTCCACCCCAAGGGAAATTAGGATGATTCCTCCAATTTGCACTGTAAGTGTTCCCATATTGTGCCTGTTGGTTCATCGGCCCTCTGCTTTGTTGCCCCACATAATAAATAGATTCAGGATTCGTTGGGCACATGTCACTTGTGTGATTATCGCTACACATTTCACAACAAATCGACATTTGTTGAACATGCTACATTGGTTATGATGGTCCCATTGTCATTCTGGTCATTTGATTTGCCAATTTTGCTAAATCTGCTCTCATGGCGGAAATGTCATCCAGTTCAAGTAACCCTGCTTTCTGTTTTATTGCTCTCCTTGGTTCTCCTTCACCTTGCCAATTATGATCATTAGCAGTAAAGTTATTCAGCAGAAGTTGTATTTCACTGTATGATTTTGCCATGCAACTACCTCCACAAGCTGAATCAAGATTCATTTTGGAAGTTTCGTCTAATACATCAACAAAATTATGGCCCAATACTTCATCAGTTTGACAATGATGAGGACAATCCCGAAGTAGTTTCTTGTATCTTTCCCAAGCTTGGCGAAGAGTTTCACCATCCCGTTGTTGAAACCCAAGAATCTGACTCCGCAAAAACTTTGTCTTTTTGGCGGGGAAAAACTTGATTAGAAATTTCTTTGCTAAATCATCCCAATTGTGGATTGAATTAGCTGGCTCTTTTTGAAACCATTCTCTAGCATCCCTCAACAATGAAAAGGGAAATAAGGTCAGCCTGACATAATCCTTGGAAACATTTGGATAATTGTAAGTATCCGTTATTTCCAAAAAATTTTGAATGTGCCTTTGTGGGTCTTCATGAGATAGACCAACATATTGCCCAGTGGACTGTATCAGCTGCACCATGTACTGTTTAAGCTCAAAGTGACCGGTGATTTCAGGCTTCACAATTGCCTGAGTCATATTAGCAAGGTTTGGCCTTGCTGCTTCTATCACCGCACGTTCTTGATTACCTGCCATCACTGTTGGCTGTGGTTGAACTTGAATGTCCAACTCTCTTTCTGTTATGTTTCTAGCTTCCCACTCCTTCCTTGTTCTATGAATTGTTCGTTCAATTTCAGGATCAAAAGGGAAGAGGTTGTTTGTGCTTCTACTCCTCCGCATTCAAGAGAATAGCCTGCGCAACACAAACAAAGTAGATGGAAAATTTAGGTTTTTATTAACAACTAATAAAATCTTAAAACAGTCAAGTAGCTAATTTAAATTCCCCGGCAATGACGCCAAAAACTTGTTGCGACCAAAACACTCACGCAAGTGTACGCGATCGACAAGTAATATAGTAGTAAGTAAAGTATTGTTCCCACGAGGAATTATGATCAACTTCTCGATTGATGTAGACTCAAACAATTATCAATTCAAGCTAAATTATCACAAAATATATAAAGAACTAATTTACAATTTACCTAGTAATTAAACAATAATTCAATACAAAATTACTACACCAATTACACAATATTTTGAAAACAATTTGGGTAAAGATATTCCAGGGTCATGGACTTGCTAGAGATCAGGCTACTATTTTAGCTTAAGATTGATTTATTGAATTATCCGGGTTATTGATTATAAGGTTAATAATATTCATAAGAATCTTTCGAGTTCTTATGCATCTATTCAAGTTAAACTAATACCTATATGTCTATGATATTAATATTAGCAAGAATGCATTTACAACTCCTAATTTTCAACCAAGCAAGGCAATTAAGTATAGTTCTATCTTAATTGCGAATCTTTCACCCGATGCCCAGGATTCGGATCTTGCTCTATTTGATTCTATATGCAATCAAGAATTTCCTTTGTCAAGTTTAATTCAAGATTCGTAAATAATATTTCACTGTTAGCTACGCAATAAAATAATTAGAAGCAGAATCAAATAAACAACCCATAACGATAAATTCAATATCTTCAATCTAAGCTTCAAACAACATAATTATCTAACATCCATGACCCAAGAATACTAGAGTTTTTAGCTACTCATAATCAGACAAAAATCAACAATAAAAGTTTTAAACATAAAATTAACAAGCAAATAGAAGAAAGTTTAGAACAACTCTTTGAATCCTTGCTCCAAGATGTTGTTCTTCTTCTCCTTTCTTAGCTCCAAGATGAAGCTCCTCTTCACTTTCTCTCTCTAAAATTCTTTTCTTCCTCCCAAATCTGATCTTCCAATAATAGAGTCTTTGCTTTATGTAAATTGAGTGGGATTAAGAAGGAATTCCAATTTTACCCCCAAATAATTGATTTCCCGGACAGGACTAGCGTGGGAGCGCATGACCCGCGCTAGTGGGGTTTCTTTCTGTCCAAATCACTGAACTAGCGGGGGAGCGCATGACCAGCGCATGACCCGTGCTAGTGGGGTTTTTCTCTTGTTAAGATGTTGCTGCTCAACTTTTCGTCATTTGACTCCATTTTTTACTTGATTACCATCATAAATCCTCATTTGTTTATTGAACTCTTGTGAGACATTAAAGTCATGATTAGAGCCAATTTTTGCATTATTTGAACATTTACAATAGTAAACCCTCCTTAAGTTGAGCAAAAACATAGGCTATGTTAAACAATTTAGCCTATTATCAACACCCCACAATTAGCTTATTGCTAGTCCTCGAGCAATCCACTATATTCTTTTTAGAGAATTCTTCACTCAACCATTTACCCTCACGCATTACACCTAGAACATTGTACATACTTAACACCTAGCCGTGAACAATCCTAGACTTAAAGTTGTCTCTCAAGTGCTATGCAATATTCAAACTTCCTCAACTTACTCTTCACAGAAGTCAAGATTTGCTTTTCTGTCACAAGTCATATGCCCTCACCATCATGCCAACAAGAAATATTTGGTAATTACTCCGCACATTCAAGTCATATACTTATAATAATCAATTAAAGCACTCACTCTCACAATAGAAGTCACATGCATGCAATGGGTACCATAAGCTTGCCCGTAATATAAATCTCTACTAATTTAGGCTAGCTCGACTCAAAATCAATTAGGACTTTTTCATGGTTGTAATGTGGGCTAAGGGACGGGTAGGATGTATTTAGGAATAGTGACTCAACCCTAAGCACTTTAACACATCACACGAGCAATTTTTCAGCATAAATTCTTCAACCCACTTCTCAATTATACACAATATCATCCCACAAATACGCCCTTCTTCTTTAAGCACTCTATTAATTCATCCCCACTAGCTAGAGCAAAACACAATGTAATTATCTCTTTTTTTTACGGGCTTGTCACTCAATTTCTGCTAGTGGTGTATTCGTTTACAACATAAGTGCACCTTTCATCCTTTTATTGGTTCCACTCAAAAGTCACCCCACACTTATTTCCTTCTCACTTCTTTTAGCGCTCTTCTCACAATTAAAGTGCTTTAAGAGGTAAAAGGATCAAAACACTGTCAATTAAGAACAAAAGGATATAGGCTTGTAATGCGGGTGCCAAACAAAAAGTCTGAAGGCTCAAAAGGGTTAACTAGGGACAAATTTTATTTTTAATAAGAAATTAAGCTCAAAAAGGTCAAAGAAAGCGTAACATTATTTTTCAAACCGAGCACCACCTCAAATTTCGCTTCAACTCACATACCGGACAAGTTCTAGACACAAGTACAATACATGGACTACACAAATACTCACCACACATGGCATATGACTCATTCCAGATCAGCTCATCAAGATACTCCATTACGAGCAGTCAATTCAATACAAACATACAAATTAAGGCACTTTCAGTAAGATTCAACAATTAGGACTAAGCGTTACACTCTAGGGTCTATTGTGTTCAGGTGTGTCAACGCTATGAGTTCACTTTTCTATAGCTTATAACTCCTTATTTTAGTCTACAAATAAAAAAAATATAAAAACAGAAATTTAAAACTACATATGCCCGGTTCAAGATAAACCCTTGGAAAAGAACCGCGGCTTAAAGAAAAACCAAGGGGGAATTGTTATACTACCTAAAAATACAAAAAATAAAAACAAAAATCTTTTTGTTGTTTTCTATGGGCTCAGTCCCTCAAGAACTCCTATCCAAAAGAATCCGTCATCGGGCCGCGCCAATATAACTACTAAAAATAATCTACTGAAAATGTTTAAGAACAGACAACAATTACTCCAACAATACTAAATCACCAAAACATTTAAAAACAAAAGTGAAATAGTCACACAATCCCTAAACATTATATATTGTACCACACTACCAAAACATTCCAACAATCCAAAACAATTGAAACAACCTAAAATCCATAATAATTACTACCATCCAAAACATTTAAGAACAGTTAAACATATGTTTAAAGGAATCCTCCACCCCACACTTAAAGTGAGACATGTCCCCATGTCTTTCATTATAAACAAGAGATGAAGCAAAGATACTTCCCTGAGGAGTCACTCCTAGTCGTAGACAGAACCTGAATCCACATTGCATGCCCGACCAATTGCACGAAGCCAACCCAAGAGCCGGTTTTTCGTTTTCTTCTGCTGATCTTGCATTTCATCAACACGTCTCCCCAGAACTGTCACTAATGTTTTAATTTCAGTGATTTCCTGCTCCATGCGGTCTATCCTTTGTCCCCGACCAGCCCTAGATAATCCTGCTGCATCAAAAGCTTGTGGTTGTGCAGGTGGTGCATCTTCTCCCATCTCCACATCGTCAGCTCCTTCTTGTTGGTCCTCTCCTTCCTCATCGTCACTGTCATCAGAATCAGGAGCAACCAATTCAGCTGGATGTACAACTTCCTTACCTGTGGTGACCATTTTAGCCGTGAAAGGATTGACTTTAGCTAGTCGTCCATCTGCAGCAAGATTGTTTGGTACATTGGCTCGAAGGCACAGTAGGGTGACAAGAGATGGGTAATACAACCCGTAGCGTTGAATTCTAACCCTCTGGAACATTTCTTTATGTATCAACAATGGTACATCAAACCATGCCCTATTCATGAAACACCATATTAAGCAAGCTCGAGGGATGTTTACTTCAGTCAAATTCTTGGAAGGCAAGAGACGGTTGTTGATGAAGTACAACCAACATTTGGCCTCGAACTTCAGGGCATTAGCGTGGAACTTGTTCCAATATTTATACCATTGGATATCTGCATCTGGGCGACAAATTATGTCGGTGAACGTGGTCCATGGTATTAGCTTGCTGTTATATGCCTGGAATATATCCATGTAATCTTCCTCCACTGAGGGTAGCCTGTACACATCCCGAATTGTTTCTATAGATGCATTGACTTGTCGCTTTCGGACTGTAACATTGTAGTTATCATGTTCCGGAAGGTTGGCATAATATTACCTCACTAGCATTACATTCGCCGTGATTGGCTCCTCGAAGAATATGTCAAGCCCACGCCTCCTCAACTCGTTTGCTATGTTTGGACAATTAATAGCCAAAGCATTTTCATCCATTGCTTGTTCAGGCACTATTGTTTTCTCCTCCTTTTTGTTAAATCTGTCATGTGCCTTGGCTGACACAAACTTTTGACTGTTGAATGGCCTAGTATCAACTGATTTTTTGGGCCGTCTACCAACATTTGCTGTAGCTGGGCGTTCGGATGAGGAACTTGATGTTGGGCGTTTACGAGGGGCCATGGTACCTGCAAGTAGTTTAGAGTTAGCCCTATTCAATTGGGTGACCAAACCGGGCAACTTAGACTTCACCACATAGTTGGTCACATCACTTCCTCCAAAGAGGCATTTTTTCAAACACATTGTGAGCATGTTGAGTTTCAAGCTTTTTCCAACCTTATGTCACAATGTATTTCACCATCAACCAACCCAATTACTACTTTACACCACCATACTCCTAATTTTTCACTTCCTCAATCCAACCAAACATCAAACATATGTTTAAATCTTCTATAAATGCTACATTCTAATGTTAAATGAGAAAATAAATTTAAGAAACTATCCTAAAAATATACAATCTTTACAACCACATAATAATGTTACATAATAAAACTAAACAAGGAAAAAAAATGAAGACATTATACTAAATATATGCAAAGAAATTGAAAATCGAACAAAAAAAAAATAGAAAATTAAAACTATGTTCATCATAAAAACGAAATTAATCTAAAAAATATAAAAAAAATTAACTAATAAGAAGAAGATGAAGAAGACATACCTTAGAGGAGATGGGGTATGGGGTGAATGAAGAGTTGGGGAGATTTGATGATGAAGAAGAAGAAAACGATTAGGTTTTGTTGGGATAATTGGGAAGAAGAAGAGTTGGGGAGATTGATTTAGTAGAATGGGGGTTTTTAGGATGGGGGGGGGGTATTATTAAGTTAAAGAAGTAGAAAAAAAATTTTAAAATGAAGTTACTTGTGACTAGCGCGGGTCGTGCGCTGGTTATGCGCTCCCGCGCTAGTCAGTTTTTTCCGAGGCAGACGGAAACCCGATTAGCGGGCTATGCGCTAGTCATGCTCTCCCGCGCTAATTACTGAAGGTCAGACAGACGGAAACCTGATTAGCGCAGGCTATGCGCTAGTCATGCGCTCCCGCGCTAATCACTGAACATTTCTCTTGGTTTTTTTTATATAGCCTCTCAAGAAGGCCAAGTTACAAATTCTCATTTACACACTATATTTACAACACATTTGTGGGTTGCCTCCCACGCAATGCCTGATTTAATATCGCGGCACGACGCCATATTGCATTATACATCAATTAAATCTACTGAGGTTTTGTGACGTTGAATGTCACCATCCCAATAGTGTTTAATTCGTTGCCCATTTACCAAGAACGTGCCTGTTGAATTAATGTTTCGCAATTCAACTGTTCCATGAGGAGTTACACTTACTACAACAAAAGGGCCTGCCCAACGGGACTTAAGCTTTCCAGGAAAAAGCTTTAGCCTTGAGTTGAACAAGAGAACTTCTTGACCCGGCTCAAACTCACGATGTTGGATGTGTTTGTCGTGCCACTTCTTGGTCTTTTCTTTATATAACTTGGCATTTTCATAAGCATGCAACCGAAACTCATCAAGTTCATTGAGTTGTAGCAGTCTTTTTTCTCCAGCTAAGTCCATATTCATATTTAGCTTTTTGATTGCCCAATAAGCTTTATGTTCTATCTCAACAGGAAAATGACATGCTTTTCCATAAACCAACCTGTATGGAGAAGTACCTATTGGAGTCTTGTATGCAGTTCGGTAAGCCCACAATGCATCTTCTAACTTACCGGACCAATCTTTCCTATTTGCGCTCACAGTTTTCTCCAAAATCTGTTTTACCTCCCTGTTTGACACTTCAACTTGACCACTCGTTTGAGGGTGATATGCAGTAGCAACCTTGTGTCTTACACCATATTTTGCTAGAACATTTTTCAACAATTTGTTGCAAAAGTGTGTTCCTCCATCACTTATCAACACCCTTGGAGTTCCAAAGCGTGTGAAAATGTGTTTCTTCACAAAACTTACCACTACCTTCGCATCATTAGTAGGAAGAGCAATGGCCTCAACCCACTTAGACACATAATCCACTGCAACCAAAATATATTTGTGCCCATTAGAATACGGAAATGGTCACATGAAATCTATTCCCCAGACATCAAAGAGCTCTACTGCCAAAATATTTTTTAAAGGCATCTCGTGCTTCTTCGTGATCGTTCCGGTTCTTTTGCACCTGTCACAATTTTTAACAAAAGCATGTGCATCTTTAAATAATTTTGGCCAGTAAAAACCTGATTGCAAAACTTTTTGTGCAGTTCTGTCTCCACCATGATGACCTCCATAAAGAGAAGAATGACAGTCATGCAATATTGCATTCATCTCCTCCTCAGGGACACACCTTCTTACCAATTGATCTGCACATTGCTTGTATAGAAAAGGCTTGTCCAACATGTAGAATATCACATCATGTAAGAACCTTCTTCTATGGTCAGCTGTGAATTCTGGTGGAGTCACCCCACTTGCAATGAAATTCACATAATCAGCATACCACAGGGTTTCATCCGAAGTGATGGCTAGCAAATGTTTGTCAGGGAATGTTTCTTTGATTGATTCTCCTTCAGTGACATGGCCTCTATTTTTCAGCCTGGAAAAATGATCTGCAACCTGATTCTCTATTCCCTTTCGATCTCGAATCTCCAAATCAAATTCCTGCAAAAGAAGAACCCATCGAATTAACCTTGGCTTGGCATCTTTCTTTGCAAATAAATACCTTATAGCTGAGTGATCTGTGTAAACTATGACTTTTGTCCCCACTAGATAGGATCTAAACTTATCAAATGCCCATACTACTGCGAGCAACTCTTTTTCAGTAACAGTGTAATTCATTTGAGATGGATTAAGAGTTCTACTCGCATAGTGAATGGAACAAAATATTTTCTCTTTCCGCTGCCCCAAAACAGCTCCAATGGCTATATCACTTGCATCACACATCAATTCAAATGGAAGTTTCCAATCTGGAGAAATGATAATCGGTGCAGTAACTAATCTTCGTTTTAGCTCATCAAATGCTTTCAGACAAGCATCATCAAACATGAAAGATGTATCTTTCTCAAGAAGCCTGCACAAAGGAGATGAGATTTTTGAAAAATCCTTGATGAAACGACGGTAAAAACCCGCATGGCCTATGAAACTGCGAATGCCTCTAACGATGTTGGTGGAGGTAATTTTTCAATTGCTTCCATCTTTGCTTTATCCACCTGCAATCCATTCTTGGGCACTTTATGCCCTAAGACTATGCCTTCTCGTACCATGAAATGACATTTTTCCCAATTTAGTATCAAATTTTTTTCTTCACACCTAGCAAGGACCTTATCAAGATTCATTAAACATTCATCAAAAGAACATCCAAATACAAAAAAATCATCCATAAATACTTTCACAAATCTTTCAACCATATCAGTGAAAATAGCCATCATACACCTTTGAAAAGTCGCAGGTGCATTGCAAAGACCAAATGGCATTCTTTTAAATGCATATGTCCCATAGGGACATATAAATGTGGTCTTTTCTTGGTCTTCTG
The DNA here is from genome assembly GCF_000715075.1 of Nicotiana tabacum. Taxonomy (NCBI): domain Eukaryota; kingdom Viridiplantae; phylum Streptophyta; class Magnoliopsida; order Solanales; family Solanaceae; genus Nicotiana; species Nicotiana tabacum. The sequence continues at coordinate 209,803,958 of NC_134080.1, forward strand.
GGGCTATAACAATTTGATTATATCCTGAGTAGCCATCCAGAAAACAATAGTATTCTTGCCCGGCTAATCTATCAAGCATTTAGTCAATAAAGGGAAGGCGAAAATGGTCTTTTCGGGTGGCATTATTCAATTTTCTATAATCTATGCAAATCCTCCACCCAGTAATAGCTCTAATGGGAATCAAATCATTATTTTCATTTGTCACTACGGTCATTCCTCCTTTCTTTGGAACACATTTTACTGGACTTACTCATTTGCTATCAGATATTGGAAATACAATACCTGCAACAAGCCATTTAATCACTTCTTTTCTTACCATCTCTTTCATGTTCGGATTTAGGCGGCATTGTTGTTCTATGCTTGGCTTGTGCCCTTCCTCCATGAGAATTTTATGCATGCTAAAAGCTGGACTAATACCTCTTATGTCAGACATTGTCCACCCAATTGCTCTTTTATGCTCACGTAGTACTCTTAACAATTTCTCCTCCTGCAATTCAGACAAGTCAGCAGAAATAATAACAGGTAACGTTTCAGAACTACCCAAATAAGCATAATGAAGGTGAGAAGGTAAAGGCTTTAATTCCAATTTGGGAGATTCTTCAACTGAGGGCTTCAGAGGAGGACCATCTGGCCTGTTCAAAGGTTCAAAGGGATTTAAACCTTTTATATATTCACATGTTGCATTCAAAGTATGTTTCATCTCCTCAACCTCATCATTAATCTCCAAACTTTCAAACAACACAATTGTTTTTTCTAAAGAATCCTGCAAATATACACTTGGGGTAATAAGTTGTTCATCAATCTCCATGATAGATATCATAGACAATTCTTCATACTGCCGAGGAAGTTGAATTGCTTTATATACATTAAAAACAGCTTCCTCGTTGTCAACTCTCATGATCATTTTTCCTTCTCTTACTTTAATTATAGCATCACCTGTAGCCAAGAGAGGTCTTCCCAATATAATAGGAACTTTTTCATCGGCCTGAAAATCCAAGATAATGAAATCAGCCGGGAAAATAAATTTTCCAATTTTCAGTAGCACATCTTCTATCACCCCTTCTGGGTAAGCTATGGACCTGTCTGCTAGTTGCAACATCACAGTGGTGGGTTTTGGAGCTCCCAAACCCAATTGTTTGTACAAAGACAATGGCATCAAATTTATGCTTGCTCCCAAATCACAAAGTGCATGGCCTACATCAACATTGCCTATTCTCACAGGGATAGTAAAGCTGCCAAGGTCCTTAAGCTTTCGAGGAAGCTTGTTTTGGACCCTTGAAGTGCACTCTTCAGTAAGTGCAACTGTTTCAAATTCAGTTAGTCTCCTCTTGTTAGCCACAATGTCTTTTATGTATTTGGCATATTTTGGAATATCACGAATCACATCTACCAACGGAATATTCAATTGAATCTGACTCAACATAGAGAGAAATTTGTTGAACATGCGATCGTCATTTTTTTACTGCAGTCTTTGTGGGAAAGGTGGTGGTGGCCTTGGAACATTCATAGGTGCTGAAATTGTATCATCTTTCCTTACTTCCTGTGTTGCTTTGGGAATCAATTCACCCTCTGGTACATGCTTGTCTTTTCTCTTCTTTGGAACTTCTTCTAATTCTCTTCCAGTTCTAAGTATAATTGCACTAACTTGCGGATTTTTCTCTGTATCACTTGGAAGAGCACCTGCATGCCTAGTATTTTGATTTGCAGCTAGTTGTCCCAATTGTCTTTCAAGATTTCTAAATTAGTTCTGAGTTGTTGGTTGTCTTGTAACAATTTCTTCAATAAATCATTTGTATTTTCTTCTACCTGCTGAGGTGGCCTTTGTGGTTGATTAAAATTTCCTTGGGGTCTATATTGATTCTGATTTGATTGATTTCCACCCCAAGAGAAATTAGGATGATTCCTCCAATTTGCATTGTAAGTGTTCCCATATTGTGCCTGTTGGTTCATCGGCCCTCTGCTTTGTTGCCTCACATAATAAATAGATTCAGGATTCGTTGGGCACATGTCACTTGTGTGATTATCGCCACACATTTCACAACAAATCGACATTTGTTGAACCTGCTGCATTGGTTGTGATGGTCCCATTGTCATTCTGGTCATTTGATTTGCCAATTTTGCTAAATCTGCTTTCATGGCGGAAATGTCATCCAGTTCAAGTAACCTTGCTTTCTGTTTCATTGCTCTCCTTGGTTCTCCTTCACCTTGCCAATTATGATCATTAGAAGTAAAGTTATTCAACAGAAGTTGTATTTCACTGTATGATTTTGCCATGCAACTACCTCCACAAGCTGAATCAAGATTCATTTTGGAAGTTTCGTCTTATCCATCAACAAAATTATTGCCCTATACTTCATCAGTTTGACAATGATGAGGGCAATCCCGAAGTAGTTTCTTGTATCTTTCCCAAGCTTGGCGAAGAGTTTCACCATCCCGTTGTTGAAACCCAAGAATCTGACTCCGTAAAAACTTTGTCTTTTTGGTGGGGAAAAACTTGATTAGGAATTTCTTTGCTAAATCATCCCAATTATAGATTGAATTAGCTGGCTCTTTTTGCAACCATTCTCTAGCATCCCCCAATAATGAAAAGGGAAATAAGGTCAGCCTGACATAATCCTTGGAAACATTTGAATAATTGTAAGTATCCGTTATTTCCAAAAAAAATTGAATGTGCCTTTGTGGGTCTTCATGAGATAGACCAACATATTGCCTAGTGGACTGTATCAGCTGCACCATGTACTTTTTAAGCTCAAAGTGACCGGTGATTTGATGCTTCACAATGGCCTGAGTCATATTAGCAAGCTTTGGCCTTGCTGCTTCTATCACCGCACGTTCTTGATTACCTGCCATCACTGTTGGCTGTGGTTGAACTTGAATGTCCAACTCTCTTTCTGTTCTGTTTCTAGCTTCCCACTCCTTCCTTGTTCTATGAATTGTTCGTTCAATTTCAGGATCAAAAGAGAAGATGTTGTTTGTGCTTCTACTCCTCCGCATTAAAGAGAAGAGCCTGCGCAACACAAACAAAGTAGATGGATAATTTAGGTTTTTATTAACAGCTAATAAAATCTTAAAACAGTAAAGTAGCTAATTTCAATTCCCCGACAACGGCGCCAAAAACTTGTTGCGACCAAAACACTCACGCAAGTGTACACGATCGACAAGTAATATAGTAGTAAGTAAAGTATCGTTCCCATGAGGAATTGTGATCAACTTCTCGACTGATGTAGACTCAAATAATTATCAATTCAAGATAAATTATCACAAAATATATAAAGAACCAATTTACAATTTACCTAGTAATTAAACAATAATTCAATACAAAATTACTACACCAATTACACAATATTTTGTAAACAATTTGGGTAAAGATATTCCAGGGTCATGGACTTGCTAGAGATCATGCTACTATTTTAGCTTAAGATTGATTTATTAAATTATTCGGTTTATTGATTATAAGGTTAATAATATTCATAAGAATCTTTCGAGTTCTTATGCATCTATTCAAGTTAAACTAATACCTATATGTCTATGGTATTAATATTATCAAGAATGCATTTACAACTCCTATTTTTCAACCAAGCAAGGCAATTAAGTATAGTTCTATCTTAATTTCAAATCTTTCACCCGATGCCCAGGATCCGGATCTTGCTCTATTTGATTCTATATGCAATCAAGAATTTCCTTTGTCAAGTTTAATTCAAGATTCATAAATAATATTTCACTGTTAGCTACGCAGTAAAATAATTAGAAGCAGAATCAAATAAACAACCCATAACGATAAATTCAATATCTTCAATCTAAGCTTCAAACAACATAATTACCTAACATACATGACCCAAGAATACTAGAGTTTTTAGCTACTCATAATCATACAAAAATCAACAATAAAAGTTTTAAAAATAATATTAACAAGCAAATAGAAGAAAGTTTAGAAGAACTCTTTGAATCCTTGCTCCAAGATGTTGTTCTTCTTCTCCTTTCTTAGCTCCAAGATGAAGCTCCTCTTCACTTTCTTTCTCTAAAATTCTTTTCTTCCTCCCAAATCTGATCTTCCAATAATGGAGTCTTTGCTTTATGTAAATTGAGTGGGATTAAGAAGGAATTCCAATTTTACCCCCAAATAATTGATTTTCCGGACAGGACTAGCGCGGGAGTGCATGACCCGCGCTAGTGGGGTTTCTTTCTGTCCAAATCACTGAACTAGCGCGGGAGCGCATGACCAGCACATGACCCGCGCTAGTGGGGTTTTTTCCCTAGTTAAGATGTTGCTGCTCAACTTTTCGTCATTTGACTCCATTTTTCACTTGATTACCATCATAAATCCTCATTTGTTTATTGAACTCCTGTGAGACATTAAAGTCATGATTAGAGCCAATTTTTGCATTATTTGAACATTTACAATAGTAAATCATCCTTAAGTTGAGCTAAAACATAGGCTATATTAAACAATTTAGCCTATTATCAACACCCCACACTTAGCTTGTTGCTAGTCCTCGAGCAATCAACTATATTCTCTAGAGAATCCTTCGCTTAACCATTTCCCTTAACGCATTACACCTTGTGAGCACGTGATTTTTGCTTTAATGAAAACTACTCCAAAATAAATCAAAAAATAAAATAAATTTCTTTTACTGTGTAATTTTTTGAATTTGCGTGATGCTAAATACTTGTGTTATATCCGTAAGTATTTACTGTGTCATAATAAAATGAAAAAATAAAATAAAATACATATTGCATGCATATATGATTTAATTATGCATTTAAAAGATAATTTAAATAAAATCACAAAAAATATGCAATAGTTCTATTTTAAATATTCCACTGTGTGATTAATGTCTTGTCTATGTGTTAAATAATTGTTATAGAGTAATTAATATATTTTGTGAAGTTAAAATTGTTTTATAATTAAAATTGGAAATTTAAATAATGAATTAGTTGAAAAAGAAATAAAAAATATATATATAATAATCGGACCTGGATTTAAATCCAGGCCCAAACCAAATTACCCCCTTTAGCCCAGGTCCGGTCCAGTCCGAAAAGAGTCAAAACGACAGCGTTTAGTCGTGGTTCATCATGGACCGTTCGATCAAATCCAATCAACGGACGAGATCTCCTACCCTTACCCGTAAACTGTAACCCGACCCTTTGACCCAATACAGGCCGACCCTGAACTTAGACCAAACGACGACGTTTGGTTAAGTGGATTGATCTCAACCCTTCATTCTATCTAATCCAACGGATAATATCAATACACCCCACCCCTATATAAGTCTCAGGCCCCTACCCCGGCCCCAAACTAAACACCCCCCCTCCTACACTGTTCATCATCGTCCCCCAAACCCCCACTCCTAACCCTAGCCGCCCTAGGATCCCACCGCCTGAAACCCGGCGGCATCAACGCCGCCGGTCACCAAAATAACACCCTAGAACCCCCTGAACCTCCTCTATCCAAATATGTTAGCCGTTTGGCTCGAATCTTCCTGAAGGTTCTCGAATCTTCATTTGAAGATTCGAGCTGAGTTTAGATCTAAACTTAACAGTCCCAAATTGACACCATAGCTTCCCCTAGCCACCCTGAGTATGGATCTATTGTTTGTTTGGCTCGAATCAGTTCCGAGCTTCTCGAATCTTCTTTTGAAGATTCGGACCAAACAAGAACAAACTCAGATTTGTTTTAAGCTGACACCAAATGACCCCTAGGCTACTCTCACCCTTGTATCATGTTTGGTTCTCCTCGAATCTGACCAGAAATGGTTAAATCCCAAATCAAACGTTCAAGAACCCTAAAATACCAAACTTTTGGATTCTGTTCATATTGAATAAAGATTGAGGTTTAATCGACCTTAGTCGAAGTATTTTCAGTGGAAAATACTTCGACTAAGGTCTGTTTGATTTCAAACAAAGTCCAAATCCAAGTCGAGTTGAGTTCAGTTGAATTTAAAGGTTCAGAGGTAATTTCTGTTTCTTATGAGCATTCTATGAGTATTCTATGTTTGTTTTCATTAGTCTGTTTAATTTTTCATATTTTTTTTAGTCAATTCTGTTATACTGTCTCATACTCGTCTATTGGACCAGAATCATACTATTGTTTCTGTTATTTACGAGTGGTCATAATATGTGTAATCGACTCGATTAAGTTCGTCGATTAGTTGTTTTGTAAATTCTTATTGCTATTAATGCTGTTTGTAATACCTGTGTATCCGTTTGGAATTGTTTATTGTCATTGAACTCAGTCAATTAGTTCTTCCCAATTAATTGATTCTCTTTTAATAATTCAGAAAGTTTGTCAATGGTATGTATATATTGTTTTCTGAACAGGGCATTGTCAGTATATTGACAATGCTCCTGTATTTGTTTGCTTTTAGTTCAGTTTTGAATTTCAGTTGAAATAATCCTGCATGTTCTGTGTAATGTTAAGGGTGTTTTATTCAGTGTTCAGTTGAGAATCCCCTGTTTAAATTCAGTTCTTGTCAATCAGTTATTAGAAATGTGATATACTGTCTCAAAATCATAGGATTGGTTATAGCTGTAAATCAGAAGGATAATTAAGTTTATACAGATTATAGAATCCGTTTTACAGTGGGTTCTGATTTTTCAGTAATAACAGTAGGTTTTCAGAGGTACTACTGGTAATGAAACAGTGAGGTAATATGATATAATAGAGGGCTGAAAGTGGTATGTTAATGGCTATTAGTTAATGATACTAATGGGGAACAAGGGATAATGGGCTGCTAGAAATCAGGAAAAAGTTAACTTGATGGGATTTAAAGTAGTAAAGGCAGATTTTAATGGAATTTTTTCTGTTTTTAAAAGATAAAAGGGGGTCCAGGCAGCACTTAAAAAGGGGGGACAGACCTGTATAAGATAGAGGGAATGGGGACTAATTTAGGGGAGTTTTTTTAGAAAGCTTGAAGAGAGTTTAAGAGTTTTTTTTTGAGAGATTTCAGAACAGAATTTAGACAGACTTTAAGAGTTTTCAGAGAGAGAGAGAGAAATCAGTTTTCAGACAGAAATTTTAAAGTTCAGTTTTCAGAGAGATTAGAACAAGGAAAATTGAGATCCTGGGCAGATTTTAGGAGATTGAAAGAGGAAAATCAAGCAGAAACAGAAATCTGAAAAGGAAGATAGAAAAAAAAAGGAAAACAGAAACATTAAAACAGAATTCTACATCGGAAGTTAGTATTGAAGTTGATTCTGTGTTTAAAAATTGAAATTTTTTTAGTCTGTTTCGTTCCAAGTCTCAGAATCAGAAATATCATTCTCTTCATTAAATCTGTCCGGATTTGTTCAAAATCGTTGTTCAGTTAAAAATCTGAAACTTCCTAAAAGTACTGTCACTGTGCATCTGGGTTCTTCGGGTCTTATTATTGCTCAAACCTGTGGAAAGACTGCTATTCCATTGATTTTGTTACTGCTGCTACTGCTGAAATTTACTCCTTCTACCTTCATTTTCAGGTACATGTCTTTTAAATTTTAAGTTGGAAAGAGATTCAACATGACTCATCAATGAAGCTTGAATTGAAATTCTGTTTTTCCATTTGTCCAAGTTCATCAGTTTAAATTTCATTTTTCGTTTCATGTTAGTTAATTAGTAGTGAATTCAATTTGATAGCTACGAGCTAATTGTCTTACTTCGAAAGTTCGTATAAAGCTTTGTAATAATGTTAGTCCTTCATCTCATTAGTTTAATCATATTTGAACTGTCAAGGCAAGAAACATAACATAAAGATTGGCTATTTACTAGGCCTTATGGCGTTGTTAGAATGGAGTGAAAATATCAAAACTATATTGCTAGTTTATTCTTATACTTGATTTAGTTATGGATGGAATGATATAAGTTGTATGTTCTTATGTGGTATGATAACAGGTATTTATAGAACCATTAGTGGATAGTGAGTTGAGTTGTTATGGCTCATTATGATGTTAAAGTGCTACGAATGTTTCAAGACATACAAATAGGTGGCATGTAAAACAATGTTGTTAATTAATTTGTGCAATAATTCCCTTTATTATCAATTTGATGCCTATTTACCATCCTAAATAAATAATTAGGCCTATTAGATTAAAAGCAAGTATATGAGAATAAGATGAGATATACAAATTGCAACACTTTTTATCAACGACAATTAGAAATAGGACTTGCACTAAATAGAAATAATAAAAGTTCTTAAAAAAATATTCTTCCCTTTATAAATCATTTTTAGTTTCATATACAATTCATTATTGGGCATGTAGATATATATGTTGTATTTGTGAAGAATAGTATTAATCATGTTTTTATTTTTTATTTAGAATTTGAATAGTCTTGGATGAACATGATATATGCGAAAATTATAATCAACGGACAACATTCAACAAATTGTGAATTCTTTTTCAAGAATTAAAGGGTCTTAAATGAAGATTTCTCATAATGTAATAAACAATTTGTGGAAAAATCCCTAATATAATTACAAATATTTTGCGCAATTAGGGATACGTTCGCGTACCCTGATTATATTTTTAAAAGCAAAAAATTCGGATTATGCGTACGCGCAATTTCGAGCGAATATTTAATAAGGGATTTCTTCGAGGACGTTAAAATAATTTCATATAACTCGAGGTGTGCAGTTCATTCTAAATAAAAAGGGTGATGGTGTTCCTGACTTTATTTCAATATATTTTTTAAAAACTATAACATGGACAATTTTATTGTGTACACGTACGCGTGGCACAATCCCTGGTACTTTATAAAAATATATAATACGAATATACGTACGCGTAATTCGTCCATATAATTGTAAACAATAAGTAAAAAGCGGTAGTAAAATCATGCAATAAAAAAAAAGTATTTAATAAAAATCCAGATTATTAAGCCAATAATAAAAACAGTTAAGCGACCGTGCTAGAACCACGAAATTCGGAAATGCCTAACACCTTCTTCCGGATTAACAGAATTCCTTACTCAGGATTTCTGGTTCGCAGAATAATAAACAGAGTCATATTCTCCTCGATTCAGGGATTAAAAGTGGTGACTTGGGACGCCTTAAAATTCCCAGGTGGCGACTCTGAAACAAATAAATAAATCCCGTTTCGACTGTCCTTCAATTGGAGAAAACTCCCCACGCGCCCCGCGGGCGCGGTAAAAAGGAGGTGCGACAGCTCTGGCGACTCTGCTGGGGACTTAAACCAGTGTTATTGTAACCCAGAATCTCTGGTTCAGGGTTTAAAGAATTCGAGCTTAAAATATCTGTGTTAATTGGCTTTATTTACTATATGATTTTTAACTGTTTATATGCTAATATGCTAATTTTTTTTTACCGCTTTAATATTATTTGAATTGTGGATATATACAACTGCTACGAAACCCCTTTCTTTCTGAGTCTTCTGAATTTATGGTGTACACGTGCGCGTGACCCACCTTTCTTTTAGAGTCGTACCAAATAAGACGGAGTTGGGACAAGTAACTAGGCCTGGCAAACTTTTGTGCTCCCGGTACGTTGCCCCCGCTTCGGCTCAAACTGTCCGTTTGGGTAAGACAGGTTTAGAACAATCAACCTAAGGATTTATACTTAGAATAACTCAGCCATGTACCAGATCCCTAGTAGGAACGAATATTTGCATCATATGCATTTGGCCTTGGAGACTCAACACAGGGGTTGGGTCTGTCTAGGACAGGTGAACAAAAAATAAAAAGACCATCATGATGCATCCTACTTGGTACTTGTGCATTCATTTGCCTCGAACATGCTTTTTGACCAGCTTAAATAAAATCATGGTAAGAAGAAGGGAATAAAATTATTTTTTTATTTTTTAAAAAAAAATTCGAAAAAAAAATAGTTTTAAATTTTGAAATAAAGGTATTTAATAAAAAAAAATCAAAATTTTTTTTTAGTATAAATTTTCAAAAAATGAAATTTTGACTTTATCAAAATTAAATTTCAGATACAAAATGAGCACCACACAAAGCCCCTCATCCACAAGTACGGAAGAATTTCTATGTCAGCTTCAAATGTGGTGGTATGATTTAGGCGAAGACAGTCAAAAATAGGTCGTCAAGCATTTGGGAAATCTCACGGACATTATGAAAGTTAAACCCCGTGATGATTTGATTGCGGCGTTAGTAACTTTTTGGGACCCTGCTCACAATGTTTTTCGTTTCTCTGACTTCGAGCTTACTCCTACATTATAGGAGATAGCTGGATATGCTGGTTTTGACAGAAGTCTAAGAAATCAAAGCTTGATATTCACAAAGGCTCCTTCGGTCATCGATTCTTCGGTCTTCTGAACATCAGCAGTCAAATCAGGAAAAGCAATGTCATCAATGGATGTTGTTCCTTCAACTTTTTGTATTCAAGGTTCGGAAAGTCAGATGGGTTCGAAATTCATGAGAAAGGCCTTACTAATAAGCAAAACAAAGACACTTGGCAGATGCACCGTCGATTTGCTTTCATGGTGGCTTTTCTAGGAGTCATGGTCTTCCCAAATAAAGAGCGAACAATTGATATTCGCACCGCAAAAGTTGTGCAAATCCTCACCACTAAAGAAAATCACACCCTTGTCCCCATCATTCTATCAGATATTTATCGGGCTTTGACTTTATGCAAATCAGGAGCAAAAGTCTTCGAAGGATGCAAAATTTTGTTGCAAATATGGGTGATTGAACATCTCCAACAACAACCCAAGATCATACAGTATGGGTCAAACAATGATAATTGCATCGAAAGCTATGAGGAAAGAACAAAAAATTATCAGGTTCCAGAAGGGATAGAAGCATGGGTATCTCATCTTAAGGCTTTAACGGCAAATCAAATTGAATGGACCCTGGGATGGCTCCCGATGAGGGAAGTAATACATATGTCAACCTCAAATAGTTATCTACTACTATTGGGATTGAGAAGCATTCAGCCGTATGCACCACTAAGAGTCCTAAGGCAACTAGGGAGATATCAAATAGTTCCTGATGATGAAGATTTGAGTATGCAAGTAATCGAATTACACCCAGAAGCCACTATTCCTGAAGCTCTACTTCAGCAGATGTGGAATGGGTGCCGATACTTGAAAAGCGATACTCAAGTCCTAGACGCTACAAAGGGCGAGATAAATCCTGGATATGCAAGGTGGTTCGAAAAACGGTCTCGCGTGGATGATGTACCAGAACCTGAGCTAAAAAGGCCAACAAAAAGACCCCATGTTCAAAACTTCAATGATAAAATCCAAGAGCGGTTGATCTAGGGAGAAAAAGAAAAAGGGTACAAAGCAACTATCCATGCCCTAAAAGAAAATCTAAGAAGCCTCAGTTTGGAGAAAGATTTGCAAGCACAAGAAGTCGAAGGCGAGAAAAAGAGTCTAGCTTGTGAGAATGAAAATCTTCATGCTCGATTCCAAAAAATGAAAAGAGTTTCTAAAACGCCAAAGAGGAGCTGGAAGGATCAAAAAACCATCGCCAATCTCTTTGAAAGAATGCAAGATTATGATTCCATTCTTGCGGAAAACGAAAGGGCATTGAGCAAAGCAAAAGAAAGGATCCAACAATTAAACAAAGAAGCCAGATCTAACAAGGAACGCCAAGATAGGCAATCCGAAAAAGACAAGGCACAATTCAAGAAGGAAAAAGACTATTGGATGCGATCAGAAGACCAGCTTCGTGCACAACTAGAAGAGGCAAGAAGATGCAACAGAGAACATCAACAAGCAGACCTCGACAGGGAAAGATCGCAAGCAAGATTAGAGCAGGCCAGACTCCGAGCTCTGTTAGAATCAGCTCTGGATCGTGAAAACCGTGTCAGAGATATAGCCACCACTCGTCAGCAGCAATTGCAAGACCAAGACCAACGTCTCCAAGGTTTCAGGGCACAAATCCACGACCTGGCAGTCTTCACATCTCAAAGTTATGTAAACTGCCAAGGAATGGATTATGAAAGGTTTACAGAGCATGCGCCCACTTTTGCTCGTCATCTAGCAATGGAGTTGGAAAGGATGTATCGAATGCTGGGAGGCCATCCGGGTCAAGCCCCACATTGAGCAGATAACCCAATATTTGACAACAAAAGTGGAAAGTGGGGCACGTTGTGAGATGTTAAGAATTGTATCTTTTATTTTGATTTAAGTGCGTGTGTTTTCAAGCCATTTTCTTAAAGTTTTCAAATGTAATTCCGTCTTTGTGTAATGAATAAAAGTGATTGCCTTTGGTCCAAACTACGCATGGTCTGATTCATATGGGGCATGATACGTAGGCAATCTCTAAGATTCGACCACCACGATAAAAGATATATATATAATAAATAAAAGTGAATAACAATAAAAAAAATTCAAGAAAGCTGGGACGACACAAGCAGCCGAGCAAATGCATAATAGAAAGGGATTATTTGTCTAGGAACATTGCATCTCAACGTGTGATTATATATGTGTTAAACTCTCAAAACTAACAAGTTTGTTCATTTTCAGAATTCAAGCAGTTAGTTTCTCTAAAGAGTATACTGGCATATTATCACTATCACACAAGATCAAAAGGACCAATACCCGAAAGTATGTCTATCCCAGATGTTGACACAGGTATGGAGCTAGAGGAGATGGATGTCGGGAAAATGAAAGAAGAAATGTTTAAACTCAAGCAACAAATGGCTGAGATGTACCAAGCCTGGTCTACAGGACAGTTACCCCCATCTTACCCAAATAACCCTGCTCCATCAATGACCCAAACTCAGGATAATATCACCACTGAATTGTCCCCAAACTTCCCCATTTACCAGCACTACCGAGGCACCACCTCTCAGACACCACAGTCTCCACCTCCAAAACCAGTTCCGTACTTTCCTCCAACTATGACTCCTGTTTTCGTAGCACCCCCCCTGCTACATTTCACAAATCTCCTAGTGAGCCTACATTCCAGGCCCAGGACAACCAATATTACCCCCCGGAGCCTACCTTCAAAGCCTCCGAAATCAATTCAACTGCTCCTCGGTTTGATCTCCCAACCGAAATTGACAAGCCAGCCAAAAATGTTGAACAAGAAGAGATGTTCAGGCAGGTCAAAAGTCTAGAACAATCGTTCCGAGACATGCAGGGATTAGGTGGGCAAGTCAGTGTAGCATACAAAGATTTATGCTTATTCCCCAATGTACAATTGCCAGTTGGCTTCAAGATGCCCAAATTTGACCTATACAGCGGGCACGGCGACCCAGTAGCCCACTTAAGGGGTTTCTGTAGCAAGATGCGAGGAGCTGGGGGAAAGGATGAATTATTGATGGCTTACTTCAGTCAAAGTCTAAGCGGATCAGCTTTGGAGTGGTATACACGCCAGGACCATGGAAGATGGTACACCTGGGATGACCTGGCACAGGCATTCGCATACCATTTCCAATACAATCTGGAAATCATCCCAGATCGATTATCTTTGACCAAATTTGAGAAGAAGCACAATGAAAGCTTCAGAGAGTATGGTTTTCGGTGGAGAGAACAGGCAGCAAGAGTGGATCCTCCTATGAAGGAGAGCGAAATGGTAGACTACTTCCTCCAAGCCTTGGAACCAACTTACTATGCCCACTTGGTTTCAGCGGTTGGGAAATCATTCAACGAAGTAGTGAAGATGGGAGGTATGGTGGAAGAAGGCCTCAAGACAAATAAAATCATGAGCTATTCAGCAATTAAGGCAACTACTCAAGCTATTCAAGGCGGGGTAGGAGGAATCGGAAGAAAGAAGAGGGAGGAAGCAGTCGTAGTTGATTCAGGAATTTGGTCGGGACCCAGAGGTTCACCACTTTACTATAATCAACCACGACCTCGCCAATCAGCTTACCATCATGATTCATCCCAACATTACTATCACCCTTCAGAGCCTCATTTTTCCATTAACCATGCTCAAGCATACAATCAGCCACATGTTCACACCAATTGGCGTGCTCCTGTCACACCAAATACTTACCCACGAGCCTATCCCGGACCAGGTTTCAGGCCTAGGCCAGCATTCAGGGGAGAAAGGGAACAGAAAAAGAAAACTTACACTCCATTGGGAGAGTCTTACACTAGTCTGTTCCACAGGCTGAGACAGCTAGACATGCTGAGACCAATACAATCCAAGCTACCCAATCCTCCTCCAAAGAATTTGGATTACACCATTAGCTGTGAATATTGCTCCGGTGCACCAGGCCATGATACGGAGAAGTGCTGGCATTTGAAAAATGCAATACAAGAGCTGATTGATACTAATAAAATCGAGGTTCAAACCCCCGAAGCCCCAAATATCAATAGAAATCCAATGCCAGCCCATCAAGAGGCTAATATGATAGAAATCATACAAGCTGATGGGGAGACAAAGAAGCCGTCACAAACTGTCATGATGATCAAATCTCATGAAACCAAGCCAGATAAGCAGTTAACAGAGGAGAAGCCGGTATCTAAGCAGAACAGAAATGGTGATGGACCATCTATGATAATCGAGGAGGGATCATCGAGCCAAGTTGCCGCAAAACAAGAAATGCCGAAAGTGATAGTACTAGGGGTTGCTAACAAACCCATTATATTCGTAGAAGGAGCCCGTACAGATCGGGTTATTATTGCACCTGTAATCCAGTTGCCGGTCATCAGCAACAAAGCCATCCCATGGAACTATGAACGGGTATCTGTAATGTACAAGGGCAAAGAAATCAAGGAAGAAGTGTGTGAGGTGCAAGGCTTGACACGTTCGGGAAGATGTTTTACTCCCGAAGAGTTGAGAAAAACTAAAAACAATCCAACGCCAACAAAGAGAGCTGTGACAGAAGAAGAGGCGGAGGAGTTTTTAAGAAAAATGAAACTCCATGATTATTCTGTTGTGGATCAATTAAAGAAGACCCCCGCTCAAATTTCATTGTTGTCATTACTGATCCATTCAGAGGAGCACCGCCTGGCTTTGATGAAAATCCTGAATGAAGCTCATGTTCCTGAAAAGATCTCTGTAAATCATTTGGGAAAAATAGCCAACAGAATCTTTGAGACAAACAGAATTACATTTGCTGATGATGAATTACCTGTGGAGGGTACCGAGCACAACAGAGCTCTTTACCTCACCGTGAAATGTGAAAACTCCATAGTAACCCGGGTATTGGTTGACAATGGGTCAAGTGCAAACATATGCCCTCTCTCCACTTTAAACAAATTAAAGATTAAAGATGAGAGGATCCAGAAGAATAGTATCTGCGTACGAGGGTTTGACGGTGGAAGCAGAGATTCATTTGGCGACATAGTATTGGAACTAACAATAGGGCCAGTTGAATTCACAATGGAATTCCAAGTGTTGGACATAACTGTTTCTTACAACTTGTTGTTGGGTCGACCATGGATCCACGCTGCTAAAGCAGTCCCGTCAACACTACATCAGGCTGTCAAGTTTGAATGGGATCATCAAGAAGTACTCGTGTATGGAGAAGAAAGTTTACATGCTCACAGCAGTACCATTGTACCGGTTGAGGGAACAGAAAATGACCAGGGACCATGGGTATACCAAGTAACCGACACAGTGTCGATAGAAAAATTTCCAGAGGGGAAATATCTTCCAAATCCAAAGATATCCTCTGCATCAGTCATGGTAGCTTATGAAATGTTAAAGAATGGCTTTATACCCGGCAAAGGTTTGGGTTTATCTTTGCAAGGAATTATACAACCAGTATCTCTCCCCGAGAACTGGGGAACATTCGGTTTGGGGTTCATACCCACTGCCAATGACGTGATAAGGGATAGGAAGCTGAAACACCAAACATGGGTTCTTCCAAAACCAGTCCCACATCTGTCAAAGTCTTTTGTCAAGACCGGCGCTAAAAATTGCCCGATAACAACAATTCCTAAATCCCGGGTCAATCCTGAAGAGGAATTAATTGAAAGGTTCGAGAAATTGTTTAGTGATGTGAATATGTTGGAAAGTGGAGAAGGGTGTAGAAACGCAGAAGTTCAATTCGTTGGGCCAGAAACAAAGCTCAATAATTGGAAAGCCACTCATCTCCCAATTCGAAAGGAGTCTTGGTAGTTTATTTTGATTTTCTTTCAGTTTGTTTGGGTTATTTCAAGGTTGTAATCCCAAAGTTTATCTTACAGTTGGTTTGAAGTGTGCAAAACCTTGTTATCTTTCATTATCCAATAAAAAGCAGTTTCCTTTTTATTATCATTCCTAATAGCTTTCTTTTCTTTTTCTTCTTTTCTGTACAGTTCCTTTTACGCTGGCTCTAGTGATATGGCATGCATGAGGAATCTTCAGCCCAGTCTTAAAAATCAATCTGGTTCCGAAATATTAATTCAAGAAATATATTATGATTATGAATCAGAATACGATGAAGATGAGGTTTTTGAAGAGATTAGTAAAGAGTGTTAATTCACTTTGAGGAAAAAATCAAACCTAACTTGAGTGATACTGAGGACGTAAATATAGGGGACACGAGTAATGTCCGGGAAACTAAAATAAGTGTCCATCTCGAACCAAAGATCCGAGAGGAGTTAATTAAAACACTCATAGAATTCAAAGATGTTTTTGCATGGTCGTATGATGACATGCCGGGCTTGAGCACTGATTTAGTGGTCCACAAATTGCCCACCGATCCAACGGTGCCTCCTGTCAAGCAGAGGTTGAGAAAATTCAAGCCTGATATGAGTATGAGAATTAAGGAAGAAATCACCAAACAATTGGAAGCAAAGTTCATTCGAGTCACTCGATATCCTGTTTGGTTGGCTAATGTCGTTCCTGTGCCAAAGAAAGACGGCAAAATTAGAGTATGCGTCGACTATCGCAATCTCAACAAAGCAAGTCCAAAGGATAATTTCCCATTACCCAATATCCATATTTTGATCGACAATTGTGCCAAGCATGATATAGGGTCTTTCGTGGATTGTTATGCCGGGTATCATCAAATTCTAATGGATGAAGAAGATGTAGAAAAGACGGCATTCATCACACCATGGGGAACTTATTGCTACCGGGTAATGCCATTCGGTCTAAAGAACGCCGGAGCAACCTATATGAGAGCAATGACCACAGTGTTTCATGATATGATACACAAGGAAATTGAGGTATACGTAGATGATGCGATCATAAAATCAAAGCATCAGGCCAACCACGTTGGGGATTTGAGAAAGTTCTTCTTAAGACTTCGCAGGTACGACCTCAAGCTTAACCCGGCCAAATGCGCATTTGGAGTTCCATCTGGAAAGTTGCTGGGATTCATAGTCAGTCGACGAGGCATTGAGCTAGATCCGTCAAAGATTAAAGCCATCCAAGAACTGCCACCTCCAAGAAACAAAACTGAAGTAATGAGTTTGTTGGGGAGGTTAAATTACATCAGCAGGTTTATTGCTCAGCTCACATCCACCTGTGAGCCAATTTTCAAATTGTTAAAAAAGGATGCTGCGGTCAAATGGACCGATGAGTGTCAAGAAGCGTTCGATAAAATAAAAGGGTACTTGTCGAACCCACCCGTGTTGGTCCCGCCAGAGCCAGGAAGACCTTTGATTCTTTACTTAACGGTTTTGGAAAATTCATTTGGTTGCGTATTGGGGCAACATGACCTCACTGGCAGAAAAGAACAGGCCATCTACTACCTTAGCAAGAAGTTCACAGCTTATGAGGTTAAGTATACTCATCTGGAAAAGACATGTTGCGCCCTAACATGGGTAGCTCAAAAATTGAAACACTATTTGTCATCCTACACTACTTACCTCATTTCTCGGTTGGATCCATTGAAATACATTTTTCAAAAGCCTATGCCAACGGGAAGACTGGCAAAGTGGCAGATATTACTCACAGAATTCGACATCATCTATGTGACTCGAACTGCAATGAAGGCTCAAGCACTGGCCGATCATTTAGCCGAAAACCCGGTCGATGAGGAATATGAGCCGTTGAAAACTTATTTTCCTGATGAAGAAACAATGCATATCGACGAGGTGGAGCAAATTGAAAAACCTGGTTGGAAAATTTTCTTTGATGGAGCCGCTAACATGAAAGGAGTCGGAATAGGAGCTGTAATCATTTCTGAAACAGGGTATCACTATCCTGTTACGGCTCAATTGCGATTTTATTGCACCAATAATATGGCTGAATATGAAGCTTGCATTTTGGGTTTAAGGCTAGCCGCAGACATGGGTATCCGAGAAATCTTAGTCATGGGAGATTCGGATCTTTTGGTACATCAAATTCAAGGAGAATGGGAAACCCGAGACTTGAAGCTCATACCATACCGACAATGTCTACATGATCTTTGTCAGCGTTTTCAATCAGTGGAATTCCAACATATTCCAAGAATCCATAATGAGGTTGCCGATGCATTGGCTACCCTGGCATCAATGTTGCACCATCTGGACAAAGCTTATGTAGATCCGATACATATTCAAGTCCACGATCAGCACGCTTATTGCAATATGGTTGAAGAAGAATTTGATGGTGAAGCATGGTTCCACGACATCAAGGAGTATATCAGAATGGGGATATATCCCGCACAAGCCACATGAGATCAAAAGAGGACCATTAGGCGATTGGCAAATGGATTCTTCTTAAGCGGAGGAATTTTGTATAAAAGAACACCAGATCTTGGATTATTAAGATGCATAGATGCCAGACAAGCTACAACTGTCATGTCTGAAGTACATTCAGGAGTTTGCGGACCCCACATAAGTGGATATGTATTGGCAAAGAAAATCCTCCGAGCTGGTTACTATTGGCTTACCATGGATCGAGATTGTATCAGTTTTGTGCGCAAGTGTCATCAATGCCAAATACACGGAGATTTGATTCATTCTCCACCATCCGAGTTGCACACAATGTCGACACCATGGCCCTTCGTTGCCTGGGGCATGGATGTAATTGGACCAATTGAGCCGGCAGCATCCAATGGGCACAGGTTCATTCTGGTAGCTATTGATTATTTTACCAAATGGGTTGAGGCCAAGACATTCAAATCAGTGACCAAGAAAGCTATGGTCGATTTTGTCCACTCAAATATCATATGTCGATTCGGAATCCCGAAGGTGATCATCACAGATAACGGTGCTAATCTTAATAGCAACCTAATGAAGGAAGTATGTCAACAGTTTAAGATTACACATCGCAACTCTACCCCATATCGGCCCAAGGCGAATGGAGCAGTAGAAGCAGCCAACAAAAACATAAAGAAGATACTTCGGAAAATGATAGAAGGTTCAAAATAATGGCATGAAAAATTACCATTTGCATTATTGGGATACCGCACTACTGTTCGCACTTCAGTAGGATCAACTCCCTATTTGTTGGTATATGGCACTGAAGCAGTAATTCCTGCAGAAGTTGAGATTCCTTCCCTTCGAATCATCGCCGAAGCAAAGATTGATGATGATGAATGGGTCAAAACTCGTCTGGAACAGTTAAGCTTGATTGATGAAAAACGATAGACCGCAGTATGCCATGGTCAATTATATCAAAGAAGAATAGAAAGAGCATACAACAAAAAGGTGCGTCCTCGGAAGTTTGAAGTAGGTCAGCATGTGCTGAAACGTATTCTTCCACATCTGGTTGAAGCAAAGGGCAAATTTGCCCCGAATTGGCAAGGACCATTCATTGTGACTAGAGTATTATCGAATAGTACACTATGCTTAACAGACATTGAAGGCAAATGCATAGATATGGCGATCAATTCTGACGCGGTAAAGAGATATTATGCATAACTTTTTGAGTGTTTGTATTTAGCATTATCTCGAAGATTGGAATGACAAAGGCAATTTATTCTGCTATCCAAACACTATACCATTTGCTTCCCCTTTGAGCCATACTTGTTTCTTTCCTACCCTCTCTTGGAATCAATAAAAAAAAAACAAGTATGAAATAATTTAAAAAAAAAACATCACTATTATCCGGTGAACTACGTTTGACCTGATTCCTCAAAGAAGGATACGTAGGCGCTTTACGGCTCGGTCATAGGGTGCACAATATACCTAAAATGTGCACAAAAAGAAACATCAAGCGACCTCAATCAAGGAACTGGGGCAAGAATTGTATTGGAAATAAGAAAAAGATTCCAAGGGTGGTAATTTTAAACACATACCAAAACTGTTTAGCTTTTAATACCTTTTCCATTTCTAACCCCATACCAGAAAGACCTTTCGAACAATCTTAGAAAAATGTTGAGTCAAGCAAATGAAGATGGTTCATAATACTCTGGTAAAAACAAGAAAAGAAAGTAAAAATGAGAGAGTCTTATAGGTGAAAACCCACACGGGCACCATAAGGCGACGGAAGTTGAGAGAAAAGTAAAAGGAGAGAGTCTTATTGGTGAAAACCTTCATAGGCACCCTAAGGCGAAAAGGAAGTGAGAAATGAACAAATGAGGAAAGTTTATCGGTAAAAACTCTTTGAGACGTTGCAAGTCCAACAGGTCTATGAAATGAAAAATGAAGTTGGGTTATGGAAATTTTGGCAAAAACAAAAATGAGACAATTGAAAGGAGATTGATTAAAAGACTGGGTTAATTAATCCAAAATGCATACCCTGATCATTGGTGCCAGTAATTCCAATCAGATAAGTCCTTTATTCCTTTTCCAACAGTCATCCAAATTTGGATTTTTCTTTTCATTCTATGATTGTCGAAATCAGCGTATTTCGTTACTAATAATCTTACTTTCTAAAAATTTTGAGATAAGTTTTATTCCAAACAAATAAGAAGGAATGTCAAGGTATACTACCAAGATTCAAGGTTACAAAATACAGCCACGAAAGGTAGGAGATAAAAGATATGGGTGTAAGAAAGGTGAAATCAAAAGTGGATCAGCAAAGTCAGAAGGGACATATGATTACAGTTAAAAGGGTTCGAAGGAAAACATACAGAGGAGAATCCTATAGTCAAGAATCAATTACAAGGACAAAACAGTCTTTTCAACCATTCCAAGGCAACAAAGAGAAACGAAGAGAAGCATCACCATCGGCAAGAATACCCCAGTCAACCACCCTGCTTTAAACTAACGAAGTTTTCTTTGATTTAAAACAGGGGCAAATACAATATTTGTGTCAGGAAATACCTGGTAAAGAAAAGAAGAAGTTAAGAAGAAGTCAAGCGTCCACCTGGAGAATGAGGATGAGAATTAAAGAAGTCAGGCGTCCACCTGGAGAATGAGGATGAAGAAATTGAAGAAGTCAGGCGTCCACCTGGAGAATGAGGATGAGAAAAGAAGAAGTCAGGCGTCCACCTGGAGAATGAGGATGAGAAAAGAAGAAGTCAGGCGTCCACCTGGAGAATGAGGATGAGAATTAAAGAAGTCAGGCGTCCCACCTGGAGAATGAGGATGAGAAAAGAAGAAGTCAGGCGTCCACCTGGAGAATGAGGATGAGAATTAAAGAAGTCAGGCGTCCACCTGGAGAATGAGGATGAGAATTAAAGAAGTCAGGCGTCCACCTGGAGAATGAGGATGAGAATTAAAGAAGTCAGGCGTCCACCTGGAGAATGAGGATGAGAAAAGAAGAAGTCAGGCGTCCACCTGGAGAATGAGGATGAGAAAAGAAGAAGTCAGGCGTCCACCTGGAGAATGAGGATGAGAATTAAAGAAGTCAGGCGTCCACCTGGAGAATGAGGATGAGAAAAGAAGAAGTCAGGCGTCCACCTGGAGAATGAGGATGAGAATTAAAGAAGTCAGGCGTCCACCTGGAGAATGAGGATGAAGAAATTGAAGAAGTCAGGCGTCCACCTGGAGAATGAGGATGAGAAAAGAAGAAGTCAGGCGTCCACCTGGAGAATGAGGATGAGAAAAGAAGAAGTCAGGCGTCCACCTGGAGAATGAGGATGAGAAAGAAGAAGTCAGGCGTCCACCTGGAGAATGAGGATGAGAATTAAAGTAGTCAGGCGTCCACCTGGAGAATGAGGATGAAAATTAAAGTAGTCAGGCGTCCACCTGGAGAATGAGGATGAGAAAAAGAAGTCAGGCGTCCACCTGGAGAATGAGGATGAGAAAAGAAGAAGTCAGGCGTCCACCTGGAGAATGAGGATGAGAATTAAAGTAGTCAGGCGTCCACCTGGAGAATGAGGATGAAAATTAAAGTAGTCAGGCGTCCACCTGGAGAATGAGGATGAGAAAAAGAAGTCAGGCGTCCACCTGGAGAATGAGGATGAAGAAATTGAAGAAATCAGGCGTCCACTTGGAGAATGAGGATGAGAATTAAAGTAGTCAGGCGTCCACCTGGAGAATGAGGATGAAGAAAAAGAAGTCAGGCGTCCACCTGGAGAATGAGGATGAAGAAAGAAAAGAAGCAGTCAAGGCACCCACCTGAAGAACGAGGGAATGAAACTGAAGTGTTGAAATCAAAAGCCCGCTCATATGGAAAAGGAGCACACTTAGAACCCATAAAGCAGAGGAGTCCAACAAAATCCCCAGCAAGAAACAACAAGAGTCCCAAAAGAAAATACGGGACACAATGAAAGGAATACGGAATAAGCCAAATGCCCAAGAGTCACCAAGAAATCAAGACAACAAGAAACGCAAGGGCATAATCTAGATAAGATTTTATAATTCATGTACCATAGTCTAGTTTAGCTTTTTATATTACCTTGGAAGTAAGGTGTAATAAGGAGGTCAGCAAGCAGTAAGAGCAGCACAAAGCAGCAGTAACATCACAGTCCCATAGTAGTCCCAGCTACCCAAAATTCCCGAACTACATTGACCTGATTCCTTTATAGCCAAGGATATGTAGGAAACCTTTGAAGCAGCGGTTCGGTCAAATCTTTCAAAAAATGCTTCCCACGGAGTATTCAAACGGGCAAAAATCGCTCGTATCCGCTCACTTTATCTTTGCACGACAACTCTTCGAGATTCCGCACAAAGAGGTGCAGCTGTGAGCACGTGATTTTTGCTTTAATGAAAACTACTCCAAAATAAATCAAAAAATAAAATAAATTTCTTTTACTGTGTAATTTTTTGAATTTGCGTGATGCTAAATACTTGTGTTATATCCGTAAGTATTTACTGTGTCATAATAAATGAAAAAATAAAATAAAATACATGTTGCATGCATATAGGATTTAATTATGCATTTAAAAGATAATTTAAATAAAATCACAAAAATATGCAATAGTTCTATTTTAAATATTCCACTGTGTGATTGATGTCTTGTCTATGTGTTAAATAATTGTTATAGAGTAATTAATATATTTTGTGAAGTTAAAATTGTTTTATAATTAAAATTGGAAATTTAAATAATGAATTAGTTGAAAAAGAAATAAAAAAAATAATAATAATCGGACCTGGATTTAAATCCAGGCCCAAACCAAATTACCCCCTTTAGCCCAGGTCCGGTCCAGTCGGAAAAGAGTCAAAACGACAGCGTTTAGTCGTGGTTCATCATGGACCGTTCGATCAAATCCAATCAACGAACGAGATCTCCTACCCTTACCCGTAACCTGTAACCCGACCCTTTGACCCAATACAGGCCGACCCTGAACTTAGACCAAACGACGACGTTTGGTTAAGTGGATTGATCTCACCCCTTCATTCTATCTAATCCAACGGATAATATCAATACACCCCACCCCTATATAAGTCTCAGACCCCTACCCCGGCCCCAAACTAAACACCCCCCCTCCTACACTGTTCATCATCGTCCCCCAAACCCCCACTCCTAACCCTAGCCGCCCTAGGATCCCACCGCCTGAAACCCGACGGCATCAACGCCGCCGGTCACCAAAATAACACCCTAGAACCCCCTGAACCTCCTTTATCCAAATATGTTAGCCGTTTGGCTCGAATCTTCCTGAAGGTTCTCGAATCTTCATTTGAAGATTCGAGCTGAGTTTAGATCTAAACTTAACAGTCCCAAATTGACACCATAGCTTCCCCTAGCCACCCTGAGTATGGATCTATTGTTTGTTTGGCTCGAATCAGTTCCGAGCTTCTCGAATCTTCTTTTTGAAGATACGGACCAAACAAGAACAAACTCAGATTTGTTTTAAGCTGACACCAAATGACCCCTAGGCTACTCTCACCCTTGTATCATGTTTGGTTCTCCTCGAATCTGACCAGAAATGGTTAAATCCCAAATCAAACGTTCAAGAACCCTAAAATACCAAACTTTTGGATTCTGTTCATATTGAATAAAGATTGAGGTTTAATCGACCTTAGTCGAAGTATTTTCAGTGGAAAATACTTCAACTAAGCTCTGTTTGATTTCAAACATAGTCCAAATCCAAGTCGAGTTGAGTTCAGTTGAATTTAAAGGTTCAGAGGTAATTTCTGTTTCTTATGAGCATTCTATGAGTATTCTATATTTGTTTTCATTAGTCTGTTTAATTTTTCATATTTTTTTTAGTCAATTCTGTTATACTGTCTCATACTCGTCTATTGGACCAAAATCATACTATTGTTTCTGTTATTTACGAGTGGTCATAATATGTGTAATCGACTCGATTAAGTTCGTCGATTAGTTGTTTTGTAAATTCTTATTGCCATTAATGCTGTTTGTAATACCCTGTGTATCCGTTTGGAATTGTTTATTGTCATTGAACTCAGTCAATTAGTTCTTCCCAATTAATTGATTCTCTTTCAATAATTCAGAAAGTTTGTCAATGGTATGTATATATTGTTTTCTGAACAGGGCATTGTCAGTATATTGACAATGCTCCTGTATTTGTTTGCTTTTAGTTCAGTTTTGAATTTCAGTTGAAATAATCCTGCATGTTCTGTGTAATGTTAAGGGTGTTTTATTCAGTGTTCAGTTGAGAATCCCCTGTTTAAATTCAGTTCTTGTCAATCAGTTATTAGAAATGTGATATACTGTCTCAAAATCATAGGATTGGTTATAGCTGTAAATCAGAAGGATAATTAAGTTTATACAGATTATAGAATCTGTTTTACAGTGGGTTCTGATTTTTCAGTAATAACAGTAGGTTTTCAGAGGTACTACTGGTAATGAAACAGTGAGGTAATATGATATAATAGAGGGCTGAAAGTGGTATGTTAATGGCTATTAGTTAATGATACTAATGGGGAACAAGGGATAATGGGCTGCTAGAAATCAGGAAAAAGTTAACTTGATGGGATTTAATTAGTAAAGGCAGATTTTAATGGAATTTTTTCTGTTTTTAAAAGATAAAAGGGGGTCCGGGCAGCACTTAAAAAGGGGGGACAGACCTGTATAAGATAGAGGGAATGGGGACTGATTTAGGGGAGTTTGTTTAGAAAGCTTGAAGAGAGTTTAAGAGTTTTTTTTTTGAGAGATTTCAGAATAGAATTTAGACAGACTTTAAGAGTTTTCAGAGAGAGAGAAATCAGTTTTCAGACAGAAATTTTAAAGTTCAGTTTTCAGAGAGATTAAAACAAGGAAAATTGAGATCCTGGGCAGATTTTAGGAGATTGAAAGAGGAAAATCAAGCAGAAACAGAAATCTGAAAAGGAAGATAGAAAAAAAAAGGAAAACAGAAACATTAAAACAGAATTCTACATCGGAAGTTAGTATTGAAGTTGATTCTGTGTTTAAAAATTGAAATTTTTTGTAGTCTGTTTCGTTCCAAGTCTCAGAATCAGAAATATCATTCTCTTCATTAAATCTGTCCG
Organism: Nicotiana tabacum; assembly: GCF_000715075.1. Lineage (NCBI taxonomy): Eukaryota > Viridiplantae > Streptophyta > Magnoliopsida > Solanales > Solanaceae > Nicotiana > Nicotiana tabacum. The sequence goes on from NC_134080.1 coordinate 209,829,458, forward strand.
GATTTGTTCAAAATCGTTGTTCAGTTAAAAATCTGAAACTTCCTAAAAGTACTGTCACTGTGCATCTGGGTTCTTCGGGTCTTATTATTGCTCAAACCTGTGGAAAGACTGCTATTCCATTGATTTTGTTACTGCTGCTACTGCTGAAATTTACTCCTTCTACCTTCATTTTCAGGTACATGTCTTTTAAATTTTAAGTTGGAAAGAGATTCAACATGACTCATCAATGAAGCTTGAATTGAAATTCTGTTTTTCCATTTGTCCAAGTTCATCAGTTTAAATTTCATTTTTCGTTTCATGTTAGTTAATTAGTAGTGAATTCAATTTGATAGCTATGAGTTAATTGTCTTACTTTGAAAGTTCGTATAAAGCTTTGTAATAATGTTAGTCCTTCATCTCATTAGTTTAATCATATTTGAACTGTCAAGGCAAGAAACATAACATAAAGATTGGCTATTTACTAGGCCTTATGGCGTTGTTAGAATGGAGTGAAAATATCAAAACTATATTGCTAGTTTATTCTTATACTTGATTTAGTTATGGATGGAATGATATAAGTTGTATGTTCTTATGTGGTATGATAACAGGTATTTATAGAACCATTAGTGGATAGTGAGTTGAGTTGTTATGGCTCATTATGATGTTAAAGTGCTACGAATGTTTCAAGACATACAAATAGGTGGCATGTAAAACAATGTTGTTAATTAATTTGTGCAATAATTCCCTTTATTATCAATTTGATGCCTATTTACCATCCTAAATAAATAATTAGGCCTATTAGATTAAAAGCAAGTATATGAGAATAAGATGAGATATACAAATTGCAACACTTTTTATCAACGACAATTAGAAATAGGACTTGCACTAAATAGAAATAATAAAAGTTCTTAAAAAAATATTCTTCCCTTTATAAATCATTTTTAGTTTCATATACAATTCATTATTGGGCATGTAGATATATATGTTGTATTTGTGAAGAATAGTATTAATCATGTTTTTATTCTTTATTTAGAATTTGAATAGTCTTGGATGAACATGTTATATGCGGAAATTATAATCAACGGGCAACATTCAACAAATTGTGAATTCTTTTTCAAGAATTAAAGGGTATCTTAAATGAAGATTTCTCATAATATAATAAACAATTTGTGGAAAAAATCCCTAATATCATTACAAATATTTTGCGCAATTAGGGATACGTTCGCGTACCCTGATTATATTTTTAAAAGCAAAAAAATTCGGATTATGCGTACGCGCAATTTCGAGCGAATATTTAATAAGGGATTTATTCGAGGACGTTAAAATAATTTCATATAACTCGAGGTGTGTAGTTCTTTCTAAATAAAAGGGTGATGGTGTTCCTGACTTTATTTCAATATATTTTTTAAAAACTATAACATGGACAATTTTATTGTGTACACGTACGCATGGCACAATCCCTGGTACTTTATAAAAATATATAATACGAATATACGTACGCGTAATTCGTCCATATAATTGTAAACAATAAGTAAAAAGCGGTAGTAAAATCATGCAATAAAAAAGTATTTAATAAAAATCCAGATTATTAAGCCAATAATAAAAACAGTTAAGCGACCGTGCTAGAACCACGGAATTCGGAAATGCCTAACACCTTCTTCCGGATTAACAGAATTCCTTACTCAGGATTTCTGGTTCGCAGAATAATAAACAGAGTCATATTCTCCTCGATTCAGGGATTAAAAGTGGTGACTTGGGACGCCTTAAAATTCCCAGGTGGCGACTCTGAAACAAATAAATAAATCCCGTTTCGACTGTCCTTCAATTGGAGAAAACTCCCCACGCGCCCCGCGGGAGCGGTAAAAAGGAGGTGCGACACACCTAGAACAATCATACACGGCATCACCCTTTATTCTTTAACAGTTTTTCCTCACAAAAATAATACACGACATCACCCTTCGTGCTTTAACTCTCTTTCTCACCCAAAAAACAATCACAAACAGTAGGGTAAGGAAAATAAATGAAATTTGCAATAATAATCCCGGTAAGGGAACAATAGTTCAACAACAAGTCCCGACAAGGGACAACATCAATAACATCAACATCCCAGCAAGGGAGATAACAAATAAAGCAACAATAGCCCGGCAGGGGGGAACAACATAATGATCTCTTCTCTTTCTCACTTTACTTCACAATTTACTTCACAACTCGAGCCAATGCTCCTCAATGTTCATAGGTCACAATTTCTTCCACAAACTTTACACAACAAATAGAAACCATCACCAAGGCATGAAAGATACAACGAAGTCATGATAATAACAATATAAGACTCACGAGCATGCTATACACCAACATATAGATACTCGTCGTTATTCCTATACGTCGTACTCAACAATTACCACATAGCAAAAGGACTCGACTCCTAATCCCTCAAGCTAAGGCTAGACCAAAAACTTACCTCGAACTTCCACGGCCAAATCAAGCCTCAAACACCACTTTTCCTTTTGAATTTGGCTCCAAATCAATTGTATCTAGACATAATCGACTTAATAACATCAATAAATGCTAAACAATTCAATTCCAATGCTTAATTATAGCTTTCCCATCATTCTTCCCAAAAAGTCAAAAACTGACCCCGGTCCCGCTTGATCAAACCACGAGGTTTGGACCAAAACCCGATCATACATTCACCCACGAGCCCGAATATATAATTTGTTTTGAAATCTGACCCAAAATGAGGTCAAATTCCCAAATAATCAAAAAACCCTAACTCTACCCAAATCCCTAACTTTCTACCCTTAATCTCATGTGTTAGGCCTAGAAATCTAATGGATGTTAATGGAAATTGAAGAAAATGAGTCTAAGATTACACACCTATGAATTTGTGGTGAAGTTCTCTTTCAAAAATCACCCAATTTGGAGCTTGGAAGAAGAAGTTATGAAATTTGGGTTTAATCCCGTATGGGTTCTGTTCTGTTTAAATGACTGGGCAAATTTGTTTTCTGCGATCGCAGACAAGAGAATGCGATCGTATGGGGTAAAGGGGCTGGGCATTGTGATCACAAACAAGGCTATGCGATCGCATAGAAGAAAATGATTCCCTTCCCAGGCTTGGTCTAACACATTGTGATTGCGGAAGGACTAATGCAATCGCATAGAACAGTTTGTGAACTCCCAAAATTTACTCTACGCGATCGCGGAAGGACCTATGCGATCGCATAGCACAAAATAGTACCCCTGAAATTTACACTATGCGATCGCGATCGCATAGCACAAACACCTGGACACCAGCAGACTGCAGATTCTGCAATTTTCCTAAGTTCAAAAACCTCCCGAGACCTATCCGAAACTCACCCGAGCCCTCGGGGCTCCAAACCAAACATGCACCCTATCTTAAAAACACTCTACAGACTTACTCGTGTAATCAAATCACCAAAATAACATCATGAACATTGAATTAAACCTCAAAATCAATGAAATTTCTGAAAACTTCTTTAAACATTAAATTTTGCATTTAAGGTCTGAATCACATCAAATGGATTCCGTTTCTTGCCAAACTTTACCGACAACACATATAAATCATATTGAACTTATACCGGGCTCCGGAACCATAATATAGGCCTGATACCACAGGTTTCACATAACATTTCACTTTCAAAAACGTTTATATTTTTCAGAAGATAATTTCTTTCAAAAATTCATTTCTCGGGCTTGGGACCTCGGAATTTGATTTCGGGTATACGCCCAAGTCCCATATTTTCATATGGACCCTCCGGAACCGTCAAATCACGGGTCTGGGTTCGTTTATCCAAAATATTGACCGAAGTCAAATTAATTCATTTTATAGTCAAAATTTATCATTTTTCACAGATTTTCACATTTAGGCTTTCTGGTACAGGTCTTATATATGATTTAAGTTGAGCTTGTAAAATTTGGTAAGAAACGGACTTGAAATGATGTGATTCGGAACCTTAGTTGTAAAATTTGAAACTTTGAAAAGTTCATGAGATTTCCTTTGACTTTGATGGTAAATTCATTGTTATTGATGTTATTTTGAGTATTTGATTGCACGAGCATATCCGTATGATATTTTTAGGTTGGTGTGCATGTTTGGTTTGAAGCCCTGAGGGCTCGGGTGAGTTTTGGATAGGCCACAAAGTGAAATTTGCACTTAGGAATTTCTGGTATGTTAAAGCATCGCAAATTTGAAAAAAGGCCCGGGCAGGCCTGATCTCAAATGCAATCATTTGGTCGCAAATGCGAAAGACCCAAGTCGCAAATGCGATGTCTGCCTCGCAAATGCGAACCTCTTATAAATATGGGGTGGTTGTAAATGCGATAAAAATCTTCGCAACTGCGAAGATGACAGTCTTCTGAAGGGTTCGCAATTGCGAACCTTGGTCGCAATTGCGACAGCTGCGACCTACAAATTCATAACTTAGCCGAAAATCTTTCATTTTTCAAACCCTTTCAAAACCTAAACACCTTTGGACGATTTTTCAAAGACAAGTACTCTTCCAAATCAATTGTAAGTCATTTCTACCTCGTTTTCATTAATCTTTAACATCTTTTCTCATGATTTCAACTCAAAATCAAAGGTTTTCATGGGGGAAATTCAGTGTTTTGGGTAGAACTTAGGTTTTTCAAAATTTGGGGATTTGGACCTCGATTTGAGGTCCAATTTCAAAACATATTATATATTTGGGTTCGTGGATGAATGAGTAATCGGATTTTGGTTCGAACCTCGAGTTTTGACCATGTGGACCCGGGGTCGATTTTTGACTTTTTAGGAAAAATATTGAAAAACCTATTGTCATGCATTAGAATTGATTCATATAGCATTTATTGATATAATTAACTTGTGGCTAAATACAAGCGAATTGGTGGTGGAAACGACAGGTAAAACGGTAGTTGAGGCTTGAATTGTGTTCGTGGCATCGAGGTAAGTGTTTGGTCTAACCTTAGCTTGAGAGATTAGGAGTTGTATCTTATTTTCTATGTGTTAATTGTGGGGTACAACGTATAGACATGGTGACGAGTATCTATACGTCGATGTCAAGCATGCCCGTGGGTCTAGTGTTGTAATTGTAGTGACTCCGTTGAGATTTATTCATACTTAAAATATTGATTATCATTGTTGGTTCCCTTGCCAGGATGTTATTGTTTATGATATTGTCTCGCTTGCCGGGATGTTATTGTTATGACATTGTCTCCCTTTCCGGGATGTTATTGTTTACGATATTTTTTCCCTTGTTGGGATGTTGTTGTTATACTCTTGTTCCCTTTCCGGGATTCTTTTGTGATTGTTGTTGATTTGTAAATGGGGTCGGGTGGTACGCCGCCACAGAAATATATGAAATGGGAGTGAGTTGCACGTCTGCAACAAGATATATGAAATGGGAGCGGGTTGCACGCCTGCAACAAGATATATGAAATGGGAGCAGGTTGCACGCCTGCAATGAGATATATGAAATGGGATCGGGTTGCAGACCTGCAACGAGATATAGAAATAGGATCGGGTTGCACGTCTGTAACAAGATATATGAAATGGGATCGGGTTGCACGCCTGCAACAAGATGTGAAATGAAAGTGAATTCTGCATTTATTTTCCTTATCCTTGTGAGTAATTGGATTTTGGTTTCTTTATATTCCTCTTAATATTCTGTTGTTATCTGTTACTCCCCGAAGCATGTTTTTCCCCTCTCATCTTTAACTGTAATTATCTGCTTTTATTTTTCTGTTGTATATGATTTAACTGCATAGGTTTATTTCGTAGTTTGGTCCTAGCCTCGTCACTACTTCACCGAGGTTAGGCTAGGCACTTACCAACACATGGGGTCAGTTGTGTTGATACTACACTCTGCACTGTGTGCAAACACTGGTATCAGAGCGTTTGGACCGCAGTAAGGTTGCTGACTTCAGTCCAACAAGCGACCCGAGGTAGTCCTGCAGGCGTCCACGGGTCTTGGCATCTCCTTCTATCATTTCTTTTCTGTTTTTATTTATTCAGAGACAGATTCATGTATTTTTATTCAGACTTTATTTGTAGTAATCTTAGACAATCCGTGATATTGTGACACCAAATTCTGGGTAGAGTTGTATTTAGACTTCCGCAGTTTGTATTAAGTTAAATTATCAGATTTTTTATTCCGCTTAATTATTACCGCTATTTGTATGATATCTACTCATCACTGATAATGGTTTAAAATTGGAAAAGGTTAAGTAATTAGAATAATTTATCTTGCTTAGATTTCACTAGTAGGTGCCATCACTACTCCCGAGGGTGAAAAATCCGAGTCGTGACAACATAGTTAAAATAAGAAAAATTAATTAATAAGTAAAATTTTAATTAATTTTTAACTCTTAAATATTAGAAAAATAATTATATAACTATCTTATCTAGTTTATAATCTATTTTAAAAGGGTAAAAAGACGAATGATATTTTGGTAAGGATTTTGTGCTTTTAATATAGTAATAATATAAATATAAAGCGTTACACATTCAAAGTCTTAAAAACAAGGAAGTACTATGGATTCTAATAAAACTACAAGGATTCATGTTAAGGAAGAAAGACAAAAACTCCAAGTTAAAAGAAATAGTATATGTTAAGAATCGTGAAGGACTGTGAATTCATGTTAGATACCCATAGGATTCAACCATAATAGTATATGTTGTGGGTTCATAATAGTATGCGTTGTGAATTCACAGCGTTATGTGCAGCTTACACATGCGTACAGAGAACAAAATAGATTAGCAAATTTGAGAAGTTTTTTGGAAGGAACTTATGAAGTAGAAGTCTTGCACCAGCCACCACTTTTTGCTGAACAAATTTTGGAAGATGACAAGCTAGGACTGCAAAGGATCCGCTCAATACCACAAAATGTAGAAGTTGTTCAAGATCAACCACCTACACTATATGGAAGGAACCCTAATAGTTTTAGTCCAAGTTGTATTGGCGGCTTAAATAGGGATAGATATACTACTAATATTTGTAATATTAGATCTGCTACGACTCCTAACTTAATTGGCTCTATGCCTATGTCATGACCCAAACCCGGACCCTGTCGTGATGGCCCCTCTCGTGAAGACAAGGTCAGCTGACACTTTTCATTTTCCAATTATTAACACTTAAGCATATAAGAAATGGTCTAGTCATGATAAAATAAATCCGAAATAACAATGATAACATAAATACGCGGAAGAACACTCATACACAGCCCTAACCGGGGTGTCACTAGTCATGAACATCTATAAGTCATAATACAATTCTACTAAATTCATAACTATGTCGGATGGAAAATAGAAGCGATAAAGGAGTAGAGACACGGGGCTACGAATGCCAACAACTACCTCATGATCTCCGAAAATCCGCCTGAAGCTGGTGGGATCAGCACTCGGGAGCGGTACCAGCTACGCTTGAATCTGCACACAGGGGTGCAGGGAGTAAAGTGAGTACTCTAACTCAGTGTGTAACAAATGTAAATGACGACTGAAAGTAAGAAAACACGTAAGGCATAAGGCATTCTATAATGAAGCAGTAAAACAGTGGAAAGTCAAGTAAAAATCATCTTTCAACAAGCAATTGACAGGTAATTAAGGTAACGTAAACAAATAGAAGTTCTCCCCTCGGGCATAGTATTAACAAATCCACCCCTCGGGTAATATCTCAGAATAGTACCAGCCCCTCGGGCAATCGCATAGAACAATATCGGCCCCTCAGGCTCAATCTCACATCACAATGGGTACCCGCACTCACTGGGAGTGTACAGACTCCTGGAGGGGCCCTTAAGGCCCAAGAGCAATAACAAGCCATTTCATGGCATCAAAACTAGGCCCTCGGCCTCATATCAATCAAACCACCTTGTGGCATATATATATATATATATATATATATATATATATATATATATATATATATATATATATATATATATATATATATATATCAGGCCATCGGCCTCAAATCAGTAGCAGTGTTTCCTCACAACTTAGGCCCTCGGCCTTACTCAATCAAAAATACTCACAAGCCCCTCGGGCAATAGTAAAACAGTGTTTCTCAGCCCAAACATCATTTAAAATATCATTTAAGTATTAAAACTGAGTAAACATGGCTGAGTATGAAAACAGTAGAAAATAACATGACTGAGTTCAAGTGTAAAGTCAAAACAATGAGGAAATATCAATAAAAAGCCCTAAAGGGTTCAAATAGTTGGCACTAGGCCCAAATATGGCATTCAACCGAAATAATGATGATAACAAATAGTTTTCAATCAAATACGCGGTAGAATCATAAATCGGGACGGACCAAGACACAATCCCCAATAGTGAACGACCCCACGCTCGTCATCGAGCGTGTGTCTCACCTCAATATAGCACTACGATGTGCAATCCGGGGTTTCAGACCCTCAGAACATCATTTACAATCATTACTCACCTCGAACCGGCTAAATCTCTAGCTCGTGATGCCTTTGCCTCTCGAATCGGCCTGCACACGCGTCGAATCTATCCAAAACACAAACGAATACGTCAAAATATGCTAAGGGAACAAAGCCCAAGCGAAAATAGTCGAAAAATATCAAAAACCCCGAAATTGGCCAAAACCCGAGCCCCGAGCCCACTTCTTGAAACTCAGAAATTTTACATCAACAGTTTCCTAATCTCCCCAGGAGTTCATACATATCAAAAGTTCTCAAATCCGATCCCAAATGTTCCTCCAAATCCCCAATCAAAAGTCCAAAATTCGAAGTCCTAGTTCTTCCATTTTTAGCTTAAATTCTATGATTTTCTAGGTGGATTTCACAATATAATCGAGTTTTTAGTCCACGAATCTTACCTTCCAATGATTCCCCTTGAATCCCTCTTCAATATCCTTCAAAAATCTTTCAAAATGAGCAGCTATGTGTGAAAATAGACCCACCTTCGTGAACAAGACGAGTTTAAAAATATTCTGCCCAGGCCTCATTTCCTTTTATGCGATCGCGGAAAAACCTTAGCGATCGCGAAGCACAAAAATCTCAGCTCTCAAATTTACCCTATGCGATCACATCCAAGCCCCTGCGATCGCAATGCCTGAGCTCCTGACCCTACGCGATCGTGGACTTACTCTCGCGTTCGCATTGAACAAAGACTAGCCAAGCCCCCAGGTCCATTTAACACTATGCGATCGCGACCCATTACCCGCGTTCGCGATGAACAAACTCCCCAATCAAATATAAGGAGTTTTATTTTTGTTATATAATTTAATCAAGAAATATTTATATAAGGTAAAATCTTAATAAATTTTAAAGCCCTAAATATTAATTTTTTTTAGCATAGTTTAAATAAGGAAATATTTAATAAGTAAAGTTTTAATTAGTTTTAAGGTCCTAACTATTAGGTATGTAATTAAATTACGATTTTTTCCAATGTAAAATTGATTTTAATGGGTAAAAAAGGCGAACGCCATTTCGCTAAGGGCTTTCGTGCTTTTAATATAGTATTGATAGATATAGATTAGGAATAACCTAGAAAGATGGTATTTATTATACTTCTAACAAATAGAGAGGGGTAAAAGGACCCCCACAAAATTTGAGGGTACAACTGATAAAGTGGAACAACTCCAATAAGTAATTATCTATGATCCCATTTATTTTTTAAAATTTTTATTACTAATAGCAATCTGTACCGAGGAAAAAGTTACTATATGGACAGCCCCATCATAGTTACAGTCAACTAACTATAAATGAACTACCAGTCAACTAGACTATTATACTGATAAATCATGCATAGATATTTAGTTGTGCAAGCTTCTGTGTCAATCTAGTACTCAACATTCCTCTTTAAAGACCTCTTGGATGATTAGCCTGGTGATAATCGATGCTTCAGCGGTCTTGTTCTGGAATACCCTGTTATTCCTCTCTATCCATATATGGTATACACAAGCAGCCAACGCCATCCTGTAAATTTTCGCATTTGAACTCCTTCCCCTTGCATGAACTTCTGTTCCCTTTACTAATCTGTCACGACCCTAAACCCAGACACGGTCGTGATGGTGCCTCTCGTGAAGACAAGGCCAGCCAACTATTTTCAATTCGATGTTAAATAGCTAAACAGCAAAAATATAGTCTAAAACATGATTTAATAATACTAACTAGCAGATAATATCATAAATATGCAGAAAGACAACCTAACATAGCTCGAAACTAGGGTGTCACTAGTCATGAGCATCTATAAATCCTACTACAAGTTCGATAAGTCTATAACTATTACAAATGTCTGAAAAGATATAGAAATGATAAAGAGGGAGAAACACGGGACTGCGGACGGCAAACAGCTACCTCGTGGACTCTGATATCTGCCGGGAACTCTCAACTCGCACTAGCAGGATCCGCAGCACCTGAATTTGCACACAGGGGTGCAGGGAGTAAAGTGAGTACCCCAACTTAGTGAGTAACAAATGTAAATAAAGATTGAAAGCAAACACATAAAACATTCTATAATGAAGCAGTAAAACCATTTAAAAACAGTAAATCTGTGAAAGATAGGTAAAATTCTTTAACTCAAATGTAGTTTCACGAAAAGTCTTTTTCAATAATTAAGCAGGTAATTGACAGTCAAATATAAAAAAGTAAACACATAAAGGCTCTCCCCTTGGGCACAGTATCAACAAATTCGCCCCTCGAGCAACATCTCAGAATAGTACTAGCCCCTCGGGCAAACACATAGAATAATACCAGCCCCTCGGGCTCAATCTCACATCACAATGGATACCTGCGCTCACTAGGGGTGTACAGACTCCTGGAGGGGCCTCTTACGGCCCAAGCGCAATATCAAGCCACCTCGTGGCATCATCACTAGGCCCTTGGCCTCATATCGAGCCACCTCATGGCGTACATATCTCAGGTCATCGGCCTCATAATCGGTATCAAATGTTCCTCACAACATAGGCCCTCGGTCTTACTTAGTCAAAATCCTCACAAGCCACTCGGGCAGTAGTAAAACATGTTTCTCAGCCCAAAATATCATTTAAAAGATTATGTAAGTGTTAAAACAGAGTAAACATAGCTGAGTACGAAAACAATAAAATATAACATGACTGAGTTCAAGTATAAAGTCAAAACAGTGAGTAAATACAAGTAAAAATCCCCGAAGGGTTCAAATAGTTGGGACAAGGCCCAAATATGACATTCAGCCCAAATCATGATGATAGCAAATAGATTTCAGTCAAATACACGGTAAAATAGTCATTCGGGATGGACTAAGTCACAATTCCTAACAGTGCACGACCCCACACTCGTCATCAAGCATATACCTCACCTCAATATAACAGTACGATGCGCAATCCGGGGTTTCAAACCCTCAGAACATCATTTACAATCATTACTCACCTCGAACCGGTCAAATCTCTAGCTCGCGACGCCTTTGCCCCTCGAATCGGCCTCCACTCGCGTCGAATTTATCCTAAATCAGAACGAGGACGTCAAAATATGCTAACGGAACGAGGCCAAAGCGAAAATAATCAAACTATGACACAAATCCCAAAATTACCAATCCCGACCCCAGGCCCGCATCTCAAAATTCAATAATTTTTACATCAATAGATTTTTTATCTCCCCACGAGTTCATACATATCAAAAGTTCTCAAATCCGACCCCAAATGGTCCTTCAAATCCCCAATTAAAGGTCTAAGTTTCCAAGCCCTAGTTTCTCTAATTTCACACTTAATTCTCATGATTTCTAGCTCTAATCCGTGTAATAATAGCATAGGAACGAGTTTTAAGTCCAAATTCCTTACCTCAATGAAGTTCCCTTGAAATCCCTCTTTCAAATCATCCAAAAAGCTCCCAAGCCGAGATAAAAATGGTGAAATTAGCTAAAATTTGCGAAGGCCACAATTTATACTTTCTGCCCAGTCATTTCCGCATCTGCGGCCCAATACCCACTTTTGTAGTATCGCATTTGCAGTTATTTCTCCCCTTCTGCAGAAATCACTTAACTTACGATTTTTCCGCATCTGCGATCCCTCATCCGCATTTGCGACATCGCAAATGCGGTCCATCTCATTGCTTCTGCGATTCCTGACTCCCTCAGCACTTTCCTCTTCTACGACCTTCCCTATCGCACCTGCGGTATCGCACCTGCGATCCCCAATCTGCAGGTGCGGAAATACCAGAAGCAGCAAATTCAGCAGCTGCAACAAAATTCCAACTCCTCCGTTAACCATCCAAAATCACCCCGAGGCCCCCGGGACCTCAATCAAAAGTACAAACATATCCCAATACCTTATCCAAACTTGTACCAATCTTCAAAATGCCTGAAACAACATCAAATCAACCAAAACACATCGGATTCAAGCCTAACTTTCTAAAATCTTTCAAATTTCGCTTTTGATCAAAAACCCAACCAAACCACGTCCGAATGACCTGAACTTTTGCAACGCACATCCCAAATGACACAACGAAACTACTGCAACTCTCGGAATTCCATTCCGACCCCTATATCAAAATCTCGCATACCAACCGGAAATCGCCAAAATATCAACTTCGCCAATTCAAGCCTAAATCTACTACGAACCTCCAAAATTCTTCCGATCACGCTCCAAAGTCACAAATCACCTCCCGAAGCTAACTGAACCATCAGAACTCACATCCGAGCCCTCTAACACATAAATCATTACGGATTCGATCCACCCAACCCGATACCACATAACACGGATAAACATAGCATAAAGAAGTAGAAATGGGGAAAACCGAGCGGTAACTGATAATAGGCTAAATTGTTTAATATAACCTATGTTTTAGCTCAACTTAAGGATGGTTTACTATTGTAAATGTTCAAATAATGCAAAAATTGGCTCTAATCATGACTTTAATGTCTCACGGGAGTTCAATAAACAAATGAGGATTTATGAGGGTAATCAAGTAAAAAATGGAGTCAAATGACGAAAAGTTGAGCAGCAACATCTTAACAAGAGAAAACCCCACTAGCGCGGGTCATGCACTGGTCATGCGCTCCCGCGCTAGTTCAGTGATTTGGACAGAAAGAAACTCGATATGTGCGGGATGTGCGTTGGTCATGCGCTCTCGCGCTAGTCCTGTCCGGAAAAGCAATTATTGAGGGGTAAATTGGTCAATTTGGGAGTAATCCACTAAACTACCATAAAGCAAAAGCTCCATTATTAGATGGATCGGATTTTAGAGGAAGAAATAATTTTAGAGAGAGAAAGTGAAGAGAAGACTCAATCTTGAAGTGAAGAAAAGAAGAGGATTACAATCTTGAAGCAAAAACTAAAAGAGTTTTTCTAAACTTTCTCCTTGTATTTACTTATATTATGTTTAAGACTTTTATTGTTGATATTTGTATAATTATGAGTAGCTAAAAACTCTAGTATTCTTGGGTCATGGATGTTAGATAATTATGTTATTTGAAGCTTAGATTGAAGATATTGAATTTATTGTTATGGGTTATTTATTTTATTTTGTTTCTAATTATTTTACTGCATAGCTAACAGTGAAATATTATTTACGAATCTTGAATTAAACTTGACAAAGAAAATTCTTGGTTGCATATAGAATCAAATAGAACAAGTTTTGAATCTCGGGCATCGGGTGAAGAATTCGCAATTAAGATAGACATATACTTAATTGCCTTGTTTGGTTGAAAAATAGGAGTTGTAAATGCATTATTGCTAATATTAATACCGTAGACATATAGGTATTAGTTTAACTTGAATAGATGCATAAGAACTCGAAAGATTCTTATGAATATTATTAACCCTATAATCAATAACCCGGATAATTCAATAAATCCATTTTGAGCTAAAATAGTAGCATAATTTCTAGCAAGTCCATGACCCGGGAATATATTTATCCAAATTGTTATAAACATATTGTGAAATTGGTGTAGTAATTTTGTGTTGAATTATTGTGCAATTATTAAGTAAGTTGTAAATTAGTTCTTTAAATATTTTGTAATAATATAGCATAATTGATAATTATTTGAGTTAATATTAGTTAAGAAGTTGATTATAATTCCTCGTGGGAACGATACTTTACTTACTACTATATTACTTGTCGATCGCGTACACTTGCGTGAGTGTTTTGGTCGCAACAAGTTTTTGGCGCCGTTGTCGGGGACTTGGAAATTAACTATTCTTCTAGATTAGACATTGAATTGTTTTTATTTTATTTTTTTTTGTTTTAGTTTAGTTAATGTTTTTTATTTATTTTAACATGGAATCTTGGAATGAAAGTTATTCGAATGATGATTATTCTTATTTTGATGATCCTTGTCCATATTGTGGAGGACCGCACTGGTGGAAAAATTGTCAGAATGTTCCCGGAAATGAGTTGTGCGCACAATCTCAACCCTTTGAGTGGAATATTTGTAATATGTGTGGTGGTCAAGATGGCCACTGGGATGGTTGTCCTAATTCTTTTCATCCTTCTCTGAGCCCTAATTATGATCATTCTAATAATGTTTGTGAGTTTGATATGGGCAATGAAGTACAAGATATGGAACCTGATGCATATATTGGGGACATTTTAAAGCAAGTAGCAGAGCAACAGGATGAATTAAAAAAAGATATGAAAAGAATGAGGGCAACAATCACAAGAATGAAGGCCAATATAGAAGAATTGAATGAAGATGGTGAGTACCAGCAAGAGGAAAATTTTGAAAAAGAGGAGATTTTGAGCCAAACCTGGCTGGTGGAACAAGCTGAAAGATTGGAGATATATGAGGCTCAACGTGAGAAAATTACAGATGGGATACAATGCCTAATAGAAGGAAGAGCTAAAATTGGAGAGTCAATCATTCGAGCGTACTTTTATTAATGATGTCCATGTTGAGGAAAGCACTCTAGAGTCATGTGAAGAAGTAGATAATGTTATATTTGAAGACTCTAGTGTGTGTACATATGAGGATGTAACTAGTGATACAATTCTAGAGTTAGGGCGTACTGCTCCTCATTCCATACATTTTTCAACATTGTGTTTGGATGATGACATGGAAATCGAGTCATCTGAGCCTTTGGGGGAACCAATGTACGAGGACCTGGGTGCTTATATTCTGGAATTTATCATGCCAGAGAGACATAATTACATACCTCATTTGAAAGCCAAAAAGTGTAGAACACGATATTGGTTGCTCGACCATGTTAAATTTGTCTCACCACCCCTAGAGCATAGCAAAAAGCTTGAAGCCAAATTGGGGGCTCAATTTATAAGTTCAAGGTGGAGGCAAAAAGTGGTTCACGTCGTGCCGCGATGTTAAATTAGGTGCTTGTTGGGAGGCAACCCAGCTTTACTGCTTTCTTTTATTTTTATTTATTTTTGTTTATTTTAGTTTTCTACCTTTGTAGCATTTGTTGTAGGATTATGAGCATAGAAAAAATGCCACGGAAAGTGTGCAAATGCGAGCCAGCTGGTTGGAACTAGTGTGAGGTACCCGCACAAAGGACCATCCTTGGGAGAAGTCTGAGTACCCCGTGAGCTGTTAGTGCTTCGGTCTTTGGCCTTTTAGGGAGTTTCTTGTCCACCCTTGTTATTTTTTGCTTTATTTGTGCATTGGGGACATTGCACTCTTTTAAGTGTGGGGTGTGAGAATTCCTTTGGATAATTAGCTTTTTAGTATTTTAGCTTCTTATCTCTTTTCTTCGTAGTTGTGTAGTATTTTAGGACATTATTTTTTTTATGTGAAAAAAAAATATTATATTTTTTCTTAGGAAGTGTAGCAATTCCCCCTTGGTTTTTCTTTAAGCCGCGGTTCTTTTCCAATGGTTTATCTTGAACTGGGCATAGGTAGTTTTTAATTTTTGTTTTTATATTTTTTTTTATTTTGTAGACTAAAATAAGGAGTTATAAGCTATAGAAAAGTAAACCCATAGCGTTGACACACCTGAACACAATAGACCCTAGATTGTAACGCTTAGTCCTAATTGTTGAATCTCACTGAAAGTGCCTTAATTTGTATGTTTGTACTGAATTGAATGCTCGTAATAGAGTGTCTTGATGAGCTGATCTGGAATGAGTCATATGCCATGTGTGGTGAGTATTTGTGTAGTCCATGTATTGTACTTGTGTCTAGAACTTGCTCGGTATGTGAGTTGAAGCGAAATTTGAGGTGATGCTCGGTTTGAAAAATGATGTTAGGCTTTCTTTGACCTTTTTGAGCTTAATTGCTTATTAAAAATAAAATTTGTCCCTAGTTAACCCTTTTGAGCCTTCAGACTTTTTGTTTGGCACCCGCATTACAAACCTATACCCTTTTGTTCTTAATCGACAGTGTTTTGATCCTTTTACCTCTTAAAGCGCTTTAATTGTGAGAAGAGCGCTAAAAGAAGTAAGAAGGAAATAAATGTGGGGTGACTTTTGAGTGGAACCAATAAAAGGATGAAATGTGCACTTATGTTGTAAACGAATACACCACTAGCAGAAATGAGTGATAAGAAAAAAAAAGAGATAATTACATTGTGTTTTGCTCTAGCTAGTGAGAATGAATTAATAGAGTGCTTAAAGAAGAAGGGCGTATTTGTGGGATGATAATGTGTATAAATGAGAAGTGGGTTGAAGAATTTATGCTGAAAATTGCTCGTGTGATGTGTTAAAGTGCTTAGGGGTTGAGTCACTATTCCTAAATACATCCTACCCGTCCCTTAGCCCACATTACAACCATGAAAAAGTCCTAATTGATTTTGGATTGAGCTAGCCTACATTAGTAGAGATTTACATTAAGGGCAAGCTTATGGTACCAATTGCATGCATGTGACCTCTTTTGTGAGAGTGAGTGATTTCCTTGATATATGTGAATATATGAATTGAATGTGGTGGATTGAAATCAGTTTTTGTTGATGTAATTGTGAGGGCATATAAATCGTGACGGAGAAGCAAGTCTTGATTTTTGTGTAAAGTACTTTGAGGAAGTGTGAATATTGCATGGCACTTGAGAGTTGGCTTTGAGGCTAGGATTGTTCACTGCTAGGCGTAATACATGTACATTGTTCTAGGTGTAATGCGTTAAGGGAAATGGTTAAGCGAAGGATTCTCTAGAGAATATAGTTGATTGCTCGAGGACTAGCAATAAGCTAAGTGTGGGGTGTTGATAATAGGCTAAATTGTTTGATATAACCTATGTTTTAGCTCAACTTAAGGATGATTTACTATTGTAAATGTTCAAATAATGCAAAAATTGGCTCTAATCATGACTTTAATGTCTCACAGGAGTTCAATAAACAAATGAGGATTTATGAGGGTAATCAAGTGAAAAATGGAGTCAAATGACGAAAAGTTGAGCAGCAACATCTTGATAAGAGAAAACCCCACTAGCGCGGGTCATGCGCTCCCGCGCTAGTTCAGTGATTTGGACAGAAAGAAACTCGATATGCGCGGGATGTGCGCTGGTCATGCGCTCCCGCGCTAGTCCTGTCCGGAAAAGCAATTATTGAGGGGTAAATTGGTCAGTTTGGGAGTAATCCACTAAACTACCATAAAGCAAAAGCTCCATTATTAGATGGATCAGATTTTAGAGGAAGAAATAATTTTAGAGATAGAAAGTGAAGAGAAGACTCAATCTTGAAGTGAAGAAAAGAAGAGGATTACAATCTTGAAGCAAAAACTAAAAGAGTTTTTCTAAACTTTCTCCTTGTATTTACTTATATTATGTTTAAGACTTTTATTGTTGATATTTATATAATTATGAGTAGCTAAAAACTCTAGTATTCTTGGGTCATGGATGTTAGATAATTATGTTATTTGAAGCTTAGATTGAAGATATTGAATTTGTTGTTATGGGTTGTTTATTTGATTCTGCTTCTAATTATTTTACTGCGTAGCTAACAGTGAAATATTATTTACGAATCTTGAATTAAACTTGACAAAGAAAATTCTTGGTTGCATATAGAATCAAATAGAACAAGTTTTGAATCTCGGGCATCGGGTGAAGAATTCGCAATTAAGATAGACATATACTTAATTGCCTTGTTTGGTTGAAAAATAGGAGTTGTAAATGCATTCTTGCTAATATTAATACCATAGACATATAGGTATTAGTTTAACTTGAATAGATGCATAAGAACTCGAAAGATTCTTATGAATATTATTAACCCTATAATCAATAACCCGGATAATTCAATAAATCCATTTTAAGCTAAAATAGTAGCATAATTTCTAGCAAGTCCATGACCCGGGAATATATTTATCCAAATTGTTATAAACATATTGTGAAATTGATGTAGTAATTTTGTGTTGAATTATTTTGCAATTATTAAGTAAGTTGTAAATTGGTTCTTTAAATATTTTGTAATAATATAGCATAAATTGATAATTATTTGAGTTAATATCAGTCAAGAAGTTGATTATAATTCCTCGTGGGAACGATACTTTACTTACTACTATATTACTTGTCGATCGCGTACACTTGCGTGAGTGTTTTGGTCGCAACAGTAACTCATGAGACGACTGGACGGGTCATCACACAATCCATTACTGGTCTGCTTATTCCTTGCCAATGCAAAAGTTTACTCCAAATTTGTGTAGAAAAATCGCATTGGAAAAATAGATGGGACCCCAAGAGCAAAGTGGGGAGTTCTTGGAGGGAAGGATGCCGAGGGTCTATTCTGAAACAGTCTCTCTATCCCAGAGTAGGGGTAAGGTCTGCGTATACACTACCCTCCCCAGACCCCACTAGTGGAATTATACTGGGTTGTTATTGTTGTTGTATACTTTCCAATCGGGTATAGCAAAGCGGACATACCTGATTGTCATTAACATCCCAGTTCATAAGTCTATCTTTTGTGGCTAGTCTTTCATGATCTGCTATTCTCAAGATAAATATCCATTTCGGGGATCCAAGATTATTACAAACTAGTCTTTTCCATGGCACTCTTGGAAAATCACCCCTCATTAGTGTATACATCTTTTTAATAGAGAAGACTGCCATATTCCTAAGTTCTGCTTCCAGAACTCTAACCTGCATGCACAACGCTTTAGATCTTCATAATTTTCTTACCACCCAGGAAGCTTGTCTGGGTATAGACTCCCATACATGCCTTCCTTTTATGTAGTAGACGTGGACTCATTTGATCCATATTTTATCCCCTTTGTTATAAAGGTTCCACAATAATTTACTGATAGCAGCTCTATTCCATATTCGATGTCTAATACATTTAAACCATCTGCTACTCTAGGATAACACACTTTGGCCCATGCAAGCAATGTTTTCCTACTCAGGTCCACACCTCATGTCCAAAGAAATCTTCGACAAGTTATTTCTATAAGCTTTACTACCTTCGTAGGTAGCACAAAAATGTGTGACCAGAAAACATCAATGGAAAAAGAACATTTTTTAGCAACATTAATCTTCTTGCATAAGAAAGAAATTTTGTAGTCCAACTAATAGTTCTGGCCAACATTCTTTCGAGTAGCGGTTGACATTGAATGATTGATAATCTTTTAGTACTAAGTGACATACCCAAATATTTGAATGGCGTTGTTCCTTTGGTAAATCCTAGTATCCTCATGATAGTTTCCTGATCTTCCACCCGCACACGTCCAAAATATATAGAACTCTTCTCCTTATTAGCTATCAAACCAGAAGCTGCAGAATATTCTTGAAAGCAATCAAACAACATCTGCACAGAGACCACATCACCCCTACAAAAAAAAAAAATATAGATCATATGCAAATCCCAATTGTATCAAACTCAGTTTGCAGCACCTGAGATGGTGATTAAAATTTGGTTGGCCACGTAGTCTCTTTAATATCCTGGAAAAATATTCCATAGCTGCACAAAGAGGAAAGAGGATATTGGACCTCCCTGTGTCAATCCTCTTTCAGTAGCAAAAGGCAGTTGGCCTACCATTAATACCAACAGAATAAGAAACAGATTGCAGACACTCCATCACCCACTACATAAACTTCACTGGAAAGTTCATGTTTATCAATACATGCTCAACAAATACCATTATTTAATTTGTAACCATGACATTCATAATTATTTACAAACATATGTATTATAAAGTATAGATGGTGGATTGTTATAAAATCTACACATTAATTGTAGGGACATTTTGTCTTCCAAACAAATCCCCCTCCCCAACCAAATTCTTCTCCTAATTCCAAGGCATTTCTGCCTCTATGCTAACCTACTCTCTAAAGATGAGACCCAAATTTTACTTCTCCGGTCTCTCACGTTAATTCACTCCCTATCATATTTTACTTGCTATTCCTATCTGATTTTCTGATGTGAGGTATATGTTCTCGCTAATATTGGTATTGTTGTGGCTACATTATGTAATAATCGTGCAGTGCCTCAAAATCACGGAAACTATATTATTTCCTTGAATAATTAATGATATATTTTACCTTGATTAGTGAGTTCAAACGTAAACAACCAGTTGATAGATCTCTTGATCAGAATGAAGAAAAAAGAAATTGAAGGCTCCCAAATTCTATAAATTTAAATACGGAAAATCGTCTAATAAATGGTTTATTTTTACCATCCGTTTACCTATTGGTCCGGAAATACATCTACCGATCATTGAAATATTTCATCTTTAATCACTCCACCAGAATATGTAAATGCAACAATATTTTGTTGTGAAAACATATTCTTAGCTAGGCTTGCTACAGAAAGTTAAGCCCGTGGGTGAAAATAGCAGCAAAAGCATTCATTCGAGTTTTGGACAAAGACAAGCCAATTTCTAAATCTTCATCTGAGTCTTTAGACTTGCTGAGGGACATCGATATGCCATCGCCATTGTCAATAGAAACGAACTCTAACTTTTCTGGTTTTCCCCAACCAAAATCAGCAGCATAAAAGTCGAGCTTCGGCGATCCAGCAACCGAAACTGTTCGATTCCAATTTGTGGTTTTCAATTCTTTTAAACACTCCCCATTTAGGATTGATTCATCATCCTTCATCTTTTTCTTAATGTTTTCTCGAATTAATTCTGCAGCAATTATAAAACCTTCTTTTCCAGCTACATTAGCATGACTTGTTTTTACAATGTACAGCACTATGCAATTTCCGAAGTAAGTTGGAGGAAGTGACGGATCAAGTCGTGCTCTGCAATCTCCAGCACATAGGAACAACTCCATTTCATTCTCGTCTATTTCTTTCCCTATTGCGGCCTCTGATTTTATCAAGTAAGTCCATACATAAGCACACGTTACTGTGAAAAATGTTACGTGAGTTAGGCTAGGTCGTTTTGAAAATATTAAGTTCTTTAGCTTTACTATGTCATCCCGTGCTACAATAAAAGTAGCTCGAATCTTATTAGGAGGAGTCACGATGTCACACATCTCAAGCTTATATTTCTTCATTTCATCCCATATAGACATCATTACTCCGTGAGGGTCTTTGATTACGGACCTATCATAATATGGAATGAACTCTTTAGCTAAGAATTGCTCATCTCTGCCGAATTTATTGAGCGAAGCCCATGCTTTTGTGAACCCTACAAAGCTAGCACCATCACCAACGACATGATGGTGAGTTGAACCAATGGATATGCCATGATTCGGAAAAAGTGTCACTTGAATGGCTAAATAGGGGCTAATTGGACCCCAGGTGCATCCTTAGGTTCCGCCAACTGCGGAATAAAGTGATAAAAATCCTTAATATTACGAGGATGGTTACCAACGAGATAATTGAAATCCATATCAGACTCAGAAAAAATAACAGATACAGAATCCCCGGTTAGATAACGCAATTCAGGGTAACCGCTCATATATATTGGACAAACAACATCGCCAGCTAGGGATATATAGTGTTTGAGAGTAAGGGAGAGAGAATCTTTAAGACTAGGAATAATGGTTTGGACGATGTGGTTTTGGAAATGGGGAACTTGTAGAACAGAATCCGCCGCATACGGTGGAAATTTAACCATTGAAAATCAAAATATGTAAGAGGAAGTTTGAGTTCAGCTGCACTGCCCGAAGATGGTGCAACTTGACATTGCTCAATCACTAAAGCCATTGAGTTTTTATTTAAGAGAGCATTCAAAAATGCTAAAGGCAAGAGTAATATATTGTAGAAGAAGAGTTGATGTATTAATTGTTCATAGTATGGCTATGTTAAAGAGGTTTTATTTAGACCCTATAAACAGTAGCATTATAGTTACGGATTCAATTGAAACCATAATTTTCGCGGTTGAATATAAATATACATGTAAGAATTTATTAAAATTATCAGAAAATTTTCATTAAATATAAATTTATTAAATATAATAAGTTCAATGCTAAAAATTTTAAGTGTTAGACCCGTACAATTTAATCTGACATCCGCCTCTGACTTACCGGAGGAATCACATGATCTACAAAAGGGGCCGGGTGCTATTTCAGAAAAAATAAACCACTAGTCCATGCCTTATAATGGGTTGATCGTGGGTGACCTTAGTTGGCTTTATCGAGTAAAGCCAGCTTATAAATCATGGTGCCTAATAAATTAATAGATATTACTGATCATTACTCCATCATCTTGTGTATATTGAAATTAAACTAATCAACATTATGGCAATTAAGAAATTACCATGTGCTACTGCTACCTACACCCATATTCAAATGGCTTAAATAATATAAACACCTAGTGCAAATAATTGTGTGCTGCATCCGATTATACATCACATGTAGGGGTGACAAATGAACGGGTAGGGTCGGATATAGGAGGGTAGAAAATATGTAATGTAAAAACGGATAATTTATCCGATCCGATCCATATTTAATATGGATAAAAAAGGGTTACAAATTTAAAACTTAAATTCATTAGCTAGTTATCCATTGGTATCCATTTTCTTAGTGGATAATATAGTTCTTATCCATATTTGACCCGTTTTAAAAAAAAATATTATCTAACCATTTTTAATGGATAATATGAGTGGAAGATTATTTCCGTTTAACCATTTCGATATCACTAATTACGTGTCATATGGATGTTGTATATAAACAGCTAGTGCAGGCAATCTTGCTGCGTCCAATTCAATATATATATTTATGAAAAATGTAGGAGGGGGGTAAATTATTCCAATTTTGTACATTAGTCGATTATTGTAAGAGTTAGTCATCTAACTACTATTTTCAGATCAGAATGGTTAAGTAAAACTGGAATATTAATTTGTTTTAAAATAAACTACACTAGGAATATTTTATATTGGTTCGACAAGCTCCTTACCTCCAGTTCCCTTAGGTTACGTGCAAACTATATCTGGAGCAGTTTGAGTTTTGTGTTTGAGTACAACTTTGGGTGATTTTCCTGGATCACTACCAAATACTTAGTTTTGACTCGCTCATCAATAATGATCCTTTTATTTTCACTTGTTCACCAAAGAATCGATTGCCCAAACAACTCTACGTTTCTTTTTTTCCTCTTTTCTTTGGCACATTGTTAAGTAAAAATTGTATGGGGCGCTCTATTTGGTCGTCCCTTTTTAATCTGTACCTGTTTTGTTTTTCTGTTTGCACCCGTACCCGTTTTTTTGTTAGAAGCGTTTTAAAAAGACGATTTTGCCGTTTTTTTTTAGTAAAAGACTACTTTCTCTCCAAGTATACGCCATATTGTCTATTGTCTCTATCTCTCTCCCTTTCTTCGCGTTTTTGATTTGTTCTTCTCTGAAATCAAATGATTTTCGTCGTTGCATTCTTCTTGATTTGCAACTGTTTGTTCCCCAACAACATTACGTATAATCAGAGGTACGATTTTAATGCTTGCTTTTGTGCATTGCATTAACTTTGTATGAGGTTTTATTTTACTATTATTTTTATAATTTAATTTCTGGATTGTCACGACCCAAGTTCTCCTTCCGTAAATCGTCGTGACGGCACCTAGTATTTATGACTAAGTAAGCCTAACATTTGTGGAAAAATAAAACAAAAACATAAAGCTAACAATTAAAATTTAAATCTCGCATCCACCTCTGCCTTATAGGATGAGTCACATGCTCTATAAAAGGGGTGCTATTTCAGAAAAAATGAAATTACTAGTCCATATATTTATCATGGATTGATCGTGGCTGACCTTAGTTGGCTTTGTCGAGTAAAGCCAGCTTATGAATCGTGATGTCTAATAAATTAATAGATATTATTGATCATTACTTCATCATCCTGTGTATTTTGAAATTAAATTGATGGACATGTACGTCCAATATGACAGTTAAAGAAATTACCTATGCTACGTTACTCATAAAAATCCGAAAAATAGAAAATCGAACCAATCCGACCAAAAAATCGATACTTCTTATATTTGGTTTGGTTTTAGTTTTGAATTTTAAAAATCGATCAACTTTAATTTGGTTTTGATTTTAACAAAAAAATAACAGAAAAAATCGAACCAAACTGACTATAGAAGTAGCAATTAAATTTCTACTTCTATTTATAAAATTTCTAAAATTTTATGGTACATATTAGTCGTTTGTAATTTTTTTGTCTAGTTCTTTGCTATTATAATAATTTAATTATTTGTATTTACATTCTAGTTTGATTGGTAGTTTTCTTTTGCTAGTTAGTACAAGAATTTATTTCATGTTAAAAATTATCGTTTTTAATTTAGTACTTAAATTATTCATCACTATTTGATTCAATTATCATCAATATATTTTGATAAACGATATATTTCTCAAATAGCAATTGGTTTGATAGTGTTACGTTGAAAATGTAGTCGCCGGAATATGTGTTTGGCACTGTATGTCTCATATTTAAGAAGAAAATCGATAAATAACCGAAAAAATCGAAAAATCAACAAAAAACGACAAAACTGAATCGATAAAAATACTGATTTAATTGGTTTGGTTTGGTTCCAATATTTGAAGAACTGACTTACTTGGTTTCATTTCTTTTTACAGGGAAACCGATCCAAACCGAACCATGAACACCCCTATTCAAATGGCTTAAATAATATAAACAGCTAGTTGAAATAATCGTGATGCATCCGTGGCAAACGGGCAGGTCGGGCCAGATTGAATATGGGCAGATCAAAACGGGTAATGTAATAACGGATATATCCGATCCGATCCATATTTAATACGGATAAAAGAACGAGTTAACCGGCGGATAATATGGATATTCGTATTATCCATGACTTCTTGAATATAATCACTTTTGAGAGAATTCCTAGTCTCCCAAAGTTGAGGAACCCCAACTTTGTGGTTTTTCAAATGTAAAAGTTAAACTCATTAGCTAGTTATCCATCGATATCCATTTTCTAAGTGGATAATATGATTATTGTCCATATTTAACCCATTTTTAAAAAGTTTGTTATCCAACCCATTTTTAATGAATAATATAGGTAGATGGCTGTTTTCTTTTAACCATTTTGCCACCACTAATCACATGTGTCAAATGGATGTTGTATATAAACAGCTAGTGTAGGCAACCTTGCTGCGTCCAATTCACTATTGATAACTAGGGATTCTAACCTATTTTTTGCTCCTTTTTGCTTAAGTTTTGGATTAAAAGTATGTACAAGTATTCCTGACAGCTAACTTATTGTTCCTGTTTGCACTGTTTGGTCAAAAAGAGAATAGAAAGTCAAAATCAGCTCACAAAGGAGTGAAACCTGCACAAGTTCAAAGTTGAGTCAAAAGAGCTGACAATAAAGAAACAGACGCGGACGCGGAGGGTCCACTGCTGAGGCGGTCTTAACTATGCTCTTAGCGGTAACAAGGTTCAGAGAGGTAGGTTTTTTGGGCTTAATAGTCACCGCTGCCCGCGGTGAAATTGCGCGGCAGCGGTATCGTCTAACGCAACCGCGGTCCAGTTCTCGCCCTCAGCGGAATTAAGATTCAGAGGACTATGGTTCGGAGCTCAAATTGAAAGGTGCGGTCAGCGAACATATTTCGCGGCCGCGGTTGAAGGAGCGCAGAGGCGGGTGTTTTTCCGCTCCCTGCGGACTCAAGTTCAGATCCAGCTTAGAAGAGAAGAACCGCGGTTCGCGCTTGCTTTTGCACGTCTGCGATAGTCATAGCGCTGAGGCGACCTATTTTTCGCTGTCAGCGGAATCTCCGTAGGGGCAATTTTGTTTGAAAAATTTAGCTGTGTATAAATAGTTTTTTTTCTTTAGATTTTTAGGGTATATGCTGTTTTGTGGAGAATGTGAACAGTCGTTTTTTACCTTTTTGCGTAATTTTAGAACATCTTTAGCAATTAATCTTATATTTTACTCTTGTAATTATTTTTTATGGCTTATATTTCATCTCTATCTTTGGTTTCTTCTTTGAATATAAGTAGCTAAACCCATTAGCTAGGGTTGTGACCCAACCCTAATGTGAGTATTTAATGGGTCTTCAATTTTAGGGCTTAAATATTTATGGGTTAATGATATTTAGCTTGATTTATGCTTTAATTGTTGAATTGGTGGTTGCAAACATTGATTTCTGCCTTTTCGACTTAGGCTCTTCTTGAGAAACAGAGACTAAGTCTAGGAAATTCAGGCTAACAAGGAATTGGGGTGCTGATGTTTGGCTTAATGTATGCATAGTTTGATATGTATTACCTCACATTATGCTCATGTCTCATAGATTTCGGATGTATAATATGATAATTTGTGCTCATTTGTGATATTTCTATGTGTAGGAATCATTCGGATGCAATTTGGGACGAAATGGCGAGAATTGGAGCGAAATTGGAAAAAAAAAGGCAAAAAGTGAAATTTGAGGGCCACAGCTAGCGTGGGGTGCTGTCTGTGGTGCAATTTAGAGAATGTATAAAATTTGAGCGCCAGGGCCAGCGCCCCACGCTGGCCTGGACGCTCAAAACGTAAACATGTCCTATTTCGACTAGGACTCGGTTATTTCGACCCTAGGACGCCTCCAACTCATATAAAAGCCAATCTAAACCTATTTTGAGAGAGAAGGATGTTTTTTGAGAGGAAAACACAAGCACAAAGCCGTTGTGGAGTCCGGGTTTCATCTTTTCTTCCATCAAACTTAATATTTTTTATGTTTCTTTTTATGATTTGTTGTTTGACTACCATGCTATGTGGAGCTAAACTTCACGTTCTAATATTGTGGTTCTTTCATGACTATTATTATTCGAATATTGATTTTGATTTCTCAGTTTATCGTATTGGTTTATTTATTCAATCCTGTGCTTAATTATTTGATTGTTTGATCATCAATTGAATACTATCTACGAATCTAGAGTTGAACTCGAAAGTGGGAATTCTAGATTGCATGTAGGATTAAGTAGAGCAAGTTCTTGAACCTGGGCATCAGGAAACAGATTCGCGGTTAGGATAGACATATACCTAATTGCCTTGCTTGGTTGATGTATAGGAATTATGAATGTGTTCTTGTTAGTTCTAATTCCATAAACATATGGGCGTTAGGTTAGCTTGAATAGGCGAGTAAGAACTCGACATATTCTTATGAGCGATATTAACCCTGTCAACCAATAAGCTAGATAAATTAGTTAGTCAATTTAATTGAAGAATACAATAGGAATATTAGATAGCCCATAACCCTAGATCATTTTCATAACATTGATAACATATAAATCTGCTCTTCCTCTATTCAAATTTCATTATTTGTTTTTCTTTATTTTAATTAGTTTAAAATCAAATACTTCTAGTTTAACTCTCGTTTAGATAGTTAGGATAGTCTAATTTAGCTAAAAGTTAATCATAAGTCCTCGTGGGTTCGACATCCAACTTTTAGTCCCTTTATTACTTTGAGGACCGCGTATACTTGCGCGTGCGTTTGTCCGCAACAAGTTTTTGGCATCATTGTCGGGGACTTAAAAATTAGCTATTTTTCTAGATTAGACTTTTAATTTTATCCAATTTTTTTATATATTTTTATTTTTATAAATATTTGATATTTTCTCTTAGTGTGTGTTTAGTTCTCTCAACATGACATATAGGGATGAAATATATGGAGGTAAGCTTATTGACAAAGATGCTTGGTTGATGGAAGACTTTTATGGCCCGAATTTTTGGGCAGTGTTTTGTTCTGCAATTTTGCACCAGCTACTATTTTTGGCTGCCCGGTCACTCCGACCTGATCAAATCTACTCCAAAAATTTTGAAATTTGGCAGATTGGTTAGAAACAATATTATAAGCTATTTTAAAAACAAAAATTCAAAAATGACTAAAAATTTTGAAAAATGATGGGTTGCCTCCCACCAAGGGCTGCATTTAACATCGTGGCACGACGCAACTCAACTTTACCACTTTTCTCGCCACTTGGACGATATGAATTGGGCACCCAACTTGGAATCAAGCTTGTGATCACGAGCGGTAGGGGGTGGTAAGTTGATGATCAAGCCAAACCTCAATTTCTTCATTTTGCATTTCTTGGCTTTCATGTGAGGAATGTCATTTTGCCTTCTTTTTCCCTCAAATTGTAAGATGTATGGTTTTTGCCTTTCCTCCTTGCAATCCCTCATTGACTCGTGTAGTTCAATTCCCATATCATCACACAATTCCAATGTTAAAAAATGCTTGGAATGTGACATCAAACCTCCAAATTCCAATTCTTCCCGGATTTTGACATCCTCTTTTTCCCCCGAACTAGAGTCAATCTCAACCAAATTTTCATTTACACCGGATGACTCTAAATCTATATTTTTTCTCGGCATCATTAACACTCATGGAGTTCGTTGGCAGATGTTCAATTCTTGATTCATCAAAGTAGAGCTCACTTTCTTTCTCGAAATCGGACTCTTCTTGACTTTCTTCCACACTCTCAAGTTGGTGGGCATAGTGAGCCTCAACCAATATTTTTATTTGATCTTCCAAAGTGCGGATATGTTCATCATTGTGAGTCAAGCTTTGTTTCAAGTCCTCGAGTGCAAAGTTATGTTTTTCCTTATTTTCAAGAATGGTCTATTACATGAACATCATCTTCTCACTTTGAGCATTTGAGAGTTCTTCTTGGTTTTGATCAAGCGCTAAAGAAGGAGTTTCGGCTTCCACATCTAAGGAAAATTCTTGGCTATCATTAACTTCCGAGGCTTTTTGGACCTCTAAAGCTTCAAGCATTTCTCCCATTTGTGAGTGCAACTTTTCAAGTGCCAAGTCATTTTGGAGACTATTTTCCAAGAGCTCCTCCAATGCACTTTGTTCTTTGTTTACTCCTTCAATTAAGCATTCTAACATGAGCTTGAACTCTCCATTTTGACTATGCACAACCTCTTCTACTTCCATAGCCCTATCATTTTCATCACATAAAGTAGAATCATTATAGCGGGGGCTTGGGGAAGGGAAGGACAAATAATCAAAATCATCACAATGACCATTTTGACAATCACACATATCACAAATACTCCACTCATGGGCTTGAGATTGTGCGCACAATCCACCCCAGAGAGAATTTAAATAATTTTTCCACGAGTGTGGTCCTCCACAATAAGGATATGGGTCATCAAAGTATGAACAACTACCATCCGACCAATTTTCATTATATGATGCCATTTTTCAAAACTAAGAAAATAATTGAGAAATAAACAAGAAAAATAGACCAAGGTAAGAAAAATTAATTACACAAATATTCACAAGTTTGGACCAAAGTACTTACGCTTATTTCTCAAACAACCTAAACTATGGCAAATTGTTCCCCGACAACGGAACGAATTTTGATGACGTTCAAATCCACTACTAAAAAGTAAATGTATACGGTCGCATGCAATATAATTTATCCAACTATCAGTCAGGGTCGAATCCCACAGAGAACAATATGTAGGCAATTAGGAATGTAAGAGAATTATCACTTGTTATGCAATGCCAAACACTTAGGTTTGTTTTAAGAAAATATTTATACCAAAATGCGAAAATGTAAACTAACCTAGAAAGTAAGTAAAATGATCAATGGCTACAAGTATGGATGCATCGGGAATTACACTCAAGTAACGATCCAATGTATTTCACGATTTTACAAATATGAGCGAGTTTATGTTAATTAGCCTCGGGTAATAATTCTATATTAGCTTCTTCCGAAGACTAACAAGACTTCCCAATTGAATTATCCCTAAAACAATTAGGAGATTAAGCACATCCGGATATGGCTACAAATAGTTCAATCCTATCCCTAGGTAGAATCTATAAAATGAGAGTTAAAGCCTCAAGTTCTTGTTAATTAATATTTTCCAACCCCAAATAATCTTTCCCAAAATTAATTCGGAGTTAATGGGCGAGTCCTAGGGTTAGCTAATCCCTTTGGAAACATTAAAGAACAAGAATAATTAAAGAAACAATAACTCACTTCATAAAGAGATAAAAATCATTCAATACATAAGCACGACAAGGTATTTAATCCACACTTTAAACATGAATATTTCCATAAATAAGATTCAAATGTTGAATAAAATACTACACACTTAGATATATAATACAAAGCAAGGAAATAAAGAAATGAACATAAATGGGTAAGAAATTCTCAACCAAAGGCTTCAAATCTTTAAGACCAAAGTGTGTGTGTAACCCTAGCTTCCAAAACTTGTTCTCTCAAGTCTTTGAAACTGAAAATATGCCAAAAGATATCCCAAAGATCTGCTAGCTCGTGTATTAAAAGGTTTGAGGATTAAAAACGTAAAATTCCATTTCTGCCCAGAACTGCCCAGAAAATACACTATGTGTTCACGTATATCCTCATGCGTTCGCGGTGAATAATTTCTCCAAGCTACGTGATCGTGTACAGTGTCACGCGTTCGCATAGCTCAGTTGACCAGCCGCTGACCAGACTTCCTTCTTCGCGTTCGCACTTATTCTCACTCGTTCGCGTAGCTTTGCCATCGTTGACTTATGCGATCGCGTATAGTTTCTTGCGATCGCATAGGGTAATCACTGACAGTGGTCCATTTTTCCTTTTTAGCACTTTTTGACTTGTTTTCTTCTATATATTCTCCAAATCATATGATATCTGAAATATGTTAATAAACCTCAGAAAATGTCTTAATTTCTCATCAAAATCATATAAAAGCCTAAGTATTAAGAAGAGATAAGTTGGTAAAATACCAACTTATCAGACAATACCATACTTTAGCTTGCGACTTATACATATCTATTTATACTACTTGCAACCTTCTTTCAGCTTGCTTGCTCCATAAATTTTTTTATGTTATTCTGTAACATTAAGCGAGACATCACATCATCTCTAACTTTCCTTTATTCTCTTGACTAGGTCTCTCGATACCTAGAAACCATAGGCTGGAAGGTATTCCACTGCCGATGATGCTATTATTCCTGGATACTGAATTCTCACATTTCTAGCCCTCTATCCGAAGTATGGACTATTCACAACCATCTGCATTTGAGTATCTCGTACGTTGTTCAGCTTTAACTTACTTAGTTAAAATCTCACATTACATCTTCTATATCTTTCATGACCTTTCTTCCACATAGGTACAAGTCACATTCACAACTTGAACTTCTATTATAATACTTACACCTCTTTAGATGATTCGGTGAGAGCTTAAACTATCTTCCTATATGCAACTCTTGGTATTAGTCATTACCTTAGCCTTTCATGGGCGTTAGGGAATATCCATGATACTATCTTCTAACAACTCAATCCTTTATCTATGCCTTGGACTCAATTTTTTTTTCTTTTAAAATATACCAGAATCTTCTACGGCTGTATATGCTGCATGTACAAAACTCCTAACTCTTAAGTGTGTCCATAACGTAACTAACTCTGGATTACTGATCGAATAATTCCTTTTGTTCCTTCTCAGCTTTCTTTGGATGTAAGCTTTTACCTTTCCTGGTCATTCTTCCCCCTTTCGTGTGCATATTTAGCTTATCTTAGAGCCCACATGTATTGGAATTGCGTACAACATATAGAATCTTGGATAACATTTTTGATTTTACTTTCCCGTTCATTAGCCATGGTAGGTGCCATTTTCTTATGGAGTGCATACAATGTTGTTGTGAGAATGTTGTTATATGACCATTCCCTCCTTAGGTCACTGAGCTTAGGTTGAAGCCTTCTTCCTTACTTTCTCAGCTAGCTTTTCATCGTAGTATTTAGGGAGGACCCTCTGAATCTTGTAAAGTGGTGATATTATTACGCTTTTGATGTCATTTATTGCCTATAATTATCCGTAGTTGCTTACCTCCATGCTCTTGTGCCTTTAGGGTTGCCTCTAAACTGATATTTTGATTGTCTTTCCCAGCGTCACTCTCTTTTATTCCCATGACTTCCATATAAGTCTTTTAACTACCCCGACTCCTATTTGAATATGTCCCAAGCATTATAATGACATTACTGCGAGGCCGAATTCTCCATGTTGGGGTTCACTATATTTATATTCCATGATCTACTGATTTGTCTGTAATCTTTTGTCTAGTCATAACTAGGCTCTTTTTGAATCAATTAATAACTACTTGTTGGCCCGTTCTCATATCAATATTTTGTGTAATCTTTCTTGGGTCATTTCCTTTGTATTAACTTACGTCTCGCACTGGCTCCTTATCTATCAATAGTATCCCCGATAGGAACCTTTACTTCATTTCCTTGACGTCGTGCTTGCATAATGCTCTAGAATTGTAGCATATCTTCAATGTCATTCTTTTCTCATTTTTTATCGCATTCTTCCTTTACTATTCCATAGTTATTAGAACCTCTTAATTCTGGCTTAATGCCATATCACTCCATATCCCCCTTTTAGGGGAGTATTAAGGTTGGAGCCACAACGATCTACCGATAGATGTTTTACCTCTTCCTCCTTGGCGTATTTTCACATCATCGATGGCCCTTAATCGCCTTACGGTAATACTTCTATACCAAGGATAAAAAATCCCTTAGTCGCGAGGGTGACACATAGTATAATTGGCACCTACAATCCCTTAAGCTTAACTTTGCTCACATTGCTTGCTTTAGGGAAGCGTCTTCCTGAATGACCATTCTCTGAATTTCTCATGAATTTTCTTCTGTTGTCCATTCTATTATTGCCAGAACGCAATATGAAATTCTCATGATGTCGACCATTATCAAATCACTCAATCCCTAATTCATGTTTAGTTTATCTTGTTCACTAATCCATACTGATTGCTATTACTCTGGGGTCTAACTTTTCTTTCTGGTAATCACGTTAGAGTCACGAACTTATTTCTCGAAATGAGGATATGACTTATGGCTTATGCTCTTTTGTTATCTCAAGGTCTGTCACCTCTCGTATTTTCCTTTACTTGACAATAGACTCATCTTTTTGACCTACCGTTATCTTCCATGTATCACATCTTACTCTTAATTCCTCATTAACACTCTTCTTATTTCCCTGCTAACATTTTTGTCTACCACTTTATTGTAAAACTCCAACAAGACATCCTTTTCTTTTAGCTTCCCTTGGTCCATCTACTGGCTCTTCAGTTTACCTAACATTCTCTCTTTACCACGGACAGAGCTATACTAAGATAATATTTATCCATTCCAGGCTTCCAGTGCCTATTTTTGTAGTACTCATATCTTGCTGTACTATTTTAGAGTGCACCATCTGGGTATCTCACAAGTGTTGATACCCAATTTTTCCCAAAAAATATTTCAAATTGCATATATGTCTTCAAAATCATGCATTGATTAGCAATTGATATTTTCCACAATTTTCCTATGTTTTTTTATTAATTTAGCCATCATTTTATTTCCAAGAAATAATTACAAAATGGCATTACAAATGATTTCAAAAGTATTTCTTGATTTAATTTATTATTTATAGTCCTATTTAAACAAAATTATTTCATAATTAGCCAAATTGGTATCGTTTGGCTACAATTGCAATAACTTTACAATTATAGCCCAAACATATAATTTTATACTATTTTTGACTGGAAATTAGTCAATTATATTTTGAAATACTAAATAACCATTTTAAATAATTTTCTACGCATGAAATTTATTTTTTGTGGTTATTAGCTATTTTTACAAATTATTCTAATTAATTTAATTGGGTATTTGACAAATAGCCTACTTTCATTTCAATTCTAGCCTAATTAAACCAGACCCCAAACCCAATTAAATCAGCCCAAACATCCCTGACCCAATCTATTAATCCTCCGACCCATTTTCTTGTTTAATCTGGTCCGTTGATCAATTTTGATCAACGGACTAGATTCACCCATACCATAATTAATCTAAAAGACTACCCCCAAACCCTCATTTCCATTCTCTCATTCTCTCTTCTTCTCCGCCGTTACATCCTCTCATCTCTCTCAAGCTCTCTCTGCTAAACCCTAAGCTCCTCTCACCGGCCGTTGGCTCGCCGGCAACAATGGTGGCTCAACCACCATCCCTAGCCTCCATGGCTCCCTCACATGCCGGATCCTTGCTACTTTGAGGTCCTAAAGGGGACCAGAGGCTATTCAACTCACACCCATGGCCTTTTCATGCCGTTCGCAGGCCACCCTTGGCCGTCTGAGTAAGATCTTTATATTTTCCGGCTAGATCCATGGCTTCTGAGCCGGAATCTCTTTATCTCTGGGTTATCTCTCTCTAAAACCCTAATTCATCTCTGGATTCTTCAGATCTACCACAGAAATGAGTATATTTTGAGTTATATTTACTGTTTTCTTAAGAATCTCTCTGATTTTTCAAAAAATGCCTTTTCATCATCAAACTAGAGTTTCTTAACCCCTTTTCAAAATGACTTTTCCTTCTGATTTTCCGTATTATTCTATCATTTTTACTACGTTTAAACGTTTATTCATGTTTTCCCCCTTTTATCTGATTTATTATGTTAAAATCCTAAGTCCCTTGGTCCTAATCCTGGGCTCTGAGTCTGTCTCTAATGAGTTGATTCGTACGGGTGCTTGTTTCTCATGAACGTTCTGAGTTTCTGTAATTTTACCCTATTATGTCCATTAGGGTTTCTGTTTTTTGCTTCTTCCTCTTATATTATGTTTATTCTGTCAATTCCTCTAATTATTACTATTTTTTCTAGTTGAATCCCTGATTCTATGTGATTTTTACTATTGTGCTCATTAGGGTTTCTGATTTTTTGCCTCTTCTTGCCTATTATATGTTTATTCCGTGTATGCATAGAGACTTGTGTTAATCTCCCCTTAATCATTACTACTCCTGTTTGAATCCCTAATTTCCTGTAATTGATACATTTCACAAATCTCTTGTGATGATTTCCTTACTGATTTTCAACCTCTAAGATATTTTCTTGCCTTATTTTTTGGTCGACTATGTTGTTAATCGATTCTTAAGTACTTTCCTTAATTATATTTTCCGAACCTAGCCTAATTACTTGTTCTATACTTACTATGCCTGAAAATATTTCCTTATGTGTTATGTTCCAGTCTTATGTGATATCTTTCCTTATTTGTCTTTACCGTTTGAAATTAACTCCCTTAATTGAGGAGTACTTACATTGATTTTATACTGATAGATTTTGAGTCCCCATAATTACTGCTTGAATTTGATTCTTACCTTATTATTCTACCTAGTTTCAAACTATATATACATACTCTCTCATTAACACAAACACACGAACACATTGGTTCAAAAACTCTCGCACACTCAAAAAGCTTTCTGCTTTCTTTCTTTGTTACTTGCTACTATTCTAAATTAGTCGGCTGCAAGCCAAGACTAATTATTGTGCTCTCTTATTCTTCACTTTGTATTTACTATCTCTATACTGGTATATTCTGATTTCAATTCAAGTCCCAAAAATAATATGTTTCTTTTACTACTTTAGTTCATCATGTTCCTGATTTGTTTCTACCTATGAATTTGTTGTTCAACATGTAATTAATCTCTTTTGCTTCATCTAATTATGCTAGCGATATCTTACCTCTTTAGGGTCAACATGCTCTTTTGAAACAGTAACTTGACTTTACTCTGTTTAATGCTTGTATATTGTTGCCTAGTTCTAGTATGCACCTATTGGATTATTGTCCCAAGTTGTCTTAATATTATGATCCGCCATGTTTAGTATAAAATCCTATACTCTACTATCTCCCAACCCCCATGAATCTCCCTAAAGCATCTCTGGTTCTATATTTATGTTCTAATTAACACTCCTGAATCTATGTCTTACTACATGCACCAAGTGCGAATGACTTCTGCCTGTTATGTGTTCACCATACATGCTCTATTTGTACCCAACCCCAATTGACCCTATGTGAAGGTTTGTTCTCTAAGTGTTGCTGAACTTTTTTGACTGACCTGCTATTTGCTTAATTCCATAACTGTTTTCAAAAGTTGTTTTACTAAACAACTCTCTTTTTTACAAAACTATTTCAACTAAGTCTCTTTTCACACTGCTTTCCTGCTTAAACCTTTTCAAAACTATGTCAAGCACTCTCACTCCACTCTTAGGTCCTTAAGTTCTGCCCCTCCAATGTGTGACTGCTTAGGGATCCCTCTGAACTCTAATGCATTAGAGCTGACTCTTCCACACTGCACATACTCAGTTATGGTTGTGAAATCTGGGTGTGAGCACCGCCCGGGATCTTTGAGGTCCTTAGGGAACTTTGGCACACCCGGATATGAGAAAGGCTATGAAACATCTGGGCATTTGAGGTTCTGGAAATCTGGGCCTGTTTTCAGGCTCTCTATAGTGTAACTTCTTATTTTATTTTTCTACTTATGTAATTCATTTCAATACTGGTTTGTAATAACTATTGTAAATGAATATTGGGGTTGGCTGGTGAAAAGGGGAGGGTAGTTTTATATGTTATCTATGTCAATGGGTAGAAACCATGCCTTAGGTTTACATTTCCTATATGCGCATTAGAATCCCTGTCTAGGACCAACACATTCAAAGCATGTCATGCATTAGATATCATGTTTTAGGTTTACTGCTTCAGCATCTCATTTTGACCTTATTTATCGCTTAGAATCCTGCTTCTAGGCTAAATAAAAGCATTAACACAAAACTGTTACTCCTATGCATCTGGAAATCATGCTTAACAATGTTGCAACTCTCTCTGCATTTAGAAATCACGCTTCAGGAATTTTGCATATAAATCATTCTGCATTTTATATGTGCATATTAGATACCCTATTTTAGGATCTCGTTCATACTCGCTCAGTCACACCTAGTTAAATTACTGATGCATGAAAAAAGGATCTAAGATGATATCACCTCGGATTCTACTATTTTAAATAGACTGGTAATAACTCAATGTATTCTCAGATTTACAAAGCTTATAACAACATACTTTAGGTATAATAACTTCTAAACTGTTTTTAATAACTCTAGTAAATCTTGTGCATGATCCCACGCCTAGGCAAGTCCTAGGTAATCAAATTTTTATAAAACTGGAAACTACCTCTTTATGTGTTTACTGTTTAATGGTTAACATACTTAAAATCTGTATGCAAACTGATAGGGCCACTGCTTCTGAGTTTATAAAATAAACTTCCTATCTTCTATGTTTTGATATTCACTTAGACATCATGCCTTAGGATCCTGTTTAATAATACTGCCCTTATTTGTGCTTGAGTCGTGCTGCTTATATGCATTATTTGTGGAGGTAAACCTGAGCCTCTAATTGCTTCTTTTCTTCTTTATTTGCTAAAGTCCTATTTTTTATTGCCTGTCGCTGTGAGCACGTGATTTTTGTTTCGCGCGACAATCGCTCCAAAAGAAATAAAAAATAATAACAATTGGTCCTGCTGTACAATTTTTGGATTTTTACATGGCACTTTGTTAATTATTTATGATTTTTTTTGCCCATTTTATTTTATTAAAACAAAATACAAAAAAATGTATGTGTCATGCATAATTTGAACCGTAATCCAGTTGTTAAATAGAAAATCATAAATAGGCATCTTTGTCCGTGATTTTGTTTTTGTTTGATTTTACCTGTTTTAAAATATTTTAATGTGTGTGCAAATAATTGTATTAAGTGTTTATTTAATTTTAATTTGATTTACTTAGGTTTTGTTTTTAAAAAATAAAGAAGAAAATAAAATAATAATAATAATAAAAAAAATCTTTTTTCGGACTTGGGCCAATTTTAAACAAATTGGCCCAAACGAACTCAGCCCAAACCCCATGTAAACCCGGTCCAGACCAGCTGGCCTCAGGGGGGTTCCAAACGACACCGTTTTAATCCAGTCCGATCTGGGCCGTTGATCTCAAATTAATCAACGGCCAAGATCAATTCCCCATAACCCACTGAGGAACCCGACCCGTTTCCACCCGGACCGACCCAAACCCCTTTAGGACGAAACGACACCGTTTCCCCATCAGATGAAAGATCTGGGCCTTCCATCTTGCCTCATCCAATGGCCGAGATCAACCCACCCATCCCATATATAACCTTCCAACCATACCCTACCCCCCTATCCAATACCCCAGCTTCCATCTTCATCTCCTTCCCCACGAAACCCTAGCCGCCCCCCTATCCCTCGCCGTTAATCCCGGCGGCATGAACGCCGATGACCTTCACCTTAACACCCTAAAACCACCTTGACACCCTGAACATGGATCTGTAGTCTTTTTAGTTCGAATCATCCTCTAGGTCCTCGAATCTTCATTTGAAGATTCGAGCAAAACTTGACTTACACCGTTTAACCCCAGTTTCACACCAGACACTCCCCAGACCCCCCTCGTGACCAAACCATGCTTGGTTTGGTCCGAATCTGACCAGGGAAGCATGAATCCCAGATCTGATTTTTGGAACCATAGGGTTCCTCGTCGATGGTCCGTGTCTTGTTCAAGCCGAAGAGATTAAGGTCTAATGGACCTTAATCGAAGTGTTTCTCATCTGAGAAACACTTCGATTAAAGTCCGTTCAGCCTTAAGAAAGGTCTGTTCGAGTCCAAGCTAGGGTCTTTTGATTTTTCGGATTTTAAGGTGAGTTTTGCTTTCTTTTCTTTATTTGTTTTAGTCCATGTGATTGTTCTAAAGGCTGTTCATGTTTCGTGAAATCTGTGTTTTGAGTTTGATCAACTGTGCCCTACCCACCTTGCCTGAACCTTTGTTGTTTGATTGAGTTTCTTCTTCTACTTGTTCTGATAATGTGTATGTATGTATTTGTTGTGCAATTAGTTGAATTTCAAATTTGAACTGATTAACTGATTCCTCGGATACAATTCTGTTTAGTAAATACAATTCGAATCATGTGTCCTATACTGTTAAATGTTTGATTTTGGTTTCGATTGTATGTGTTATAACTAATATAGTCGAGTCGACATGTGTCGTCAATTAGTTTCAACTGTCTGAACAAAATAAATCGATTTGCTTCTGTTAAACATTGCCTGAATCAATTAAGAACTAAGTTTAGTTACTTATAGTTGTTAATGTGATTTCAGAAACCTAAGGTTTGGTCTGTAATTGCAATCTGAATTGATGGCATGTGCACTTGTGCACAACATGTGCATAAAGGCCCTTTTTGAATTAAAATAGTTTGACAGCATGTTTGTCAGATTATATTCCTGCTGCCCATGTTTGCTTTTAGTAAATAAAATGGGAAAGAGGACTGTCAGGGAATGTCATGGGAGGGTTTTATTTTTAAGTAATTAAGTGGAAAAAGAAAACAGATCACATGGGAGGTTTGTATACTAAAATGTTTGAGTGGAAACTGAAAAAGAGAGGGCACATGAGAGGGTGTTTGGGTGATTGATGAACAGGCTGTTAAAGGGCATACTTTAGGCTTATAAAAGAAAAGGACTTCCATCAGTTTTAGAGGATATAGATTTGAGAGGAGAGAGCTGAAATACATACATATTAATACACACAGAACATACAGGAGACAGATACAGGGAGATTTTCGATAATAACACAAGACAGAGAAGTAAAACAAGGAAGGTATAAACATTGAGGGACTGGTTCTGGATTTTAAAATGCACAGAGAGAGAGAGATAGATAGGGATAGAAAGAGAGCAAGAAATAAAAAACAGACAAGGAAATCAGAAACTTTGGTTTTGTTTGAAGTTCATCTGCTGTCAATCTGTTAGGTAGTATTGTTTCTTCTAAGTTTCAGTCGAGATTACTGGTAGTGTTTGTTGCATTGGTTTATCTCGGAATTGGATTGTCTGGAGTTCTATTTCTACTACACTGTGTGCTTCCATCATTTGGCCTTTTCCCTCGTCTATAATTGCATCTTGCAGTGGAATTTGTCCTGCTGCTATTTATCTGCTACTGCTACTGTTTCGTTTGCACTGCTGCTCAACTGACTCTCCTGCTTTCTTCATTGTAAGCATCTCCCAGGTACACATTTCAAGTCCCATATTGGTGTAACCGAAACAGTTTGAAAGCATGAAATGAAAAAGGTTGAAGAAGTTCAAAGTTATTTGTTGTAATATTCATGGTATATTAATGGGCCTGTGTAGTTGTTAGTTTACAATTCAATAGTACGAAAGTGTATGTTAACTAACACTCATCTGAGCTTAGTCCTTCATGTTTTAGTTTGTAGTTGTTTGTTAATACGGGGTATGGATACTCCAAACTTATACTATGCTGCCTTGTTTTATTTTAGTCCTTTTGCTGGGTCTCGTTAGGCAGTACATAAGATCACATTCAAATCCCATTAGTAACAACGCCTAGTAGTTAATTCCTTTAATCTTGCCTAAATAAGTTTAGCTAAATTCAACTCAAGAAATGTTTGGAGTAGTTGTAGCGTTTCACCAGCTTGTATGTCATTTTCATTAAAATTGAAGACAGGTTCCACGAGATACTGCATTCTTCATCTTGCAAACAATTCACCAAATGAATCAAATGATTGACAGGAAATCCGGATTTGGTTAAGTAATTTAGCACGTACCTTTTCCCTTTTTATTTTAGAGACAAACATAATAGAAAATGTAGCCACTTTAGGATATCTCTTTTAAATAATGAGATGAGCCCCGTTAGAAGAAAGATACACATTGCGGGGCCCTCAATAAATAAACATTTAGAATTTGGAGATGGGCGGTATAGTGAATTTCCTTGCCTTCTCCAAAGATAACAACACGTTAGACTCTTTAGGCGCGGCTTAATTAAATTACCTTCTTAAACACGGGTGCACATTGATGTGACCCAAATCCAAGTTTCAACGGAGTCAAAATGTGTTGACGACCACGGGTGCATTGATTGTGACGTGGCTCGAGATGCATTTTTCACGACGTTGCAATTCTATAAATGAGTGATAATAATAAAAGCGGTTTAAACTTAATAAAAGCACGTAAGTCATAACATGTATTTAAATCAGATATTTAGCCATTATAACAATTTAAGCGACCGTGCTAGAACCACGGGATTCGAGGGTGCCTAACACCTTCCCTCGGGTCAACAGAATTCCTTAATTTCTGGTTCGCAGACTTCATTTGGATAGTCGAATATTTTTCCTCGATTTGGGATTCAAGATAAACCGGTGACTTGGGACACCAAAAGCCAAACCTTTCCCAAGTGGCAACTCTGAATTAAATAAATAATCTCTTTTCGAATATTGTCACTTAAATTGAAAAAACTCCACCCGCGCATTTAACCCTTCGGGGGCGGGCGCGCAAAAAGGAGGTGTGACAGCTCTGGCGACTCTGCTGGGGAACTTAACCCAGAACCACTGGTTCAGGGTTCAAGAATTCGAGCTTAGAATAATTGTTATATTTGGCTTTATTATCTGATCTTTATTACATATTTTTGCATAACGTGCTAAATGTTGTCTTTTACCGTTTTGATATTATCTGAATTGTATATAAACTGTGCCGAAACCCTTCTCTTCTTACCTCCGGGGAGAAGCTCGCTGGTCGAGACTCCCTATTCTGTTAGTGTCAATACCTGAAATAAGAAAGAGGTCGGACAAGTTACAAAGCCGGACGATCTCGCGGGTCCCCGGTACGTAGCCCCCTCCTCGACTCGAGTTGTCCGCTCGGGTACACAGTCTAGAACAAATACCCAGGTTATAAACCTAGTATAACGTAAACTTCATGCCGGATCCCTAGTAGGAACGTTTATTTGCATCATGTTGCATTTTACTTAGGGGGCTCAACACAGGGGTTGGGTCCGTCTAGGACAGGCAACCTGAAATGAGAAGACCATCCTGCTGCATTCCTACCTGTTTTGTGCATTTATTTGCTTAAGTTCCGCATGCTGACCGGTTTCTAAAAAAAAGAAAAATAGCAGCGTAGAGAGATAATTACTTATTTTGGAAAAATAAAACCAATGTCCAAGTAGTGTCGAAACCTCGCCGGAATTTTTCTAAAAAAAAAAAAGAGAATAAAAACAAATTTGTCTTCTAGTTTGAGTTAGTAAAAAGAAAATATAATATAAAAATTTTCTTTTTACCACTTTCAAAAAATAAAAGAGAAGGTATTTATTTAAAAGTAAAAACAAAAATGGAAAAATTCATAATTCAGAAAAATGTTGTTTCTTTCATAGTACCCCTTTTATAAATTCAGACTAATAGTCCCAAATATTTCCTAAAAAAAATATATATTTTTCTTTAGTCTTTATCTCTTTTCAAAAATAATAATAATAATAATAAAAATACGTATTCTTGATTTCTAGGTTTATTTGATTTTCTCTATTCATGATACGCCCGAACTACGCCGGTTTGATTCTCATCGGATGTGAGATACATAGGCAACCCTCGTCGGGTTCAACCCCATTTTGCTAAAATAGCCAAAATCAATAAAAAAAAGGAAATATGTCAAATTTTAAAAAGAGTCATAAATAAGTCAGGTGATGTTGTTTTATCATAAATAGCTGAATGTTCCCGAAAAGGGACACCGGAAGGCTGACTTTGCATGAACAGCCACCTTTGGGTCTTGTTTAGCATTTTTATCCAGTTGACCCAGACAGCCTTAAAATCTTCGTCCCCAAAGTGTTTAAAGGCCGTGTTCAAAACTTGATCCCCTTTGTAAAATATTTTGGAGTCAAGTCATTTTTGTTAAAATCACCTTAATAAATGTGCAGGATGAGCACGATGCAAAATGAACATTTTTCAATAATGACTAAAATCCCCGTCAAGTTACGGCTATGGTGGAATGATCTAGGTGTTGAAGGACAAAATGAGGTCAAGAAATATCTGAAAGGTCTTGTGGGTCTGTTGGAAATCTAGCCTCGGGGAGATATCATAAGGGCTTTGATTACCTACTGGGACCTGGCGCACAATGTTTTCCATTTCTCTGATTTTGAACTCACCCCGACTTTGGAAGAAATGGTTGGGTACATCGGGAATGCTGAACTTCCGTTAAGAAAAAAATACTTGGTCGCCCCAAGATTCGTCACGGTACATCGGTTCCTAGATTCATTGAAGATACCCAGAACAGTCCACAACCCGGATCTGGCATCCGGATTTTGTACTCCATGCTTCATATATGATAGGTACGGTCATGAGGGGGGATTCAACAATCCAATCAACAAACTGTGCAGCAAAGGTGTTCGTCAGAAGTGGGACAAGTACAGACGGGTAGCGTTCATAATGATGTTCCTGGGCCTTCTGGTATTTCCAAGGAAAGACGGAAACATTGATTTGAAGATATCTGGGGTCGTCAGCACTTTACTCACGCAAAATGACAGTACTCTCGCGCCTATGGTGGTATCTGACATCTTTCAAGCTCTTACAGTTTGTAAAGCTGGGGGAAATTTCTTCGAAGGTTGTAACTTGCTCCTACAGATATGGATGACCGAGCACCTCTGCCATCATTCCGAGATTTTGAGCCATGGTTCCCCGGCAAAGACCTGCATAGAAGAATCTTACACGAGAACCAAAGAGATCAGTTTTCCCAAAGGAGTCCTGGCATGGACCTCGTTCTTTCAAGCTCTTACGGCCAGCCAAATACAATGGACGCTAGGATGGTTGCCTGTTGATGAGATCCTATATATGTCGGCAGCTAAGACTCATTTCTTACTGATGGGGCTTAAGAGCATTCAACCTTACGCACCCTGCCGAGTTTTGAGACAGTTCGGAAGATGCCAGACAGTACCTCATGAGGAAGATCTTAGCACTCAAGCAGTTGAGATAAGTCCTAACGGACAATTCCTAGAAGCGAAGATTCGCCAAATCTGGAGTGAGTGTCAATATTTGAAATCAGATACTTGTGTGCGGGATCGAGCCAAAGGAGAGACGGCGCCAGGCTACCTTGCATGGTATAGAAGGGAACTGGAGCATGAAAGGCCGGCTAAGAGACCCCACATCCGGAGTTTCACCGAATCGTCACAAAGGCAGTGGGATTGGTTAGCAAAGGAAAGAGGCTATTGCGCCGAAATCAGCAGGTTAAAGCAACAAGTAGAAGGCTTGAAATATGAGCACAACGTGCAAGCTGCTACCAATCTGGGAGAGCGGAACAGGTTAATTCAGGAAAACGAAATGCTCAGAGCCCAGATCAAACAGATAAGGGTGGATGTAGATAAACAGCCAAGGCGTCGATCAGACGAGCAGCTGATAAAAAGGTTAAAAAGTGAAATCAGGGAATGGCAAGATGGTTTGGAGAAATCTGAAAACGTCATAGCGGAGCTCAGGGCACAGTGGGATACAAGAACAGATAAGCATCACCGATATTTGAATCAATTGGAAGGCGACCACGAGAAAACTGTTGCTAAAATAAAGAGAGAGATGGCTGCACTTGAGATCAAAGCAGCTAATCGGGCCAAGGATTTCCAAATTGAGAGCAGATATTGGTACGACTCAATAGCCCAGATGAAGTTGGAAGTACGGCGACTGAAGCATCAGCATATACAGGATACTCAAGTATTCAAGATATGTAGCGATCAGATAAAACGCCTACTCGTAGAGAAGAAGCAAACCAGAGATAGGATCAAGGCCATTGCCCATACCATCACCAGACGATGTCTACGATGTGAGAACATGTCCAGCGTTACCGTCCTCTCGGCAGTGATGGGTTATGTCAAGCAGACTATGCATGAGCTGGAGCAACTTGAGAGGGATATCACG
Organism: Nicotiana tabacum; assembly: GCF_000715075.1. Taxonomy (NCBI): domain Eukaryota; kingdom Viridiplantae; phylum Streptophyta; class Magnoliopsida; order Solanales; family Solanaceae; genus Nicotiana; species Nicotiana tabacum. The sequence goes on from NC_134080.1 coordinate 209,874,170, forward strand.
CCTAGGACCGCGGCGAGGCCGAACGATGCCCCGCGGACACCAATTTTCAAAACCATAATGCACTCATAAGTCAAGCCTGTATCTTAGCATCTTCTGCCTGTTTTTCCATCAGGGTGATTTTTAGTCTATTTTGAGTCTAGGTTTATTTTCAAAGTTTGCTCTTTCTTTTGCAAAATGTAGTTTGTAATAGACCATTTCAACAATAAAGAGGTTGCTTCTTTTACGCTCATTTGTGTTTTTCGAACTACGTAATGATCTGATTCACGTAGGCATCGTGATACGTAGGCAATCCTCATCGGATCCGGTCGCATTTCTTTTACTGCAAAATAAAAAACAAAACAAAACAAAAAAAAAACAAAAAAAAAAGAGAAGAAAAAGAAAAAAAGAAAAAAGGGGGAAAAACTAATAAGAGGAAAAATGCCGGAATGACGCATACTCTCGTAGCAAACATATAGTAATCCACTTAACTGTATAGGTGCATCATGCCCAACGTGAGATTAACTATCTGTTATTTGCTGCAAATTAACCGTGCGTTTGTCGTTGAGTATTCCAGGGTTTTTTGGAAAGACGGTTGGTTTGGTGAAAGTCTGGCCTCGCACTCATACTTCACGAGGTCAAGGAGAAGTGTTCAACTACCTGTTGTTAGGACCAGAAGCAGTACTCACACTTACTTCACCAGGTCAAAAGGAAGTGTGGAAATGTCTTCAGAAATTCCATTGCAAACAATCCCTGTTTCCGAGGAGAGCTCGATCTCAGCCGTCCTCACACCTGAATCCGCAACTGCGGAGGAAAATAGAATCCTACGGCTCCGCATGTTGGAAATGCTGGACGATTGGAATAATGGGAAAGAGCCGCCAAGTGTCGTCCCCGGATTCCCTGAATTATTCTCCAGGTCAAGTGGGACTTCTAATGTCCCCATAAATTATCCTGCTACCCCATTCGGGTACCCAGCCACCTCAGCCTTCTCTGCTGGATCGCCTTCTAAGCCTCATCCCCGAATGTCAGCCACCGATGCAAGCATGAACATCTTTACTGCATCGCCTTGCCCGATTACGGCACAGCCTGCCACGTGCAAACCAAGCTTTGACTCATCCTCTTTTACATTCCGAGCACCATCGTTCTCAATGGAACCAACTAGGTTCGCTACCAGCACTAACCCTCTACCGCCTCAGTGCGAGCTTGCACCCGGGCAAGATCAGAACCCCAGAATTGCAGAACAAAATGAGATTGCCAAGAGAATGAGAAGCCTTGAACAAAGTTTGAAGAATATGCAAGGATTGAGCGGACAGAAGAGCGTCTCTTACGCCGACCTATCCATGTTCCCTCACGTGCACCTGCCAGCGGGTTTCAAGACCCCAAAGTTCGAGAAATACGATGGGCACGGTGACCCCATTGCACATCTTAAGAAATACTGCAACCAATTGCGGGGAGCCGGCGGAAAAGAAGAATTGTTAATGGCATATTTTGGGGAAAGCCTAGTAGGGATAGCCTCGGAATGGTATATGGACCAGGAAATGTCTCGATGGCATATATGGGATGATCTCGCCAGAGATTTTGTGAAACAATTCCAGTATAACATCGACATTGCGCCAGACCGAAATTCTCTGTCGAATTTAAAGAAGAAGCCTTCAGAAAGCTTCAGAGAATATGCTATTAAGTGGCGTGAACAGGCGTCAAGAGTGAAGCCTCCCATGGATGAAGTGGAAATGGTCACTACCTTTCTCCAGGCTCAAGAGTCTGACTATTTCCAAAACATGATGTCAGCCATGGGTAAGCCATTCGCGGAAGCGATCAAGATTGGAGAGATGGTAGAAAATGGTCTAAAAACAGGTAGAATTCTGAGTCAAGCAGCCATAAGGGCAACCTCCCAGGCCGTCCAAAGCGGGACCGGAGGAATGACCATAGGGAAGAAGAAAGAAGAAACGACTATGGCAGCTTCGGAAGCAAGGGAGTATCGTCATCCCAGGCCCCGTTTCCCGGAAAGAACCCCACAACACTATTACCCCCACTCCAATTTGGCATATGCTCATCAACCTTATATGGTCATGAATGCCCAACCTTATGCCCATCCACCACAACAAGCCAACCGAGGCCCAGCTCCACCTCCCAGAAATCAGCCTCCTTACCGCAACCACTATAACCCACAACCCCCGCAGAATAACTTCCGCCCTCAAGAGCCACCTCGATGGCGGACTTTCACGCCCATCGGTGAACAATACTCTACTTTGTTCCCGAAGCTAGTCCAATTGGGTTTCTTGCAACCAATCCCTCAAACAAGGCAAAACCCAACGTCACCTTCTTACAAAGCTGGAGTCAGTTGCGCCTATCATTCAGGGGCCGAGGGGCATGATACAAATGACTGCTGGTCATTGAAAAAAGTGGTCAAGAATTTGATAGAGCAAGGGAAAATAGTGCTAAGGGACGAACAGATCCCAAATGTGACTAACAATCCATTGCCTGGTCACAATAATGGGCCGCTGATCGGAATGATTTGCGAAGACAAAGAGTTCGACCCCGCTCTGAAAGACATAATTGCCATTGTCGACACGGGGAAAAGGCCTGAAACAGACCAGAAACCAGAAAAGGGGGAGGAGGCCAAGGCTATAAAGAGCAAGCCTGAAAAGAAGGTGGAGAAGAAAGTGGTGCCGGTAAAGGATGGAGTTCTTTACGTACCACGAGGTCGAGCTGAGAAGACGCAGAACTTCGCAATCAAAAAGACAAAACCTATGTACGTGCCGAAAGGGGCCTATGTGGTCCGGGGGACGATTCAACCTCCTCGGCTGAATGAGCCAGTGGTTATCGGACGCGTGCCACAAAAGCCAATGACCAACCCGTCCCCACAAAAGACTTTGGTAATGTACAAAGGTAAAGAGGTCATGGGAGAACTTTCAGAAAATACTTTCATTGGAAGGTATTCAAATACCCAAGAACTGAACAACGCCATACAAAGGCGCTTCCCGCCAAAGAAGCCCGTGAGTGTTGAAGAAGCGGAAGTGTTCTTCCAACAAATGAAAATGCCGGATTACGAAGTGATAGATCAACTGCGCAAGTACCCCGAGAAAGTGTCCATGCTGTCATTGTTAATGAGGTCGACCGAGCATCGAAAGATCTTACTAAAGACTCTGAATGAAGCATATGTGCCAGTTGAAACCTCGGTAGAACAATTAGAGCGGATGACAAAAAGATTCTTCACCGTCAACCAAATCTCTTTCAGCAAGAACGATCTACCCCCGGAAGGAGCGGCACACAACAAGGCTTTGCATCTAACAGTTAAATGCGAAGACTATTATGTCAAGCGGGTAATGTTGGATGGGGGCTTAGGCGTTGACATTTGGTCGCTCTCCACGCTACAAAGAATGGAAATTGGGACCGGAAGAATCCGACCCAACAATGTCTGCGTAAGGGCTTTTAACGGCATCAAGAGAGATACCATGGGAGAAATAGACCTGTTGTTGGTCATAGGACCAGTCGAATTTCAAGTAACCTTCCAGGTGCTCGACATGGATACATCCTACAATTTTCTCCTTGGCAGACCTTGGATCCATGCGACAGGAGCCGTGCCTTCCACTCTTCACCAGATGGTGAAGTTCGAGTACGAAGACAGAGAGATCGTGGTCCATGGGGAAGATGAGCATGCTATTTATCGGGACCCATCCATCCCATATCTGGAACCGAGAGATGGGAGCGAACATACGGTCTATCAAGCTTTTGAGATTGTACTGGCAGAGCAGCACGAAGAGGGAATACCCTGCCCCCAGCCTTTCTTGTCTAACGCCTCGGTTATGGTGGCCAAAGAGATGATCCGGCACGGATTTAGGCCAGGAAGGGGCTTGGACGAACCCTTCAGGGAATAACAGAACCCATTACCTTGCCAGTCACCAAGAAACCTTTTGGACTAGGTTTCAAACCTATTCCAGCAGACGAAGAGTGGGCAAAGAAAAGGAAAAATGAGGGTTGGAAGTTACCTCGACCACTGCCGGATTTATATGCAACTTTCATCAGGCCAAGGTACGCTGAAGAAGAAGATGATGAGGTCTTCACAGCTGAGGAAATCGAGGAGATATGTGGGGCGATGAGAAAGATGCTCTACGAGGTCCACATGGTTCAACCAGGTGAAGGCACAAGCATTGCTGAGATGATGTACATGGGGCCGAACGCCAAACTTCAAAACTGGGAGGCTACGCCATTCCCGACTAGACGGAAGTCCGGGTAGACCTGTCCTGCCACCTTTCCTGTGTCACAAGTTATCTCCACGACATAACTTGAACGTTTTCTTCTTTTCAATTGTTGTTTTGAATTCCTAAGTTGTAAACATTGTTGTCTTCCAACTTTCCAAAGAAAAATAAAAAAAATTATCATTGCTTTCCCATTCTTTCTTTTGTTCTGATTTTTGTTATTTTTTCTTTTATCTTTCTTTTCAGTCATAATAATGCGGCTTTAAATATGACATGCTTGCGGACTTCACGCCCAGATCACAATGAGCTATTTAACTGCGAATTAATGAACCCAGAATCAGAGTATGATGCAGAAGAGGCTTTTAGGGAAATAAACCGAGAGTTGGAATATTTTGAGAATAAACCTAAGCCAAATCTGAATGACACCGAACCGGTTAATTTAGGAACTCCTGAAGAAATCCGGGAAACCAAAATAAGCATTCACACGGACAAGAAAACGCGAGAGGCGATAATTCAACTTCTTTTTGAATTTAAAGACGTGTTTGCTTGGTCATATGATGACATGCCGGGTCTAGGGGTTGATCTAGTGATTCATAAATTGCCGATTCATCCTGACTGTCCTCCAGTTCAACAAAAGCAACGAAAGTTCAAAACTGAGGTCAGTGACAAGATCAAGGAAGAGATCACCAAACAACTCAAAACGGGAGTGATTCGGGTAGTCCAGTATACAACCTGGTTGGCAAATGTGGTTCCAGTACCGAAAAAGGACGGTAAAACTCGGGTATGTGTAGATTACCGAGATCTGAATAGAGCAAGTCCTAAAGACAATTTCCCACTACCCAACATCCACATCCTCGTTGATAATTGCGCCAAACACGAGATACAGTCTTTCGTGGATTGTTACGCTGGGTATCATCAGGTATTGATGGATGAAGAGGACGCCGAGAAAACTTCCTTCACCATGCCTTGGGGCACCTACTGTTATCGGGTCATGCCATTTGGTTTGAAGAATGCTGGGGCTACTTACATGAGGGCCATGACTGCCATTTTTCATGACATGATGCATCAGGAAATATAGGTATACGTGGATGACGTGATAGTCAAGTCCAGGACGCAGGATAATCACATCCAAGACTTGAGGAAATTCTTCGAGAGACTAAGGAAATATGACTTGAAGCTAAACCCAGCCAAGTGTGCTTTCGGAGTTCCGTCGGGAAAACTTTTGGGCTTCATCGTAAGCAGGAGAGGTATCGAGCTAGATCCAACTAAGATAAAATCCATCAGAGATCTGCCTCCCCCGAGAACTAAGAAGGACGTAATGAGTCTGTTGGGCAGGTTGAACTACATCAGTCGGTTTATTTCCCAGCTGGCAAGCACGTGTGAGCCCATATTCAAGCTGTTAAGGAAAGATGCAGCGATTAAATGGACAACTGAGTGTCAAGAAGCCTTTGATAAAGTCAAAGAATACCTTTCGAATCCCCCGGTCTTGGTCCCTCCAGAACCAGGGAGGCCACTTTTCTTGTATCTAACAGTCTTGGAGAACTCTTTCGGTTGCTTCCTCGGGCAACACGACATAACCAGGAAAAAGGAGCAAGCAATCTACTACTTGAGCAAGAAATTCACCGGCTACGAGGCCAAATACACTCTGCTGGAAAGGACATGCTGCGCTCTCACATGGGTTGCTCAAAAGCTGAGACATTATCTCCAAGCCCACACTACTTTCCTCATAAGCAGGCTGGATCCTTTAAAATATATATTTCAGAAACCGATGCCTACTGGAAGACTGGCCAAGTGGAAGATCTTGCTTACTGAATTCGACATAGTCTATGTCACTCGCACGGCAATGAAAGCCCAGGCGCTAGCAGATCATTTGGCCGAAAACCCGGTCGATGAGGAATACCAGCCATTGCGTACCTACTTTCCAGATGAAGAGGTAAATACTGTAGAAGTGGTCTCAGAGGACGCTCATGTTTGGAAGATGTTCTTTGATGCAGCCATGAATGCCAAAGGTGTAGGGATTGGGGCAATTTTGATCTCGCCTTCTGGTCAGCATTATCCCGCCACAGCTAGATTGCGTTTCTTTTGCACAAATAATACAGCTGAGTATGAAGCCTGCATCATGGGCATGCATATGGCGATCGATCAGGATGTCGAAGACTTACTGATTATGGGAGATTCTGACCTGATTATCCGGCAAGCTCAAGGCGAATGGGAAACTCGGGATGTCAAACTTATCCCTTACCGACAGCATGTGGAGGACCTCAGCAAGCGCTTTACATCAATAGAGTTCAGGTATATCCCGAGGTGTCACAATGAACTGGCAGATGCACTTGCTACTTTGTCTTCAATGCTACCCTACCCGGGCAACGCCCACGTCGATCCTTTGGAAATCCAAATAAAGGAAAGACACGGTTACTGCAGTGTAATCGAAGCGGGATCAAATACGCAGCCTTGGTACCATGACATCAAGAGGTTCCTGAAGACGCAAGAATACCCCGAGCACGCTACTGGAGATCAAAAGAGGACCATTAGGCGACATGCAAGTGGTTTCTTTCTGAGCGGTGAATTGTTATATAAGAGGACCCCGGACCTCAATCTCCTAAGATGTGTCGATATCGAGGAAGCAAGAAAGATCATGCACGAAGTACACGCAGGTGTGTGCGGACCTCACATGAACGGGTATGTCTTAGCGAAGAAAATCCTTCGAGCAGGTTATTACTGGATGACCATGGAAAAGGATTGCTTTAACTTCGTTCGGAAGTGTCATCAGTGTCAGGTGCACGGTGATTTGATTCATGCACCTCCCACGGAGTTGCATCCCATGTCTGCACCTTGGCCATTTGTCGCTTGGGGCATGGACGTCATTGGACCAATTGAACCAAAGGCTTCGAATGGACACAGGTTTATACTGGTTGCCATAGACTACTTCACAAAATGGGTAGAGGTCGTCACTCTCAAGTCGGTCACTAAAAAAGCTGTAGTGGATTTTGTACACTCAAATCTTATCTGTCGTTTCGGTATTCCTGCGACTATCATTACAGATAACGCAGCAAACTTGAACAGTCACTTGATGGGAGATGTATGCGAGCAATTCAAAATAACACATAGGAATTCTACTCCTTATCGGCCAAAGGCCAACGGCGCTGTAGAAGCAGCAAACAAAAATATCAAGAAGATTTTGAGGAAAACCATCCAAAGTTCCCGACAGTGGCATGAGCAGTTACCATTTGCATTGTTGGGGTACCGCACCACGGTACGCACATCAGTAGGAGCGACTCCTTATCTTTTGGTTTATGGGACCGAGGCTGTAATACCGGCAGAGGTAGAAATTCCTTCTCTTCGAACCATTGTCGAAGCGGAAATCGAAGACAGCGAGTGGGTCAAGACTCGGCTAGAGCAATTGACTTTGATTGATGAAAAGCGAATGGCCGCGGTTTGTCACGGACAGTTGTACCAACGAAGAATGGCCCGTGCTTACAACAAGAAAGTCCGGCCCAGGAATTTCGAAGTAGGTCAGTTGGTACTGAGGCGTATTCTGCCGCATCATGAGGAAGCCAAAGGGAAGTTTGCTCCAAATTGGAAAGGCCCATACATCATAAGGAAGATATTGCCAAGAGGAGCGTTGTATTTAGGTGATATCGAAGGAAATGACCCCGACACAGCAGTAAATGCAGATGCAGTCAAGAGATACTACGTCTAAATCATACCCCAGTGGTCCTGACACATTTGAAAATGATGAAGGTCTTATTCCCCACTACTCCCAAACACTACCCAATTCTCTCTACAAACCTTTGAGCCGCTTACAAAAAAAAAAAAACATTGATTGAGGCCTGAACTACGTTTGACTTGATTCCGAAAAGGATACGTAGGTAGCCTCTCCCTGAGGTTCAGTCACACCAACAATAAAATCCCATTCGCCCTGAAATTGAAACCGGGGCATGTCGAGCAGGTGAGAAGTTAGTATTATCTACCTCTCTTTACCATGCACAAGCCTTCAAATCAATTACCAAAGATAGTGGGGAACCAATAAGCGTCACAAATGGAGACCGGCACACTCTGAATTGAGAGAGATAAAATGAGAGAGTCCCGTCGGTGAAAACCTTCGGGCACCACGAGGCGACGGGAGTAGAGAAACCAAAATGAGAGAGCTTGTTTAGTAAAAACTCACAAAGAGTGCTATCAAGCGATGATAGGAAGAGAAATGAGAGAGGTCAGCCGGCGAAAACCCGCAAAGGGCGCTGTTGGCCGAAAAGAATGACTCCACCCCAAGGAGGTCTCGGCAAAGTTCCACCGGTTTGGAATCACAGATCCGCTCTGGTTCAGGGAAACGCAAGTTCATGGAAGGTCAGGCGTCCAGTCCAAAGAGCATGTCATGTCATTTAAAGCCAGCGTTATCTTCCTCAGATAAGTCTTTCTCGTCCCAAAAGGGACACTCCCTTCCTGAAATTTGTTTTCTCCTTTCTTTGTTTCTTTTCGAATCTCTTTTATGTTTTAATCCCAAGTTCAGGATACACCGGAGAGGGCAGGTTGCAGGTTTGTTTTCACGGAGTTCCGTTTCATGAAGGAAAACACCCCATTTCGTTGGTACGTCTGTCCAAACTTGATGAATCATGACGTTTGATGGCGTTCGAAGTAAAGAGGAAAAAGAGAAATTTCCCCCAGCAAGTCCGCCTTCGGACGAATCCCCACAGAGTCTCTCCTTGTACAATCCTCCCACAGAGTCTCCCCAATATAAAAATAAAAAAAAGAAGAAAAAAAATCCTGTTGGAATTTCCCCAGCACATCCCCAGCGAGTCCCTTTGTAAAAATTCCCCAACAAGCTTACCCCAACAAATCCTAGAAAGCCCGCTTTGAAACAAATACCCAGCATGCCCCATTGTACAAAATCCATACAAAGAATCCACTTTGTAAATATTCCCCCACAGGGCTTCCTTTTGTACAAATCCCCACAGAATACCTCCAATAAAATCCCAGTTGAGAACCTCCAAGCAAAACGGGACAAAAAAAAAAGAGAAAAGAAAAAGAGCCTTACGAGGCAAATCATCACAGAATCTGGAAATGCAAGCCTGAGCAGTCTAAAGGGTATCGACATATGAATCAAATCAATGGCGGGACTTCACAACAGAAATGAAGACAAAACAAAGCAATCAGGAACGATCAATGTCACCAAACCGACCGTCATTTCCGAACTAACAATTGTTCTTTGTCTGAATAGTTGAAACAGGTTTAATCCAAGACAACCGTGCAAGAAGCAGGCGTTGCCCAAAGAAGAAGGTACATGGGTACAAGAAACATTTCGGCAATAAGGAATTCACTCGAAAGGTAAGTTTCCACGAAACTCCCTTTTATCTTCTACTAAAACAAGAAAATTCAAAAAAAGAGGTTAGCTGTTGTTCTCGAATTTTGTCCCCAGCCAGTCAGCATTAGGGTTTTAAACCCTAAATTGAATTTTTCCTTTAGTCAGCATTAGGGTTTTAAACCCTAAACTGAACTTTTTCCATTCAGCCAGCATTAGGGTTTTAAACCCTAAACTGAGCTTTTCCATGCAGTCAACATTAGGGTTTTAAACCCTAAACTGAATTTTTCCTTTCAGCCAGCATTAGGGTATTAAACCCTAAACTGAGCTTTTCCATTCAGTCAGCATTAGGGTTTTAAACCCTAAACTGAACTTTTTCCATTCAGCCAGCATTAGGGTTTTAAACCCTAAACTGAGCTTTTCCATGCAGTCAGCATTAGGGTTTTAAACCCTAAACTGAATTTTTCCTTTAGTCAGCATTAGGGTTTTAAACCCTAAACTGAACTTTTTCCATTCAGCCAGCATTAGGGTTTTAAACCCTAAACTGAGCTTTTCCATGCAGTCAGCATTAGGGTTTTAAACCCTAAACTGAATTTTTCCTTTAGTCAGCATTACGGTTTTAAACCCTAAACTGAACTTTTTCCATTCAGCTAGCATTAGGGTTTTAAACCCTAAACTGAGCTTTTCCATTCAGCCAGCATTAGGGTTTTAAACCCTAAACTGAGCTTTTCCATGCAGTCAGCATTAGGGTTTTAAACCCTAAACTGAATTTTTCCTTTAGTCAGCATTAGGGTTTTAAACCCTAAACTGAACTTTTTCCATTCAGCCAGCATTAGGGTTTTAAACCCTAAACTGAGCTTTTCCATGCAGTCAGCATTAGGGTTTTAAACCCTAAACTGAATTTTTCCTTTAGTCAGCATTAGGGTTTTAAACCCTAAACTGAACTTTTTCCATTCAGCCAGCATTAGGGTTTTAAACCCTAAACTGAGCTTTTCCATGCAGTCAGCATTAGGGTTTTAAACCCTAAACTGAATTTTTCCTTTAGTCAGCATTAGGGTTTTAAACCCTAAACTGAATTTTTTCCATTCAGCCAGCATTAGGGTTTTAAACCCTAAACTGAGCTTTTCCATGCAGTCAGCATTAGGGTTTTAAACCCTAAACTGAATTTTTCCTTTAGTCAGCATTAGGGTTTTAAACCCTAAACTGAGCTTTTTCCTTTAGTCAGCATTAGGGTTTTAAACCCTAAACTGAACTTTTTCCATTCAGCCAGCATTAGGGTTTTAAACCCTAAACTGAGCTTTTCCATGCAGTCAGCATTAGGGTTTTAAACCCTAAACTGAATTTTTCCTTTAGTCAGCATTAGGGTTTTAAACCCTAAACTGAACTTTTTCCATTCAGCCAGCATTAGGGTTTTAAACCCTAAACTGAGCTTTTCCATGCAGTCAGCATTAGGGTTTTAAACCCTAAACTGAATTTTTCCTTTAGTCAGCATTAGGGTTTTAAACCCTAAACTGAACTTTTTCCATTCAGCCAGCATTAGGGTTTTAAACCCTAAACTGAGTTTTTCCATGCAGTCAGCATTAGGGTTTTAAACCCTAAACTGAACTTTTTCCATTCAGCCAGCATTAGGGTTTTAAACCCTAAACTGAGCTTTTCCATGCAGTCAACATTAGGGTTTTAAACCCTAAACTGAATTTTTCCTTTAGTCAGCATTAGGGTTTTAAACCCTAAACTGAACTTTTTCCATTCAGCCAACATTAGGGTTTTAAACCCTAAACTGAGCTTTTCCATGTAGTCAGCATTAGGGTTTTAAACCCTAAACTGAGCTTTTCCATTCAGTCAGCATTAGGGTTTTAAACCCTAAACTGAACTTTTTCCATTCAGCCAGCATTAGGGTTTTAAATCCTAAACTGAGCTTTTCCATGCAGTCAGCATTAGGGTTTTAAACCCTAAACTGAATTTTTCCTTTAGTCAGCATTAGGGTTTTAAACCCTAAACTGAACTTTTTCCATTCAGCCAGCATTAGGGTTTTAAACCCTAAACTAAGCTTTTCCATGCAGTCAACATTAGGGTTTTGAACCCTAAACTGAATTTTTCCTTTCAATCAGCATTAGGGTTTTAAACCCTAAACTGAATTTTTCCATTCAGCCAGCATTAGGGTTTTAAACCCTAAACTGAGCTTTTCCATGCAGTCAGCATTAGGGTTTTAAACCCTAAACTGAATTTTCCCTTTAGTCAGCATTACGGTTTTAAAACCCTAAACTGAACTTTTTCCATTCAGCCAGCATTAGGGTTTTAAACCCTAAACTGAGCTTTTCCATGCAGTCAGCATTAGGGTTTTAAACCCTAAACTGAGTTTTTCTCTTTAGCCAGCATTAGGGTTTTAAACCCTAAACTGAATTTTTCCTTCAGCCAGCATTAGGGTTTTAAACCCTAAACTGAACTGTTTCTTGTAATCAGCATTAGGGTTTTAAACCCTAAAGTGAACTTTTCCTTCAGTCAGCATTAAGGTTTTAAACCCTAAGCTGAACTTTTCCCCAGTTGGTCAGTATTAGAGTTTCAACTCTAAAATTGAACTTCTCCCCAGCTAGTCGGTATTAGGGCTCCAACCCTGAACTGAGCATTTTTATCTTCCTTCATCAATTTTATGAACTTCCTGGCGAATAATTCACGAAATTTTCCTAGTGAAACTGGGGCAGAAAATTTCGTTCGTTTGTTTGTTTTCTCCCGCAGGTCTAACCTCGAGCCACACGGATCGAAATGACCCACGAGATGAGTCTCAACTCAGAATCAAAGAAGAAAAAGACAAAAAGAAGATATCCCGAGATATCAGAGTGAATGGAAGGCGGATCGACTCCAACATTTGACTAAGGTCCTGAACTCTACCAGTCGCATTTTATTCAGTATCCCAAAGATTGAACAAGTCACCGCAACTCGCAAGCATCAAGATTCGGATCAAAGTCTCCAAGCACAATCAGCTAAGACCCAAGATCAAGTCGCAAAAGAATCATAGATAGGAATCTTGTAACTCGCAGTTGACATGCATATAAGTAGTTAGTTCAGTTCCAATTTTCCTTTGGTTGTAATAAGACGGTCAGTGACGCAGCAATGACAACAGCAACAACAGTAACAGCAAGCATTGCAATCCCATGGTAGTCCCAGCTACCAAAACTTCCCGAACTACATTGACCTGATTCCTGTTTAGCCCAGGATATGTAGGAAATCTTTGAAGCAAGATTCGGTCAGATCTTTCAAAAAACATGCTTCACACGGAGTAGTCCATAGGCAAAAATCGCTCATGCACGCTCACTTTATCTTTGCACGAAAACTCTTCGTGTTTCCGAACAAAGAGGGGCAGCTGTGAGCACGTGATTTTTGTTTCGCGCGACAATCGCTCCAAAAGAAATAAAAAATAATAACAATTGGTCCTGCTGTACAATTTTTGGATTTTTACATGGCACTTTGTTAATTATTTATGATTTTTTTTTGCCCATTTTATTTTATTAAAACAAAATACAAAAAAATGTATTTGTCATGCATAATTTGAACCGTAATCCAGTTGTTAAATAGAAAATCATAAATAGGCATCTTTGTCCGTGATTTTGTTTTTGTTTGATTTTACCTGTTTTAAAATATTTTAATGTGTGTGCAAATAATTGTATTAAGTGTTTATTTAATTTTAATTTGATTTACTTAGGTTTTGTTTTTAAAAAATAAAGAAGAAAATAAAATAATAATAAAAATAAAAAAAAATCTTTTTTCGGACTTGGGCCAATTTTAAACAAATTGGCCCAAACGAACTCAGCCCAAACCCCATGTAAACCCGGTCCAGACCAGCTGGCCTCAGGGGGGGTTCCAAACGACACCGTTTTAATCCAGTCTGATCTGGGCCGTTGATCTCAAATTAATCAACGACCAAGATCAATTCCCCATAACCCACTGAGGAACCCGACCCGTTTCCACCCGGACCGACCCAAACCCCTTTAGGACGAAACGACACCGTTTCCCCATCATATGAAAGATCTGGGCCTTCCATCTTGCCTCATCCAACGGCCGAGATCAACCCACCCATCCCATATATAACCTTCCAACCATACCCTACCCCCCTATCCAATACCCCAGCTTCCGTCTTCATCTCCTTCCCCACGAAACCCTAGCCGCCCCCCTATCCCTCGCCGTTAATCCCGGCGGCATGAGCGTCGTTGACCTTCACCTTAACACCCTAAAACCACCTTGACACCCTGAACATGGATCTGTAGTCTTTTTAGTTCGAATCATCCTCTAGGTCCTCGAATCTTCATTTGAAGATTCGAGCAAAACTTGACTTACACCGTTTAACCCCAGTTTCACACCAGACACTCCCCAGACCCCCCTCGTGACCAAACCATGCTTGGTTTGGTCCGAATCTGACCAGGGAAGCATGAATCCCAGATCTGATTTTTGGAACCATAGGGTTCCTCGTCGATGGTCCGTGTCTTGTTCAAGCCGAAGAGATTAAGGTCTAATGGACCTTAATCGAAGTGTTTCTCATCTTAGAAACACTTCGATTAAAGTCCGTTCAGCCTTAAGAAAGGTCTGTTCGAGTCCAAGCTAGGGTCTTTTGATTTTTCGGATTTTAAGGTGAGTTTTGCTTTCTTTTCTTTATTTGTTTTAGTCCATGTGATTGTTCTAAAGGCTGTTCATGTTTCGTGAAATCTGTGTTTTGAGTTTGATCAACTGTGCCCTACCCACCTTGCCTGAACCTTTGTTGTTTGATTGAGTTTCTTCTTCTACTTGTTCTGATAATGTGTATGTATGTATTTGTTGTGCAATTAGTTGAATTTCAAATTTGAACTGATTAACTGATTCCTCGGATACAATTCTGTTTAGTCAATACAATTCGAATCATGTGTCCTATACTGTTAAATGTCTGATTTTGGTTTCGATTGTATGTGTTATAACTAATATAGTCGAGTCGACATGTGTCGTCAATTAGTTTCAACTGTCTGAACAAAATAAATCGATTTGCTTCTGTTAAACATTGCCTGAATCAATTAAGAACTAAGTTTAGTTACTTATAGTTGTTAATATGATTTCAGAAACCTAAGGTTTGGTCTGTAATTGCAATCTGAATTGATGGCATGTGCACTTGTGCACAACATGTTCATAAAGGCCCTTTTTGAATTAAAATAGTTTGACAGCATGTTTGTCAGATTATATTCCTACTGCCCATGTTTGCTTTTAGTAAATAAAATGGGAAAGAGGACTGTCAGGGAATGTCATGGGAGTGTTTTATTTTTAAGTAATTAAGTGGAAAAAGAAAACAGATCACATGGGAGGTTTGTATACTAAAAGGTTTGAGTGGAAACTGAAAAAGAGAGGGCACATGGGAGGGTGTTTGGGTGATTGACGAACAGGCTGTTAAAGGGCATACTTTAGGCTTATAAAAGAAAAGGACTTCCATCAGTTTTAGAGGATATAGATTTGAGAGGAGAGAGCTGAAATACATACATATTAATACACACAGAACATACAGGAGACAAATACAGGGAGATTTTCGATAATAACACAAGACAGAGAAGTAAAATAAGGAATGTATAAACATTGAGGGACTGGTTCTGGATTTTAAAATGCACAGAGAGAGAGATAGATAAGGATAGAAAGAGAGCAAGAAATAAAAAACAGACAAGGAAATCAGAAACTTTGGTTTTGTTTGAAGTTCATCTGCTGTCAATCTGTTAGGTAGTATTGTTTCTTCTAAGTTTCAGTCGAGATTACTGGTAGTGTTTGTTGCATTGGTTTATCTCGGAATTGGATTGTCTGGAGTTCTATTTCTACTACACTGTGTGCTGCCATCATTTGGCCTTTTCCCTCGTCTATAATTGCATCTTGCACTGGAATTTGTCCTGCTGCTATTTATCTGCTACTGCTGCTGTTTCGTTTGCACTGCTGCTCAACTGACTCTCCTGCTTTCTTCATTGTAAGCATCTCCCAGGTACACATTTCAAGTCCCATATTGGTGTAACCGAAACAGTTTGAAAGCATGAAATGAAAAAGGTTGAAAAAGTTCAAAGTTATTTGTTGTAATATTCATGGTATATTAATGGGCCTGTGTAGTTGTTAGTTTACAATTCAATAGTACGAAAGTGTATGTTAACTAACACTCATCTGAGCTTAGTCCTTCATGTTTTAGTTTGTAGTTGTTTGTTAATACGGGGTATGGATACTCCAAACTTATACTATGCTTGCCTTGTTTTATTTTAGTCCTTTTGCTGGGTCTCGTTAGGCAGTACATAAGATCACATTCAAATCCCATTAGTAACAACGCCTAGTAGTTAATTCCTTTAATCTTGCCTAAATAAGTTTAGCTAAATTCAACTCAAGAAATGTTTGGAGTAGTTGTAGCGTTTCACCAGCTTGTATGTCATTTTCATTAAAATTGAAGGCAGGTTCCACGAGATACTGCATTCTTCATCTTGCAAACAATTCACCAAATGAATCAAATGATTGACAGGAAATCCGGATTTGGTTAAGTAATTTAGCACGTACCTTTTCCCTTTTTATTTTAGAGACAAACATAATAGAAAATGTAACCACTTTAGGATATCTCTTTTAAATAATGAGATGAGCCCCGTTAGAAGAAAGATACACATTGCGGGGCCCTCAATAAATAAACATTTAGAATTTGGAGATGGGCGGTATAGTGAATTTCCTTGCTTTCTCCAAAGATAACAACACGTTAGACTCTTTAGGCGCGGCTTAATTAAATTACCTTCTTAAACACGGGTGCACATTGATGTGACCAAAATCCAAGTCTCAACGGAGTCAAAATGTGTTGACGACCACGGGTGCATTGATTGTGACGTGGCTCGAGATGCATTTTTCACGACATTGCAATTCTATAAATGAGTGATAATAATAAAAGCGGTTTAAACTTAATAAAAGCACGTAAGTCATAACATGTATTTAAATCAGATATTTAGCCATTATAACAATTTAAGCGACCATGCTAGAACCACGGGATTCGAGGGTGCCTAACACCTTCCCTCGGGTCAACAGAATTCCTTACTTAGAATTTCTGGTTCGCAGACTTCATTTGGATAGTCGAATATTTTTCCTCGATTTGGGATTCAAGATAAACCAGTGACTTGGGACACCAAAAGCCAAACCTTTCCCAAGTGGCGACTCTGAATTAAATAAATAATCTCATTTCGAATATTGTCACTTAAATTGGAAAAACTCCACCCGCGCATTTAACCCTTCGGGGGCGGGCGCGCAAAAAGGAGGTGTGACACTCAACTATGTCTTTCTTCATCCGCCGCTACCAATAATGCCGCCTAGAACTGCCTATAGGTAGAGGTCTTGATTTCCTCCAGGACCATTAAGAAGGGACGGGTAACAACACACAATAGAGATCGTTAAACAACACTCTCTTTAATAACCGCTAAGGGGTGGGAAGGGTAGATATGGATATGATGACTACGCGCTAATGTCACGTGTAGCCCCTCATTAAGGAGTATTTACCGGACATTGCGTGGGGTGATCCTATAGGCTAACCAACCTAGGACCCCTCCTTCCTAAAAATTCCTTTGCTTAAACTTTTCCTATATGTACACAATTTGTTTAAGCTTTTCCTTTGTCTCATTATTTGAGTCATTTAATGTCCAAACCTACTCTTATTTGTAATTATGTGTTTAAAACTATTTATTTGTTACTGGACTAGTTCATAAGTATAACTTCGGTCGGTACCCACCGTTGTGGACCGAGATGGGTGCCTAACACCTTCCTCTCAATGTTATTTCGAGCCCTTACCCTAAATCTCTAGCAATGCAAACCAATCCAAGAGTTAATCGCTCCGGGTGCCCTAACGCACCATAATCCGTTAGGTGGTGACTCTTCAAATACCCAATTTCCAAAAGGAAACGAGTTATTACCCCCATGAATGTCGAAACCTGAACTTCTCTCCACAGATGGAAAAAAGGGGGTGCGACAGCATGGCGACTCTGCTGGGGATACCTCTAGGCTCTTACCATAACAAACTTATCTTTTGTGAATTAGTCCAAGCATGTTTTATCCCATACCTTTTCCCCTTATTTGGATTTAACTATCTATTTTCTTTTAAGCATTTATGGTTCTTTTATTCCTGAAACTAACTTGTCTCTTTGTTTTCCTTTTCCGTAACTGTATTTCAATTATTTAAATACTATATTTATTTTTCCTACATGCAAATACCTGACTACATACTATTAATTGCTGCATAAATCATGCTCCACATCATATTCCACTCATGCGTATCAAATCATATAGCAACACTTAATGAGTGGTTGCGCTCTTCTTATTTATTACCCTTAAATTCGGAAAGACTTATTTGCGGTAAAACCAGTCGATCAACGGTGCAGTCAACGGTTCCGTGCCTTTCCCCCTCAAGTTGTCTGCTTGACGGTACTAGTCTAAAACCCTATAGTAATCTTACTCTGATCGTAATTGAGCATGCATCATGGTCAAACCTAGTCGGATCAATTATGTTGTCCACATAATGATCCTTTAATATGAGCCTTATCCAAAATCCACCGGGGTTTTCATAATCCCAACGGATACAACCATGTTCTATGCATTAATTTGGAGAACTAAATGCCGATATGCTAATCATAAATGTATAAATAGTCGAGTCTGGTGGGGGAGAAAGGCCTAACCCTTTTGTTTTTCAGAAAATGAGGAATGAGGTCCCCAACTTCGGTATGGTTTGCACACCCTCACTCTTGTTAGACTGGTGGAGGAATCTTCCATCAAGTGACCAAATCAATTAATGGAAAGAGATAGCCGCCAAATCTAGCGAAAAGCTGGAATATCTGGAATACAGTCTGTTGGAATTGGAAGGAAAAGTGAGGAAGAGAGTCGCCGACTGCCAGAACACTGAGGGAAACAAAGAAGGACATTTGGCAAAGGCATTCTTACTGACGAACCTACGCGAACTGGAGGATTTGATCGACAAGAGCATTTAGCCTGAAGACGATCCTTCCGAGACCAAATAGATTAGATTTACTTCCTTTCCTAAATGTAATAAGGCCAAGTGCCAGTAGTGACTTATTTTTATTATCTTAGTATCGTTTTGGGATACGTCTATTTTTATATTATGAAATGATGCATTTATTGACATTTAATGTTCTCCAAATTTATTTGTTTCTATGCCTACCTCAGGCACAACGAGGCTCTCAAAATTAAGACGCAAATTTACATTTCCTTAATATGTGTTTAAATACTGCAAACATTTTAAAATCCTCACTGACTTATTACCTTTTTGTTTTTTACTTTTTATTATTATTCTCATCCCCTTAGGTTGGTTCACTTATACTGGCCTCGTCAGCATACCACACTAGATCTAGAGGCCCTCCACCTCCTCTTCATCCAAGCAATACAAAAGGCAGAGGAAAAGCAAAAAATGAACGACTTAAGTGGTATCCGAAAAGAGAATGTTGAGAACTCAGAAACGGCAGATGGCCGTAGTACTCCGACCCCGAATGATCTAGTACTGAGATTGGAACAAAAGATATTGGAATTGCAAGGAGAACTTGAGCAGGTTTGCAACTTGGCAAACTTGTCACTCACCCTAAATGTCCCCGACATCCACCAACAAAACACAAAGAACCCAACACCTCCCCAGAACATACAAAACCAACATCCACAAAATCCTACTACACCAAATCAATATGCAACTCCACCCCAAAATCTCAATCCATTGCCAATACCGACTCCACCACAACATCACCATCAGCCAACTCAGTACCCACCAACCACCACTTACCACACTCCCCAAAATACACCGCAACCTATTCTCGATCCCCAAAACTCCACCAACGACCATCATTACACCCAAGTTTCTAGCACCCATCAAAGCAACCCTATATGCGTAGAAACTGTACCTCACTCCATCCAACCCCTATCCTATAGACCTGAATCCTCCAAAAAGGACCTGCTTATTAAAAGCATGGTTGAAGAACTCAAGAAGTTGACAAGCCGAGTTCAAGGTGTCGAAGACGGCAAAAGAATAGAAGGTTTGATATATGAAGACCTATGCATACAATCGGATGTAGAACTGCCAGAGGGATACAAACCTCCCAAGTTTGAGATGTTTGATGGCACAGGTGATCCCAGAGTCTATCTGAGGTCCTATTCCGACAAACTTGCCAGGTTCAGGAAAGGATAAAAGATCCGAATGAAACTCTTTATAAGGAGTCTTACTGGGGATGCTTTGTCTTGGTACATCAGCCAAGATTCCAAGAAATGGTCCAATTGGGTAAGTATGGCGTCAGATTTCATGGACCGGTCCAGGTTCAATATAGAGAACGCACCAGATGTTTTCTACATTTAGACTCTTAAGAAGAAACCTACTAAGACTTTCCGTGAGTATGCTACTCATTGGAGGTCGGAAGCGGCCAAGGTCAGTCCATCTTTAGATGAGGAACAGATAAACAAATTCTTCGTAAAAGCACGGGATCCGCAATATTATGAAAGATTGATGGTTATCGAAAATCATAAATTCTCGGATATCATCAAACTTGGAGAAAGGATCGAGGAAGGAATCAAGAGCGGGATAGTAACGAATTTTGAGTCACTACAGGCCACAAATAAGGCATTACAATCAGGTGGCATATCAAAGAAGAGAGATGTTGGGGCAGTAATGGTGGCCCAAGGCTCGAAATCTCCACTTACATATCAAACACCTCCACTCACATATCAAATGCCTCCACCCACATATCAAACCCCTCAACCCACATACCAAGCACCACCGCTCATATATCAACCCCCATCTCCCAGATATTCCCAACCAGCCACTGTCCATCACATCTATAACTCCCAACCATCCCATTTCCAATCACCACCAAATCGCCAAAATTATCCAAGACCAAGACCCAACTTTGACCGCAAGCCACCCAGACAATACACAGCAGTTGCTGAGCCCATTGACCAGATGTATGAAGGGTTGAAAGTCGCGGGTTACGTCATTCTTGTTCCCGCTATGGCATTAGAAAATCCATCCTAATGGGTCAATCCGAACAAAACTTGTGTGCACCATTCCGGTATGAAGGAGCACACTACTGCTGAGTGCCGAACATTGAAGGATAAGATCCAGACGCTAATTGACAACAAGGTCATACAGGCAAAGAAAGCTGCACCTAATGTCTGCGACAACCCCCTCCCCGATCATAGAGGTGGTGGAGTACATGTGATAGAGAGACGAATGAAGAATGGGACCCTGTGGGGTTAATTGAGCTTATTAGAGAAGGTGATGACTTTAAAGTTGTAGTCACACTTACTCCTAGTGTGCTACAGACTCAGTCACCAATCGATGTTGAGGTAACTACAACAGTTCCATAGGAGGTAGAGGTGGCTCCTCCTGCGGCCACCCCGCTACATTCGAAGTAGAAGTGGTCACACCTTTTAATGTGACGGTATTAACCACACCTCCATTCAACTCAAAAGCAATACCCTGGGATTTCATTGCCGAGGCTCGGCGAAAAGGGAAGGCCAAAGTAGAAGAATCTGACGTTGCACATGGGATGACTAGGACTGGAAGAGTCTATACACATAAACACCTGGGATGATCAAGCAAGGATGCCACTACCAGGCAGCCCGTCATTGACACAGGGCCAGATGACCTGTAGAGGAAAGTACAGGAAAAGGAGTATTCCATTGTTGACCATCTGAACCAACCCTAGCTTAAATATCTATCCTGTCACTGTTGCAAAATTTAGAGGCACATAAGAACGCTTTGATGAAAGTACTGAGCGAGGATTATGTACCCAATAACATCACTAGTGGAGAAATGGCCAACATGGTGGGGAAAGTATTGGAAAGTCATAAGATTATCTTCCACGAAGATGAGCTACCACCTGAGGGGCTGAATCACAATCGAGCATTGCACAATACAGTGTAATTTGAAGACAAATTTATTGCCAGGGACTTGGTTGATGGAGGTTCAAGCCTCAATATTTGTCAGTTAGACACTCTGAAAAGGTTGGACAAAGGTTTTCATGAAATACGGGTAGGAAGCATGAATGTGAAAGCTTTCGATGGGTCCCAAAAGGCCACGATCGGGTAAATCAATCTTTGCTTGCAGATGGCGCCAACTTGGTTCGACATCGAGTTTTAGGTGCTTGACATACCAGCCTCATATAATCTTCTGTTAGGCCGGCCATGGATCCATGCCAATGGAGCCATGCCTTCCACACTACACCAAGCCGTGAAGTTTGAATGGAATCTTTAGGAGGTGATCATTCACGGAGATGGGAGTAACCCCATTTACACTAGTTAAACCATCCGGGCTATTAGACATAGAAGAAGGCTAGGAGGGGAAACCTATCATCACATTGAACATGTCAATGCCATCGAAAGGGATAAATGGTGGAACAGTAAAATAGAAAGCATGTTGGCTTGGTCTGGATATGAACCCAGCAAATGATTGGGAAAGAACCTCCAAGGTATCACCAAACCATTACAGTTGAAAAATCATGGTACCACCTTTGAGCACGGATACCAATACACATAGTAAGAGTATAGAAATTGGTCGCCTCCATGGCGTGGACCGTACTACCCTCTTGAGTAGCCCAGTGCCACATTTGGAACAAGCTTTTTACCAAGCTGATACAATATGGGGGACTGCAGAAGAGGAAGCACTCGTTGGGTTGAAGAATTTGTTCCTGGAGGATGAGGACATGGACTGCAGTGCCATAATTGAGGAGAAGGAGGAAGAAGGCCTCACCATTCAGACCGTAAAGAAGGGAGCCATTCTCAAGAACTAGACTGCTATACCATCCCAAGCCCGCCGAGTCCCTGGGTAGCTAGGCATATTTTATTTCTATAGCCATTCTAGGCATTTAAGACTTCTCGTAATTTTGTTTTAAGATTTACTTGTTTCAAAATAAATGCTCGGTTCATCGAGCCATACTTTGTCCAGATGATTTTTCAATTTTAATCAAATGCAAAGTGAAACAACAGAAAAGCAGTAATTAGACTTTTCGCCTAGTTTTATGCTCATTAAAATAAACTTTTCTCTTTATTATTCACTACTATCTTTACACTTTTCCTTTCTACAGCGTTATTATTAATTTTCCTGATGAACCCGTGACTGTGACATGTAATGAGGCAATGCAACATGAGGATAATGATTCAGATGAAAAAGATGAGATACCCGAGGAAATTGTCAGGGAGGTTGAAAATTTTGAAAAAAGCTTAAGTCCAATCTGGACGAGACTGAAGCATAAAATTTATGAGATGCCAAGACCATCAAGGAGACTCGCATCAGCATTCACTTGTCACCAACAAAGAAGGAAGAGTACATTCACTTCTTGAAAGAGTATGAGGATATTTTCGCATGTTCATATGATGATATGACCGGCTTAAGCACGTATATAGTGGATCACAAGTTGCCCACTAATACCATGTGTCTGCCAGTAAAACAGAAACTCAGAAAGTTTATATCAGACATGAGCTTGAAAATCGAGGAAGTTACCAAGCAGATCAAAGCCAAAGTTCTCAGGGTGGTTAAGTACCCAACCTGGTTAGCTAACATTGTTCTAGATCCAAAGAAGGATGGAAAGGTCAGAGTATGTATTGACTATCGGGATTTAAATAGAGCGAGTCCCAAGGACGACTTCCCACTGCCAAATATACATATCCTGACTGATAATTGTGCCAAGCATGAACTCCAATCCTTTGTAGATTGCTTTGTGGGCTATCACCAGATCTAGATGGATGAAGAAGATGTAGAGAAAATAGCTTTTATTACACCTTGGGTTGTATACTGTTACAAGATGGTGTCGTTCGGTCTGAAGAATGTTAGGGCCACTTATATGAGAGCCATGACAACTATCTTCCATGACATGATCCACAAGGAAATAGAGGTATATGTGGACGACGTCATTATCAAATCCAAGAGGGTCGCAGATCACATAGCGGACCTGAGGAAGTTCTTTAATAGGCTAAGGAGGTACAATTTGAAACTGAATACCACAAAGTGTGCATTCACGGTTCCTGCAAGAAAATTATTGGGGTTCATCGTCCGTCCTCGAGGGATCGAGGTGGATCCATCTAAAGTCAAAGTTATTCAGGAGTTACCACCACCTAAGAGCAAAAAGGACATGATGAGCTTCCTAGGACGTCTCAACTATATCAGTCGCTTCATAGCATAGTCCACAGTCATATGTGAACCCATCTTCAAGATGCTGAGGAAAGATGCTGAAACAAGATCGACAGAGGATTGTCAGAAAGCCTTTGACAAGACCAAGTAGTACCTGTCCCCACCACCAGTTCTGGTCCTACCAGAACTAGGGCAACCTTTGCTGCTCTATCTATCTGTATTAGATGGAGCCTTCGGATGTGTTTTGGGACAACATGACGAGACACAAAGAAATGAGCAAGCCATATATTACTTGGGTAAGAAGTTCACACCTTATGAAGCATGGTACTCTCTGTTTGAATGCACTTGTTGTGCTTTGACCTGGACAACTCAGAAATTGAGGCATTACTTTTGTGCCTACACTACATACCTCATATCTAGAATGGACCCTCTGAAGTACATATTCCAGAAACCCATGCCAACTGGAAAGTTGGCCAAATGGCAGATACTGTTGAGTGAGTTTGACATCGTCTATGTAACTTAAAAGGCGATCAAGGGACAAGCATTGGCAGATCACCTTGCTGAAAATCTGGTGGGAGGAGAATACGAACCTTTGAAAACATATTTTCCTAATGAAGAAGTATCATTCGTAGGAGAAGACATTACCAAAGCATACGAAGGTTGGAGGATGTTCTTTGATGGAGCTGGAAATTTCAAAGGAGTGGGCATTGGAGCAGTTTTTGTATCAAAAATAGGTCAACATTATCCAGTATCTGCTAAACTCAGATTTTCCTGCACCAAGAACATGGTGGAGTATGAAGCTTGCATACTAAGGCTTAGCATGGCAGTCGACATGAATATTCAAGAGCTACTGGTAATCGGTGATTCGGATCTTATGGTACACCAGGTACAAGGAGAGTGGGCCACCAAGAATTCCAAGATACTGCCATATTTGCACCATGTGCAGGAATTAAGAAAGAGGTTCATGAAGATAGAATTCCGACATGTGTTCAGAATTCAAAATGAGTTTGCCGATGCATTGGCCACCTTGTCATCTATGATACAACATCCATATAAGAATTATATTGATCCCATTCCAGTGAGTATCCATAATCAGCCGGCATATTGTGCTCATGTTGAAGAAGAAACAGATGGAAAGCCTTGGTTCCATGACATCAAGGAGTATATGTCAAAGGAAAAATATATGGAGCAGGCAAACCACACTTAGAAGCGCACACTCTGAAGATTGTCCAATCACTTCTTCCACAATGGAGGAAACTTGTACAAGAGAACCCCTGATTTGGGTTTGCTAAGATATGTCGAAGCAAAAGAAACTTCTAAATTGCTTGAGGACGTACATGTTGAGACCTACGACCCACACATGAATGGTTTTGTCTTGGCTAAAAAGATACTTAGGGCTGGTTACTTTTGGATGACCATGGAAAGGGATTGCAACCAGTATGTCCGCAAATGATTTCAATGCCAGGTGCATGCCAACATGATAAAAGTGCCGCCAAACAAGCTTAATGCAACAAGCTCACCTTGGCCATTCGTCGCTTGGGGACTGGATGTTATTGGTCCAATTGAGCCTACTACTTCAAAACATAGGTTTATTCTGGTAGCCACTGATTACTTTACAAAATAGGTAGAGGCTGCATCTTACAAAGCTGTAACCAAGAAAGTCGTCGCAGATGTTGTCAAGGATCGAATTATTTGTCGATTCGGAGTTCTTGAGTCCATTGTTACTTAAAAAGCCGCCAACCTCAACAATGATGTGATGAAAGCTATGTGTGAAACTTTCAAAATCAAGCACAAGAATTCCATAGCCTACAGACCTCAGATGAATGGAGCAGTAGAAGTCGCCAATAAAAATATCAAGAAGATACTAAGGAAAATGTTAGAGAACCACAAACAATGGTATGAAAAGCTACCTTTTGCTTTATTGGGATACCGCACTACAGTTCGCACATCAATCGGGGCAACTCCCTACATGCTGGTTTATGGTACCAAGGCTGTCATCCCAGCCGAGGTAGAGATTCCTTCTTTAAGAGTCATATAGGAAGCTGAAACTTAGCGATGCCGAGTGGATAAGGAGCCGCTATGAACAATTGGCCCTTATAGATAGAAAGAGGATGAATGCAGTTTGTCACAGCCAACTTTATCAGAACAGAATACGCAGAGCTTTCAACAAAAGGGTCAAACCAAGGCAATTTGCACCGGGTCAGTTGGTGCTGAAGAAGATCTTCCCGCATCAAGATGAAGCCAAAGGGAAATTCTCTCCCAACTGGCAAGGTCCGTACATGGTTCACAGGGTGTTAAAAGGGGGCGCACTCATACTTGCAGAAATGGATGGAGAAATCTGGCCAAAACCAATCAATTCAGACGCAATCAAGAGATACTATGCTTAGATTATTTACACTTCCTGATCTGATGTAACTAAACTACGCTTGACCTAATTCCCATTTAAGAGGGATACGTAGGCATCCTTATGGGTTCGGTCATATCATAATAAAATCTTCATTTCCCCCAAGATCAAAAACTGGGGCAGAATTTTGAGGAGGGTCCTCAAAATTCCGGAGCAAGTCCAGCCAATGCCAACATTTGTCAGACCGTCAATAATCAGTTAAACAACTGGGGCAGAATTTTGAGAAAATTCCGAAGAAGGTTCAGCAAAATCCATTATCCGCAAACAACCGAAGGATCATCTACTAAACAGGGGCAGAATTTTGAGGAGGGCCCTTAAAATTCCGACATAAGAGAGCTGCAATGCCTTTGAGACGTGTTACAGTCACTGGTTCATCTAAATGTATCAATATATTTCTGAAATAACTTTATATTTATCAACAATTGCACATTTTTTTGAAAAACCCTCTATTTCCATAGCAGTCAGGTGTTACCTAGGGAACTCGAAAGGGGCTTTCAGGGTGGATCAAATCAAGGTCGACAGACGAAGCACGAACCAATCCCCTCCCCAAATTTACAATTTTTCTTTGAACGCAGGCATATCTGACATGGCAATAACATCCGCAAATACATACACATAACAAATTCGCTATCAATCGGGACATTAGACACTGAATGTATCTCCGGCTAAGACATATGGGATAATCCCTGCCTCCATATTTGTATGAGGCTAATTCTTGCCTCCATATTTGCATGAGGCTAATCCTTGCCTCCATATTTGCATAAGGCTAATCCTTGCCTCCACACCTGCATGAGGCTAATCCTAGCCTCCATATTTGCATGAGGCTAATCCCTACCTCCCTATTTGCATGAGGCTAATCCTTGCCTCCACACCTGCATGAGGCTAATCCTTTCCTCCATACCTGCATGAGGTTAATCCTTGCCTCCATATCTGCATGAGGCTAATCCTTACCTCCATATTTGCATGAGGCTAATCCTTGCCTCCATACCTGCATGAGGCTAATCCATGCCTCCCTATTTTGCATGAGGCTAATCCTTGCCTCCGTACTTGCATGAGGCTAATCCCTGCCTCCCCACTTGCATGAGGCTAATCCTTGCCTCCATTCTTGCATAAGGCTAATCCTTGCCTCCCCATCTGCATGGGACTAAGCGATGTCCCTCTTCGCACAAATATTGCTCTATTTCTGGTACTATCTACTCGCTTTTCAATCGGGCTAAGCTCTACCCTTCATTTCACAAGACTAAGCCCTGTCTTGTTAACATCATATTATTGCATATCATGGGCTGAAATATCACCAATCTATCCGAAGGCGTCATAGTCTAAAAGGCATCATCCTCATAGCCGGAAGACACCATGCCATAGCCTGAGGATCCCTCAAATATGCATATCATTATTTAAAGGCATCATAGTTTGGAGGCACCATCTTCATGGCCTAAGAACATCATTTCATGGCTTGTGAATCTCTCATCAAGCAATTCATGGCCCAGGACGTCATGGTCTAAGGACGTCATCCTTAACCGTCCAAAGACAACATTCATAGTCCAACGTTAACTTGCATTATGTTCAAATTTATGCACAGTATACGCTTGTATTACTTCTATTTGTAGGTACCCGGCGAGCAACGACTATCCCAGCAGGAGTGATCCCGCTTCAGTTCTCCCGACCATATCAAACCTAACCTCTTCCATAAAACCATTCATTCATCCAGCCCTAGATGTTGCGTCCGTTATTGTAATGACTTCACCGGTATACTCCGTCGATGGATCCGGAACTACATACGACCTGATTTTTGTAAAACCAGGGATATGTAGGCAGCTCAGAAGCCAGGGTGCGACCTAATATCTCGAACCGTTTTGCTCGGTCAAAATTGACCATCATATCTTTACCTGACAAACTCTTTCATCATTTCCGTGTAAAGATGGGCAGTTGTTGATACCCAATTTTTCCCAAAAATATTTCAAATTGCATATATGTCTTCAAAATCATGCATTGATTAGCAATTGATATTTTTCCACAATTTTTCTATATTTTTTATTAATTTATCCAACATTTTATTTTCAAGAAATAATTACAAAATGGTATTACAAATGACTTCAAAAGTATTTCTTGATATTATTTATTATTTATGGTCCTATTTAAACCAAATTATTTCATAATTAGCCAAATTGGCATCATTGGCTACAATTGCAATAATTTTGCAATTATAGCCCAAGCATATAATTTCATACTATTTTTTACCAACAATTAGTCAATTGTACTTTAAAATACTAAATAACCATTTAAAATTATTTTCTATGCATGAAATTTGTTTTTTTGTGATTATTAGCTATTTTTACAAATTATTCTAATTAATTTAATTGGGTATTTGACAAATAGCCTACTTTCATTTCAATTCTAGCCTAATTAAACCAGACCCCAAACCCAATTAAATCAGCCCAAATATCCCAGGCCCAATCCATTAAACCCCTGACCCAATTTCTTGTTTAATCTGGACCGTTGATCAACTTTGATCAACAGACCAAATTCACTCATACCATAATTAACCTAAAAGACTACCCCCCAAACCCTCATTTCCATTCTCTCATTATCTCTTCTGCTCCGCCGTTACATCCTCTCATCTCTCTCAAGCTCTCTCTGCTAAACCCTAAGCTCCTCTCACCGGCCATTGGCTCGTCGGTAACAATGATACCTTGAGGGCCTCCATGGCATCCTCACATGCAGGAAACTTGATACCTTGAGGGCCTCAAGGGGACCATAGGTTGTTCAACTCACACCCATGGCATTTTCATGCTGTTCTCATGCCACTCTTGGCCGTTTGAGTAAGATCTTTATATTTTTCGGCTAGATCCATGGCTTCTGAGCCGGAATCACTTAATCTATGGGTTATCTCTCTCTGAAACCCTAACTCATCTCTTGAATCTTCAGATCTACCACAGATCTGAGTATATTTTGAGTTATCTTTACTGTTTTCTTAAGAATCTCTCCGATTTACAAAAAATGCCTTTTCATCTTCAAACTAGAGTTTCTTAACCCCTTTTCAAAATGACTTTTCCTTTCTGATTTTATGTATTATTCTATGATTTTTACTACGTTTAAATGTTTATTCATGTTTTTCCCCTTTTATCTAATTTATTATGTTAAAATCCTAAGTCCCTTTATTCTAATCCTGGGTTCTGAGTCTGTCACTAATGATTTGATTTGTATGTGTGCTTGTTTCTCATGAACATTTTGAGTTTCTGTAATTTTACCATATTATGTTCATTAGGGTTTCTGATTTTTGCTTCTTTCGCTTATATTATTTTTATTCTGTCAATTCCTCTAATTATTACTATTTTGTCTAGTTGAATCCCTGATTCTATGTGATTTTTACTACTGTGCTCATTAGGATTTCTGATTTTTTGCCTCTTCTTGCCTATTATGTGTTTATTCTGTGTATGCATAGAGACTTGTGGTAATCTCCCCTTAATCAGTACTACTCCTATTTGAATCCCTAATTCCCTGTAATTGATACATTTTACTAATCTCTTGTGATGATTTCCTTACTGATTTTCAACCTCTAAGATATTTTCTTGCCTTATTTTTTGGTCGACTATTCTTTTAATCAATTTTTAAGTACTTTCCTTAATTAGATTTTCTGAACCTAGCTTAATTACTTGTTCAATACTTACTATGCCTGAAAATATTTCCTTATGTGCTATGTTCCAGTCTTATGTGATCTCTTTCCTTATTTGTCTTTAACGTTTGAAGTTAACTCCCTTAATTGAGGAGTACTTACATTAATTTAATACTGATTGATTTTGAGTCCCCATAATTACTGCTTGACTTTGATTCTTACCTTATTATTCTACGTTGTTTCAAACTATATATACATACTCTCTCACTAACACAAACACGCGAACACATTGGTTCAAAAACTCTCTCACACTCAAAAAGCTTTCTGCTTTCTTTCTTTGTTACTTGCTACTAATTTGAATTAGCCGG
The DNA here is from genome assembly GCF_000715075.1 of Nicotiana tabacum. Taxonomy (NCBI): domain Eukaryota; kingdom Viridiplantae; phylum Streptophyta; class Magnoliopsida; order Solanales; family Solanaceae; genus Nicotiana; species Nicotiana tabacum. The sequence goes on from NC_134080.1 coordinate 209,904,142, forward strand.
CTGCAAGCCAGGGCTAATTATTGTGCTCTCCTATTCTTCACTTTGTGTTCACTATCTCTATACTGGTACGTTCTGATTTCAATTCAAATCCCAAAAACAATATGTTTCTTTCACTACTTCAGTTCATCATGTTCCTGATTTGTTTCTACCTATGGTTTTGTTGTTCAACATGTAATTAGTCTCTTTTGCTTCATCTAATTAAGCTAGCCACATCTTACCTCTTTAGGGTCAGCATTCTCTCGTGAACCAGTAACTTGACTTTACTCTGTTTAATGCTTGTATACTGTTGCCTAGTTCTAGTATACACCTATTGGGCTATTGTCCCAAGTTGTCTTAATATTATGATCAGCCATGTTTAGTATAAAATCCTATACTCTACTATCTCCCAACCCCCATGAATCTCCATAAAGCATCTCTGGTTTTGTAATTGTGCTCTAATTAACACTCCTGAATCTATGTCTTACTACATGCACCAAGTGCAAAGGACTTCTGCCTGTTATGTATTCTCCATACATGCTCTATTTGTCCCCAACCCCAATTGACCCTATGTGAAGGTTTGTTCTCTATGTGTTGCTGTAACGACCTGACCAGTTATTTTGAGCTCTAGCGCTTCATTCAGCAGTTTGAGGCCATGAGCAGCTTTACTTCAGGTATTATGACTTGTGTGCACGATCGGAATTGAATTCCGGGAAGTTCGGAGTTAATTTGGAAAGAGAATTCTCATTTCGGAAGCTTTAAGTTGAAAGAATTAACTAAGGTTAGGTTTTTTAGTAAACCACCTCAAAATCGGGATTTGAAGGTTCTAGAAGGTTCGTATGATGATTTCGGACTTGGGAGTATGTCCGGACTGGGTTTTGGAAGACCCGGGAATGTTTCGACGCCTATTGTGGAAGTTAGCATTTTCAAGGAATTTCATAAGTTTGGGTTGAAGTGCATTTCAGTGTTATCGATGTCTGTTTGGGATTCCGAGTCTGGGAATAGCTCCGTATGGGATTCTGGTATTGGGAGCATGATCGGAAGTGAATTCGGAGATCTGTGGGTCATTTTGGAGTCATTTGGCTAAAGATAGAAATTTGAAGGTTTTTGAGGAGTTTGACCGGAAGTTGGAGTAGGTCCGTAATATCGAATATGACTTGTTTGCAAATTTGAGGTCAATCGGACATGATTTGATAGGTTTCGACATCAAATGTAGAAGTTTGAAATTCTAAAGTTCATTAAGCTTGAATTGGAGGGTGATTCATGATTTTGATGTTGTTTGATGTGATTTGAGGCCTCGAACAGGTCTGTGTTATGTTATTGGACTGGTTGGTGTGATTAGACGGGGTCCCAAGGGCCTCGGGTGTGTTTCGGGGTGGTTTCAGAGCATTTCGGGTTGTTTTGGAACTGCTGTTTGCTGGTGTCTGGTTTTCTTCTTCGCGAACGAGAAGGGAGTGCCGCATTCGCGAAGAGGAGTAGATGGGGCTGCTGAGTTTAGCCTTCGTGAATGGAACCAAGGCTACGCGAACGCGAAGAAGGTAAGGGAGAGCTGGGCCCAAGACCATTTGGCCTACCCTAACGCGTAGAGGATAACGCGAACACGATGGGTCTGGGCAGTTGGCTTTCGCGAACGCAATTAGTGGGTCGTCAACGCGGAGAAGTATTTTCTGGGAGTGAAATTTCTGAGCTTCGTGAATGCGAGGGATGTTCTGCATTCGCGATAAAGGGTCACCTTGGCAATGTTCTTTGAAAATCGGAGTTTTGGCTCATTTTCACTTCATTTTCCATGGGAGCCGATTTTGTAGCAACTTTGGAGTGCCATTTTCATCACCAAGCATGAGGTAAGTGATTTCTACTAGTTTTGAGTAAATATTATATATGGATTTAGACAGGGAAATTTGGGGTTTGAGGAAGACCTAGAAATTTGATATTCTTGAATTTTGACTATGATTTTGGGTATGGGATTGAGAGTAAATTATATATTTAAGTTCGTGAGGCTATGGGTAAACTTAATCTTCGAACATTTCGGAATCCGGGCACGTGGGCCCTAGGGCGCATTTGTCAACTTTTCGATCGGGGTTAGAAATTATTATAAACTGGATCATTAGGGGTAATTAAGCATATATTAATGGATTTTACATATTTATTGGCTAGTTTTGGAGCATTGTACATCAATTCGAGTCTTCAGAAGGGCGTGGAATGCCGGTTATGGATCTTTGGAGCGAGGTGAGTCTCCTTTCTAACCTTGTAAGAGGGAATTGTCCCCATAGGTGAAATAATTTGTTATGTGCTCCTATTTGTGGGGGCTACGTACGCATGAGGTGTCGAGAGTCCATGCGTAGCTACTATTATGTGTAAGTCCGGGTTGTCTAGGACCCAAAAGCATGCTATACCTAGAATATATGTAATCTTGTTGGTAGTTGAATTGCTTAAATCTTATCGAATTGGTAAATGAATTTCTAAAAGGGATTAAACTTCATTTTCTTAAATCGATAAAAGACAATTGGCTTTTATTTGGATAGACGTTCCCCAATAAATTCTTAATTTGCTGTTTGAGCATGTATTTCTATGTGAACCTGCATCGCATGTATGATTTGCGAGCAGGGTGTTTGCTTATTTATGTTGACCGCGTCGCATGTATGATTCGCGAGCTGGGTAATAGATGCATCTATGGTTCACGCCGTTCGACCCTCGGCAGTGCACATTTTATATTTATATTGGATCTGGCAGTACGACCTCGGCATGATATGCGCATGCTTGTATTGCTTGGTTGAGAATTTTAAATGTTGATTATTGCCCTTCCTGGCCAGAGATAAATTGATAAAGATAATGAAAAGCAAATCTTTGGAAATCCTTTATTATTTGAGAAGTTGTTTACCTACTTTCCGGCTTTATGAGTTAAATTTTGGCTTTACGAAATCCATTAATTTCTCACACTTTTACTATATTATCATTGGACCATTAGTAAGTGCCGAAGTCGACCTGTTGTCTCTACTTCTTCGAGATTAGACAGGATACTCATTGGGTACACGTTATTTTCGTACTCATACTACACTTGTTGTTCATTTTTGTTGCAGGAGTTCATATGTGGCTAGTGGCTTAGTGGAATAGCAGCATGGTTGATACAGAGGCTTAGGTGAGCTGCATTTATCGAGACGACTCGCAGCCAGCAGAGTCTCCTTCAGAGTATTTTACTGTGCTTTTCATTTCTTCCTCACTTTGTATTCCGAACAGTTACTGTATTTTATTTCATTCCCTAGTAAATGCTCATGCACTTGTGACACTGGGTTCTGGGATGTCTATGGAAGTAGTCAGTATTTTGAATTTTTTTAAAGATATCATTATTTATTTAGTGGAATTTATTCCTTATTATTTAAATGTATAAAAGAAGTGAATTCAGAAATATCTAAAATGAGAAACTACTAGTTATTTAGTGTTGGCTTGCCTGACAATAGTGTCCGGCGCCATCATGACCCTTAGTGGATTTTGGGTTGTGACAACATGGTATCAGAGAACTCGGTTCCCTTAGGTCTCATGAGTCATGAGAAAGTCTAGTAGAGTCTCACGGATCGGTACGGAGATGTCTGTACTTATCTTCGAGAGGCTACATGACTATTAGAAGCATCTCCCTTCTTGATTCCTTATCGTGCGATTTGATCCCTTGGGGCTTATGCCTTTGTTTCCTTCTTATTCAATCTTACACGGTGCGAACCGCTTGTTATAAATCAAGAATTTAAGAATTATAATGATACTACAGATGTGGTGCGGGATGTTTCTCCCGGTATAGTTGGTTGGGCTATTCTCGTCGCCTTGCGGAAGGATTATTCTATCGTTTCGGCTTGGTAGTTGTGCTTCTATGAGCTTGGAGGCTATGCACAGGTTGCTATGATGCTCTCGATTGGTTATCGCATAGTATTGACTTGATCGTAGGATACTTGCCAATGTGTTGGGGCGATGAATGATTTAAAAGGAAGTCTACTCAGTGCATGATTCAAAGATCGGATATCTCATTTCTGGTGGAGGAAAAACAATTGGCCAATTAATGTCCAGATTTGGGGTGACAGAGTAACGAGACTTGGTATTTTCGAGCGTGGTCGAATTTTCATCTATGATGTAGTGTCGTCGTCCTCAATTGTATGTGTTAAGTTCGCCGGTGTTATGGTCTTCTGTAATTCGCCCTTGGGGTAGGATATTGTGAAATAATATTGGAGAAATGACGGTTGGATATCGCGGGGGGCGGTGGTTCAGGATTAAATCGTTGTTTCTAATGTCGACGGCTCGAGAGAGATGATATCTAGAAAGGTTTAAAGTTAGTAGCAATTTGTGGGTTCAAGTGCTATGAAGATAGATTTTATTAAGGCAACAACTAAGTAGCAAAAGATGAGGGAGGACATGTGGGGAGTGTCAGGCGGTGGTTAAAATTTCTAGAAGGCCAGGTATAAGAAGCAAAAGTCGAGTGGTCGATTAAAGGGGTGAGTTCCACCAAAGTGGGAGAGTGGCAGATTTGCATATGGGCTTTGTGTTAGGATGACTACGCACCTTAAGGAGAGTTTGGAACGACTTGAGAGTTTTAGTGATTAATGATTAGGGTCTACAGATCTAATTTGAAGTATGGGCTATTATGCGGCAGGATATTTAATATAACAGAAAGGAGCTACTTGAAATGAAGAAGGATACAATGTAACTTTGAATTGGAAGGATGTTGCCACCCATTTAATTGATGTCCATGAGGGGTGAATGTACTTGTGTAGCTAGATAGTAAGCTCGGACTCAGGATAGGTTATTGATGTCATAGTGATTGTACCCCGTGCATCAGCATTGGAAGACGTCGGCACATAAATTCCATAGGTGGGTTATCTCTAGTGAGCATCTCGGTGGTTGCATGGATTGGCTAAGCTTCTGCAAAGAATTCTATTGGTTATACAACAAAGAGATCGATCGTGCGAATGTGGTTAATGATTTAGAGTATGAAAAGGGGGTTTTACAAAAAAATTCCGAGAATTTCTGTGGTTGATTGTGCAAGGTTATGTCAATAAGAGATAAAGAATCCTAGTGAATTCCAAAGTTGTGTAATAGTGGCTTCAAGCTAAGTGGGTGAATGTACTTGTGTAGCTAGATAGTAAGCTCGGACTCAGGATAGGTTATTGATGTCATAGTGATTGTACCCCGTGCATCAGCATTGGAAGACGTCGGCACATAAATTCCATAGGTGGGTTATCTCTAGTGAGCATCTTGGCGGTCGCATGGATTGGCGAAGCTTCTGCAAAGAATTCTATTGGTTATACAACAAAGAGATCGGTCGTGCGAATGTGGTTAATGATTTAGAGTATGAAAAGGGGGTTTTACAGAAAGATTCCGAGAATTTCTGTGGTTGATTGCGCAAGGTTATGTCAATAAGAGATAAAGAATCCTAGTGAATTCCAAAGTTGTGTAATAGTGGATTCAAGCTAAGTGGGAGAGTCCCACCGCTTAGGATTCGGTTGCATGGCTAACTACTTGCGAGGTTTCTATTTATTAGCATATTGATGGGTTATTACAGCTGCGAAAAAGAACATAAGTGGTAATTTGAGCAAAGGAATTGTTAAAGGTGTGCTATGGTTGGCCTTATTGGCTCATGTCCAAACTCGGGGAAGGATTCAGGATTTATGCCTTGTATAGATACAAGTCTCAAGGAAAATGATTCTGCCGAATGCTTTGTCGAGAGGGTATTCATGTGCTAGAAGATTCATGGAGTTGATTATATTCGGGGCCAAGTCAGAGGGGGTGGCTCTCAACAACTGTCCTAGTGGATTCAAAAGTTAAAGTGTGGTGCCTAATGATTTCGAGCCTATAAGTGCGGTTAAGAATCAAGCTTTCGTAGCAGCTTATGGGAAGAGGCCCAGAATGTTCTATGATGTTTTGACTCGTAGTGTAGCATTGGGAGGAAAATGAGAAAAGACTTCGGATTCGTAGAGGGATTATCAGAATGGGCATACTGGTTGAGGATGCGAATGCGCACACAAGGGAGGTATGAGACGGTTCGTGGGATTGGAGATAGTGTGGTATCGTGATTCAAGGTCACTCGGGATGAGTGTGAATGTGGTGTGTTATGTGTTGAATGGAGTTATCTAAGGCAATCAAAGATAAATTGGAAGAATATAGATTGATTAGCCATAGTTGAATTGGCATATTGGTGGTAGTGATCAGTTCCTGCGGTGGTACCAAGTTATGCAAGTGATTCGTGACAGTACATATGAGGCCGGTCGACTACCGTAATTGATGTTATTCAGAAGTATTCTACTGTTATGGACTGTTATGTGTAGGCAGATCCCGGAACTGCTATGGTGGCTTCGACCACTACTTAGAGATTTGCATATTCCACGGTTGTGAGAATTCACCTGTGTGTTGCTATAGTTCTTCTGAAGTGATTTAAGTGAAAAGTTTTTATATGATAAAGTGTTAATCTATTAGTGGTTTCGAAGTTATGATGAAAAATGTGTTCTATCATATATTGGCATGTTAGGTGCAGTGAGTGGTATGGAATTTGAAGTGAGGATCAAGGTTGCAGTTCGTTGTTGACAAGGATGTCACGAGCTCGGATGAGCAGGAAAGGAGTTTTGATGTTTAAGGTAAGTTGGTATTGTCTTCAGTGTCACCTGAGATCTGTGTTTTGTGAAAAAGGCTTTGCATCCTGGTTAAGGATTCTTGATCGCTTTTCGCATTAGTGTGGCCTGTGGGTTGGATGTACAGACCTGTTATCTGTTACGGAAGGTTGTGGGAGTGTGCCCCACGGGAAGGTTGTATATGTGTGGCAGGTAGCCACTTGATTGATTGAAGAGTTAAACCAAGTATGAAGACTGAAGTGATGTCATTAAATTGAGAATTGATGCCTGAGGGCACTCGGTTTATTGGGTTGTGGACCGTAGAGGATTGCTCCAGTTATGATGGTTGTTCCTATGTGTTCTGAGGAAGCAGGGGAGTTATTATGGACCTTTGAAAGGTTATTAGCCTGGTTCAGTGCGGTCGGAATCAACTTGAGGTCTGTGGATGGATTTAATGTGAATATGGGCTATTTATTAGTCCATATGTGTTAATTTCAGCAATGTGCTCCTTATGGAAGGGTAGTCGGGTGTTATTTCATCTTCAGCTATTTCACGTAATGATATATTGCACCGTTTGAGTTATGAGACAGCTTGGTGAATTTCTTATGTATTGAGGTTCTGCGTAGAGATGATGTTATATGAGCAGAATGACTCATGAGATTCAGATCGTATATTGCACCTTAGTTGTGGTTGGGTTTTGTAGTTTATAGCGCTATATGTCTCCTTGGGATGGTATTATGCACTTAGCGTGCTTGTGACCAACTCTCGGTATTTTGTTGTAATGAGCAATCTGGCTCGGTGTGTATCTCTTTCTGTGAATTTTATGTGTGGATCGGGTGGATGCTGCCATAGGTATGTTTTTTTGGATCTGGTTGCGCGCCGAAATAGTGTGATGTTGAGTACAGTTGCTCTTATTTGTTTTATGGGTTTTGTTTCCTATTTTTCTGAGGAAAGCTCATATTAGTTGTGTGCCCACGTCGAATGTATGATCCGCGAGCAGGGTGTCTGTTTAGTTATGTTGATCGCATCGCATGCATGATTCGCGAGCAGGGTAATTGGATTTCCTTTTCAGAGTTCATTTTCCTTTTGTATCGCGTTCGAGTTGGTAGCCCTTTGGCGCATTGTGGCATCATATGAGACTTTTGGTCATGTCTGAGTGGCTTATTGCCTGAGAAGTTCGTACTGGGTGAGATGAGATCATTGGATTTAGGATCAGTGCAATCTGATTATATGAAGTATATTAAGGAGCTAAGACCATTATTTGGTTCTGAATGAGGTGATGGTTCTTGTCAGGAGTATAGACCTAATGATTTGTTGATTCAGCAGTTGGTTATGAATTTCTACACTTCTCTTCCATCGCGGCGGTATTGTAAGAGTTAGAGCAAGACCTATGTATGTCATGAGGTGCAATGAGAGCATCAGATTTGTGAAATTTCGAATAATTTGATTAGAGAATGTTATTGTGGTCCTGTGAGTAAAGTGGTGTAAGGTGTGAATTCAACTAAGGAATGCAGTCATGTTTTGCTGCTGTGTGTAGTGATTGATACGATGAGCGTATGTTGGAAACAGGCCTGGTAGAGAATTCGGGATGTTGGAATTGGGCTCTAAGGCTTATTTGCTTAAGTAGAAAAGGATATCTTCAGATTGATCGAGTTAGGGTGCGCAGCTGAATTGTGGTAGCACGGGTAGGTGCTCGAGGTATTAAACATTGATTTCGGGAAACTCCAGTGTAGTTCTTAGCACGTTCGAGGACGAACGTATGTTTAAGTGGGAGAAAATGTAACGACCCGACCAATCATTTTGAGCTCTAGCGCGTCGTTTAGCAGTTTGAGGCCATGAGCAGCTTCACTTTAGGTATTATGACTTATGCGCACGATCGGAATTGTATTCCGGGAAGTTCGGAGTTGATTTGGAAAGAGAATTTTCATTTCGGAAGCTTTAAGTTGAAAGAATTGACTAAGGTTGGATTTTTGAGTAAACGACCTCAAAATCGGGATTCGAAGGTTCCAGCAGGTTCATATGATGATTTTGAACTTGGGCGTATATCTGGACTGGGTTTTGGAAGACCCGGAAATGTTTCGGCGCCTAATGTGGAAATTAGCATTTTGAAGGAATTTCATAAGTTTGGGTTGAAGTGCATTTCAGTGTTATCGATGTCCGTTTGGGATTCCGAGTCTGGGAATAGCTCCGTATGATGATTCTGGTATTGGAACGCGATCGGAAGTGAATTCGGAGGTCCATGGGTCATTTTGGAGTCATTTGGCTAAAGTAAAAATTTGAAGGTTTTTGAGGAGTTTGATCGGAAGTCGACTTTTTGATATCGGGGTCGGATTCTGATTTCTGAAGTTGGAGTAGGTCCGTAATGTCGAATATGAATTGTGTGCAAAATTTGAGGTCAATCAGATGTGATTTGATAGGTTTCGACATCGAATGTAGAAGTTTGAAATTCTAAAGTTCATTAAGCTTGAATTGGAGGGTGATTCATGATTTTGATGTTGTTTGATGTGATTTGAGGACTCGAGAAGGTCCGTGTAATGTTATAAGACTGGTTTTTGTGATTAGATGGGGTCCCAAGGGCCTCGGGTGTGTTTCAGGGTGGTTTCAGAGCATTTCGGGCTGTTTTGGAACTGCTATTTGCTGGTGTCTGGTTTCCTTCTTCGCAAACGTGAAGGTAGTGTTGCCTTGGCGAAGAGGAGCAGACGGGGCTGCTGAGTTTAGCCTTCGTGAACGCGACCAAGGCTATGCGAAGTCGAAGAAGGTAAGTGAGAGCTAGGCCCAAGGCCATTTGGCCTACGCGAACGTGTAGAGGATAACGTGAACGTGATGGGTCTAGGCAGCTGGCTTTCGTGAATGCGATCAGTGGGTCGCGAACGTGGAGAAGGATATTCTGGGCGTGAAATTTCTAAGCTTCGCGAACGAGAGGGATGTTCTGCGTTCCCGATGAAGGGTCGCTTGGCCAGTGTTCTTTTAAAATTGGAGTTTTGGCTCATTTTCACTTTTTTTCCATGGGAGCCGATTTTGGAGCAACTTTGGAGTGTCATTTTCATCACCAAGCATGAGGTAAGTGATTTCTACTATTTTTGAGTAAATACAAGGTTTATATATGGATTTAGACAAGAAAATTTGTAGAAATTTGGGGTTTTGAGGAAGACCTAGAAATTTGATATTCTTTAATTTTGACCAAGATTTTGGGGAACGGGATTGAGAGTAAATTATATATTTGAGTTCGTGAGGCTATGGGTAAACTTAATTTTCGAAAAATTTCGGAATCCGGGCACGTGGGTTCGAGGGCGCATTTGCCAACTTTTCGATCGGGGTTAGAAATTATTATAAACTGGATCATTAGGGGTAATTGAGCATATATTAATGGATTTTGGATAATTATTGGCTAGTTTTGGAGCATTGTACATTGATTCGAGTCTTCAGAAGGGCATGGAATGCCGGTTATGGATCTTCGGAGCGAGGTGAGTCTCCTTTCTAACCTTGTAAGAGGGAATTCTCCCCATAAGTGAAATAATTTGTTATTGCTCCTATTTGTGGGGGATATGTACGCACAAGGTGACGAGAGTCCATGCATAGCTACTATTATGTGTAAGTCTGGGTAGTCAAGGACACAAAAGCATGCTATACTTGGAATATATATAATCTTATTGATAGTTGAATTGCTGAAATCTTATCGAATTGGTAAATGAATTTCTAAAAGGGATTAAACTTCATTATCTTAAATCGATAAAAGAGAATTGGCTTTTATTTGGATAGACGTTCCCCGATAAATTCATAATTTGCTGTTTGAGCATGTATTTCTATGTGTACCTGCATCGCATGAATGATTCGCGATCAGGGTGTTTGTTTATTTATGTTGACCGCGTCGCATGTATGATTCGCGAGCGGGGTAATAGATGCATCTATGGTTCACGCCGTTCGAACCTCAACAGTGCACATTTTATATTTATGTTGGATCTAGCCGTACAACCTCGGTATGATATGCGCATGCTTGTATTTCTTGCTTGAGAATTTTAAATGTTGATAATTGCCCTTCCTGGCCAGAGATAAATTAATAAAGATAATGAAAAGTAAATCTTTGGAAATCCTTTATTATTTGAGCAGTTGTTTATTTGCTTTCCGGCTTTATGAGTCAAATTTTGGCTTTATGAAATCCATTAATTTCTCACACTTTTACTATATTATCATTGGACCATTAGTAAGTGCCGAAGTCGACCTCTCGTCTCTACTTCTTCGAGATTAGACGGGATACTCATTGGGTACACGTTATTTTCGTACTCATACTACACTCGCTGTGCATTTTTGTTGCATAGGTTCATATGTGGCTAGTGGCATAGTGGCATAGTGGCATAGTGGCATGGTTGATACAGAGACTTAGGTGAGCTGCATTTATCGAGACGACCCGCAGCCAGCAGAGTCCCCTTCAGAGTATTTTACTGTGCTTTTTATTTCTGTCCACTTTGTATTCTAAACAGTTATTGTATTTTATTTCATCCCCTAGTAAATGCTCATGCACTTGTGACACCGGGTTCTGGGATATCTATGGAAGTAGTCAGTATTTTGAAATTTTTTAAAGATATCATTATTTATTCACTGGAAATTTATTCCTTATTGTTTAAATGTATAAAATAAGTGAATTCAGAAATATCTAAAACGAGAAACTACTAGTTATTTAGTGTTGGCTTTCCTGACAATGATGTCCGGTGCCATCACGACCCTTAGTGGATTTTGGGTCGTGACAGTTGCTGAACTTGTTTGACTGACCTGATGTTTGCTTAATTACACAACTGTTTTCAAAAGCTGTTTTACAAAACAACTCTCTTATTTACAAAACTATTTTAACTAAGTCTCTTTTCACACTGCTTTCCTGCTAAAACCTTTTCAAAACTATATCAAGCAGTCTCACTCTACTCTTAGGTCCTTAAGTTCTGCCCCTCCAATGTGTAACTAATTAGGGATCCCTATGATATCCCTGTGAACTCTGATGCATTGGAGCTCGCTCTTCCACACTGCACCTACTCAGTTATAGTTGTGAAATCTGGGTGTGAGCACTGCCCGGGATCCTTGAGGTCCTTAGGGAACTCTGACACACCGGATATGAGAAAGGCTATGAAACATCTGGGCATTTGAGGTTCTGGAAATCTGGGCCTGTTTTCGGGCTCTCTATAGTGTAACTTCTTATTTTCTTTTTCTACTTATGTAATTCATTTCAATACTAGTTTGTAATAATTATTGTAAATGAATATTGGGGTTGGCTAGTGAAATGGGGATGGTAGTTATATATGTTATCAATATAAATGGGTAGAAACCATGCCTTAGGTTTACATTTTCTATATGCGCATAGAATCCCTGTCTATGACCAACACATTCAAAGCATGTCATGCATTAGATATCATGTGTTAGGTTTACTGCTTCAACATCTCATTTGACCTTATTTATCACTTAGAAATCCTGCTTCTAGGCTAAATAACAACATTAACACAAAATTGTTACTCCTATGCATCTGGAAATCATGCTTAATAATGTTATAACTCTCTGTGCATTTAGAAATCATGCTTTAGGAATTTTGCATATAAATCATTCTGCATTTTATATGTGCATATTAGATACCTTGTTTAGGATCTCGTTCATACTCGCTGAGTCACACCTAGTTAAAATACTGAGGCATGAAAAAGAACATAAGATGGTATCACCTCTGATTCTACTATTTTAAATAGACTGGTAATAACTCCCTGTATTCTCAGATTTACAACGCTTAGAACAATATAATTTAGGTATAATAACTTCTAAACTGTTTTTAATAACTATAGTAAATCTTGTGCATGATCCCACGCCTAGGCAAGCCTTAGGTAATCAATTTTTTATAAAACTAGAAACTGCCTCTTTATGTGTTTACTGTTTAATGGTCAACATGGTTAAAATCAGTAGGCAAACTGATAGGGCCACTGCTTCTGAGTTTATAAAATAAACTGCGTATCTTCTATTTTTTTATATTCACTTAGACATCATGCCTTAGGATCCTGTTTAATATACTGCCCTTATTTGTGCTTGAGTCGTGCTGCTTATGTGCATTATTTGTGGAAGTAAACTTGAGCCTCTAATTGCTTCTTTTCTATCGTATTTGCTAAAGTTCTATTTTTTCTTTCCTGTCGCCTAGTATTTTCTCCTTTTAAACCTTAAGAGTCTGTCTAGAACTGCCTATAGGTAGAGGTCCTGATTTCCTCCTGGACCATTAAGAAGGGACGGGTAACAGAATGCAATAGAGATCGTTAAACAACACTCGCTTTAATAACCGCTAAGGGGTGGGAAGGGTATATATGGATGTGATGACTATGTGCTAATGTCACGTGTATCCCCTCATTGAAGAGTGTTTACCGTACATTGCGTGGGGTGATCCTGTAGGCTAACCAACCTAGGACCCCTCCTTTCCAAAAATTCCTTTGCTTAAACTTTTCATATATGTACACAATTTGTTTAAGCTTTTCTTTTGTCTTATTTTTTGAGTCATGTAATGTCCAAACCTGCTCTTATTTATAATTATGTGTTTAAAACTATTTATTTGTTAATGGACTAGTTCATAAGTATAAGTTTGGCCAGGACCCACTGTTGTGGACCGATAGGGGTGCCTAACACCTTCCCCTCAAGGTTATTTCGAGCCCTTATCCTAAATCTCTGGTAATGCAAACCAATCCAACAGTTAATCGCTTTAGGTGCCCTAACGCACCATAATCCGTTAGGTGGCGACTCTTCAAATACCTAATTCCCAAAAGGAAACGAGTTATTACCCCCATGAATGTCGAAACCCGGACTTCTCTCCGCGGAGGAAAAAAAGGGGACGCGACAAGAAGGAGGTCTATTAGAACATTTGCAATATCCTTCAGAAGTGTCAACTAATGCAAACAATTCATTCACCATTTTTTTGTTACTCTAACCCCAGCCGAATCCTGACATCCCGTCTTTCTCTTATACTACTTTTGTTAACCCCGTAGGGCATAATTGGAATGGGTATGACCAATTGTACAAACCTTTGTTAATATTGAAGGTAACTCAAAAATCTTATATTCCTCTACTTGAATGATAAACACTGTTAACCTTCATTAAATGGGCGCCTCGTATGTTTCTTCATTTTGCTTCTTTTTCTTGTTAAAACTTATATTTATCTTCTGAATCTCTCATTATCTTTCATCATTAAGGTGGATATGTATCCTTGTCTCAAGACTCCTTATTAAGAGGCTTACAGCCTTCAGTACGCACATGATCTGCTGAAGACCTCACATTTACTTATCATAAGCATGATGCAAAGTCGAGTTCCTCTAACTCAACTCTTCCATAACCATGTATTTTACCAACCGTCTTTGTCAATGTAGGTATCGTCTTATTACGAATAGAATAGAAGTTAGGAATTTGAATTCTTACAATTGAGCTCTATGACACGATCTAGAGTAAGAAGAAAGAGAGACAGTCCTAAATGCCCTATATCATCCTACTTATAAGTGTGGTGCACGACAATCCCATAAACAAGATCTACTAGACACGGCTTGCAGACTCCCTAGGATAGAACAACTCTGATACCACTTTTGTCACGACCCAAATCGATGGGCCGTGATGCGCATCTGGTACCTTACTCAACCGAGTACCAACATAACGTATCTTTCATATCACTCTATCATAGGTAAATGAACCAAAGTAAATCATGAGGGAATACAAACTTATACATATGAAGAATGGGCCTATAAGTCCGGCTTGATTCTTTATATGCTCGAAACATAGGCCGACAAAGACATACAAATATCTGTATACATGACATCTGTCTACAAGCCTCTAGGAATACATAACATCACAAAGGTCGGGACAGGGTCCCGCCATACTAATCGATATATGTACTAATCATATTGACCAAAGAATCAACTCCAGAGAAAATGGAGCGCACCAACACCTTCTACTGAGTTGATAGCCTACTTGGATAACTCTCGACCTGTCTATCAAGACCTGCGAGCATGAAACGCAGCGTCCCCAAGCAAAAGGGAAGTCGGTACAAATAATGTACCAAGTGTGTAAGGCACATAAATAAGTATATAACCGATGTGGAAGGAAATATAGAGTAAATGACTCAACCTGTAAGTCTGGATAATTCTATAAATCATAAAATACTTATAGTGTCATGCATATGCGTATGAATGTCATGTCGTGCATAAGTATATGTGTTCATAATATCATCAAGCCTCTGAGGGCATCCCATCATATCATCTCGGCCTCTGTGGGCAAAATCATCAACGTATTCCAGGTGATCAGGTGGTGGTGCATATATAAAGCCGTAACCTTTTCCCATATCCCATATAATATATATATATATATATATATATATATATATATATATATATATATATATATGTGTGTGTGTGTGTGTGTGTGTGTGTGTGTGTGTGTGTGTGCGTATATAACGTCATCTGGTCATGGGTCAATGTACATATATAAATGCATGAAATGCAAAAGAAATATGTTAATAAGATTTTTTCGGAATGCCATAAAAATCAATATGCCTTTCGAATAAACTTTATCATATACATTTTTTTAGACCTATGAACAGAAGGTGTAATAATAATTCACATGGGGAATGAAGAATATAGACACCCGTAGTATTTCTATGAATAGAGAGATTTATGAAAGTTGCGTATTGTGCTCGTTTCATTTGTATCATTTGGATCATGCCAAAAAGAAAAAAAGTGATAGACTTAACATATTTGGGGTAGGGAAAAATTCGTATGATATTCTTGGAAAAGGTTGCACCATATTCCTTTAGAATCGCAAAATCTCACGTTGCTATAGTGCTAAGAAATCTCGTTGGAATTGTTTTGTTTCAAGATTAATGCCCGTTATTTGTTTGAATGAAATTTCCCGTTATTGAATCTGTTTACCATCCACAAGTGTAATCTATAGAAATGGACTGGAGAACATTATTAACTGCTATTACTATTCTGTTTCAGTTCGTTTGGCCTTCTGGCCCTTTATGTATGTGAATCCGTGTTTTAATGGTTACTGAATAGAGGAAGTGAATGACTAAAGTAAGTTTCTAGGGAGGTTGTGCACGTTTCCTGTCAGGCAAGTTCATGGGGAGCATGAAACTTGGAATGAAATTTCCTTTCTTTTCTCTGTTTGGGTTTAAAAAGAAGTCTTATCAATGAAGACTACAATCCAACTTTTCAAGTTTTTGTAGTTTTGTACGTAAATGTCATTGCAAAAATATACTTAGATGCCACCTTTCAAATTGTGATATGAGTCATTCCAAAAGCATGGGGCTGCCATCTCATGCTTTTTCATACTTATCCAATATATCTCCAATTAATTAGGTAATATCCCGTTATCCCGTAATTAACCAATTAGTCGCATAATTAAGAATTATCTCAACTTACTTAAAATACTACTCTCTTTTAACAAACCTTGTACACCTTACTAGCATCGTCATGTAGTACCTTGTATGGCACTAGTCCATAAATATTGAGTATTATGCTCGGCCCGTGTTTTATCCCAATATGCCAAATTTGGACGAAAAATTTATTTTCTTTGACTTGCTTCCCCTCTCACCTTTACGAATTTACTCATCATTTGTTTAAAATAGCATAATCCATATAATCTCCAAATAATCTCTTTCCTTGGACTAATGTCAATTACCTAACGACAAATTCAACGTACAATACTACAGGGTGGAACATCGTTGTAATTTAATACTGCGAAGCGTAACATCATCGTAATATGATACTACAGGACGTAATATCGACGTAATATTATGGGGCGTAACAACAGGCTTATCACAAATTTAGGGAGTGGTGGCCTCAAAGGTCACTCATACATAAGTGTCAGTTTATAAAGCGGGATCTTCTGCCCCACAACCCCAATGTGAAGTGGCACTTTGATGAAAGAGTGGGGTGGAAATACTTCTCAAGCGGGTTGCCGGATGCTAATGAGCACCTAGTCAAGGAATTTTATGCCAATGTCTCCCATATCAAAAAGGGCACATTTGTGACTAAGGTGCAGAACTTGAAGATCAAGTTTCATGGAAAGACTCTGAACGACTATATTGGTTTCAATGATGAAGATGAGTCATTGTACTTAGAGAAGGTGGCCATGGATGATGTGGCCCGCCCATGGTTGGAATCACTACTTGCTCTCCCGGATACTACTCCTTCTTGGTTGGCAATGGGGGTCCCTATCTATAGGAACACCTCGAACTTCGTGTGCAGCAGATTAGACCCCACTACTCATGACAGTGACATGCCGATTTCCCAGGAGATTATAGTAGCGGCTATCATGGCGAGGTTCCTGATCAATATCAGGAATATCATGTCCAGGGTAATCACCAGAGTGGTCAACAAGGGTGAGAGATCCTACCCCTTTGAGAACTTCCTCACCATGTACTTGGAAGATCAGGAGGTTGAGAAAAGGGATTTCGATACCAAGGTGAAGCCCTAGAAGCCCTTCTCATGGTAAAACCTTCAGGGTCCAGGCAACCCCAAATCCAAGGGCAAAAAGACTACTTCTACTGGCCACTCTAAAGAGCCAGCAGTGATGGTCACTGCTTTTGAGCCTCTCACTGCCATACCAGATCCTTCCCCCGGACCATCTACTTACATGCCTTTTTCAGTGCCCTCCTTGTCAGCATATCCTTTGACTGCTCATAGGTTGAACCAGACTCTTTCTAGCATCAACAAGTGGATGTAGGCAGCAATATCAAAGTTATCTATACTATCCAGCTCAGTGGCAGCCCAGACAATTCCCGCACAGCCCTAGGTGCCAGCTTTAGCGGAGGAATCTCTTAAGGAGCTTTGAGACAACTAGAAGAAGCTCCTGCACAACCAGAAGCTTATCATAAATACTCTTGCAATTCAAGGAAAATCAATTAAGGAGCTGAGAAAACAGACGAAGAAGATGAAAAAGACTCGAGCCTCAAAGGAGTCAGTGAAGCTGTTGAGAGGAGAGGTGGAGAAGATGAAGTTAGCTGACAACATACCATTGGAGCTATTATTAGAGGATCCACTGCCAGCAGCTCAGACAGAGTAGGTACAAGAACAAGAGACTGAGGGAGAGCCTAGGAGGATGAGACTGACTCCCCAAGCTGATGACTTGGAGATCGAGCTGGAGGACCCCGAGGGAGGTGCCTCAGGCCAGCCACAAGACCCCATGTAGACAAAGGACCCATATGGAATTTTCTTTACTTTCTAACCCCTTTTTGAGATTATTTTTGCTATTTCACATTGAGTGCAATGCTAGTTTTTATTTGACGGGGTGGTCCGATTCTATTTTGATGATTTGACATTTGGATTGTAATTATGATACTGATTTTTCTTTATTGTTATTTTTCAATTTTGGTATGTTTATAACTTTACCATTTACTTTTTTACTTTTTGTTATTTCTAAATTTTGGATTGTAAAGTTACTTTTCCATGTATATATTTATTCCCTCTTATGTATATTCGTCTCAATCCCTTATTGTACATATTCAGTTTACTTTCCGTATTTTACTTTATAACTTATTTTGCAATTTTCCTTAATAACATAGCTTTTTATTTCATTTAGTAGCTTCTTTTTAGTTCGTATCTTCTTATTTTTACAAGTTTTCGTAATCAATAAGCCTTTGGTTTTCTTAATGCCACGGCTCTTTCCAAAGGTGGAGTTTGTGTGAACCGGGTGGCTCTTCCTGATGATAGATGGCATGACAACCTTCTTAAGGGTTTGTGTCTGTTTTCTTTTCGTTTTTCTGTAAATAGTAGCTAGTGCACAATAGTGCCTCAGGCAAAGCTTCACTTGGGTCTAACACATTTACCTTTGACCTTATGGTTAAAAATAAATTGGTGTGTATAGGATGGTTATAGTTGTGACTTTGAGACTCATGTGTTGACTAAACGATTATCGAGTGGTTTCTCGGAACCATTTGTGTTGCTCAAATCTTAGCCAAGGTTGTTGTGGGATCTCGACTCTGTTTCTTTAGCAATCCTATGGCTTTTGTGATGAGGTTTTGATTCACAAGTCCATGTCCCGTGCCAATAAGTCTAGAACTTGCCCTGAATGTTTGTTTAGACGAATTCCTAAGTGTATCTCAACTTGAGAACTGATTATAGGCTCTCCTTGATCCAAATTGAGACTTAAAAACATTCATAGTCCACCAAAAATGATATCCCTAGTCAACCCCGTTGATCCATATCCCTTATTCTTTCAAAAACCATGATACAAGCCTTTATCCGTTCTAAAATGATCCTCAATTGGCACCCGATCTTTCCTTAGCACAAATTGGCAAAACTATAAGTTTGGGGGAGGAGACGAGGAATGTGAAAGTGATATAAGGCACAAAAAGAATAAAAGGGAAGGAAAAAGAAAAAGAAAGAAAAAACCAAAAAGTCAAAAAGAAAGAGAACAACGTAGAAGAAATGAAGGGATTCAATAAAAGCAAAAATGAAAGGCTTGGAAAGACTAGAAAGGAGAAAAAGGATTGACATGAACAAGAAAAAGTGACAGTGTGTCTATCTAGCCCCTAAGGAAGAAGTAAATGACTCAAAGAGTCAAGAAAATGTGAGCCAAAATGAAGAAAGTGAAGTGATTAAGGAAAGATTAAACCTTTATAGACCGATATATCCTACCTTGAACCAAAAGCCTTCATTACATTCCCACAAAAGCCCTATATGATCTCGAGTTGAGTGAGCTTAATTTAGTGGTGACTCACATAAGGGGCAAGCTTATGGTACTTAGAGCCAGACTTGTGACCTTCCTTTGAGAGAGATAAGTGTGTTTTCCACAATCCTCGTTCTGAGTGCTACAATCTAAAAATGAGGTTTGCATATGGAGAGTCGAAGAGTATGAGTTTGGGTTCCACAATGACCAATGTAGTAGAAAGAGTTTCCTAGATGAGTTGAGTCAACTCTTAATGCTTTTGTATCGCACTAAAGCCATGGTGCTAAAAAGACTGTGTATTGTTCATAATGCATTTAAGTTGAGGGAAATTGTTAGTCCCAATTTATTCTTGATGAGGTTACTTTAGGACAGCTGAAAGTTTCCTTTGTTTTAACTTGAGGAGGTGGGAATTACTTCGTTTGCTTGAAGACAAGCAAAAGCTTAAGTTTGGGAGAGTTTATAACTAGGGATTCTAGCCTATTTTATGCTCCTTTTTGCTTAAGTTTTGGATTAAAAGTATGTACAAGTATTCTCGAAAGCTAACTTATTGTGCTTGTTTGCAGTGTTTGGTCAAAAAGAGACAAGAAAGTCAAAACCAGCTCACAAAGGAGTGAAACCTGCAAAAGTTCAAAGCTGAGTCAAAAAGGCGCTGACAACGAAGAAACAGATACAGACGGGGAGGGTCCACTACTGATGCGGTATTAACTACGCTCTCAGCGGTAACAAGGTTCAGAGAGGCAGTCTCTTTAGGCTTAACTGTCACCGCTGCCCGCGATGAAATTGCACGGCAGGAGTATCATCTAACGTGGCCGCGGTCCAGTTCTCGCCCTTAGCGGAATTAAGATTCAGAGGACTATAGTTGGGAGCTCAAATTGAAAGGCGCGGTCCGCGAGCATATTTCGCGATCGTAGTTGAAGGAGCCCTGAGGTGGGAGTTTTTTCGCTCCTAGCGGACTCAAGTTCAGATCCAGCTCAGAAGAGTAGAACCGTGGTCCGCACTAGCTTTTGGGCGGCCGTGGTAGTCATAGCGCTGAGGTGACCTATTTTCCGCTGGCAGCAGTATCTTCGTAGGGGCAATTTTGTTCGAAAAATTTAGCTCTGTATAAATAGTTCTTTTTCAGATTTTTAGGGTATCTGTTGTTTTGTGGAGCACGTGAACAGCCATTTTTTACCTCTTTGAGTAATTTTAGAATATCTTTAGGAATTAATCTTAGATTTTACTCTTGTAGTTACTTTTTATGGCTTATATTTCATTTCCATCTTTGATTTCTTCTTTGATTATGCGTAGCTAAACCTATTAGCGAGCATTTTGATCCAACCCTAGTGTGGGTATTTAATGGGTCTTCAATTTTAGGGCTTAAATGCTTATAGGTTAATGATATTTAGCTTGATTTATGCTTTAATGGTTGAATTGGTGGTCGTAAACACTGATTTGTGCCTTTTTGACTTAGGCTCTTCTTGAGAAAGAGAGACTAAGTCTAGGAAATTCAGGCTAACAAGGAATTGGGGTGCATTCAAGAGATTGATAGCCCCAATTAAAGGGTTAAACCTAGAGATAGTAATACCCGACTTGAGCCAATTTTATTTGCATTGTGTAAACACCAATTGGGCTTGAGAAAGTCAATTAGGGCAAAGTCACTTAAATTACCGAGAGGTATAGAGTGAGTAACTATGTGCAATAGTTATATCATGATCTCAATGACAACAAATTTGCCCTAATGTTTAGACCCCGTTAGATACTCACCTAGGTGTAAGTCACTTTCCTAGTGTCTTTTTACCAATTGAGAAAACCTTACAAAATATCATACTTAGCTTATTTTTATTCTTCATTACTGTTAAAAATAGAATAGTAGCCAAAACAAAGCATGATTGGAAGTGCAATTAAGAACATCGCGCATAACTAGATTAGATAGAAACCCAATTCCAAATAAATATTAGCTCTATGTGGATTCGATCCCGGCTTTTCGGGTAAAAGCTGTATTGACCACTTTTGCCAACCTATAGTGGTATAGGGTTGGACCCGATCAACTATACATATTTATAGGGGGGGAAGAGTGTTAAATTATTCCAATTGAGAACCTTAGTCGATTATTTTAAGAGTTAGTCATCTAACTACTATTTTCAAATATTAATGGCTAGGTAAAATAGGAATATCAATTTGTTTTAAAATTAATTATGTTAGTATATTGTATTTGTAAAATAATTCTGAAAAAAATAAAATAACATATTAACAAAAATATAAATAAAACAGAAGTTAATCCAAGCCTACTAAATTCACAGTGTTTCCTTAAGGAATTTAACCCCCTCCTAGAACCCAAGGTTGTGGATTATTTCCTCCCAGGGTAGAATGAATTACACACTGGTGTAGTGGTACTTCAAACCCTAGTGTTTTAGCAAACATAAAGATCGATAGCAAATCACACTTACTGTTTCTTTCTTTGAAGTTAAAACAAAGCAGAAGAAAGGAGGAGAACTCAGAAAATCGTATGAAAAATTTTGGAGAATGGATTGGTATTTATAGCCAATGTTGAGCTCAAAACTAAAGAGGTGCAACTCTTCAGAATGACTGTTTATGTAACACGGCCATAACATAAATGTCATAACATAAATGGCTATTTACGCAACAATAAGCAGGGAATTGAAGAGGGAGGTTAGTTTTAAGTTACAAAATCGGAAAACTGAAAACCGATAACGGATAAAAAATGTTTAATACTTTCGTTGGAGTTAATATTACTATTTCATTGGATTTCTGTTAATATTTGCTATTAACAAATAAATTTATTCCCAAAAATTAATCAATCAATCGATCATTTGACCGAAGCCGAAGCCAAAGCCGAGCTGAGCTGAGCCGAGCCGAGCCGAGCGATCGATGACGACGACGACGACGACGTGAGGATTGCCTTCTTCTTAACTCTTTAAGAGCTAGAAGAACTGTAATTGTATATATACCTATCAAAAAAAATTTCCTCTTCTAATACGAGATAATGTTCCTTTGTTAAGGAGGGAATATCAACTGAAATACAGTATTTCATTTTTCCTCCATTTCTCATTCACCGCGAGGCTTGCCTTCTTCTTAACTCTTTAAGAGCTAGAAGAAGTGCAATTGTATATATACCAATCAAAACCTTTTCCTATTCCAAAATATTAATCAATCGATCAATCATTTGCCAGAATCCAAATCTGAAGCCGAATCCGAATTTGAAGACAAAGCCGAGCCGGGTCGAGCCGAGCCGAGCGAGCGATGAAGACGACAACGCGAGGCTTGCATTCTTTTTAACTCTTTAAGAGCTAGAAGAAGTGCAATTGTATATATACCCATCAAAAACCTTTTCCTCTTCCAATATAGGACAATGCCCTTTGTCAAGGAAGGAATCTCAAATGAAACTCAAATATTTCATTTTTCCTCCATTTTCCATTCACCCTCTTTTAAGCCTAATTTAGCTTAAAATCTCAACAATCCCTCGCATGAATGGGGAATGGTTATATCATGGAAATATGCATGAAAATACTCTGTGATTTGCAAGCAAGGATTAATTGCATCTGGATAAGTAGGTTTCCCTTTGAACTTTTCGTAGTGAACTTATGTAGGATATACTCGGTCAATCAGTAGATTTGATAACTTTGAACCGTCAAACTTTTGTGTATACCTAGACAACCATATGTCACACTACCAGCCCTTAACAGTCTTTGGTTCTCATTGTTGTGTTCGTTTCAGCCATGAATACCGTCTAGTATCATAAGTGCATCGAAAATTGCCTTACCAAATTCTCCTTGAAGTGGCTAACACTTCACACTTACATATTCCTAAACGTGTCATCCCGTAGATACAATAGTATACTCCGTATCAAATTTAGAAATCATTAAAAAGCCGTAATGTTTTATCCTTGGTACTAAACATTATCTACATCACGAGAACGGACCAAAATTTTAGTTGACAATGTTGAACTGTCATTAATGACTTTGTTTGATCTCCTTGAACCTAGATCTTGGGATCTCCAACCTTTTAGTAGTGTTACCGCCACAATGACTTATTCTCGGCCATAATCCCATTGCCCTCGATGATTTTGCAACTACCTCTCTAGTTAGGATTTTTGTAAGTAGATCTGACACATTATCACTTAACTTTGTATAGTCAATTGTGATAATTCCTCTAGAGAATAATTGCGTAACGGTTTTATGTCTTCGTTGTATATGACGAGATAAATCGTTATACATAATGCTCCCAGCCTTTCCAATTGCCGCTTGAATATCGCAATGTATGCATATTGGTGCCAACGATTTGGGCCAAAATAGAATGTCTTCTAAGAAATTTCTGAGGCATTCAGCTTCTTCACCGGCTTTATCTAAGGCTATGAATTCAACCTCCATTGTAGAGCGGTCAATACAAGTTTGTTTGGACAACTTCCAAGATATCACTCCCCCACCAATAGTGAATACATATCCACTTCAGGACTTAGACTCAGTTGAACCGGTGATCAAATTTGCATCACAATATCCTTCAATCACCGCAGGATATTTACTGTAGTGTAAAGCAAAGCCCTGGGTTTGTTCTAAATATCCCAAAATTTGTTTCATTGCCATCCAATGAGATTAACCTGGATTGCTCGTGTATCGACTCAATTTACTTATAGTACAAGCTATATTTGGTTGTGTAAAAATCATGATATACATTAAGCATCCCAACACACGAGCATAATCCAATTGTGATATGCTTTGGCCTTTGTTCTTTGCTAATGCAAGATTCACGTCAATTGGAGTCTTTGCAACTTTAAACCCTAAGTGTTTGAATTTTTCAAGTACTGTCTTAATATAATGAGATTGTTACAATGCCAGACCTTAAGGAGTCTTATGGATCTTAATCCCCAGAATTAAATCAGCAACTCCCAAGTCCTTCATATCAAACTTGCCAGTTAGCATACGCTTAGTCACATTTATGTTGGCAATATAATTACTCATTATCAACATATCATCCACATATAAGCAAACAATGACTATGTGTTTTGAAACATTTTTAATGTACACATATTTATCAAACTCATTTATCTTAAAACTATTTGACAACATTGTTTGGTCAAATTTCGCATACCATTGTTTGGATGCTTGTTTTAGTCTGTAAAGGGACTTAACAAGTCTACATACCTTCTTTTCTTTACCTGAAACCACAAACCCTTCAGGTTGTTCCATGTATATTTCTTCCTCCAAATCTCCATTCAAGAAGGCCATCATAACGTCCATTTGATGAATTTCAAGACCATACACTGTAGCTAATGTTACTAACATCCGTATGGCGTAATACTTGTAACTGGAGAGTATGTATCAAAGTAGTCAAGACCTTATCATTGTCTATACCCTTTTACTACAAGTCTTGCCTTAAATTTATCAATAGTTTTATCATCTTTCATTTTTCTCTTAAAAATCCATTTAGAACACAAAAGTTTATTTCCAGGAGGAAGATCAACTAATTCCAATGTATGGTTGTTCAATATGGATTCTATTTTACTACTGACTGCCTCTTTCCAAAATAATGATTCCAAAAAAGATATAGCTTCTTTAAATGTTCGAGGCTCATTTTCCAATAAGAAAGTCACAAAAATCTAGTCCAAATGAAGTAGACGTTCGTTGATGTTTGCTACGTCTTTGATCCTCCTAATTAAACGTGCATTCTTTTGTTTCTTCCCGAGGTCATTTAGATCCTTCACCAATCGACTCACATTCCTTTATATATAAATATATATATATTCAAAGAACTCAACATTATCTGATTCTATAACCATATTATTATGAATGTCGGGATTTTCTGATTTATGAACCAGAAATCGATATGCTTTACTATTGGTCGCATATCCTATGAAAACACAGTCAATGGTTTTCGGTCCTATTTTTACCCTTTTGGGTTTAGAAACTTGCACTTTTTCCAAATATTCCCACAGTTTAACATAATTCGAGTTGAGCTTCTTTCCTTTCCATTTTTCATATGGAATGGATTGTGTTTTGCTATGAGGTACTCTTTAGTATCCGGTTAGCTGTAAGAACGACTTCCCCCTCACAAGTTCTGTGGCGAACCAGAACTTTACACCAATGCGTTCATCATCTCCTTTAATGAACGATTCTTTCTTTTCGCAATCCCATTGGATTGGGGAGTGTAAGGGGCCGCTGTTTGATGAATAATTCCATATTCTAAACATATTTCTTCAAAAGGAGATTCATATTCACCGCCCATATCACTTCTTATCATTTTGAGTTTCTTGTTAAGTTGCATTTCAACTTCATTTTTGTATTGCTTGAATATGTCTATTGCTTCATCTTTACTATTAAGTAAGTAAACATAGCAATATTGAGTACTATCGTCAATAAAAGTTATGAAATACTTCTTTCCACCGCGAGATGGTATTGACTTCATGCCGCAAATATCTATATGAATTAAGTCTAAAGGATTTGAATTCCTTTCAACTGACTTATAAGGATGTTTAACATACTTAGATTCCACACATATTTGACATTTTTTTTGTCGCATTCAAACATAGGTAATACTTATAAGTTAATCATTTTTCGCAAGGTTTTATAATTGACATGACCCAACTGTATATGCCATAATTCATTTGACTCAAGTAAGTAAGACGAAGATGAAATTTTATTATTATTCTCAACAACCATTACATTCAGCTTGAAAAGGCCTTTTAGTGAGGTAATATTTTCATACAAAAATTTCATTCTTACTTATTACAACCTTATCGGATACAAAGACACACCTAAAATCGTTCTTAACAAGAAGTCCAGCAGAGACTAAGTTCTTCCTAATCTCGGGAACATGATGGACGATGTTCAAAGTCACCACTTTGCCAGAAGTCATTTTCAGAAATATCTTCCCACATCCTTTAATTTTGGCCGTTGCAGCATTTTCCATAAAAAGCATCTCTTTGGGTCCAACTGGAGCATATGTAGCAAATGCTTTCCTAACAGTACAAACATGGCGAATGGTAACAAAATCAACCCACCACTCTTTAGGATTTCCCACTAGGTTGCATTCAGAAAGCATAGCGCACAAGTCATCAACATGTTCGTGATTTTCAACCATGTTTGCTTGACCCTTCTTCTTGTCTTTCTTTGAAGCATGACAATCTACAGATCATTGTCCACTTTTTCCATAGTTGTAGTAATTTCTGTTGAACCACTTCTTGCTTGGGTTATTTGTTGGTCCAGAAGCCTGCTTCCTCTTTCTCTTATTTTGAGAATTATCCTCAACAATGTTTGCTCCCATTATTGTTGAGTTTCCACAGCCTCTCTTTTTATTAGCTTTGTTATCCTCTTCGATTCTCAACCGAACAATGAGATCTTCTAGCGACATCTCATTGCGTTTATGTTTCAAGTAGTTTTTTAAGTCCTTCCACAAAGGAGGCAACTTCTCAATCATCGTTGCTATTTGGAATGCTTCATTGATGACAAACATCTTCAATGAAAATTTTGTTGGTAAAAATACTGAAATTACTACTTTCAACATCAGTCTTAATTCGACTTATACCTTCAGCAAGGAGATCGTGAATAATCACTTAAAATTCCTGGACTTGGGTAATAACAGACTTGATATCTACCATTTTGTAGTCCAAAAACTTAGCAGCAACGAATTTCTTCAACCCGACATCTTCAGTTTTTTTTATTTCTTTTCAAGTGAAGTCCACAATTCTTTTGACATTTCCACGCCACTGTAGACCTTATACAGATCGTCCTCCAGTCTGCTAAGAATATAATTCTTGCACAGAAAATCAGAATACTTCCATGCCTCAATCACAAAAAAGCGTTCATTCTATGGAGTTTGATTAGGCAGAACATGAACATCTTCCTTAATGAACTTCTGTAGACTTAAAGTTCAAGTAGAAGAATATCTTCTGCTGCCACCGCTTGAAATCAATCCCGAATTTTTTTTGGGTTTTTCTGCCGGTGCCAACGCTGGTGTTCGGCTTGTCGATGTATTGGCAGTCACTATCGGAACAACCTAGTTGCCGTTTTCATTAGTCATTTTTGTAAAAGAATGACACAAAAAAACGTTAAAATCACGTAGATTTTAATCTCCAAAGGAGTAGAAACCTACAAAGGTTTTAATCTCCAAAACAGTGAATATAACACAAATACATAAAATAAATATAAATTCTTTAAGCTTGTTAGTATACTATATTTGTAAAATAATTCTGGAGAAAATAAAATAACATATAAATAGAAATATAAACGAAATAGAAGTTAATCTGAGCCCACTGAATTCATAGTATTTCCTTAAGGAATTTAATCCCCTCCTAGTACCTAAGGTTGTGGATTATTTCCTCTAAGGATAGAACGAATTACACTCTGGTATAGTGGTACTTCAAATCCCAGTATTTCAGCGAACACAAGGTTCGGTAGAAAATCACACTTACTGTTTCTTTCTTTGAAGTGAAAACAATGCAGAAGAAAGGAGGAGAACTCAGAAAATCGTATGAAAAATCTGAGAGGATGGACTAGTATTCATAGCCAATGTTGAGCTCAAAACTGAAGAGGTGCAACTCTTCAGAATGACTATTTATGTAAAACAACTAATAACATAAATGACATAACATAAATGGCTATTTATGCAATAATAAACGGGGAATTGAAGAGGGAGGTTAATTTTTAGTTACAAAATCGAAAAACTGAAAACAGATAACGGAAAATAAATTGGTCCAAAAAATTAATCAATCAAACATTTGTGCGAAGCGGAAGCCGAAGCCGAGCGAGCGACGATGACGACGGTGTGTGGCTTGCCTTCTTCTTAACTCTTTAAGAGCTATAAAAAGTGCAATTGTATATATACCCATCAAAATATTTTCCTCTTCCAATATGAGACAATGTCCCTTTGTTAGGGAGGGAATCTCAAATGAAACTCAAATATTTCATTTTCCCTTCATTTCTCATTTACCTTCTTTTAAGCCTAATTTAGCTTAAAACGTCAACAAATTACACCGAAAATATTTTATATTTGGTTCGGAAAGCTTATATCCAGGTTCTGTAGGTTACGTGGGAATTATATTTAGAGCAGTTTGAGTTTTGTGTTTGAGCACAACTTTGGGTGATTTGCCTGGGTCACTATTAAATAATTTTCACTCGCTTATCAATAACGACCTTTTCATTTTCACTTGTTCACCAAAGAAACGATAGCACAAACTCTACGTTTCTTTTTTCTCACTTTTCTTTGGCACATTGTTAATAACCAGAAATTTAGAGGAAAATAAGTTGAAAGAATTAGGGCATATTTAACTCGAAGAGAAAATGAGCATTATGAACAAAAACAGGAAAAATGAAATCACTATACACTCCCTCTGTTCATTTTTACTTGTCCACTAGTGACTTTGCGCGTAACTTAAGAAATAATAAATAAAGTGCATATATAATTTACCATGATACCCATATTAATTGGTGTATAGTCTTAATGGATTTGGAAAAATATTAGGAATGACTAATTAATACTAAGGGCAAAATAGAAAAAATAAATTATATTTCTCTTGATATTCGAAAATTGACAAGTATAAATGAAAATTTATTTTTACAATACTTGACAACTAAAACTGAACGGAGGAGTACATAATATTTGGGTCCTTTTTATTAATAGAGATAGGGAAACCCAAGCTATAAAACGGACCCAAAGCTACATCCCACCCAACTAATACTAACTCTACATTAGCTTCAGATACAAATAAATACAAGACCAACCAGGCTTGGCCCAAAAAATTATAACCAACTAACTGAAAATGGCCCAAACCTAAGTGACTGAAAATACCAGAAATAGGACACCACAAATAGGACCTAATTTTGATGGAATGTAACATTTGTTTTAATCATGACTAAACTGGAGAATTTTTCCTCATGCGGTTTCTTCGACGTAATGGAATATATTCCAGTTCATCTACAGAAAGAGCATAACATGGAAGGTCAGGTCAACATAGATGGATGTAATGTATTGTTTCAAGAGGTAATAAATTATAAATCATTTGCCCTTTTGTGTTTGATTTAACCTTTTACTCGTCTAAAGTTGTGTTATATGGGAATACTGGCAAATGTAGACGACCATAAAACAAAAGACCAAGATAGAGAGATCTATATGCAAAGTATTTGAAGTTGAGGAAACTTCTTGTTTGTGTTCATATTATTTTGAGATTCAAGTGCCATATTTGAAAAAATAGGTCACATCGGCATGATGACAAAGGTGAGATAGATCCTTTAACATCACCTATATCCATATTCAATCAATCTGGTAGAGGTTTGAAAATGCTCGTAACCAATATTTGATTGATATGGAGAAAATGTAAACTACGACAGATATATTATTGAATTTCTCGGAAGTTCAACCATATTATAGGTAAGTTTTGAATTATATTATTGACTTGCATACACAAACCATTAATATCTTTAACTAATGAAATTTGTAAATGCATCAAACAATTACTCCGTGAGCCAGTTTGTCCATGATACTGCTTATCCAAGCTCTTTAGAGTAATATAGAGATTCTTTAAGTGTTAATTAATTTGTAACCATGACATTCATTATTTACAAACTATATGTGTTTTCTAGCTTTTCGGGTTTCTTTAATTCTACATAGGTCCATTATTCAAAGTAATTATCATGACCCAAACTGCAGGATCATGACTAGCACTCGGGCCATAGTTGTCGAGCACCAACATACATTTTATCTAACTTTCCTTATTATCTTTAAGGGCTGACGAGATCAATATAAATGGTAGACATGAATCATGAACAACCAACAATGAAAGATAATAGCATGAACATACATAACATGGAATAACCAGACAATCAAGAAACTATATATAAGGTACAAGCTACCACGCTGCCATGAAAGACTATACAACAAAAATCAGCTGACAAGGCATACCAAACTGTACATGAGTCGAAAATTGTCTATGAGCATCTAAAGGAACATAAGTGCTGCAACGTTGCCAGAATAAGGCCCCAACATACCCATAATATCTATAACAAAAATGTATACCAAGATCACAGCAAGTCCGGAGAAGGGATCTCTCCAATAACCGTTGAACTGGGCAGCCTATTGTGGTGGGAGAGCTACGTCTACCCATGTTTCAGTACCTGCAGAACGACATGCAGTGTTCACAAATAAAAAGGATGTCATTACGAATAAAGTACTGAGTATGTAAGGCAGGGAACCATGAGTACGAACAATAATGTAAGGAGGGATAGAGAATATACAACCTATAACATCTGGGTACCTCTGAGGGCTACTGACATGAAATGCATGATGCATACATATATATACATAAACTTTTAAAACATACGCCTCTGTGGGCATCATCATCATCATCATATCGTGCCTGGACATAATAGGCTTGGTAAAAATGTACTCGGCCATCATAAGACTCGGTAGAATCGTACCCGGCCATGTAGAGCTTGGAAAAACTCAACTGATCAATGATTGTACAATAGGTGTCATACTCGGCCATCTATAGCGCGGCTCGGTAGAGTAAAATAGATAGATATATATATATATATATATATATATATATATATATATATATATATATATATATACGAGACTCATTGGAATAATATTCTGAACCTTTCGAAGTGATGTAAGGTCGGTATCCTCTATACACGTTATTAGGACTACTCTTCATCATGAATCTTATAAGAACCAGGAAGTACAAACAACATTGATAACATAAGAATAAGAGAAAGAACATCAACATCAATCACTCCATAAGAAGGGAAACAATGTAAGCACTGCTAGCTTCTAAGAGTAGAGTATACTTTGGAAGCTCGTTCTTTACATTATGTACAATTGGAGTCGTGCAAAAGAAGGAAAGGGATAGTTTTGCATACCTTTTATATACTTCCCAACCTTAAGCTATGCAAATGTCACGACTCCTTAGTCTACAATAAGAGCAATGACACTATCGTTATCGTTTAGGCATCGTAACTATTATGTATCGACCGTAACCTATTATACGATGAAACAGATAGCACCTTCCCTATTTATATGACTTCCCACAAGTCAAAACAATCACCAAACAGCCGAAACAACATCAATAATAATCATATTGAGCCTCCCAAAATAATCCACCAACCAACAACATTACTACCAAGC
Source organism: Nicotiana tabacum (assembly GCF_000715075.1). NCBI lineage: Eukaryota > Viridiplantae > Streptophyta > Magnoliopsida > Solanales > Solanaceae > Nicotiana > Nicotiana tabacum. The sequence goes on from NC_134080.1 coordinate 209,935,479, forward strand.
CTTTCGATATATATTTCACAAGTTCTAGCTTCAATGACTTAGAAGGAACTTGGATAATCTGAAATACATATAGGATAAGAGGTTCCTTACCTTTAAACAGAAATAACAACTCCAATTTGACCTTAATTATCCATGAAATATCCCTCTAATGCTGCCACAAGAATAAGGAAGCGAAACTAGCAATCAATTAGGGTTTTACTGCACTAGAATCACTTTAGAAGAATTAAAATCACCTAGGGTTGATATTAAAAACTTGAGAGAGTATTTACAGAACATAAACCCCTTAAAACAGCCTCCCACACGAGCTGGAACAACATAAAAATGAGCAACAACAAGAAGAACAAGAAACTTACTAGCGCCGCGAGATTCTCGACACTTGATTTGTGTTGTTTGCCCTTTGTTTGGATCTTGGATCATGAGAAAATATTGAGAGAATATTTTTAGAGTTCTAAGGTCTGAATACACTAAAAAATAATAACTTAATATGGGGTTGAGGCATATTATATCTATCCATGTCTTAAACCGCCTATGTGGACCCCATAGAGAGCTATTTGGTGCAGTCTCGCAAAAATGCGAATATCTCTCTACTCCGATACCATATTGACGAACGGTTTAATGAGTTTAAATCTAGACTCATAGATTTTCAATTTTCTGGGTGGATCACCCCGTAATTCCAAGTAAATTGTGAGAAAAGCTTAGTAACATTTTACCTAAAGTTTAAGTAAAATTATGAACATAAGTTGCGATAACTTTTGTCGACTTTGTTTCATAACTCTTTGACTTTAAGACTTAAGATATGGATATTATATGATATCTTAAAACACGGCCTCTTGAGTATATTAAGCAACTCTAGGTTTACGGGTTACAACATTCTTGATTCGTTTAACTTCTAATGCTTGTTAACCACCCTTATACACCCTTGTATCATTAAGACCAATAGGATTAACTTCTTATCCTCTCAAAGATAATCTCTTATTAGATTAACGTCGACTAACTTATGGCATGAAATATCGTACATGAATATGGATTGTACCACCCTCCTCCTTTAGGAACATTCATCCTTGAATGTAAGGGTTTATAGGGAGTCTAATTCATCATGGATTCCAACAGAAATTTCTGGCCGAGTTTCCCCTATAAAATGGACACTATCCAAACTAGCAAGCAGTTAAACCCAATGTATGTCTTCATAAGGCTATACAATGCATTATGTATATGTACATTATCTACATATTACCATTTTGTATTAAGGAAGAGTATTCTCAAGCTATTACTTACCTCATAGAGCCATTTCACCTTCTAATGCATCCTGCGTTCCCCCAACATCCTCGTTATCTTCATTCTGGAATAGGTAAGGGTATTTAGACTTCATTTCCTCTTGTGATTCCCATGTCATTTCTTCTATATTTTTGTTCCTCCACAATACTTTGACGGAACCTACATCTTTTGTTCTCAGCTTGCGGACTTGTTGATCTAATATAGCCACAAGCACTTCTTCATATGATAGATCCTTTGTAACTTGTACATATTTGATAGGGACGACTCGAGAAGAGTCTCCAATACATTTCCTCAACATATATACATGGAATACCAGGTAGACAAATTCCAATTCGGATGGCAATTCTAACTCATAAGCAACCTGTCTAATTCGTTGAAGAAGAATTTTATACGGCCCGATATACTACGGACTCAGCTTATCTTTCTTCCCGAAATGCATAACACCCTTCATTAGTGAGATCCTCAAGAAAACCCGATCACCAACCTCAAACTCAAGATCATGACGTCGGACATCCTAATGAGACTTTTGCCTGCTTTGCGCCATCCTCAGTCACTCTTGTATCACGTTCACCTTCTTATTGGCTTGGTGAATAAAATATGGCCCATATAACTCTATTTCACCGACTTCAAACCATCCAACTGGTGATCTACATATCCTCCCGTATAGTGCCTCGTACGGGTCCATTTTAATATTGGAATGGTAGCTGTTATTGTAGGCGAATTCTATGAGTGGAAAATGGTCATCCCAATTCCCCTTGAAATCTAGAACACATGCTCGTAAAATATCTTCAAGTATCTGAATAGTACCTTCAGCCTATCCATCAGACTGGAATGGAATGCAGTGCTGAGATTCACTTGTGTGCCTAAACCCTTCTGGAAAGACCTCCAAAATTTAGCCATAAATTGAGCTCCTTGGTCTGATATATTAGATATCGGCACACCATGAAGCCTAACAATCTCCTTGATATACAACTTCGCATAATCTTCAGCTGTGTAAGTTGTCTTAAATGGCAGAAAATAGGCACATTTTGTAAGTCGATCAACTATCACCTAGATGGAGTCAAACTTATGATAAGAGCGAGGTAATCCAATAATGAAGTCCATAATAATCACCTCCCATTTCCAGGTCAGAATCTCTATATTTTGAATCAATCCACCGGGTTTATAATGGTCGATCTTTAGTTGTTGACAATTAGGACACTAGGCTACAAATTCTGCAATAGTCTTCATATTATCCCACCAATACTTCTCCTTAATGTCATGATACATCTTTGTCAAGCTGGGATGGGTGGAATATCGGGATTGATGAATCTGAATCATAATCTTCTCTCGAAACCTTGCCACATTAGGCACACATAATCGGCCCTGGTATCTCAGTGCCCCATCTCTTCCAATATCGAAAGCCGTAATTTTACACTACTCAATGCTCTCTCTCAATCATGCTAAGGTAGGATCTTCGTATTGCCGTGCTTTTAGGTCGGCTACCAAAGATGATTCTGCTATATTCTGTACAGTAACACCTCCGTCATCAGAGTCTAACAATCTGATTCTCATATTGGCTGTAAGTACGTGATTTTTGCCCAATATGAGAATTACTCCCAAAAAATCCAAAAATAAAATGATTTTCCTTTGGTGTGAAATGTTGTGATATTTTGTGATATTTTGAATAATGATTTGTATTTGTGTGTGCGTGTTTATTTGATAAATTAATAAAAAATACAAAAATATGTCGCATTTTGCATGTAGGATTTAATTCTATAGTTGTTAGTAATTAAATTTGTTTTACAAAAATTAAAAATTACAAAAGTAGGCATCGTTTGCATTTTTAGCATTTAATGTCCAAATATACAATTTTATGCTTAATTATTACTTAATTGTGCGTTAATTGTTATTGGGAGTTAATTTGCGCTTTTATAACTTAATTTAATTCTTAATAATAGTTTAAGTATTTTTATAATTTAGTTTTAAAGAAATAAAAGAAGAAAAGAGAGCGGAAATATAAAGAAAGTCGGAATTGGGCCTCTTCTTCAAATTCAAGCCACAAGCCCAAAAAATGGCCCAATCTTCCCTACGACCCAGTCCATTTCGAACTGGGTCGACCCAGACCATAACCCAACACCCCTATTATCTTACAAACAACACAAAACAAAAAGAAAAAAAGAGAAAACCCTAAAAACACAAAACACTCATCCCCCCCCCTCTCATTTTTTTTGATCTTCTTCTCCAAACCTTCCAAACCCCACCTCCCATGGCTGCCCTTCATCCTCACCATGGACGACCCAGCTGCGCCTTCAGCTTCACCAACGTTCATGCCTACTCCTCCTCCTTCGTTCTTCGTCAAGCTCGAGCTTGAGCTCGACGTTCATGGCTACTCCTCCTCCATTTCGTTTCTTCTGCTTCTGCTACGACCAAATGGCCCTTCTACTTCCATCTTCTCCGTCCAAGAAACCAAACGACCTGCTGCGTCATCCATGGTTGACCTTACTGTTGCATCGTCTGCGTTTGCTTGCCATGATGCTGCTGCTCGCGACCGCTGCCATGGATGCTCAGCGCGGCAGCTGCTTTTGCTTCCTCCGTCGAGCTGCTGCCGGCGTTTCTGCCGCTGCTGGGTCGTCGCCGCTGCTGCCTCGTCGCGGCAGTGGCTTCAGTTGCCCCCGACGCCGCCTCACTTTGTCCCCTTCACTTCGGCCTCGCATACACGGATGAGTTTTGGTCGATGTCGTTCGTCGTTGGTTAGTCATTCGTTGTTTCAATCCGGTTAGTAGTTTTTGAATTTTATTTTGTCCGTGTTTTGTTTTGATATTTTTCGAATCTAAAATCGGCGAATGTTTGTTTTATTCATGTCTATGGTTAGATATTTGATTTTTGGTTTTGTTCATGTTCATGTTGTTTGTTAAATTAATTTTCAGATTTCAAAATAGAAGTTTAATTAGTTGTTTTCATATTCATTTCATGTTTGTATTATTGTTTAAATGAATATTTGTTAGTTTGATGTTTGTTAGATTCAAATTGAAATTTAATTAACTATTTCTTCAATTTGTTTCATGTGTTTATGTATTGTTAGAAATTGTTAATATTGTTAAGTTCAAGTTTAAGTTCATAATTGTTTCTTCGTCAATCTTGTTATTTGTGTAAAGAATTTAGTTGTGTTAAGAGAAGTATGTTGGTTTAATCGTTTAAATCCATCAAGTTTGTTGTTTAAAATAGATTCAATTCATGTTCATACTTTGTTTGATTGTTCTTGAATCCGAAATTTGTATAGTTTGATTTCTTGTTTATCATTTATGATTATTTCTTGAATTTGTCTCATAATCTTGTTGTTTAAGTTTAATATAGGAATTGTTGGTTGTAATATTGTTAGAGTTGATTTTAAGTTCAATATGATTGAATTTAGAAATCTTCATACTTTGTTTGTTGTTGTTGTTGAATCCGAAAATAGAATTGTTTGTTGCCAAAATATTGTTCAATCAAATTTTAGTTGTTCTTTGTTGTTCAATTTGTGTTCATGTGATTTGTTGATTGAAATGTTGTTAAAATCGTGTTCATGTGATATTGTTGTTATGATGTTCATCCATGTTCATATTGTTGTTTGAACATTGCTAGAAATTGATCATATTGTCTATATTTTGGTTATGTTTGATTAAATGATGTGTTATAGCTGATGGGTAATTTGGTAAATTTGTAGTACGTTCAGGGGTAGTTTGGTAATTTCAGTAAGGTCGGAAGGGGTAGTTTAGGAATTGTACATTTTGAAATTGTTTATTTGAAGCATGGGGGACAAAATGAAATGGGGTGGGTTGTGATATGATTATTTAATATAAATGGGGGACAAGATTTAAATTAAAGGGGAATCTTGCATTATTTTAAATAAAGCATGGGGGACAAAATATAATGGGGTGGTGTGATATGTTTATTTAATGTAATGGGGATGAGTGGAAAGATAATGGGTTGGGTAGAGAAAAAGTATTGATTTAATTGATTAAAAGATTTATGGGATGGGATTATATATATGTGAAGTCTTGAAGACAAATAAAGAGAAGAAGAAAGAACAAGAATACAGATAGAGAGAAAAAAAACGGACAGAGAATAGAAGAGAGAAAAATTCCGAAAAATATTTAAGCTTTCAAAAATAAAAATAAAAGCTAAAAAAAATCTACTGCTTTCTTTCTTTGTTTGAAATTAGTATTAATGGTTGTTGTTTCATTTAAAGCTTAAAGCTTTTGTTTTTGGGATTACTACTCCACCGGTCTGTTACTGGGTTGTTACTATTGCTGGGCAGTTGTTGCTATTGTATTGTTATTATTGTTGTTGATTCTCATCATCATTTTCTTTTGCTTCCAATATCAGGTACATATCTGTAAATTCATGTCACGAAAAGCTTCAACATGACAAATTAATGAAGTTCGGGAATTATAATTCTGTTTTCCATTCATTCAAGTTTAGTAGTTAAAAATTTGGTTTTGTTTCAGTTGATTAATATAGTAGTACGTTTGGCGTAATGAATATAAGATAATTGTTACCTCTTAAAATTCGTTTAAGTGTTGTAATAATATCATCTATTTCGGAATTTTTCATTAAGTGAAGTCATGATTAAAATATCAAGGTAGCGAACATGGCATAAAATGGGCCATTAATTACATCCCGTAATATTGTTAGCTAAATGCAAAGTAATATGGAAGTATCAATAAATTACATTATTAGTATATCTTGTAAAAAAATCTGATTTTTTAGATTGATATAAGTTGTATGTTCATATATAGCATGATGATGAGTATATATATAATCATATGTGGAAGGTGAGTTGATACAATATTAGGAATGGTTCAAACGTATAACTATATTGCATGTGATGTAATTTTATTGAATCAATTTGTATAATAGTTCTCTTTCTTATCAACTTGACTCTTATCTTCCATTGCAAACATTAACCAAACCATTGCAACTTTGGACTAAAACAAATACATAAGAAGGACATAGGATTTATAAACGAATCGTGGCATTTTATGTAAAAGATATATAGAAGAAGAGTTCGCCTTAAATGAAACAATGAAAATTCTTCAGAAACTATTAATTTGTTTATCAAATTAATTCTTTTTCCATTTTTATATGCGATTCGATTTTTGGATATATTAATGTTGTATCCACGATAAAAAATGATAGTATTTTTTAGTTACCTGTTGTTTGTTTCTTTTTCATATCATTAATTCTTTAAAATTTGAATGGCTTGGAGGAATATAATTCATATGCGTAAAAATAAGATTTGCGGTGAACACATAATAACTTTTGAATGCTTTTTCAAGAAATATAGAGACGTCTAAATCAATGTTTCTCTATGGCTTTTCATATAAAAATAAGTGGATATAATAAACAATTTGTAAACAAATTTATACTACCATCAAGAATATTTTTGTGATTAGGGATATGTTCGCGTAACCTAATTATATTTCTAAAGGCAATTCGAATTATGCGTTCGCGCAACTTCGATCGAATATTTAATAAAAGGGATTTCTCGGAGAATATCATTATTAATTTCATATAACTCGAGATGTGCGGTTCAATATTTAATGATACAAGAGCGACGGACATTCTTAATTTTATTTTAAGCACAATTTCGAACTTAAGTCTATTTTTATAAATAAATAAAAATTTCGAAAAAAAATAAATAAATTATATTATCAATATCATTGTGTATACGTACGCGTGACACGATTTTCACGTTAAAAAATATTAATATATAAACGAATACACGTACGCGTGATTCGATTCGAAGAAGGGTCTTTAATTATAAACAATTTAAATAGAATCGGTAACAATAAAATCATGCAATAAAAATGTATTTAATAAATCAAAATAATCAAGCCAAATATAACAATTGAGCGACCGTGCTAGAACCACGGAACTCGGGAATGCCTAACACCTTCTCCAGGGTTAACAGAATTCCTTATCCGGATTTCTGGTTCGCAGAATAATAAACAGAGTCATGTTCTCCTCGATTCAGGGATTAAAATTGGTGACTTGGGACGCCTTAAAATTCCCAGGTGGCGACTCTGAAACAAACAAACAAATCCCGTTTCGACTGTCCTTTAATTGGAGAAAACTCCCACGCACCCCGCGGGCGCGGCAAAAAGGAGGTGCGACAGCTCTGGCGACTCTGCTGGGGACAACTTCAAGAACCACTGGTTCAGGGTTCAAGAATTCGAGCTTAAAATAATTGTTATAGTTGGCTTTATTTATTATCTGATTTTTTTACATGATATATGCCCAATGTGCTAAATGACACTTTTACCGCTTTAATATTATTTGAATTATGAATATATACAACTGCTACGAAACCCCCTTCTTTCTGAGTCTTCTAAATTTATGGTGCACACGTGTGCGTGGCCCACCTTTCTGTTAAAGTCATACCAAATAAGACGAAGTTGGGACAAGTAACTAGGCCGGGTAGACTTTCGTGCTCCCGGTACGTTGCCCCCGCTTCGGCTCAAACTGTCTGTTTGGGTAAGCCAGGGCTAGATCAATATGCCTCAGGTTTTTTCACTTAGAATAACTCAGCTTCATGCCGGATCCCTAGTAGGAGCGATTGTTTGCATCACGTGCATTTGACTTTGGAGACTCAACACAGGGGTTGGGTCTGTCTAGGACAGGTGTACCAAAAAAAATGACCATCCTGATGCATCTTACTTGCTGCTACTTGCGCATTTATTTGATCCGGATTTGTGTGTTGACTGACTTTTGAATATCATGAATAATATTTTAAAATTTAAAAAAAAAAAAGAAATAGCGGTTAGGGAATTGACTGTTTATTTTTGAAAAAAAAACCAATGCCCAAATACTGTCAAAACTCTGCCGAAATTTTGAGAAAATGAAAAAAAAATGTTTTATTAGTTTGTTTTATTAAAACCAAAGAAAAAATAGAAAAAAAAATCGTTGTTCTGTCTTATTTTTCAAAAAAAAATTAAAAATAAAAATAAAAATATATATATATATAAAAAGGAAAATAGTTTGTCTTCCCCTAAAAATGACAATATAAAGGAAAATAGTTTGTCTTCCCCTGAAAATGACAATGAAAAAGAGTCTTACTTTTAAAATAGTTTTTTTTATTCGTTTCTGAAAAATTCAAAATAATAAAATAAAAAGAGTCGCGTTGAAAGTGGTTTTATTATTTGTTGCAAATATATATATATATATATATATATATATATATATATATATATATATATATATAAAAATCCAAAAAGTTTTTCTTTATTTCCAAAAAATGTATATATATCTTTATTTGTTGCAAAAATATTTGTCCTACCAAAAAGTCTAGAAAAGTTTTTTTTAGACTCCCAATTTTCAAAACAAAAAATCCAAAAATATTTTCCATTATTGACTTCTTTAGAAAGTCTTTTTAATTATTAAAAAAATATATATAATAAAATAAAACAAATCCGAAAATATTTTATATATATATATATATATATATATATATATATATATATATATATATATATATATATATATATATATATATATATAATAAAATAAAACAAATTCGAAAATATTTTCCTTCTTCTTTAAAAATTGAAAAGAAAATTCAAAATTCAAAAAAAAATATTTTTTTTAGAAAGCATTTCATTTATTAAAGGTAAAATTCCAAAAAAAAAAATATTTTCTTTCTTCTTAGAATAAGAAAGAACAAAAAAAAATCTTCCTTTTACTTTTGAAATTCTCAAAGTTCAAATCAAAAGAAAAGGAATTCTTAGAAGTCTTTCTTTCAAAAAAAATCAATCAAAAATTCAAAAAAAATATACATACTTCATTTCTTCTTTCAAAGCAGTTCTTTTACAAATTCAAAATAATAATAATTTAAAATTAGTTTACTTACTTTATTCACGACCTGCCCGAACTACGCGGGTTTGATTCTCACCGGATGTGAGATACGTAGGCAACCCTCATCGGGTCCAACCCCCTTTTTTGCTAAAATAGCCAAAAACCAAAAAAATAATAATAATAAAAAAATGTGTGTCAAAATTTTAATTTTGTCATAAATAAGTCGGGCGGTGTCCAACTTCCCTTTTTGCTAAAAAATAATAGCCAAAAAAAAGTATATTATGTCAAATTTTAATTTTGACATAAAGAAGTCGGGTGACGTTGTTTTGTCAAGACACAGCCGAATGTTCCCGAAAGGGACGCCGGAAGGCTGACTTTGCATAAACAGTCACCTTTGGGTCGTTTTTTAAGATTTGGTCCAGTTGACCCACACAGCCTTAAAAATCTTCGTCCCCGAGGCGCTGAAGGGCCGTGTTGCAACACCTGGTTTTTATTGTAATTTGAAAAAAAAAACAAAGAGTCAACGGTCAGGTGAATACCGTTTAGATTTTTGGTCAAAATAAGCCGAGCCAGCTTCGGCCGCGTCTTAAACCGTTCTTGCCGAAATAGCCTCAGAGTATCTTTCAGTTGTCGCAAGGTTATTTTCGTAAAAGAATGGACAAGTTCGTAAAGTGTCAAAATAATCCTCCCCAGCCTCAAAATTCATGTAAGATTTGGAAGGGGCCACATTTGCAAAAATAACCGTTTGGTTGCATTTGTCAAACGGAGAAAGGAAGCCCGTTTGTTTTGGAGTTTGTAAAACTTTTGGTTATAATATGTGGGTGGTTTGATTTTCAAGTTTGTAGGTCATTTTTAAACCTTTGAAACCCAATATGAAAATTGAAAAAAAAAATGATTAGTATTGCTTATCTTTTATTGGTCCGAACTACGCAAGGCCTGATTCATGCGGGGTCATGATACGTAGGCAATCTCTATAAGATTCGACCACCACTGAAAAAGAAAAAAAAAGGAATAAAGAAAAATAAAAGAAAGCGCAAGTGCATCGCATTTCTGATAGAACCGTTTAACTGCTTAGGTGCATTGCATCTCTAATATATGATTATCTGTCAAATGCCCTGACACTAACATGATGGCTTCCCTTTGCTGTGTTCATATATAGAAAAGTGGTTGGTTGTGGTAACTCCTCCCCGCAAAGCAAATGACACAGAACCTCAGAACAGGATGGGTCGGTACTGATGACCGACAACAATTGGTCGAACAGAACAACGGGTTGGTAGAAGAAGTGAAAATGCTGAGACAACATGTGGCAGACATGTATCAAGCATGGATAACTGGGAAAGCACCACCCCCACCACCGCCAAGCTTTTCAAACTCTGGCATTACCCATCCCCCATACTCTCCATCCCAACCCACTTATGACAGCTTTCCTAGCTACCCGAGTAGCTCCATCACTCGTCCACGCTACTCCCCTCCCCAATGCTACTTCTCTCCACGAGGTTCCCAAAGATGGGCTTCACTTTCCAAATACCCAGCTCCACAGAAGGCCTATCCACCCTCACAAGCCTACCGGAAGCCCCCTGGATCAGGTTTCCGGCCCAATCAAGCATTTAGGAACGAAAGGTTGCTGAAACGAGGAAAGGCTCTCATCCCTATCGGAGTATCTTATGCAAGTCTGTTTGAAAGGCTAAAGCATGCTGGCTTGATTGAGCCGCTCCCCGCATATACTCCAGATCCACATGCAAGAAACTTTGATCCGGCAGCGCAATGCGCGTACCACTCCAATGTCATAGGGCACAACATTGAGAGTTGTCGTAATTTAAAAAGGGATGTAGAGAAAATGATCCAAGAAGGGCGGATTGTGATCAATAACAGTAACATGGAGCACTCGAACCCTATCGAGAACTTGTTGACGGAGGTGGATGATATGGAAGCTGATAATGGTCTTGGCAATACTAATGCAAAGCTTAGTGGCTAAGATGCCAATTTTGATAAAATGGGAGGACGCTCCGTTCCTTGGTTAGCAAGAGAGAAGCTGTTGGTGGTTATTTTGTTGTCATTTCTATTATCCGGATTATTCTTAGGGTTGTAATCCGAATATTGTCTTGTGTCAAACCTTCTTATCTTTCCATGTTTGTCGTATCAGTTTGTTTAAGTCTCGTTGATGTTGTGTTAAGATTTTATTCTGGTTGTTTTGTTTGTTTTTCTAACCATTTCGCCGGAAGTTTAATACAAAAGCCGGTCTTTTATTATTTCCAGTCATCTTTTTATTTAGTCCTTTTGTCATTTTCGTTCAATGCCGATTCTAGGGACATGACATGCGCACACAGTTTGGGCCTAGTCTATAAAGTTAATCATAAAACCCTGGGAAGGTGATCAAAGCATTTAAAGGAAATAAGAACGGTTTGAGATTATTTGAAGCCCGAGTCATGTGGAACTGGGGCAAGTAAAATATAAAGAAAACCGTTAAATGCAAGATTCGCCAAATTGACATGAGGGTCGTGCATGAGAGTGAGAGTGTCGTCCAGCAGTGCTTTAGAAAGGACAAATGAAAAGTAAGTGTTTAACATAATTGTCAAGGCCAGCACCGTCGGAAGAGACTATAAATCTATGTTCAATTGTGTTGTTTGCACTTGGCATGTTGTGAAGACTGGAATGACGAAGGCATTTTGTTCTGCTACCTAAACACTTTATCCTTCGTTACCCCTTTTGAGCCTTATTTTATTTTCTTTCATACCCCTCGTTCGGAATCAATAGCAACGACTAGGAAATACGAGCCTGGAAGGTAAAGAAAAAATCAACAAAAAAAAAATAATAATAAAAAAAACGAAAAATAAGAGAAAAATGATAAAAGAAAGTCAGAAGAAAACAGAGGAATTGGGAACTACGTTTGACCTGATTCCTCAAAGAGGATACGTAGGCGCCTCACGGCTCGGTCATAGGGTGCATAGTGTGCATAGTATGCATGGTGTGCATCGTGTAAAAAAAAATTTAAAATATATATATATATATATAATAAATAAATAATCCCCAAGCAAGAAACTGGGGCAAGGGTTGCGCTTGTTATAAACAAATATGATTTCGAAGGTTGTAATTTTGAACCCCAAATTGATTTGTTTTGAGACTTTAATACCCTTTCTTTCTAAGCCTATCCAAAAAACCCACATTACGGTCCAAAGAAAGACCTTCTGATCAGTCTGCAAAAGATGTCAAGTCAGACAAATAAGAATCTTACCGGCGAACATAACATTCTGTTCCACAACAGAAAGGACTCTAATCTCCAGCAGAGAGAGTCATACCGGCAACACTCCAGATCCCCAGCTAGAAAGTGATATAAATGAGAGAGTCTTATCGGTGAAAATCTTCACGGACACCATAAGGCGATGAAAGCTGAGAGAAAAACCCAAAATGAGAGAGGCTTGATAGTGAAAACCCTTCGGGCACTACAAGTCGAATAAGATTGGGAATCAGATGGGGGATAGTCAAGGGAAGACCTTGAAAGACGATTGATGACGAAGGATAGGCCACATATGCATGTCATGACCATTAGAGTCAGTGTTTTCATTTGATAGGTTTTTATTTATAGTTTCTTTTGTTAAAAAGTCATTTTTTCCTTTGTCTTTTATTCTGTTCCCTTTTATCTTTTCCTTTCATAGAAATTTCCCCAGTAGAGTCTGTTTGGTCAAGACCAGTGGGAAATGACTTCAAAGTAGACCATCAGCTTTCCAAGATAAGATCTGACTAGTACATTTCAAGTGATATAGTCAGGAAGGAACAAGCGCGAGGCCAGTGTCAAGAAAGATATCCCCAGCAAAAGGATTGACGAGTGTCAAGAGGGATATCTTTGCCGAAATCAAAGGTTACTAAACCTCAAGACCAGAGCCCGTGGACAAAACAAGAAAAACAATAAGCATGATTTGGGAAATTCATGCGAGACTAAAAGGTCGGGAAAATGCAAGTTTCCGAGCCATGCCACGAAAGAATAGGGATATCCCCAGCAGAAAAAGATTATCCCCAGCAAATAATATCATCCCCAACAAGTTGTGGAATGCAGAGCAAGGAAGGGAAAAGGGAAAACCATCCCAGTGGGAGTATCACAACCAACCACTGCGTTTTAAACTAACAATTTTTGTTTAAATTGAAACAGGTAAAGGAAGTGGCATTGATGACAGAAATGCAGGCCATAAGGGAGACTGTCAAACTGGGGCAGAAAATTTTCCTTTCATTTGGAAAATTTTCTGGAAGTCAGATACCCATTCAGGGTAAAATGAATATAGCACCAGTCTCAAGGGAAGTGGTCTTTGAACCAGTTTTACCCCCAGCATAACAAGTTTTAATAAAAGAAGTTGTTCCCCAGCAGACAGAACAAAGGGATGACATTTGTGCTCAGAAAAGCAAAAATCATTATCATCCTCAGCAGCTTCCAGAAGAATGAAGCATCGATTTGAAGGGATAAAATTCCCCAGCAGCATTATCCTCAACAACGTTATCCCAAGAAGATAACACTTTTATCCCTAGCAGTGTTGAGCGAAAATAAATTCTGAAAAAAAAAATTGAATTTGAAGGAGGGGAAGAAAGGAGACTCCCACAGTGGTATTATCCCCAGCAAGCAAGAACAAAGCAGAGCGAAGGAAAAAGAAAAGAAGAAGTCAGGCGTCCACCTGGAGAATGAGGATGAAGAATTTAAGAAGAAATCAGGCGTCCACCTGGAGAACGAGGATGAAGAATTTAAGAAGAAGTCAGGCATCCACCTGGAGAACGAGGATGAAAAAATTTAAGAAGAAGTCAGGCATCCACCTGGAGAACGAGGATGAAAAAATTGAAGAAGAAGTCAGGCGTCCACCTGGAGAATGAGGATGAAAAAAAAAATTGAAGAAGAAGTCAGGCGTCCACCTGGAGAATGAGGATGAAGAATTAAAGAAGAAGTCAGGCGTCCACCTGGAGAATGAGGATGAAGAATTTAAGAATAAGTCAAGCGTCCACCTGGAGAACGATGATGAAGAATTTAAGAAGAAGTCAGGAGCCCACCTGAAGAACAGAATGACGATATATTGGTTGAAGTCAGAAGCCCGCCTGAAGAGAGGAATGGCGATTATTTTCAAAGTTGTTGTCAGGAGCCCGCCTGAAGAGAGGAAAGGCATTTTTAAAAGTTGTTGAAATCTTGCCAACCTAAAGAAAGGAATGACGATGTATTGTTTGAAGTCAGGAGCCCGCCTGAAGAGAGGAATGACGATTATTTTCAAAGTTGTTGTCAGGAGCCCGCCTGAAGAGAGGAAAGGCGTTTTAAAAAAAAATTGTTGAAATCTTGCCAGCCTAAAGAAAGGAATGGCGATGTATTGTTTGAAGTCAGGAGCCCGCTTGAAGAGAGGAATGGCGATTATTTTCAAAGTTGTTGTCAGGAACCCGCCTGAAGAGAGGAAAGACGTTTAAAAAAAAATTGTTGAAATCTTGCCAACCTAAAGAAAGGAATGGCGATGTATTGTTTGAAGTCAGGAGCCCGCCTGAAGAGAGGAATGACGATTATTTTCAAAGTTATTGTCAGGAGCCCACCTGAAGATAGGAAAGGCGTTTTCAAAAGTTGTTGAAATCTTGCCAACCTAAAGAAAGGAATGGCGATGTATGGTTTGAAGTCAGGAGCCCGCCTGAAGAGAGGAATGGCGATTATTTTCAAAGTTGTCGTCAGGAGCCCGCCTGAAGAGAGGAAAGGCATTTTCAAAAGTTGTTGAAATCTTGCCAACCTAAAGAAAGGAATGGCGATGTATGGTTTGAAGTCAGGAGCCCGCCTGAAGAGAGGAATGGCGATTATTTTCAAAGTTGTTGTCAGGAGCCCGCCTGAAGAGAGGAAAGGCGTTTTAAAAAGTTGTTGAAATCTTGCCAACCTAAAGAAAGGAATGGCGATGTATGGTTTGAAGTCAGGAGCCCGCCTGAAGAGAGGAATGACGATTATTTTCAAAGTTGTTGTCAGGAGCCCGCCTGAAGAGAGGAAAGGCGTTTTCAAAAGTTGTTGAAATCTTGCCAACCTAAAGAAAGGAATGGCGATGTATGGTTTGAAGTCAGGAGCCCGCCTGAAGAGAGGAATGGCGATTATTTTCAAAGTTGTTGTCAGGAGCCCGCCTGAAGAGAGGAAAGGCGTTTTAAAAAGTTGTTGAAATCTTGCCAACCTAAAGAAAGGAATGGCGATGTATGGTTTGAAGTCAGGAGCCCGCCTGAAGAGAGGAATGGCGATTATTTTCAAAGTTGTTGTCAGGAGCCCGCCTGAAGAGAGGAAAGACGTTTTAAAAGAGTTGTCGAAATCTTGCCAACCTAAAGAAAGGAATGGCGATGTATGGTTTGAAGTCAGGAGCCCGCCTGAAGAGAGGAAAGGCGATTATTTTCAAAGTTGTTGTTAGGAGCCCGCCTGAAGAGAGGAAAGGCGTTGTCAAAAGTTGTTGAAATCTTGCCAACCTAAAGAAAGGAATGGCGATGTATGATTTGAAGTCAGGAGCCCGCCTGAAGAGAGGAATGGCGATTATTTTCAAAGTTGTTGTCAGGAGCCCGCCTGAAGAGAGGAAAGGCGTTTTTAAAAGTTGTTGAAATCTTGCCAACCTAAAGAAAGGAATGGCGATGTATGGTTTGAAGTCAGGAGCCCGCCTGAAGAGAGGAATGACGATTATTTTCAAAGTTGTTGTCAGGAGCCCGCCTGAAGAGAGGAAAGGCGTTTTTAAAAGTTGTTGAAATCTTGCCAACCTAAAGAAAGGAATGGCGATGTATTGGTGGAAGTCAGGAGCCCGCCTGAAGAGAGGAATGACGAATTATTTTCAAAGTTGTTGTTGAAGTCAGGAGTCCGCCTGAAGAGAGGAATGGCATTCATTTTTGTTGTTAAAGTTGGGAGCCCGCCCATAGAACAGAGGCATACATTTCAGTCTTTAATTTTCAAGCATTGAACTTGGGAGCCCGCCCAGATAACAGAGGCATACATTTCAAGTCTTTAATTTTCAAGTATTGAAGTTGGGAGCCCGCCCAGATAACAGAGGCATACATTTCAAGATCAAGTCAAAGAACAATAAAACAGAGGGTTACAATAGGAATCCCCAGCAGGAAACAATAAAATTCCCCGGCACCGGGAAACAGAAGGTTGCAACAAGAGGTCACAGCACAAACTCAAGTGCATGTGTCAAAAAGAAGAAAAGCACCGGAAAAAATGCAAGCAGACAAGAAAGCAAGGCAACAAGAAAAATTGCAGTATAGCTTAGCTTCTTGTTTTCTTTTAAGCACGTTGTAACAAGGAGATCGGTAAGCAGTAGTAATAGCATGCAACAACAGTAACAGTGCAGTCCAACGGTAGTCCCAGCTACCAAAGTTTCCCGAACTACATTGACCTGATTCCTGTTTAGCCCAGGATATGTAGGAAACCATTGAAGCAAAGGTTCGGTCAAATCTTTTTCAAAAAATGCTTCACACGGAGTACTCGGATGGGCAAAAAATCGCTCGCTTTATCTTTGCACGAAAACCCTTTGTGTCTCCGGGCAAAGAGGGGCAGCTGTAAGCACGTGATTTTTGCCCAATATGAGAATTACTCCCAAAAAATCCAAAAATAAAATGATTTTTCTTTGGTGTGCAATGTTGTGATATTTTGTGATATTTTGAATAATGATTTGTATTTGTCTGTGCATGTTTATTTGATAAATTAATAAAAAATACAAAAATATGTCGCATTTTGCATGTAGGATTTAATTCTATAGTTGTTAGTAATTAAATTTGTTTTACAAAAATTAAAAATTACAAAAGTAGGCATCGTTTGCATTTTTAGCATTTAATGTCCAAATATACAATTTTATGCTTAATTATTACTTAATTGTGCGTTAATTGTTATTGGGAGTTAATTTGCGCTTTTATAACTTAATTTAATTCTTAATAATAGTTTAAGTATTTTTATAATTTAGTTTTAAAGAAATAAAAGAAGAAAAGAGAGCGGAAATATAAAGAAAGTCGGAATTGGGCCTCTTCTTCAAATTCAAGCCACAAGCCCAAAAAATGGCCCAATCTTCCCTACGACCCAGTCCATTTCGAACTGGGTCGACCCAGACCATAACCCAACACCCCTATTATCTTACAAACAACACAAAACAAAAAGAAAAAATGAAGAAAACCCTAAAAATTTGCTAAACCATCCGCCCCCCTCCTATCTTCTTGATCTTCTTCTCCAAACCTTCCAAACCCCACCTCCCATGGCTGCCCTTCATCCTCACCATGGACGACCCAGCTACGCTTTCAGCTTCACCAACGTTCATGCCTACTCCTCCTCCTTCGTTCTTCGTCAAGCTCGAGCTTGAGCTCGACGTTCATGGCTACTCCTCCTCCATTTCGTTTCTTCTGCTTCTGCTACGACCAAATGGCCCTTCTACTTCCATCTTCTCCGTCCAAGAAACCAAATGACCTGCTGCGTCATCCATGGCTGACCTTACTGTTGCATCGTCTGCGTTTGCTTGCCATGATGCTGCTGCTCGCGACCGCTGCCATGGATGCTCAGCGCGGCAGCTGCTTTTGCTTCCTCCGTCGAGCTGCTGCCGGCGTCTGCCGCTGCTGGGTCGTCGCCGCTGCTGCCTCGTCGCGGCAGTGGCTTCAGCTGCCCCCGAGGCCGCCTCACTTCGTCCCCTTCACTTCGGCCTCGCATACACAGATGAGTTTTGGTCGATGTCATTCGTCGTTGGTTAGTCATTCGTTGTTTCAATCCGGTTAGTAGTTTTTGAATTTTATTTTGTCCGTGTTTTGTTTTGATATTTTTCGAATCTAAAATCGGCGAATGTTTGTTTTATTCATGTCTATGGTTAGATATTTGATTTTTGGTTTTGTTCATGTTCATGTTGTTTGTTAAATTAATTTTCAGATTTCAAAATAGAAGTTTAATTAGTTGTTTTCATATTCATTTCATGTTTGTATTATTGTTTAAATGAATATTTGTTAGTTTGATGTTTGTTAGATTCAAATTGAAATTTAATTAACTATTTCTTCAATTTGTTTCATGTGTTTATGTATTGTTAGAAATTGTTAATATTGTTAAGTTCAAGTTTAAGTTCATAATTGTTTCTTCGTCGATCTTGTTATTTGTGTAAAGAATTTAGTTGTGTTAAGAGAAGTATGTTGGTTTAATCGTTTAAATCCATCAAGTTTGTTGTTTAAAATAGATTCAATTCATGTTCATACTTTGTTTGATTGTTCTTGAATCCGAAATTTGTATAGTTTGATTTCTTGTTTATCATTTATGATTATTTCTTGAATTTGTCTCATAATCTTGTTGTTTAAGTTTAATATAGGAATTGTTGGTTGTAATATTGTTAGAGTTGATTTTAAGTTCAATATGATTGAATTTAGAAATCTTCATACTTTGTTTGTTGTTGTTGTTGAATCCGAAAATAGAATTGTTTGTTGCCAAAATATTGTTCAATCAAATTTTAGTTGTTCTTTGTTGTTCAATTTGTGTTCATGTGATTTGTTGATTGAAATGTTGTTAAAATCGTGTTCATGTGATATTGTTGTTATGATGTTCATCCATGTTCATATTGTTGTTTGAACATTGTTAGAAATTGATCATATTGTCTATATTTTGGTTATGTTTGATTAAATGATGTGTTATAGCTGATGGGTAATTTGGTAAATTTGTAGTACGTTCAGGGGTAGTTTGGTAATTTCAGTAAGGTCGGAAGGGGTAGTTTAGGAATTGTACATTTTGAAATTGTTTATTTGAAGCATGGGGGACAAAATGAAATGGGGTGGGTTGTGATATGATTATTTAATATAAAGGGGGGACAAGATTTAAATTAAAGGGGAATCTTGCATTATTTTAAATAAAGCATGGGGGACAAAATATAATGGGGTGGTGTGATATGTTTATTTAATGTAATGGGGATGAGTGGAAAGATAATGAGTTGGGTAGAGAAAAAGTATTGATTTAATTGATTAAAAGATTTATGGGATGAGATTATATATATGTGAAGTCTTGAAGACAAATAAAGAGAAAAAGAAAGAACAAGAATACAGATAGAGAGAAAAAAAACGGACAGAGAATAGAAGAGAGAAAAATTCCGAAAAATATTTAAGCTTTCAAAAATAAAAATAAAAGCTAAAAAAAATCTACTGCTTTCTTTCTTTGTTTGAAATTAGTATTAATAGTTGTTGTTTCATTTAAAGCTTAAAGCTTTTGTTTTTGGGATTACTACTCCACCGATCTGTTACTGGGTTGTTACTATTGCTGGGCAGTTGTTACTATTGTATTGTTATTATTGCTGCTGATTCTCATCATCATTTTCTTTTGCTTCCAATATCAGGTACATATCTGTAAATTCATGTCACGAAAAGCTTCAACATGACAAATTAATGAAGTTCGGGAATTATAATTCTGTTTTCCATTCATTCAAGTTTAGTAGTTAAAAATTTGGTTTTGTTTCAGTTGATTAATATAGTAGTACGTTTGGCGTAATGAATATAAGATAATTGTTACCTCTTAAAATTCGTTTAAGTGGTGTAATAATATCATCTATTTCGGAATTTTTCATTAAGTGAAGTCATGATTAAAATATCAAGGTAGCGAACATGGCATAAAATGGGCCATTAATTACATCCCGTAATATTGTTAGCTAAATGCAAAGTAATATGGAAGTATCAATAAATTACATTATTAGTATATCTTGTAAAAAAATCTGATTTTTTAGATTGATATAAGTTGTATGTTCATATATAGCATGATGATGAGTATATATATAATCATATGTGGAAGGTGAGTTGATACAATATTAGGAATGGTTCAAACGTATAACTATATTGCATGTGATGTAATTTTATTGAATCAATTTGTATAATAGTTCTCTTTCTTATCAACTTGACTCTTATCTTCCATTGCAAACATTAACCAAACCATTGCAACTTTGGACTAAAACAAATACATAAGAAGGACATATGATTTATAAACGAATCGTGGCATTTTATGTAAAAGATATATAGAAGAAGAGTTCGCCTTAAATGAAACAATGAAAATTCTTCAGAAACTATTAATTTGTTTATCAAATTAATTCTTTTTCCATTTTTATATGCGATTCGATTTTTGGATATATTAATGTTGTATCCACGATAAAAAATGATAGTATTTTTTAGTTACCTGTTGTTTGTTTCTTTTTCATATCATTAATTCTTTAAAATTTGAATGGCTTGGAGGAATATAATTCATATGCGTAAAAATAAGATTTGCGGTGAACACATAATAACTTTTGAATGCTTTTTCAAGAAATATAGAGACGTCTAAATCAATGTTTCTCTATGGCTTTTCATATAAAAATAAGTGGATATAATAAACAATTTGTAAACAAATTTATACTACCATCAAGAATATTTTTGTGATTAGGGATATGTTCGCGTAACCTAATTATATTTCTAAAGGCAATTCGGATTATGCGTTCGCGCAACTTCGATCGAATATTTAATAAAAGGGATTTCTCGGAGAATATCATTATTAATTTCATATAACTCGAGATGTGCGGTTCAATATTTAATGATACAAGAGCGACGGACATTCTTAATTTTATTTTAAGCACAATTTCGAACTTAAGTCTATTTTTATAAATAAATAAAAATTTCGAAAAAAAATAAATAAATTATATTATCAATATCATTGTGTATACGTACGCGTGACACGATTTTCACGTTAAAAAATATTAATATATAAACGAATACACGTACGCGTGATTCGATTCGAAGAAGGGTCTTTAATTATAAACAATTTAAATAGAATCGGTAACAATAAAATCATGCAATAAAAATGTATTTAATAAATCAAAATAATCAAGCCAAATATAACAATTGAGCGACCGTGCTAGAACCACGGAACTCGGGAATGCCTAACACCTTCTCCAGGGTTAACAGAATTCCTTATCCGGATTTCTGGTTCGCAGAATAATAAACAGAGTCATGTTCTCCTCGATTCAGGGATTAAAATTGGTGACTTGGGACGCCTTAAAATTCCCAGGTGGCGACTCTGAAACAAACAAACAAATCCCGTTTCGACTGTCCTTTAATTGGAGAAAACTCCCACGCACCCCGCGGGCGCGGCAAAAAGGAGGTGCGACATTGGCTAGCTAATGAAGCTCTTTAGTCAACCCCTGTCTACCTGCCTCAATGTGTACTAAGCTTCCCATTTACTTACGATTGAGAGCATCTGCCACAACATTGGCTTTACCAGGATGGTACAATATCTCGGTATCGTAATCTTTCAGTAAGTAGTGCCGTCATATCTTCAAAGCATATATTAATGCTGCCAATTCCAGATCATGGGTCGGGTAATTCTTTTCATGCTTCTTCAATTGTCTTGATGCATAAGCAATCACCTTCCCACGTTGCCTCAATACACACCCAAAACCTATACCTGAGGCATCACAATATACCACATAACCTTTTGTTCCTTCTGGGAGAGTGAGCACTGGCACGGATGTCAATCGATTCTTAAGCTCCTGAAAACTTCGTTCACAAGCGTCAGACCACTGGAACTTAGTAGCTTTCTGTGTTAACTTAGTCAATGGTGCTGATATAAAGGAAAACCCTTCTACAAATCGCCTATAATATCCTGCTAACCCCAGGAAGCTGCAGACTTCTGATGGTGTTGTAGGTCTCGGCTAATTCTTTACTGCATCGATCTTCTGAGTGTCGACACTAATACCCTCGTCAGATATCATATGGCCAAGGAATGCTACTAAGTTCAGCCAGAATTCACATTTTGAGAGCTTAGCATATAACTTACGATCCTGAAGTGCCTGTAATATTATTCACAAGTGGCCCACATGTTCCACCTCCGAACGAGAATACACCAGAATGTTATCGATGAATACGATCATGAACACATCAAGATAAGGCCTGAATACAGATTTCATGATATCCATAAAAGTTGTTGGGGCATTTGTTAGCCCGAACGACATCACCAAGAACTCAAATTGCCCATATCTTGTCCGGAAGGTTGTCTTTGGAATATCCTTCTCCTTAACCCTCACCTGATGATACCCTGAACATAAGTCAATCTTGGAGAAATACTTGGCACCCTAGAGTTGGTCAAATAGGTCGTCAATCCTTGGAAGTGGATACTTGTTCTTTCTAGTAAACTTATTCAATTGTCGATAATCGATACACATCCTTAACGACCTGCTTTCTTCCGCACGAACAAAAATGGTGCACCGCAAGGTGAAGTGATAGGCATAATGAAGCTCTTATCTAGCAAGTCTTTCAACTGCACCTTCAATTGTGCCTTCAACTCTCGCAACTCTACTAGGGTTATTATGTATGGAGGGATAGAGATTGGTTGAGTGTCAGGCAACACATCAATGCTAAACTCAATCTCCCTTTCAGGAGGAAGGCTTGAGAGTTCATCTGGGAATTCATTGACTACAGGGATTGATTGTAGAGTAGGCGGCTTTGCCTCCACATCCCTAACGCAAACAAGATGATAACTGTAGCCTTTTGAGATCATCTTCCTTGCTTAAAAATAGGAAATAAACCTACCTTTCGGCGTAGCAATGTTCCCCTTCCATTCAATGACGGGTTCACCAGGAAATTGAAACCTAACCATCTTCGTATGACAATCAACATTTTCATAGCATGAGGTCAACCAGTCCATTCCCATTATCACATATAAATCAACCATTTCTAACTCAAATAAATTTGTCGAGGTTTGACGACTACAAATCATTACTGTGCAACCTCTATATACCCTTCTATCAATCATAGAATCTCCTATGGGAGTATATACCGTAAGTGGTTTACTTATCTATTTAGGTTCAATGCCAAACTTATTAGCCACAAAGAGTGTAACATATGATAATGTAGATCCCGTATCAATCAGCACATAGGCATCATAAGGAAACACAGATAATATACTTATAACAACATACGAAGATGACTCAAGATCCTGTCGACCTACTAGAGCATAGGTTCGATTTTGAGCACCACTCAAACTCGGCACTGCACCTCTACCTCTACAAGACCTGTCGAAAGCTGAAAACCTCATGATGGAGGTCGAACTGATGAGGAAAAACCATACATAGATCCAGTCAACTGAGCCATACTACCACCTCCTCTGTTAGGACAATCCCGCATCATATGACCAGGCTATCCGCAAGAATAACACACATCAGAACCTCGACGGCACAGTCCAAAGTGGGCCTTGCCGCACTTATCACAACATGGTATTGGGGGTCTCGTCTGACTAGTATCCCTATGATATTGCGAGCCTGATGCCCGCGAACTCTGACCTGGACCAGAATAGGTAAATCGATCATATTGAGGCCTCTGAAACTGTGGAGGAACGCTAGCTGCTTGTGGCTCCGAACTCCTCTAAGATTGGGGCCTGACACTGCCTTTAAAGTAATTAGAATACCCTGTAAATATCTCCCTCTTATGCTGGCCCCTATCCTGCTCCCTATCTTCCCTTTGCTGGCGCTTACGATCCTCTAGGGTCTGGGCATAAGCCTGAATACGGGAAATATGCATGCCCTCCACCAAGGAGGCTATCGTGCACTCATTTATCAGATGTGGTCCCAATCCGTTCACGAACAGATGCACCCTATCACTCATATCGGCCACCATGTGGGGAGCATACCTTGATAAAGATTCAAACTGCATACTATACTCTCGCACACTCATATTACCTTGTCGAAGGTTCAAGAACTTATCAACTCTAGCTCTTCGTATCTCAACTAGCACGTAGTGATGAAGAAAGGCCTCAGAAAATTCCTTCCACACAGCTGGAGGAGCGTTCGGACCCCTAGTTCTCTCCCAACTATCATACCAGAAAATCGCTAAATCCTGTAGCCGATAAGAAGCCAACTCTACTGCCTCTATATCACTAGTATGCATAACCTGTAGTGTACGATGAACCTGCTCAATAAAAGTCTGTGGATCCTCCTTGGGGTCTGATCTGGTAAACATTGGGGGTCTAGATTAATAAATCACAAACTCTCACACTAACTGGTTTATCAACAACACCTATATTCTGCCTCTAAGCATGAGCAGCTACTAAGATAGTCAACAACTGCAAAGCACTTCGTATATCCTGGTCTGTAGTGCTAGATGGATGAACTGGAGGTGATGGGGGCCTCCTAATATCCTCTGGAGGAGACGGAGTAAATGAGGTATGTGACGACATCTCACTCTGAACCTCACTTTGGCCTGCTCTGGCTTGAGTCACCTGACTGGTACCCTCTCCCACAACTATATCAAGCCGTCTACTAATAGCTTGCTTCCTAGTCGAAGGCATCACTGAAATAAAATAAGGTGAATATTAGAGACGAACACTTACGACTCAAATCTACGCACGATCTAGATTCAGGGAGAAGGTAACAACCCTAGATGTCATGTAGCCTCTTGATTATAAATGTGGCGCGCTACACATCCATAATCAAGACTCTAATAGACACGGCTCATAGACAACCCCTAGGACAAACTTGCTCTGATACCAAGTTTTTCACGACCCAAACGAGAGGATCATGACTAGCACCCGGGCCATACTTGCCGAGCACCAACATACATTTTATCTCACTTTCCTTTTTATCTTTGAGGGACGACGATATCTATATAAATGGTAGACATGGATCATGAAAAACCAACAATGAAAGAAAATGGCATGAAAATACATAACATGGGATGACTAGACAATCAAAAAACTATATATAAGGTACGAGCTACCACGCTACCATGAAAGACTATACAACAAAAATCAGCTGACAAGTCATACCAAACTATACATGAGTCGACATTTGTCTATGAGCCTCTAAAAGAACATAAGTGCTGTAACATTGGCAGAACAGAGCCCCACTATTACCCTCATTTCCAAAAACATAAAATTGAGAAATTGGTTTCTGAAATGCTGCAATAGGGCATTATCCGCCCTAGCTCGAGCCCATATTCTTCCCCTGTTCTTTTGGTTCGGAAGAAGGATGGTACATGTCGCCTTTGTGTTGAATACTAGGCCTTGAACTCTATTACTATCAAAGATCGCTTCCCAATTCCTATAATTGATGAATTCTTTGATGAGTTACTGGGTGCTCGCTTCTTTTCTAAGTTGGATTTGTTGGCAGGATATCACCAAATCCGTGTACACCTTGCTGATATCGAGAAAACTGCTTTTCGAACACACGAATGTCACTATGAGTTTATCGTCATGTCGTTCGGCCTATCCAATTCCCCCTCTACTTTCGGGCCACCATGACCTCTATTTTTAAGCCCTTCCTTCGTCATTTTTTCCTAGTTTTCTTCGATGATATTTTGGTCTACAGTCACTCTTGGCCAGACCACCTTGATCATTTGTCCCAAGTTTTTGACCTTTCTGCCAGAACTCACTGGTTGTCAAACATTCCAAATGCCAATTTGGACAAACTTCTATTGACTACCTCGGCCATATAATTTCTTCCAAGGGCTTACAGGTTGATCCTGCCAAATTCAGGCCATTGAATTCTGGCCTCCTCCTTCTTCGGTCAAAGATGTGCGTGGTTTCTTGGGGCTCACAGGCTATTTTCAACGCTTTGTCAAAAGATATGCTCAACTGGCTTCCCATCAACTACTCTTTTAAAGAAGGATGCTTTCAAAAGGGCTTTTCCCTTACTAGTCAAGTGGTAAGGTAGGGCGCTATTCGATGAAGAAAACAGACTTTAGGAAAGTGGTTCAGGTAGCTCAGCTGGTTAGAGCAAAGGACTGAAAATCCTTGTGAATGGAATTGGTCTGACCTCTCGCTCGGATGTAAGACTCTGGCCGCTGACAGATGTCCCATGCCACCTTTCGTGAACAGCTATGCCCGAGAATGAATTGTGATATAGCGCCGAATAAGCCACTGCTCTATTCCCGACTCGAAATCCATAAAGGACTTTAAGGGAGATAAAATAGGGGGCCCTATACCATACATCCTGCTGCCTTGGGAAATGGTCCGGCTTGGAATCTAAAGCTTTCTTGCAATTAAAGCATGCTTTAAGCACAGTCCTTGTTCTTTGCCTTCCCAACTTTACCAAAGCTTTCTCTGTGGAAACTGATGCATCCGGTTGTGGAATTGCTGCTGTTCTCTCACAAGATGGCCATCCTATAGCTTTCTTTAGCCAAAAAATTTCTCCAAGGATGCAAGTTGCCTCAACCTACCATCGTGAAATGTTTGCCATCACTCAGGCGGTCCAAGGATGGTGGCAATATTTGTTGGGTCGTAAGTTTTTAATCATCACTGATCAGCAGCCTCTTCGAGCTCTTACTAATCAGGTTATTCAAATCCTCGAGCAGCAACGTTGGCTAAGCAAGCTTATAGGCTATGATTTTGACATAATATATTGTCTTGGAAAACTTAATACTGCTGCAGGTGCTCTCTCACATGTGTCTGCTTTACAATCTCTCACGATGGTTGTTATCGAGTTTGCACTGATTGAGAAATTGAGGTAACTGAATACTTCTGTTCCTATCTACTTTGTCTCTAGCAATAGCATATTGATGATCCCACTGCCCTTCCTAATTTTGCATTTCAAGAGGGTCTCTTACTATATCGCAATAGGCTTGTGATTCCAAAAGATGATGCGCTGCGTCAATCACTTTTACATGAGCTCCATGCTTCCAAAATAAGGGGTCATGCAAGCATTTCTCGAACATTTCATAGGCTCTCCTCGAACTTCTAATGGTCGGGTATGCGTTCAGATGTTAAAACCTTCATCCAAGCATGACAAATTTGTCAGCAGATGAAAGATTCAGCCTTAAAACCTGCTGGTCTTCTCCAGCCAATTCCACTTCCTTCTGCAATTTTTGAAGAAATCTCATTGGATTTCATCACTGGTTTACCCTCGTCTAGTGGACGGACTGTCGTCCTAGTAATTGTGGATAGGCTCTCTAAATATGGGGATTTCATTGGTCTTCCACCCAATTTTACTATTCAAAAAGTTGCTAAACTTTTTATTCAGGAGTTCATTCGCTTACAGGAGATCATTACTGATCGTGATCCTATATTTTTATCTGAATTTTGGAAAGAAGTTAACAGATTGCAAGGTACCCAATTGGCTAAAAGTAGTGCCTACCACCCTCAATCCGATGGCCAAACAGAAGAACTCAACAAATGTTTAGAGATGTACCTTCGTTGCTTCCCTGCTGATACTCCTGCTGCTTGGTTCAAACTTCTTCCTTGGGCAGAGTTCTGGTACAATACTTCATTTCAGAAAAGTTCTAAACTCACTCCATTTGAAGTTGTTTATGGCAGACCTCCTCCAACGATTTCAAGGTTCCTTGTTGATAGTTCCTCCAACCAGACTGTGATTGAAACCTTTAAGAAACGAGATGAAACATTAGCTATTTTGAAAGCTAATTACAAGCTAAATATTGAATGAAATCTTTAGCTAACAAATGAAGGCGCGATATTTGTTTTAATGTGGGTGACTGGGTTTATGTTCACCTCAGACCTTATCGACAACTTTCCATGCGTCTACAACGCTACAACAAACTAAGTCGTCGATATTTTGGTCCCTTCCATATCACTCAAGGAATTGGAGAGGTTGCCTACAAATTGGACTTGCCTGCCTCTTCGAGAATTCACCATGTCTTCCATATATTAGTTTTGCACAAATATATCTGCAAACCCGCTCAACAGATAACTCCAATAGATCTTTTGGATCGATCTACTTCCCTGTTGCTCCAACCTGAATATGTCTTGCAACATCGCACTATCTTTAGGGATGGCCATAAAATTGACCACTGCTTAGTTCAATGGACTGGATTGCCTAAATCAGATGTTATCTGGGAAGATAAGTTAATTCTGCTTCATATGTTCCCTAACTTGAACCTTGAGGACAAGGTTCGTCTCCATGGGGATATCAATGTTTTGAACCCACAGGAGATACTAGAAGGTACTAGACGCACTTCACGTGCCATACACCCTCCCAAATATTTGGAGAATTTCGTGGTCCCCAATCCAAAGAAATGACAAGGTATGCTGGAATAATCCACGCACTTTCATGGAGGACTCGCAACTTACCATCTGATGCAACTGATTCTTCTATAAATATCCAGCAAGGCTAGAATAATAGGATTATGTATGAACTTGAGTATTTTCTTTTTGGCTAGGTGTTACAACCCATATCCACATGTGTTAGTTCATGCCATATATTAGTTAACATAAATCCGAAAAAGAATTATCTTTGAGATGATAAGAAGTCAATCCTATTGGTCTTAAGTGATACAAGAGTGTATAAGGGTGATTAACCAGTATTAGAAGTTAAACGAATCAAGGATGTTGTAACTCGTATTTTCAGGTAATCTAGCGGTGCTTAATACACTCAAGAGGTCATTTATTAAGGTATTTTAATCATATAATATCCGTATCATAAGTCTTGAAGTCAAACGAATTATGAAACAAAAGTCGACAAAAGTTGTCGCAACTTAGGTTCATAATTTTACTTAAACATTAGGTCAAATGTTTCTAATCTTTTATCATAATTTACAAGGAATTACGGGGTGATCTACCAACAAAATTAAATATCTATGAGTCTAGTTTCCAACGCATTAAACCGTTCATCGATACGATCTCGGAGTAGAGAGATATTCACGTTTTCGCGAGACTGCGCCAAGCACCTCTCTATGGGGCCCACTAAGGCGGTTTAAGATATTTGGACCTATATAGGATGCCTCCAACCCGTTTTAAGTCATTTATTCTCACTATTTTAAGACCTTAGAACCCTAGGAACATCCTCTCAAGGTTCTCTCAAGATTCAAGACCCAAAAAGGGCAAACAACACAAATCAAGTGTCGGGAATTCCGTGGCGCTAGTAAGTCTCTTGTTCTTCTTGTTGTTGCTCATTTTTGTGTCGTTCCAGCTCGTGTGGGAGGTTTTTTTAAAGGGTTTATATTCTGTAAATACTCCCTCATGTTCTTAATATCAATCCTAGGTGATTTCAAGCCTTCTAAAGTGATTCTAGTGCCGAAAAACACTAATTGATCGCTAGTTTCGCTTTTTTGTTGTTGTGGCAGCATTGGAGGGATATTTCATGGAAATTTAAGGTTAAATTGGAGTTGTTATTTCTGTATAAAGGTAAGGAACCTCTTACTCTATATGTATTTAAGATTATCCAAGTTGTGGCTAAGCCATTGAAGCTAGAACTTGTGAAATATATATCGAAAGGCTTGGTAGTAATGTTATTGTTTTGTGGACTGTTTTGCGTTGTTGTTGGGCTGCATATTTTACTACTATATTGTGGAGTTTTGGAGGATGTAGGGTGTGGAGAAACACCATATATATGTAGGGTTACGGGCTGATAGTTATTCGTAACATTTCCAGGTTGTTTGACACGACTACGGTGGTCGTCGTATGTATGGAGTGATTAGGCTGTGTGTGGACTATTTTGGGAGGCTCAATATGTTTATTATTGATGTTGTTTGGACTGTTTGGTGACTATTTTGAATGGTGTGAGGTCATATATATAGGGGAGGTGCTGTCCGTTTCATCGTAAAATAGGTTGTGGTCGATACATAATAGTTATGACGCTTAAATGATAACGATAGTATCGTTTCTCTTATTGTAGACTAAGGAGTTTTGACAATTGCATAGCTTGAGATTGGGGCAGTATATACAAGGTATGTGAGGCTATACCTTTCCTTCTTTTGCACGACTCCGATTGTACATAATGTAATGAACGAGCTTCCAAGATGCTCTACTCTTAGAAGCTAGCAGTACTTACATTGTTTTCCCTCTTATGGAACGATTGATGTTAATGTTGCTTCTCTTATTCTTATGTTATCAATGTTGTTCGTACTTCATAAATCTTATAAGGTTCATAGTGAAGAGTTAGTCCTAATAACGTGTATAGAGGATACCGACCTTACGTCACTCCGAAAGGTTTAGAATGTGATTCTATGAGTCGAGCATGCATTATATATATGTATCTATTTTACTCTACCGAGCCACGCTATAGTTGGCCGGGTACGGCACCTATTGTGCAACCACTGATCAGGTGGGTTTTACCGAGCTCCACGTGGCCGGGTACGATTCTACCGAGCCTATTATGGCCGGGTACATTTTTTTTACCGAGCCTATTATGGTCGGGTACGATATGATGATGATGATGCCCACAGAGGAGAATGCTTTAAAGGTTTATGTATTTATACATATGTATCATGCATTTCATGTAAGTAGCCCTCAGAGGTACTAAGATGTTACAGGTTGTATATTCTCTATCCTTGCTTACATTACTGATCGTATTTATGGTTCCTTGCCTTACATACTCAGTACTTTATTCGTACTGACGTCCTTTTATTTGTGGATGCTGCATGTCGTGCTGCAGGTCCTGATAGACAGGCAGGTGCAGCTCCCCCACCACAGTAGACTGTCCAGTTCAGCGGTGATTGGCGAGATCCCTTCTCCGGACTTGCCTTGGTCTTGGTATGCAATTTTTGTTATATACATTATGGGTATGTCGGGGCCCTGTTCCGGCTATGTTGCAACACTTATGTTCTTTTAGAGGCTCATAGACAGGTGTCGGCTCATGTATAGTTTGGTTTGCTTGTCGGCTAGTTTTTGTTGTATAGTCTTTCATAGTAGCGTGGTAGCTCATACCTTATATGTAATTTCTTGATTGTCTGGTCATCCCCTGCTATGTATGTTCATGTCGTCATATTTTAGTGCTGGTTGTCCATGATCTAGGTCTACTATTTATATTGATCTCGTCAGCCCTAAAAGATAATAATGAAGGTTAGATGAAATGTACGTTGGTGCTCGGCAAGTGTGGTCGGGTGCTAGTCATGGCCCTTCATTTTGGGTCGTGACACTAGTTTTCTCTAGAGCCCTTGTCCCTTTCTTTATAGTTTCACTAGTAAATTTATCGCGCTTCGCGCGATTATAAAAGATATTAGTGATTTTTTTTTTTTATTAATAATACATATTTGGCTTAACTCATACGTTAATTCATGACTTTGGTTTAGTTAGAACATATACTTTTGTATAATTTATACCTCTAAAGCATATTAATATTGTCTATATATGAAATATTTGAAGGACTACTAAAATAAAATAAAAAAACTCAAATTAATACTCCTTAAAGTTACAAAAAAATTAATCTTAAGACTACTAATGAAACAAATAAATAAAGTATCATTAATCGTATATTAGAAGATCGGGTTAATATAACATTC
Organism: Nicotiana tabacum; assembly: GCF_000715075.1. NCBI lineage: Eukaryota > Viridiplantae > Streptophyta > Magnoliopsida > Solanales > Solanaceae > Nicotiana > Nicotiana tabacum. The sequence goes on from NC_134080.1 coordinate 209,966,715, forward strand.
AAACTTTTTGATTAGCAACAAAGAATCATTTGAAAAGACCAAAACAAAATTTGGCATTTGAAGTAAGCAAATAATATTATATATATATATATATAGAGATCATTATTTTATAGTCAAACAAAACCATAGATATGAAGGAGTAGCTTTATTATATTACCTAATTTTTGGTAAGAATTTACCCAATACTCGGTTTTGCACCTGGTGATTTGATTAAAAACTCAAGTTCCTATCGTTTACTTTTTGTTTATAACACTCTTTGCAGTTGGAATATTATTAATTTTTTTATCGTAGTAGTACAAAATATAGCATTGCAGAATGACAAAATATGATCCTCAGCTTTCCTCTGCAAGTGCTAACATCACAAATTATAAGTTGTATCAATTTTTAATTTTAAACCTTAATGGTATAGTTTCTAATTGGAAAGTACATATCTTTCTTCTTCTCCCTTTATGTCTTCAAAGATGCCTGATGTTTGGTAAACATCTACGAATGGTGTCCTGATCTTGTGATGGAGGTCAAGGGGCAAGTACTTGTTCTTATACACTTCTCTCAGTGTTGTCTTCTGCTTCTGTAAATTAAAGAAAAAAACAGAGTTTTTCAAATACTTACTTATTTGGGTTTTAGAAAAGCCAGACTATTGTTCCCTGCGTAGATTTCCTAGTAGTATGTTTTACTAGAGGAAACTAAATAAGCAGTTGGAATGTTATTTAATATATTATGCTACCATTTAACTAATATATTCTTTTATGATGCACACATTTAATTGAGTAACTGCAACATTAAAGATAATTACACATAAGTTAATTAAGGAATAAAAACCATCAAGTATCACATAATATTAAAAAAATCAGTTAAATATAGACCCAAATAATTAACAGAACCAAAACTATTGTACTTCGAGTTTGTGAAAATCATAAAAGTAAAAGGATGACAATCATTTGACAGATAATCATGAACTTCACTAATTCTTAAAAGATAGCTCTATCAGGTTATAAATATACTTTAAAAAAGAGAAGGAACCAAAAAATAATTTTGTGTAAATCCTACTGTCGACCACAAAAAAATATTTATGACCTTGCAAGCACCAATTACGCTCCTCCATCTCTATTTCCATCTCAAAGGGTAAACACAATTCTCGCTCCTCATTGCGAAGCTTACCTAATTCTTTTATGTATAAAAGATATATGAGCTTCTATTTTCTTTCCATAAAAGAATAGACTACCGTTGGCTTCTTTCAATACTTAGCAAACTAAATTATGCCAAAATTATCATTGTTGAAAGATTTTGGTATATCAAAAACACAAGTTATAAGAATTTGATATAAACGTAACAGACATGAAATTAATCACAAGACAACTAACTATAGCTGATCCTTAAATATCTAGTGGTGATTTTTACCTATTCTCAAACTCAACCCCTTTAGCAAAAGGGTTCCCACACAATTGTTGCCAACTTTATTTGTTCGAGTATTAGCCTCTAAATATGATCATTGAAAGTGATGAAAGCCAAAATGTCAAGTTGAGAAGACTGACAACTATTCTAGATTGAGTGGCTATATAGCACAAGAAAAAGAAATTTGAGAATGAAAACAAACTCTGGAGAAAAAGTATCGATATCTGATTCTCTACTTCTTCTCGGGTGATGCTGCAAAACTCTATTTCCCGGAGGTTGAAAACTAATTGTGACTTGAATTTCACATAAAACTAACAAATGACCTCAAATTCACAGAATATTCTATAAAAATTGATCAACAAACTATGTAAGGAGTAAAATATAACATTCAATCAATCAATGTTCCAGATTGACTATACTCAAGGTTAACAAAATATAGACGATATATGGCAGGTTAATAACGAAAAATGCTCCAAGGATAGCTAAATGGGGACAACGGGAGAATTTGAATAATAAATTATCAGTGATAATGATGATGCTATAACTGAAATTTTCACAAATTCATATGGAAAAAAGAAAATCAGCAAAATTGCATCTGAAGCATTAACGTTTTTTATCAATTAAGAATGAAATCTTGATTGGTGAATAACAAATGAAATTTTAACTATTTCAATACCTGGAACTGTAGAGACTGTCTTCAAAGCCTTAGGCTTGTCTCTGACATCTTAGAACTCCAAGTTCAGATAAATTTCAATTTTCAACTGAACAAAGTGAAAAAGAAAAACCCCCAAAAAAATCAAATCTTCGCGGAATAGATTGTAAAAGACAGTAGAAACAAATTTATGTAGAAAGATAGTGGAGATAATGAAAACTAAAAAATCTAATACCCAAAAGAATCAAAAGCAACTGTTAAAGATTTTATGAAATATTACTGAAGTTGAATAACAAAAAGACAAATTCTTTAATATTAAAATTGGGAATTGGGAATACATAATAATAGAGACACTTTCATCTTATAGGTAGAGTGTAGAACAGAGAGAAAACAAAATAAAACATGATATGTTCCAAAATTATAAAGAAGATATTTACCTTGAGAATTAAGAGAAATTACTCCTCCGTGGTAATTGGGAAAGACGAAGAATATAATACTACTATAAATGAAGAGAAAGCAAGTATGATAATTAAGAGTGAGGGACTGTTACGAAGGAATGTAAGGAGAAGCAATTGTTGGGGTTATTTACCTTGTAAATTCCATCAGTTACATCTGCAGGAGTTTTTTTTTCATTAAAAAAAGGCAAAATTCTAAGAAAAGAGATAAATAAAAACCCTGGAATTTGAGAGATGCCACATTAGATTTGTATTGCCCTGCTTTATATAATTATATAGATTATACACTAACTATGGACAACTACACATATATACATATATTAAACTCCTTCCGATTTATTTTTTTTCTTTTCCATATATCCCTCTTTTTGTACTGCTAAACTTTGACCCGTCCTTCATGCTTACAAATTTTATGTTCTTCTTTTAATTCTGTGCATATTAAAATATATTATAATTTTTACTTATTTCAATATTATTTTTTTTGGTAATGAAAGACATACATTAATAATTAAGCATCATTACAAACGTGGACAAGTCTCGACGATATGGTGCGTGCTTTGTCTCTTTCAAAAGAAGATACAACAAAAGAAGGTGGATAATAAAACAAGTTTAAATCCCGAAAAAATCAAAGCTGCTTCCTTTCTTAGCCAGCTTGTCTGCTACTTCATTTGCCTCCCTAAAGATGTGCTTCAACGGTGGATCCTCCATCTCCTGTAATAGCTCTCTGCAATCATCAACCAAATTTTGATAATATCTGTCATTGCTATTCATCAATTTAATTAATTCTTATATCTCAATATTATCGTTACTCGTGTTATAAATAGAGAAAGGTAACCCTTTAAGAGAATTTGTAACACATCTCCTTCAACATCTTCCTAAAAGAAACAATGACGAATAAAAAATGTCGGCCCCAAATCCATTATAAATGTATGAGTCTCTCATATAATTTCCACTCTAATTTTTTCCTTTCTTTTGCTTTTTTTTTTTCCGTGTTTTTCTTTTCTCCTCCTCCTCCTCTCGTTTCATAATTACTTCTTATCCATTCATTTTACAATAAAAATGCCCATTTAACCGTTCTTTTTACTTCTCTAACTTCCAATGATCACCTTCCCATAGTCAGTCACGCGTTCACTCTAAAATCACTCATTTCATCTTCAAATCCATCATAAGTCGAGATAATAGCTTCAACGGAAATTTTAAGTTTCGGTCTTATTGAAAATCTTTTTGATAGTTAGAATAGTTTTTATTGAAAGTATGTAGACTAATTTTCTGATAAAGCTTATCTTCAAATATCTGCACCTAACTATTATTGATATAGTAGAGGAAATAAGAAGTATAAATTGTTCTAAAAAGAAATAGAAGACAGTATAATTGACATTAAAAACTGAATATCTTGACAGACCTGCTTTCACATCAAGAAAATTCACACATATTAGACTTCAAAATAGGAAGGTGTACTTCCAGGTCCCAAATTAAAATAAAATAGAAGAGAACAACATCAATAGAAAAACATATGAGTGAATCACCAAAAAGTAAAAACAGGGAAAATAAAATTACTCCGCCAAATCAGAGAAATAAAAGAGAACAAATAGTGTTTGAAAACAATTATTATCAGGTAAAACACATCAATGAATTACCCAAAACAATTAGGTAAAAATTAATTACATCAAATACAATATTCTAGGCCAATAAATTGAAAAAAAGATATAGAAAGAAGGAAAAATGATTCCAAAGCGATCGACCTGGTATAAGAATACGTTGAATTTGTCCCTCCGAGCAACTTGTCTCCTTCCTATTATATTACCATGATTAATAATGAGAAAGCAATAGGGAGAGATTTCTATCGCTTAAAAAAAAGCAAGAGGGAGAATTCTAAAGCTTTGCCTGATATAAGTCCTTCATTTGAGTATACGCAGTTTTTGCTCATTACTGCTTCTAATGAATCTCAATATTGGATTGGCAATTAGGAAGATAAAATGAAATACAACCAATTTGTAGAAGAGAAGAACCATTACTATAAACCTTTTCATTGTGCATAACGTTTCGGCTATTATTTGCATGACAACGTTTAGGTATAGTCATGTGTAATTGATTGTTAGAGTCGGTTACAAAATACATAATTATAGAAAATAAAAAAAGAACCAAACAATGAGAGAAAAAGCTAAAAAAATAAGAAAAAAGATAAATAGCAATCCTAGTCTATGAGAGGTGTCCAAGTCATCATTTTTATTCCCTCCTTTATATATATACTAGTGTATTAGCCCGCGCTTCGCGCGATCACAAAAATAACCATGAATTTATAAAATACTATGGTACTCTGCATATCTAAGGAACAAAAGTAATGTTACTAAAACTACGACAACCTATACTTCCACACAAAATTATTCAATAACAAACTTTAGTACGTAGTGTGTATATATATGTGTGTGAAAATCGTGTTATCATTTATCCTTGAATTAATCTTATCTGGTTTAATTTATTAAAAAATGTTGTTTGAAATCTTATTAATATCATCAATTATATCTGGTTTAATTGATTAGGAATCATTGTCCGAAATCTTACATAATATCATAGTTAAGTCGTGCTTAAGGGAGAATATCTACATTTAAAAAGCCAAGCTAAATTAATATCTTCATTTAACCTAAACTTTACATTCGATCTCGAGTTATTTTCTTCTTTTAAGCTAGCTCTTAGCACAACTATTTTGTTTTCTTTTGTTTCTCGATCACCTTTCGCTCTTCTTGATTAATTATTGGCATTTTGGCTTTGGCCTTTTTTTGTAGCCCCTTGAGAATGTCAAAATTAAATAGCCGATCTATTGCATAAATGAATAAAAGATACATCATCTCTCTATCTAACTTAAATGTGTGCGAGCGAATATAACCAGTTTATCCCTAAAATTCGTCCTTCCATTAGAGACTGCAAATAGGACGTTCAAAAAGGAAATAAAAAATTTAATTCTGTCAGTTAAAGAAGACCGTTTTTTAAATATAATTGCAAAAGTAAAAATTAGATGGTGAAAATTTCAAATACTAAATTCTTTAAGGCCAATTGTGTTTAATTTATATTACAAACCAAACTGAGAGCGGTTTTAACTGAAGTTTTACAACTATAACATGGATACAACTAAACAAAAAGAAAATCCTTACAAGTTAAACATGCTAAATAATTTTTCCTTCTCCTCCTATTTCTTCATTGACACACAATAAATTAAAGCTTAAAATAATAATAGAAAATAAAAAATTGCTCAGCTAAAATTTAAAATGAAAATACATAACCAAAAATTAAAATATGAAAAACTTAACCCAGAACTTATTTAGAGAGTTAGATGGTGCATCCGTATGTACAATTCATATATGGAACATCCAAAATTTTAGGATTGTAAGGAATTCTGCGGCACCTCCTGTATCCAAATAACCATTGTGATAATTAGAAAACAGTAACTTATTATTGAACAAATGATATTACTACTCCAAATATGCGATGAAAGGAATAACCTTGGGTAAAGGTCCTAATGAAGCAAAAATATGAATTTTTATACGAAACATGGAGGAATACCATAAGGTTCATAAACTTACAAACTAAGTAAACATGGAGGAATACTATAAGGTTCATAAACTTTCAATAAATGAAAAAAATAAGGAAGAAGCAAAAAAGTTAAATATTTGCATAGATTCATATTCTTTGTTTATGAGAGCAATTTGCAGTATCGTAGTAGTCCAATACCATTATATTCTTTAAGTTGATGATGTTGTTGTTCGTTACTCGGCTAAGCGAATAATGCCTTTATCTTCAACTATGAATTGAAATGACAAACGGACTGATTGCATATTCGTAATGATTAATATTTCAAAGTCGTGTGGAAATAAAATAGGCGAAATATATTGAAGGCAACTAAACACGAAAAGAAAAAAAAGGCGTACCTTGACTTCCAAAAAGAGAAGATCGAAAGAGTACCTATAATATTTGTGGATTCTCAAACAAATGTAGAGAGATGAACAATGGAACACAGAGGAGAAACAACCATCGAGGAATTAATTTTTAAAGAGGAAGAAATAAAACGGGCCAACTTTTCATCAAGAGGAATGATGGTTTATAATTAAGATGCTTACAAAAATAAATGGGAAAATTAGGAAAAAGTAAAAGTTGAGAAGAAATAAAAGATAGATACGTTTCTTGGGACCTTCAAAAATAAAAATCCTGCTAATTCAAATAAGCAAACAATATCAAGAATCAAGATAAAAAGAAGTAAGAACATAGACGAACTAAAAATAGTACGAAAAGTTGAAGTGATCGTAAACACTTCTAACCTTTTTATAATGTAAGTACTTGATTTGCTATTGAGTTTGCTCTTTGCAATGGTGCCTCTGCGAATATATTTGTTGACAGATTAGAAGCATCAAGGATGAAGAAAACGGGCTACAGACCCAACAATCTGTCTTATTTGCATCATAACTTTTAAAATCATTCATAATCTCAATTCTCAAATCCATTTTTAACAGAAAATACTAAAAACGCAACAAAACACATATGAAAAATTAACATCATAAAAAGCTAACCAAAAAATTAGTTAGAGTAATTGAACTAATGCTAATCCAACTCTTTTTATGACCCAATTAATTCAGCTATTTAAAAAAAGAAGAAGAATAAGGAGCAAAAAGTAAAACATCAAATAGTAAAATAAAAATGCATAAGAAGATATACATAAATATGTTATACGCTAAAGATATAGAAACTTTAGCAGCAAAGTGACTACCCTACCAACCCATCAAAACCCTAAACTCAAAGTTGCAGCGGCAATGAAACGTAACTTTTTGGTTTCTTCAACAGGTGCGGTGCCTCTTCAATGAAACGTTGGAGAAAATATACGGAAAACGTTTTGAGAAGGGTAAGTCGCCAAAAAAGAACGGAAATTTTTTTTATAAAGAGACAGGCGTAATTAATAGAAGTTAATATGTGGCTTTTGGTTTTTAGTATAGCAAATAAATAGGAAAATAGGGTAAAAACCCAAAAAACTGAGCAAAAAAAGAAGATATGTATTCTGAATGATGAGAGGTGCCACGTCAGATTTTAATGCCCCTCTTTTATATAGATGTATAGATTGCCATTTTTAGTGTATTTTCCTAGTCCAGTTCTTAGATTCTTCACTGTAATTGTATTTTGAGTTCAATCAATACAAACTCATACCAGCCTGCTACAGAAAGCTAAGCCTGTGGGTGAACATAGAAGCAAAAGCATTCATTCGAGTTTTGGTCAAAGACAAACAAATCTCTAAATATCCATCTGTGTCTTTGGACTTACTAAGGGACATGGATATGCTATCACCGCTGTCAATAGAAATGAACTCTTAACTTTTCTGGTCTTCCCCAACCAAAATCAGCAGCATATAAGTCAAACTTTGGTGATCCAGTAACTGAAACTATTCCGTTCCCATCTACTTTGTCATATTCTTCTAATCAACTACCACTCAAGATCCATTCCTCGTCCTTCATCCTTTTCTGAATAGCTTCTCCTATTACTTTCACAGCAATTGTAAAACCTTCTTTTCCTTCTAAGTCAACATGTCTTGTTCCTGCAACGTATCCGACTAGGGCATTCTCGAAATAAGATGGAGGAAGTGGTGGATTGAACTGTGCTCTGCAATCTGCTAGACATCCGAAGAATTCCACTCCATTCTCGTCTATCTCTTCCCCTATTGCGGGCCTCTGATTTTATTAAGCAAGCATACATAAGCACATGTTACAGTGAAAGATGTTACATGAGTTAGGTTAGCTCGTCTTGACAATATTAAATTCTTGAGCTTCTTGATGTCATCCTATGTTATAATAAATATACCTCGAACCTTATCAAGAGGAGTCACAATGTCAGACATCTTCATCATGTGATTATATTTCTTCATTTCAGCCCATATAGACATCCCTATTCCATTAGGGTCTTTGATTACGGACCGATCATAAAATGTAATAAACTCATTAGCTAAGAATTGTTCGTCTCCACCGAGTTTATTAAGCAAAGCCCATGCCCTTACAAACTTTACGTACTATGGTAGCTCCATCACCAGCAACATGATGGTTAGTGAAACCAATGGATATGCCATGATTCGAAAACTGTGCCACTTGAATGGCTAACATCGGGGCTCATTTGACCCCAGGTGCATCCTTAGGTTCCGCCAACTGAGGAATAAAGTGATAAAAATCCTTAGCATTATGAGGATGGTTACCAACGAGATAATAGAAATTCATATCAGTACTCTTAGAAAAAATAACAGATACAGAATCTCCTGCTACATAACGCAACTCAAGATAACCACTTCCATCTTGTGGACAAGCAACATTGCCCGCTAGGGGTAAATAATGTTTGAGAATGAGGGAGAGTGAATCTTTAAGACTAGGAATAATAGTTTGGACGAAATCGGGTTTGGGAATAGGAAGCTTGTAGAATAAAATCCACCGCATGCGGTGTAAAGCTAACCAAACATGGTCAAAATGTGGAAGAGGGAGTGTCAATTTAGTTGCCCTGCCGGGAGATGGCGCAACTTGACATTGCTCAATCACAGACGCCATTATTGTAACGTTTTTGGTTACGAATACACAATGGTAATTGGCTTTTCAACATATAGATTTCAAGAAGTTACTTCACACATAAAGTGAGAGTAAAACGTTGGGTTCGTGACTCTGACTTGTTCATCGACTACACGCCATTGCATCTGTGGTTGATATTGGATTTGGAATATCACACGTTTCATTTTAAAAAATTGCATGCGATAGGAATATTTTTGAGCTCTTTCAAAAAAAATTACTCCCTCCATTTCAATTTATGTGAACCTGTTTGACTGTCTTTTAGAATATGTGGTCCTAAACAAGTCAAAAAGGGGCACATAGTATTTGTGTGGTTGTAAAAGCTTCTCATTAAGGGTAGAATTGAAAATTTAAGCTAAATTGTTTCCAAATTTAGAAAGGAGTCATTCTTTTTGGAACGGACCAAAAAAAAAATAGGTTCACATAAACTGAAACGGAGGGAGTAATATAATAGCACACCATTTGGTCATTAGAATTATTTTATTACTTAAATTTCAACTTGCAGTATAAATGAATGTTTGTTTTAAAATTTATTTTATTATTTCACTTCCAACATAATAGAGAGTTTGAAGTTGAAAAACTAATATGAACAATATTTACAAGTGAAATTCAATGTTTTTCCTAAAAAGCTACTTTACCTCTTCTCATTCTCACTCTACCTAGGCTAACCCCTAAATCCACAATCCAGATGTAATAAGATTAACCTAGATAATCTGGATAACCCCCTTCTAGATAATGAGATTAAAAGAGTAGTTTTCTCGTTCAAACATTTCAAGTTTCTTGGTCGAGATGGTCTACACCCCTTCTTTTTCCAAAAATATTTGTACCATATAAGGAATTCTGTTAGTAATCTTTGTCATGATATTTTTAACAATCAGAAAATCCCTCCGGATATTAACAAAATATTTCTATGCCTCATTCCCAAAATCCATAATGCAAACAACATTAAAAATTTCAGACCCATTGGCTTATGCAATATTATCTATAAAATAATCACTAAGATTCTAGCCAACCATCTTAAACCGTTCCTAGATCAATTGATCAATCCATATCAGGCTAGCTTCATGAAAAACAGAAGAGCGTCTGATAATGCTATCATCATCCAGGAAATGATTTCTAAGTTTAATAAACTGAAAGGCAAGCAGGGCCATATGATTCTTAAAATCGACTTAGAAAAGGCTTTTGATCGTCTTGAATGGTCTTTTGTTCGTCACACCCTGAATTTCTTTAATGTCCCTCCAAATTCTCCAAATTGTTGCTAAGTTGCATTTCTACCAGTAAAATAGCAATCTTAGTCAATGGATTTGTTACAAATTACTTTCAACCAAGTAGAGGTATTAGGCAAGGCGACCCCATCTCCCCTTATATCTTTATCCTCTGCCTAGAAATGCTCACTAAATACATAGAACATCAAGTGGACATCAAAAATTGGGACCCCATATCCTTAGGTTATAAATGTCCAAAATCTCCCGCTTATTATTTGCTGACGACCTTACTCTAATGGCTAGAGCTAATGCTAAATCTTGTCAAGCTATTAAAAATGGGCTTGACCAATTTTGCTCTCTATCAGGTCAAAGCATCAACACTACTAAATTGTAACCACTCAATCAACAATGACATTACCACTTCGTTAGGTATTAAAAAGAGTAACAGTTTTGGCACATACCTACGTTTCTCTATCCTTCACTATAGCCCCAAACATAGGGACTACCAATTCCTCATTGATAAGATGAGAACCAAACTTGCATCCTAGAAAATGAAATTCGTTAGTTTGGTAGGAAGAACAACTCTTGCGACATCATGCCTTAATTCGATCCCAAACCATTACATGCAATACACTCTCCTCCCCAGGAAAACCCTAAAAGAGATTAACAAAGTCCAAAGGGACTTCATATGGGGTAGTACAATGAAGAAAAGGAAAATTTACATAGTGAACTAGCCCACTATATGCCAACCCAAAAAATATTGTGGATTAGGTATCCATAATGCTCTTAATAAAAACCTTTGTACTCTCACTAGTTTAAGTTGGAGACTTCTCACAAATGCACTAATTCCTTGGGCAAAGCTTATCATCTCTTACTATTGCAATAGTTCCTATACAAATAGATCCTCTCTCCTTTGGAAAAACATTTGCAAAGAGTGAGACATCTTCTCCAAGGGCATCATATGGTCCCCACACGTCCATTCCAATCTTAATCTATTGGAGGCCAATTGGATTCCAAATATTGGTAACCTAAGGGACCTAGTTATAGGCTATCCTTCAGCAAAAGATTTTTCCGCAAAAATTAGAGATATCTTTGATGGTACCAATTGGAATTTAAACTGTTTAACCTTTTCTCCCCCTCCGGGTTTAATAGCTAATATCACCAAAACAAAAATCCGTCAAAAGGGTCCCTCAATTGACTTACCTATTTGGTCTCTCACCACTAGGGGGTCTTTACTACTAAATCTTGTTATACACTGTTGGAATCTCCTAATAACACTAACTTAGAACTTGAATGGATTTGGAAATTGGACTGTCCCAATAAAATCAAAATTTTCCTATGGCAATGCCTTCACAATCGAATTCCTTGCAGGAAATACCTTTCATAGATTGGACTAAACATTGACCCTAACTGTCCAATCTGTAAAAGCCCTTATGAAGAATCAATAGAGCACATCTTCCTCGACTGCAAAGCTGTCAGCAAACTCTGGTCCGACCTTCAAGGGAACCACCTTATTAACCAAAATGGGAAACATTGGCTTCTCCAAATAAAGGACTTCAACTTTCCTATCAAAAATGACTTCATAAACTAGAACACCTACTTTCCCTTCTTCATTTGGCACATCTGGGTTAATAGAATAATAATAACCACAATAACACTGCCAGCTAAATCAGTGGTTATCAAATTTTGCAAAGGGCCATTGAATTTAAATTATTCAAGGAAAAATCTCTATTAACCCTCCCAAAACTCTTATAAAAATCAACTGGTTCAAACCCTCTAGAGTTGGTTCAAACTAAATGTGGATGCCAGTTTTCATAGCTATAATGAAAATTGGGGTTTAGGTGGTGTTTTCAGAAATACAAAAGGTAGCTGGGTAGTTGGTTTTGCAAAACTAACACATGCAAATGGCTCACTAGGAGCAGAATTAAAAGCTCTACGAGAAGGTCTAAGAACAGAAAAAGAGTGGAATCTCTTCCCACTTGAGATAGAGACAGACTGCTCAGAGGTAATCCAGGCAATACAAGTTGGTAATAAATTATTTAACAAAATAATTAATGATTGCAAGTCCTTAATGCACCAGCAGAGGGTTACTCTCCAGCACACTTTCAGGCAGGGGAATATGATTGCTATCAACTAGCAAAAGGGATCCTAAATAGGGACAATCAAGTTTTGGAGTGGCAGAAGGAAGTAAAGCACAAGAGACCAGTAAAAAAGTTTTTGTTGGACCACCTTTTGATGTAATAGAATTTGTGGAAAGTGATAGACTTGAATCCACTACCTATGAAAAAATACTATGTAATGAAGCTTGCCAACTATTAGCAAGCTTAGGGAACCAATGCGTCCTCCGTAATACATCTTATGTTGACTATGTACTAGATGTTCCTTAGTTATTAATATATCTATTTCCTGTTTGCTCAAAAAAAAGTTTTTCCTAACAAAATTTCAAACTTTCTTTCCAAAATCAAAATGATGTTCAAACTGTCAAACACATCAAATATTTTTTAATGGAAAAAGGTCCAAATAAGGCCTTAAACTATGTGAAATTGAGCGAATTTGCCCGTCGTTAATACTTTGGCATAAACATGCCCCTGATATCATATATTTACTTCAAATATGCCCGTATTTTAAATATCCCCATATGGAGGGTATATTTGTTCTCACGCTCATTCTTTGAGGGCATACCATTAAAGTTCTTAATCTTCTGTGTTATTCAGTTATATTGTTTGATTCATGGCCCCTCAAATTGAATTTTTCCTTATTGTATGCGGCAAAATCAGGGGGCCCAATTTCTTGCTATTAGTTCATTTCAGAAGAATACCTTGAGGCCTCGAGGACGCGTGCTATGACCGAGTTCCCTCCCTCGAAGCTCGTCGAGGCCCAACCTAAAGTGAATGTCGATCGAGGTTAGAGTAAAAATGATTAATTCCCAAGGCACGCGGCTAAGTCTGACAAAGCCGGCCTGCCCAAAACTTGTATTAAGGTGTCACGTCTAGCTATCCCATTTCCATACCTTTACAATTAATGTATTTTGTACTATGATGGGATTCCCCTCCTATATAAAGGGGATCCTTAGCATTTTGCAAAGGGCTGTTGTTGCTCCAACTATTCTACACGAAATATACAAGAATTCTTTCCTCTCTCTCTAATATATTCTCTCTGTATTATTGCTCATATTTATTGCCTGCATACTTGTTCTTCATTTATTGCTTCTTATTGGCCATGAAGAGCCTCCTTTAATTATACCCTAACTATTAGCCCCTTCCCAATTATCCTCGATAGCTCGAGCCCGAGCCCAGACATCGTCCTCGAGGCCCTTCAATTGTCGGTCCGAGGCCCGAATAACTACACCCCCCGGTTTGATTATAACTCCGTTTTAGCTCGCATTTCCTCGTTTATCTTCACATATCTAGCATCAACTGCTTAAACAACTAGCATAAAAATAGATCATGTATTTTAGAGTCTCATCAACAAATTTAATTGTTATTACCATTTTCATGGTAAACAGATTGGCGCCCACTGTGAGGCTAAAAATAATAGTAATTATTTTCTTGCTGGTTTCGTTACACAACGTAAGTTATCGTTCACACTTTTTCTTGTCCAAGATCTTCGATTTCATGTCAAAATGCCTAGCTCAGTGAACAGAGCTGAGAATGACGAACTTGAAAACCACGGAGAAAATAATGTGGTTGTTCTAATTATTGGCGCGCCACCGCAGAACCCCGATAACGCACCTGGATCGATTCCAGGGGATGCGAGTTTGCAAGACACACAGCAGGTCGGCGAAACCTCACACACCGACAGGAGTATACAACACGATAACCAATAGGAATCCCAAAAAACCCCAGCTCGAGAAGAACAGGAAGTTAGCCTACATGTTATTTTTGAAATATTGCAGGCACAACAGTAGGCTATCGCTCAACTGCAAAGCCACCCAATGACTCCCAGCACGGTAGCACCGGGGACAGCTCCCCCAGCCGAACAGATACCTAAGAGATCGAGCAATAACGGATCGATAGCCGACCCTGCCATCATAAAAATGCTTGAACACCTCACCAAGAGGATCGAATCGGACGAGAAATGATAGCAATCAATGATAAGAAGGTCGAGACCTATAACTCCAGGGTTGACCAGATCCCGGGCGCACCCTCGGTCCTGAAAGGTGTAGATTCGTAGAAGTTTGTGCAATGGCCGTTCCCAAAGGAAGCGGCTCTGAAACCCATTCCAAAGAGGTTCAGAATGCCAGAACTCCTAAAATACAACGGGACCTCAGATCCAAACGAACATGCCACTGCCTATACATGCGTAATAAAGGGAAACAACATAAAAGACGACAAGATCGAGTCCGTCTTACTGAAGAAGTTCGGAGAAACGCTCTCGAAGGGGGCCATGATGTGGTACCACAACCTAGCTCCCAACTCCATACACTCATTTGCCATGCTGGTAGACTCCTTCATAAAGGCACACGCCGGTGCCATTAAAGTAGCAACAAGGAAGTCCGACGTATTCAAGATTAAGCAAAGGGAGAATGAAATGTTGCGAGAATTCGTATCTTGCTTCCAAACGGAACGAATGGAACTACCCCCGGTCTCCGACGATTGGACGGTGCAGGCCTTCACTGAAGGCTCGAATGAACGAAGCTCAGTGGCCTCAAGGCAGGGGAAAAAGAATCTGATAGAGTATCCTGCCATAACCTGGTCGGACGTCACAACCGGTATCAGTCAAAGATCAGGGTCGAAGATGACCAGATGAGAGCCCCCTCGGGCTCAGTATATCCGAGCAGACTCCTAGCGAAGGAGTCAAAATCAAATAGAGAGAGGTACCAACTGTACACCCGAAGATATGAGTAATGCCCCGAGATGCAATCCATCTCGCAACGATCGATTGGTGAACAGAACCCTCGGGGACTCACCAATAGAGGCGGATTCGACGGGGATACGGGACCAACGGGGGAACCTCTCCTATTAGAATATGACTTCTGTGTTGATGTGTCGGATATCGTGTTCGCCATCAGCAAAATTAGGGACGCATAATGGACCAGGCCTATTCAGTCGGATCCTTCCCCGAAGGAATCACGACTTAGTACGTGAACTTCATAATACGCACGACCAAGAAAAACGAAGCAAATGAGCCACAACATGTTATCCACATGATATTGGGGGGGGTCGACACTCCCCAGGAACCAGTGATGAAAAAGACAAAAATATCCATCATCAGAGAAAAGCGAACTCGGGGATACGTACCCGAAAATACCCTCGCATTCAATGAGGAGGACTCTGAAACCTCGTCCCAACCTCATAACGGCGCCCTAGTAACCTCTTTCCTCGTTAATTCATTTCAAATAAAACATTTGCTCGTAGATCCAGGTAGTTCGGCCAACATTATCAGGTCAAGGGTAATAGTGCAGTTCGGACCGCTAGACCAAATCGTTCCCGCCACTCAAGCCCTTAACGGATTCAACACGACAATTGAAACAACGAACGGAGAAATCACTCTCCCAGTTAGCGTGGCCGGCACGACCTAAAATGTCAATTTCCATATCATTGTAGGAGACATGAAATACAACACATTATTCGGGCGACCAAGGATACGCTGCATGAAAGCGGTACCATCCACCCTCCACTAAATGATGAAATTTACGATAGAGAATGGGGTTAAAACCATCTACGAGGAACAGCACGCGACAAGGAAAGTGTTCGCGGTACCTAACGTAGCGCCGGTACCAAAATCTCCACTCTCGAAAGAGCCAAAGGATAATCAAACTACGTCTTCAGTTAAGACCGATCAAACACAGCGGAGGACAGTACCGAGTCCTCGCTCCAAATAATAGGGACACATCAGACCTTGGAACATCGCTGACGCATCCCACGATAAGGTAAGACCACCAACCTTTTTCATTATCTTACACTAACCCATATGCAGGCGCCCGATCAGGGTAGTCGAAAGTGCTAACCCAACCCGAAGATCTCAAGGCCTTAAAGGCATTCATTGCACTCTTTTACTTCGGCCAAGCTTTTTGTCCCGAAGAGGGTTTCACCGGCAAGGCTTTTAATGATGCAACGTCTACAGGCTACCTAAGGAGGATCCAACAAGCGTACAAGGCTTCTTTTGCAATCAACCCCGAACACTGGAGGAACCCCCTCAAGAGGTCATCCACTTGGAAAAACCAAGGAAAGAAGAATAAGGTTCCAATAGGAAATGATGTATCGGGCCAAATGATCAAATGAACTGTGTCCACGTAAGCCGGACCCCCAGCAACAAAACAACATGTAATTATGCCAAGCAATCAAGGAATATCTTTCGCCAAAGCATATCGTACTCCAAAGGAAACTTAGCATTTTCACAGAAAAGATCCCTCCACCGAGAACGCCCCAAAATACTCGAAGACTGGCGTCAACAACTCGACACCTACATAACCCAGGGTCGGAACTCCAAACTCATAAGCCTTCAAGGAGGTAGCACAAAAACTACGAAACATCCCCAGAAAAGAAAAACGTCCCGAACACTTGGAGATTGGCATCATAGGTTTGGAATCTCCAAAATCATAAGCCCTCAATGAGCCAATTCCAAGCCCATGAGTAATGGCTCCCGAGCCAAAGAAAACTCGACGACTCAGAGACTGTGTCCAATCGCCATTCATTTAAAAACTCGAGGCCATAAGACCCCGAGCTGGCAGACTCGGTCCTATAAGACCTCAACGGCATGAAATAACTGTAAGACCTCAACGTCATGAAATAACTGTAAGACCTCAAGCTAGACATGAATCATACTTGTACCAAGTATCAACGAAAACTGTAAGACCTTAAGCAAGGCATGAATCATAGTTGTACCAAGTATCAACAAAACTGTAAGACCTCAAAAGGCATGAAAAAACTGTAAGACCTCAACGGCATGTAAAAACTGTAAGACCTCAAGCCAGGCATGAATCATACTTGTACTAAGTTCAACGAAAACAGTAAGACCTCAAACAAGGCATGAATCATACTTGTACCAAGTATCAACAAAACTGTAAGACCTCAAAAGGCATGAAAATTTTGTAAGACCTTACTACAAGCATAAACTCAATTCCGAAGTTTAGGCTATATATCGCATTTGTAAGACTCTCGAAAGGGCATACCCTCGATATAGACGCCTAAACTACTACACTCGGGACCAAAAATAGCTCCGGCCAAACACCAATGACTACGGTCATACGGCTGTATCAGTCAAATTAACGCGACTCGGGGACGCCCGACCGTTGCTACAAAATTATAAGGCCATTACTTCAAATCTACTTCAAAAAGAACCGGTTAAACAAGCTACCCTCGACAGGCAAAAGAGCTTTGACAATGTCAGCTCCAAATCACAAGACTTCGAGCTACTCAGCCTACGAGCCAAACCTTCTGAGGCGCTCGAACATCGCCACAAACGACTTGAAATTAAGGTTCTTCCCGAACTAACGACGGGTCAGGCAAAATCATTTCAAAATTCCTTAACGAGAGGAAAACAAAGCCTACATATTCCCAAGGGCAAAGTGTAAGAGCCATTATTGCCAGCATAATGAGCCTCAGGGCCACAGGCACTAAAAGGTCGCAACGACCAAAAGCATAAGAGCCACTGTCTCCAGCTTCAAATTTGAAAGCTTAAGGGTCAAAATGAGCTCGAGTCGTAACCCGATTCAGATACCGGACCCAAAATAGTTAACTATATATACTTAAGGGCAAAACGTAAGAGCCATTATCACCAGCTTAATGAGCCTCAGGGCCGTGCATATTAAAGGTCGCTTCGACCCAAGGCATAAGAGCCATTGTCGCCAGCCCACGCAAATACAGAACATGAGGGTCAATTGTGCTCGAGTCAAAACCTGACTCGGAGACTGAACCTAAAATAGTTAAAATACAAATTTCCAAGGGCAAGGCGTAAGAGCCATTTTCGCCCGCTCATGCAAACAGAAAAGCTTGAGGGTCGAATGAGCTCAAGTCGAAGCCCGAATAAGAGACTAAACCCAAAATAGTTGAGCAAAAGCATAAGAGCTCTAATACCAGCTTACACTAAAGGTCGCATCGACCGAACGCATAAGAGCCCCCGGGCCTTCCTAATGAGCCCCAGAGCCATGTCACGAATCTAAGGATTCTCACCAACTCTGAAACTAGTCCACCTAGTCAGAAGCGAAGCAAAAAGGGGTACAGAAGAAATAAAGCCTCAAGTTTCTTTTATTTACATATGAGAAAAAATGCATTCTCCATCTACAAACACGCTCTGAAGGTATTGCATACAAAATGGCTAGGGCTACGACCTATCAGCTTTATCTTCACTCTCTTCAGCGTCGGACAGGAATAACCGAGCACCACGCTTGTCTGCCCTCACTCGTGCCAACTCTTCTAGGAGAACAAAACCCCTGGCACCGATCTCCTCGAGAACTCTTCTTCGAGATCTGCAACGAGCATATTCTTTGATCCACTCTTCACGATCGATGACCCTCTTCAACTTGTCTTGGTCATCGGTAGCATCCTTCAAATAAATCGCCATCTCCCGATCGGCCTTAATCCAGCTCAGTGCTGCTTTGGTCCGAGCATCAACAATCTCAGCCATGACTTTCGAAAGTTCGGATTCAAGCTTCGTAATCATATCCGCTTGAACTAAAGCTTTATCACGAGCTAAGCGGAGTTGGACCTCGAAGGAAGGAACTTTAGCCAAGGCACCTTTCTCCTCTGAAGCTTGAGCCTGAGCCTGAGCTCTTAGCTTGCCGTAGTCATTCCTGATTCGGTCGGCTTTACCCCTAAGGCATTCCAGGGCCTCTAACTTTTTCTGCAGCTGGGATAGGCAAAGAGTTAACATGAGAAGTTAAAAGGTGAAACACATACCTACCCAGGACGGGAAGTTACCTGCTCCATCAAATAGCCCTCATAATTCGAGCTCCGGTATGCCTCATATCGCTAGTGTGCCAGCTCAACTTCCTTCTCCTCGCAAAGGAGCCCAAGGTACCTACCCCCATCCAGAGCTTTCTAGAGCCTATCCCCATGATGGAGCAGCTCAGACCTAAGCCTACCAAAGGCCTGCAAAAGAAAAGCTCGATAAGGAAGGAAGACGCGAAATTCGGAAAGACTGTGACAAAGCTCACCGCAAAGTGGAGTTGGCGGACTTCCTCGAAGGCCGAACACACCCCTGTTGATCTATTCCCCTCGGCCCTAGAAGAATCAGCCACGATCGAAGCACGATCGCTCAGAGGAACCGCCTCTCCAGAAATGGAAACTTTGGGTGCAGTAGGCTCGGATGATGTTTTCTCCTCAAGGACTCGGCCCCATTTCGCCTTGTTGTGAGTGCCATCGCACTGCAAATGGATATCCCGTTTA
This sequence comes from Nicotiana tabacum, assembly GCF_000715075.1. NCBI lineage: Eukaryota > Viridiplantae > Streptophyta > Magnoliopsida > Solanales > Solanaceae > Nicotiana > Nicotiana tabacum. Next base: position 209,986,326 of record NC_134080.1, read on the forward strand.
TTATTGTCGTCTTTAGGCTCGGAAGCTGGCAACATCTCCCCCTCTCCGGAGGAGCACAACCTCGCCCTCGGAGACCCTCCCATACCTATGACGCCAAAATTAATACATGAAAAGGGGAAAATGTGTTCCCAAATGTAAGAGGGATGAGGAAAAGGAAACATACACACATACCATGATATTTTGCTTCCCATCTACCCCGGGAGACAGCTAGCCACCTACGCTCGTCACAAGTCGAATGGGTCTCCAGCTTCTGGACCCAGCTAGGCAGATCAGGAACTTCGCCTGGCGCCTATGAAATTGCTGCAGAAAAGGAGGAAACATGATTACTAAACTAGCTTCCACCATGAGCAATTCTGAGAAAGCACGAGATGCTCCACTTACTCGTATAATTCCATTCCTTGGAGAATGGCATAAGTTCCACGGGAATAACGTCAACCGTCCGGACCCGGACGAATCGACTAATCCACTCTCGATCTCCATCTTCCCCATCATCAACAACAAAGGGCATAGACAAACAACACCACAAGGTTAGCAGGCCTCGATGATGAAAGGGTCGGTACAACCTGAAAAGATGACTAAACGTGAATTCAAGCCCTGCCTTCTCCACAAAGAACCTCATCATCAGCACTATTTGTTAGAACGACGGATGTATCTACGCCAAAGTAACCCGATACTTTGAGCATGACCCTATCAAGGGGGCCCAGTGCAAAAGGGTACAAGTACACGTTCAGGAATCCATCGGCAAGGTCCGTAATACCCTCATCCGGGGGAAGCGCCTGTAACGCTACCCCCTCGCCCAATCCGCAGTCTCTCCTCACCAACTCAAGGTGCTCCCCTCTTATCGAAGACATAGTCTTCAAGGTAAACTCCCATGGATCCTGAGCACTGGGAGTGGAACTCTCCCCTCCCTGTCGGGCAGACCCTGAAGTAACATCCATGGCTATGGCAAGACTAGCAAAGTAAACCGGGAACCTATACAAACACTTTGGTGCTAAGGTAACGAAGGATGCGACGCCGAAACGGAAGGATAGCTATCTAAAATAGTGGGATCTCCCATGAAGCGGGAGCAACCCCATATATATATATATGGAAAAACAACAACAGCCCACCTACCCAAGTTAGGCCCCGGGAGGCCAATGACTTCAATACGAGTTCTGAGGTGGTACCCGACCTCGAGGACCTCCATCAAAGAGGAGTTAGGCTTCAAAAAGCTAGCCACATCATCTCCAGTCTTGAGGTGGTACCCGACCTTGAGGACCTCCATCAAAGAGAATTTAGGCTTCAAAAGGCCAACAATATCATCTCCAGTTCCGAGGTGGTATCCGACCCTGAGGGTTCCTCTCAAGAAGAAAGTAAGCACTTAGAGCTCCGTCCATGAGGGCTCAACCTCAGGACATCGCCTAAATATGGGTCCCCTCCTCAGGGACCTATCTACAATGCTTTAAAAGGTTATCTACATCAAGTTCAATGTAAACCTCTAGGTACCTGAAGCTGACCTTCACTCAGAGACCACGATCAAAAAATTCAAGGTTCGATGCGCTATCTTCACGTGACTCAAGGGTCCTGATGACCCAAGTCAAATGAACCATTTCAGGCTTGGTCTGAGGAACAACGGTGGGCTCGGAAAGGAGCCATTTCTATCAACCAAAGATCGGAAGGAATACTCACATCCGAGTTAGATATTGGCGATCGTCAACAGAGGCATACATTCAGAATCCTTGCAAATGCAAAAGAATATGGCAAGTATCAAAGGCAGAAGTCAAGAAAATATCTTTATATTCATAAACATTTGCTTACAACGGCCCTCGAGGGGTCCTTATATATGATTACAAAAGCCGCAAAGGGTCCTTATACAGAAACAAAGAAGCGAAGGGGTGCACACCCAGGAAGCCTAAGGGCCTAGTCTACCCTCGAAGGTTTATCTCCCGTAGCATCATCTCCGAGCGCCACCTCCTCGAGCTCGCATCCTCGAAGGCAGTTCCTTCGATCGCCGCCTCCTCTAGGTTCCCATCTCAATCCCATGGAATAACTCCGTCGAGGGAGAAGATGAAGAAGAGGAAAGGGGGAGGATGCAGAAGAGGCAGAAAAAAGAGACATAACCCGTTGAAGCCAAAGGTTGAAGATTCGGCGGGCCCCAGCCTCAACGGCCGGTTGTGCCACTTTACCCTTTGGGAAGAAACCCAAGGGGTGAAGTGCCACACCAGTCCAGGGTAGGAGAGCGAGCAACGGTATATAGTCCGAATAAATTTCTAAAATGGGGAAAATCGATCCCCCGTGTATCATCATCTCGAGCCAATAAGGACAACAATAACAGGCATAACAACAACAACAGCAACAACAAGATGGTATGATCTAGATCGACAAAGGGATGCTCAGGCAAAAGGCCACCACACGGCCGATGAGAATGCTGCCAAACAACCAAACAACCATAAGGCCGTGAACTCCAAACATGGTGATTAACAATGGAGGAAGATGGTGAGAAGAAAGGGATGAATGAATGGAGGAAGGCACTTGGATAGAGGAATAACGCCAGAATACCTCCATTTATAGGAGATAATGACATGACCATCAATGCCTTAAGAAGACTGATCGGCAGGTACAATTACCGCGTTCTTGAAGAACTGAATCGACGTCGGTAATGTCACTTTGAAGAACGGGAATCGACAGCGTATTGAATGGCGTCGAAAAGACAAGTCCATGAAATGTCCTGGTTATCGTGAAAACACACGCCATAGGTTGCGTCATCGGCATGACATCGTCATGGGAAGCCCGAGGAGTCGGACATCAGAATCATTTCCCATCACTTCGTTCTAGGAAACGCGGAGACTATCTGTATGCGGCAAAATCAGGGGGCCCAATTTCTTGCTATTAGTTCATTTCAAAAGAATACCTCGAGGCCTCGAGGACGCGAAGCTGGGACCGAGTTCCCTCCCTCGAAGCTCGTCGAGGCCCGACCTAAAGTGAATGTCGATCGAGGTTAGAGTAAAAATTGGGAATTCCCAAGGCACGCGGCTAAGTCTGACAAAGTCGTCATGCCCGGAACTTGTATCAAAGTGTCACGTCTAGCCATCCCATCTCCATACCTTTACAATTAATGTATTTTGTACTATGACGGGATTCACCTGCTATATAAAGGGGATCCTTACCATTTTGTAAAGGGTTGTTGTTGCTCCAACTATTCTACACGAAATATACAAGAACTCTTTCTTCTCTCTCTAACATATTCTCTCGGTATTATTGCTCATATTTATTGCCTGCATACTTGTGCTTCATTTATTGCTTCTCATTAGCCATGAAGAGCCTCCTTTAATTATATCCTAACTATTAGCCCCTTCCCGGTTATACTCGATAGCTCGAGCCCGAGCCTAAGCATTGACCTCGAGGCCTTTCATTGGTTGGTCCGAGGCCCGAATAGCTAAACCCCCGGTTTGATTATAACTCCGTTTTAGCTCGCATTTCCTCTTTTATCTTCACATATCTAGCATCAACTGCTTAAACAACTAGCATAAAAATAGATCACGTATTTTTAGAGTCCCATCAATAAATTTAATTGTTATTACCATTATCACGGTAAACACTTATGTAAATCTTAAATATTGATTAAAGAAAATCAAAATGTTGAAAAAACAACAATTATAATTTCATGATCTAAATATTGTTCAAACGCCTACGCCTACAATTATAATTATATATATATATAATTAAGTGATCTGTTGCTAGGTTAATCACTTAATCATAGTACATAATACCTCAATCATGGAAAACTTTATCAATGCGTTGGATGGTGATATATTTTGCCCTGGTTGGTGAAAGAATTAACGTTCAAAAGCAAAGCTGTAGCCTGTACGTTGCTGATTGCACAAGACTTTAGTTCCCATTTCCAGAGAGTACGGTACTATGTTATTTCGGTCCACTCAGTTTTTTAGTTTTTTATTTTATTTTATTTTATCCTCTTTTTTTTTAAATTCCCCTCCATTTAATTCTTCTTTGATCCCTTTTATTGGAACTATTGCTCATTTGGTGACTCAAACTCATAACTTTAGGTGATGATCACCGGAACAACCCTCTCTTATCTAATTTTATCCTGTTAGCTTTGCTACTTCCTCCGTCTTAATTCATGTTTATATAAACTGTTGGCAATATATTGTTAGGATATTTAAGAGAACAAAAAATTGGATACAATTCTAAGATTGTTATGAATAGAATTGTAATTAGAGTGAATGCCTATTTTGTAAAGAGTTTTACTTTGTGGCTAAGTTATTTTTTCCCTATAAATAGAGGGGTTTTATCCCATTGTAAATCATCCCAAAATTCAATAAGAATTTCCCTCTCTCTTTCTCTGCAATATTGTTCTTCTTTTTTTATTGTTTCATTATACGTTATCAGCATAAGACTCTACCGTCTCAAGAAGCTTTTGGGAAGATTAAAGTATAACTTTTCTCCTTTTTTCAATTATGACTGACATTATGAAAAGAAAGTTCGTTGCCCTTGAAATTTCGGGCAAGAACTATATAACATGGGTGTTGGATGCTAAAATCCATGTAGATGCAATGGGTCTTAGAGATGCCATTAAAGACAAAACTAAAGCATCCACCCAAGACTGTGCTAAGGCCTTGATTTTCTTGTGTTATCACCTTGATGAAGGGTTGAAAATAGAATATCTCACAGTCAAAGACCCACTTGTTTTGTGGAATAGCTTAAAGGAAAGATATGACAACTTAAAGTTGGTCACTCTTCCACAAGCACGATATGATTGGGCTCATCTGAGGCTCCAAGACTTTAAGTCTGTGTCTGAATATAATTCTGCGATGTTCATAATTACTTCTAAATTAAAACTCTGTGGAGATACTATCACTGACTATGATATGCTTGAAAAAACGTTTACAACGTTTCATGCCTCCAATATGGTCCTGCAACAGCAGTACAGAGAGAAAGGTTTCTCTTCTCCTTGTGGCTGAACGAAACAACGATTTGCTTATGAGAAATCATGAAAATCGACCCAATGGGTCTACACCATTGCCTGGAGCGGATGAGGTGTATTCTCATTATGCTAAGCATGGAAAAGGCCGTGACTCTATTCGTGGTCGTGGCCGTAGACAAGGAAGAAATTTTCCTGGTGTTAATCACCCCCCAAAGAAAAATAACCACAAAAAGTGGAAATGGAAAGATGAGAAGCCAAAGGCAAATGGTTCAGAAACTGAATGTTATCTTTGCGGTGGAAAAGGGCATTGGGTAAATATTTTTGTCGTGTACCAAGACATTTGGTTGAGCTTTATCAAACATCTCTAAAGAATAAAGGTCCTAGAGCCAATTTTGTCTCTGACAATGTTTTTGACATCACCCACTTGGATGTGGTATACTTCTTTGAGCATTCTGATGGAAAAATAGATCACTTGATCTGTGATGGATCCGTAGTTAAAGATGATTGAGTATTTTAATTTTTTTTTTGCCGATTCGTATTAGTTAGTGAATAAAGATCATGTAACCGTAGTGTTTACCTGAGTACTAGTTTCTCAATTAGTATTAATTAGTTTTGCTATAGTTGTTTATTTAATAAAGTTTTCGTTCTGTCTGATTTTATTGTGATTAATCGTTGTTTGTTATTGATGTGGTTCACTTAACTTTTCTGTTGACTAGCAAAATATTTATTATAAATTTAGAGATACAATTTGGCAAAAGAAACGATTTTGCTACTAGAACGTAGCAGTATCCATTTATATTTGAATTATTTAATAAGAATGCTTTTTGTTTTTCTTTTTCTTTTTAATTGCTGGAACAAGAAAAAGGTTTGAATGAATAGCCATACCTCTGATTCATGCAAAGTGCATATTTTTATATGCATAGGTATATCAAGATTCTAATGAATTAATTCAAATAGAGCCCAAAGTGTGTTGTTGACTCTTTAAAAGGGGCAGCCAGGCGCATTACTAGCGTCTCCTCTTTATTTCCTTTTTCTGGACACTAATAATATTTATTGTGTTATCTTTTACGTTGTGTTAGTCATATACATGGTGTACTTATAATTACATTATTTTTAGCTACGTAATTATTTGTATCATAATTATAGTTGGCCCAAAATTACATTAGAAGTCAATATTGAGTTATTGATTTAACTTTGTTTCTTTCTCTTTTTCTCTAAAAATACTAATATTAATTCGTATATTTCTTTTGTATGTCAAACAACGGGAAGCAAATATGGATATCTCGCAAAATAAACTTGGATCAAAGTTCAATTCTAAAAATATTTGTTTAGTTGATTTATGTACAACATATACAATATTCAAAGAAAAGAAATATTTCTTTCATTTAAATATGTGTAAGACAGATGTTACTACAATTTCTGTTAGTAGTAAATTAATTGAAGGCTCTGGAAGAGCTACTATAACTCTGCCTCAGGGAACAATACTTATCATAGAGAATGCAATGTTCTCCTCCAAGTCCAAGAGGAACTTGTTGAGTTTTAAAGATATCCGCTGAAATGGATATCATATTGAGACAATAGATGAGAATAATCTTGAATATCTCATCATTACCAAAAATGTCTCTAGCCAGAAAAGAGTTGTTGAGAAATTCTCATCTTTATCTTGTGGCCTGTATTGGACAAGAATTAGTCAATTGAGACACATTATACCGTAAACCAAAAGGTTACTAATTCCAATACTTTTGTACTTTGGCATGATCGATTGGGACACTCTGGATCAATTATGATGAGACGAATTATAGAAAACTTAAATGGGCATCCATTAAAGAATTTAAAGATTCTTTTAAATAATGAATTCCCTTGCACCTCTTGTTTTCAAGGTAAGTTAATTATAAGACCATCACCAACAAAGGTTGGAATTAAGTCCCCTGTGTTTTTGGAACGTATACAAGGGGACATTTGTGGGTCTATTCACGCATCTAATGGGTTGTTTAGATATTTTATGGTCTTAATAGACGCATCTTCTAGATGCTCTCATGTGTGCCTATTGTCATCTCGCAACCTCGCGTTTGCAAAATTAATGGCACAAATAATTTGATTACGAGCACAATTTCCCGATAATCTAATTAAGTCTATTAGACTTGATAATGCTGTTGAGTTTTCATCCCAAGCACTTAATGATTATTGCTTATCAATTGGGATAAAAGTGGAATATCCTATAGCTCATATTCACACTCAAAATGGTCTTGTAGAGTCTTTAATTAAACGTCTTCAATTGATAGCAAGACCGTTACTCATGAAAACGAGGTTGCCCACTTCTGTTTGGGGTTACGCCATTTTTCATGAAGTAATGTTAGTTCGTCTCGGACCGACAAATTGTCATAAATATTCCTCGTTACAATTAGTTTTGGGTCATGAACCTAATATATCCCGTTTAAAATTTTTTGGATGCGCAGTATATGTGCCTGTAGCACCGTCATATCGCACCAAAATAGGTCCCCAAAGAAGGTTAGGAATATATGTTGGGTTTGAATCGCCCTCTATTATTCGCTACTTCGAAACATTAACGGGGACTGCACGATTTGCAGATTGTTGATTCGATGAGACACTTTTCCCAAAATTAGGGGGAGAAGTTGGTGAAACCAAACGGAAAATTTTGTGAAAAAATCCATCATTATCTCATCTTGACCCACGTGCCTCTATTTGCGAAAAAGAGGTGCAAAAGATTATCCATTTGTAGAGAATAACAAATCAAATGTTAGATGCATTTACGGATTTGAAAAGGATAACAAAATCACATATCCCTATAGAGAATGTTCCAATTTGTATTGATGTCCCCATTGGACAATCTTCTAGTGTCATAGCTAATGATTCAAAAGCACGCCTAAAACGTGGCAAACCATTAGGTTCCAAAGATCGAAATCCTAGAAAAAGGAAAACAAATGATCAAAATGAAACTACGAAAGAATCTCATGAAGAAATTCACGATTTAATAAATTCTGAGATTCATGAGTAATCCACTGAGCCCGAGACTCAAGAAAATAAGGAACTATCAATAAATTCAATCTTTATTGAGACAAATATTAATCGAGTGGATATAGTGGTGGATTATGTGTTTGCATATAATGTTGCATCTAGCATTATGCAAGAAAGTGAGGATCTTGAACCTCAATCTGTTGGAGAATGTCGACAAAGATATGACTGGCCAAAATGGCAAGAAGCAATCCAATCAGAGTTGAATTCACTTGCAAAACGTGAAGTTTTTGGGCCTGTAATCCAAACACCTAATGGTGTTAAGCCTCTTGGCTATAAATGGGTCTTTGTACGCAAGAGAAATGAGAAAACCGAGGTACAAAGATCTAAGGCACGCCTTGTTGCACAAGAATTTTCACAAAGGTCTGGTGTCGATTATGAAGAGACATATTCACCCGTTATGAATGCTATAACATTCTGTTATCTCATTAGTTTTGTTGTCCATGAAAAGCTTGACATGCATTTAATGGATGTGGTTACCGTCTACCTTTATGGCTCACCTGATAATGAGATATATATGAAAATTACCGAGGGATTCAAAATACCTAAAGAAAACAATTCAAAGTCCCCGGAAATGTTTTAAATCAAATTGCAAAGATCGTTGTATGGTCTAAAGCAATCAGAATGAATGTGGTATAATCATCTTAATGAGTATTTATTAAAGGAAGACTATATAAATGATGCCATTTGCCTATGTGTTTTTATAAAGAAAACAACATCAGAATTTATTATACTTGCTGTATATGTTGATGACATAAACCTTATTGGAACTCCTATAGAACTCCAAAAAATAATTGATTATTTAAAGAAGGAATTCGAGATGAAAGATCTCGGAAAAACAAAATTATTTCTTGGTTTGCAAATTGAACATTTGGCAAACGGAATTTTTGTTCATCAATCTCTATCTAGAAAAGGTATTGACATGATTTTACATGGATGAAGCACATCCATTAAGTACTCTGATACTTGTTCGATCACTTGAAGTGAATACGGATCCATTCCGACCTCAAGAAAAGAATGAAAAGCTATTTGGTCCTGAAGTACCATATCTTAGTGCAATTGGTGCACTAATGTATCTTGCCAATACTACAAGGCTTGACATAACCTTTTCAGTTAATGTCTTAGCAAGATATAGCTCTGCTCCTACAAGGAGACATTAGAATGGAATCAAACACATATTACGGTATCTAAAAGGAACTACCGATATGAACTTATTTTATGGCAATAATTGCAGTCCTGATCTTGTTGGTTATGTCTATGCTGGGTATTTATCCGATCCACACAAGGCTCGATCTCAAACAAGCTATGTGTTTACATGTGGTGGCTCTGTCATATCTTGGAGATCGACTAAGCAATCAATTGTGGCTACTTCATCTAATCATGCTAAGATAATTGCTATTCATGAAGCAAGTTGAGATTGTGTGTGGTTGAGGTCTATAATACATCTTATTCGAGACAAATGTGGTTTGAAGTGCGACAAACTTCCCACGATTTTGTATGAAGACAATGCAGCATGCATAGCCCAATTGAAGGGAAGGATTCATAAAAGGAGATAGAACAAAGCACATTTCACCAAAGTTATTTTTCACATATGATCTTCAAGAGAATGGTGATATTAATGTGCAACAAATTCATTCCAGTTATAATATGGCTGATTTGTTCACAAAATCTTTACCGACGTCAACCTTCAAGAAGCTAGTGCAAAAGATTGGGATGCGAAGGCTCAAGGATGTGAATTGATGCTCTCATCAGAGGAGTTAATGCGCGTTGCACTCTTTTTCCCTTACAAGGTTTTGTCCCACTAGATTTTCCTTGCAAGATTTTTAATGAGGCAACCAAAAGGCGTATTATTAAACATGTGTACTCTTTTTTCCTTTTCTAAAACTTTTTTTCCCATTGGGTTTTATTTTAATTAAGGTTTTAACGAGGCACATTACTTATTGAGTAGACATTCAAGGGGGAGTGTTATGAATAGAATTGTAATTAGAGTGAATGTCTATCTTGTAAATAGTTTTACTTTGTGGCTAAGTCATTTTTCCCCTATAAATAGAGAGGTCTTACCCCATTGTAAATCATCCTAAAATTCAATAAGAATTTCCCCTCTCTCTTTCTCTGCAATATTGTTCTTCTTCTTTTATTGTTTCATTACAAAGATAATACACTCAGGTACATATGTTATAGTTAATAAGGCTTGTGCATTAGTCCCCCAAATTTGGGAGGCCCCATTTTTTTGAAATAATAAATTTATAGATATTTTAAAAAATATTTAGTACTTTTAGTACAAAAATAGACTTTCTCATGTAAATAAAGTAACTGTTTGGCTTACTTAAAAATGGGTAATATGAATAATTAACATGAACTGAAATTGATTTGATAAGGGAAATAGTATAAGTAGAAGATACTACTCTGATCGACATACTCAATTAAATAAAAAGACTTTCCGTTTCCAAATGCTTATATTGCTTGTAGAATAATATTAACAGTTTCTACAAGAGTTGCCTCAGCGAAAAAAGTTTTCCAAAATTAAAATTGATAAAATCTTAGCTAAGATCAATAATGTCTCAAGAAAGATTAAATGGGCTGGCTATATTAGTTGAATTCTTTTTTTTTTTTGTTGAAAAAATTGATTATTAAAATATTATTCCATTTACACCTATGGTGTGAGATAATACTAGGTATGTTGTTGTTGTTATTGTTGTTGTTGTTGTTGTTATTACTCCATTTACCGCTTCGCATCTCAAAAATCTAGAAGAATAGACTTCAAATAGAAATTTATTTTTTAACTTTATTTTTTTTTTAAAAAGTAGTCCTCACATTAAACTTTATTTTTAGGCCACACATATGCTTGAGCCATCCCTGTTAGGTATATAAGTAATAATTTAGAAGTAAAATTGTTAGTTCAAAAGTGCTAAATTTGAGTAATTAAGTGAATTTGAGTTCTTAAAAAAATTGTAAATATTAAATAAAAAATATTATTTTTTATATGAACGCAAACTTTGTTACATAGATGAAGTGTATTAAATTGACCAATCCGACCACAGATACCACCAACAAGAGAAAGAACTGTGTAAGACGAACATTGTGGAGAAAAACAAGGAAGAACATGCACGAACACATTCTAATGGTCTTAAACAAATTCGGACGTTTAAAAAAACATTCGTTGTCCAATTCCCGAAGTAAGTTGGAGAAAGTGACAGATAATTTTGAAATATTTCATCTTTAGTCCCTCCACTAGAATATGTAAATGCAATATTATTTTGTGGTGGCAATATAATCTTAGCCAGGCTTGCTACAGAAAGTTAAGCCTATGGTGAAAATAGCAGCAAAAGCATTCATTCGACTTTTTAGGCAAAGACAAGTCAATCTCTTAATCTCCATTCGAGTCCTTAGACTTACTGAGGAACATCGATTTGCCATCGCCATTGTCAATAGAAACGAACTCTAATTTTTCTGGTTTTCCCCAACAAAAATCAGCAGCATATAAGTCATGCTTTGTTTATCCAGTAACTGAAAAAGGTCGTTTCCAATCTGTGGTGAACAGTTCTTTTAAAAACTCCCCATTTAGTATTGATTCCTCATCCTTTATCTTTTTCTAAATACTTTCTCCAACTAATTTTGTAGCAATTATAAAACCTTATTTTCCAGCTACATTAGCATGACTTGTTTTTATAATGTATGGCACTATGCAATTTCCGAAGTAAGTTGTAGCACAAAAGAAGAACTCCATTTCATTCTCGTCTATTTCTTTCCCTATTGCAGCCTCTGATTTTATCAAGCAAGTCCATACATAAGCACACGTTACTGTCAAAGGTGTTATGTGAGTTAGGCTTGGTCCTTTTGAAAATATTAACTTCTTTAGCTTTACGATCTCTGTTAAATATGAGTTTTAATGATAAAATATAATATATCACATTTGATGCAGGATCACAAGAGATAAAACAAAGGAATCAAGAAGCCCTATCATTCAAGTATGGATTAAGGAAACAATTTCTGTTAACGGGAGCTCAATAAGTAAAAAGGAAAAAGCATCAATGCTTACAGATGAAAAAAAGAAGAAACAATGGAGATCCGGAAAAGAATCAATCAATGATTTGATAGATAATTGACGGAAGCTATTATAGGAAGGTCCCAAATCAAAGAAAAACAAAATTGCGAAGCGATACACTGGAGATCGTTGAAGCCCAAAATTAAGGGATTCATCAGCAATCACTCAAGTAATGGAAAAGATATGCCCAGCGGATGAACAGCCTGTCAAGACCAAAAATCAAGGAAGATCAACGGAAACTTGTCTTTATTCTTGGAAAGAATCAATTTATGATTTCTTTCAAGGATTAACTCCCTTGGTTTTGCAATCTATCAAGATTCACGAGTTAAGAAGGTCTCACGAAGTATATGTACATCTGTTCCAGGATTGAAGCATACATACTTTGAATGAACCATTATCACTCCTTTTGTTCTACTCCAAACACGTATTGTGGTTCTTTTTAGATTTGTTGTGTAATTAGTGATAGAAGAAAAAGAGACGAACATTGGTAAGGCATTGCATCAAGAAGATAAAAGTGACATAGAGAGTAAGCTGTTAGTGTAAAGCTATATCAACCATTCTGTACTCGAGAAACCTCCAACACTGAAAGAGACCACCCTTGCAACCCAAGGGTACTATAGTAGGGTTCACATTGAATCCGAACCAATATAAAATTCCGATGTCTTTATTTCCTGCATTTTATTTTTGCACTACTATTATTCTATTCTTATCTCTAGTTGACTAATTGGTAAAGTAGCCAACTACTTATAATACTAAAATTAAAAATAGACAATACCCCCTCCCCCCCCATATATTCAATTGGTATCAGAGCTAGTCTCACAATGTTTGCTTAACAGCTTGTGAGAAAAGATTATGGCAAATCAAGTGACTATCGGAGGACTGTTTCAAGAAGGAACATTGTAATTCAGGCCACCATATTTCAATGGACAATACTTTTCTCACTGGAAAGTGCGAATGAAAATATTTGCAAAATCCTATGATGTCAAAGTATGGCGCGTTATCAAAATGGATAACTATCCACTCCCAGTAGTAGCTTAACCACCCACTGATCAGAAAGATATAGATGAATACACAGACGAGCAGATGACCATTGTTCATACCAATGCTAAAGCATAGAATTTGCTCTATAATTCTATAAGTGGAGAGGAGTATGAGAAAATCTCAAGTTGTGATACAGCCAAAGAAATATTGGATAAACTGAAAGTTACATATGAAGGAACCAGCAAAGTGAAAGAAACTCACATTAACATGTTGATTCATGAATATGAACTCTTCCAGATGAAAAAAAAAGAATCCATTGAGGAAATGCTTGCAAGGTTCAACAAAATTATTAGCGATCTAAATGTTTTTGGCAAACCCTACTCAAGTGGTGATCAAGTTCGAAAATTTTTAAGAAGTCTACCTACCACTTGGCAGACAAAAGTAGTTGCATTCGAATCTCAATATCTTAACAAACTTTCATAGGGAAAAATGCATAAGTACCCCCCTGAACTATACCCGGATTTCTAACTACACACTTTTTCTTTGCGGGAATCCTATTACTCCCCTAAACTTATTTTAAATGGAATTATTTGCACCCTTAACACTGACGTGACACTTATGCATTTTCCCCAACTTTAATATGATGAACTTTAAGGAGATCCTATAGCATTCTAGAAAACACATATCAAGAAAACAAACCAAAAAGAAAAGAAGAAAATAGTCGCTTTCAAAGCTACAACTGAAAGACCTGAAAATAATATTGATGATGACCGAGAAGCTCTTGAAGAAGAGATTGCCATGGTTTCAAGAAACATTGATAGTTTAATGAGAAGATACAGAAACACAAGAAGGGGAAGGATGCCACCCAGGCGAACCAAACAATATAATGAATAAGATAAGAATGATGGAAAATGTTATGAGTGTGAAAGGTATGGGCATGTTCAAGCTGACTGTCAAGATCTTAAATAAAAAGGTCTTCAGAGGATTCAATAAAAACAAGTCTTTCAGAAGTTGGAGTGATGAAGACGGTTTAGAACATGGAAAAATAGCAAATATGTGCTTCATGGCCATTCTAGAAAACGACATGAACAAATACTCAGGCTGTTGGACCGATGAAGATGTATCAGACGATGAATTCAAAGAAGATACTAAAAATTCTTTCATGGCATGAGGTGAAATAAGCGAGGTAATATCTTTTGACTGTGATAAATGTAATGAATTGCATGATATTCTTGACCTTACCCTAAAAGAGTCTCAAAAATTGATGAATGAACTAAAGAGACTCAATAGGGAAAAGAAAGACTGGGAACTCAAGCTTGAAGTCTGTGAAATTGAGAGAGATGTACTTCAAGATGAAGTTCAGGAATTGTAAATGCAACTTAATGGCATGTGCAAGTCCACCAGTCACAGTTCTGTCAAGTCTAATCAGGCGACTTACAAGTCAACTAGAAAAGTATAGGTTAGAACTGAGTCCACAAGTACTAACACAAGCGGTAGATCAAAAACTTGATCAACCCCTATGTGTCATTACTATAACAAAAGTGGACATAAATATTCTTTTTATCGATTTCGTAAATATAGTATTACATGATGGATTTGGAAACCCAAAAACAATCCTGATTCTAGTAGAACTAACAAACAAGGAACCAAGCAAGCTTGGGTACCTAAAAGAAGGTGATAATTTATCTTGCAGGAACACCACAGAAAGAGCCGCAAAGGAAAATTATACTTAGACAGTGTGTGTTCCAGTCACATGATATAAGACAAAACCTGTTCAAATAAGTTAATAATATAGATGGAGGAAGTGTTAATGTAACGACCCGGCCGTTCTAAAGCCGTTGACTAAAATTCCGTTACCATGTGTATAAGTTGACTAAAGCCCTATATGACTCAAACAAGCTCCACGAGCCTGGTATGAAAGACTTAGCTCATTCTTACTCGACCATGGCTTTACAAGAGGTAAAGTAGACACTACATTTTTTGTCAAAAGATCTTCAGGAGGTAATATTATTATTCAAGTCTATGTTGATGATATTATCTTTGGAAGTGCTAACCCTCTTTTGTGCAAGGAATTTGCTAGTCTTATGCAAAGTGAGTGTGAAAAGAGCATGATGGGATAGCTTACGTTTTTCCTTGGACTTAAAATTAAACAATCTGAAGAATAAACTTTTGTGTGCTAGACAAAATATACAAAGGAATTAATTCAAAATTTTGGCATGAGCAGTGCTAAATAAATTGGAATGGTAATGAGCCTGTCAACAAGTCTCGACAAGGACGAAAAAAAATCCAGTTGATGAAACAAAATATCGTGGAATGATTGGCTCTCTACTTTACTTGACTGCAAGTTCACCAAATATTATGTTTAGTATGTGTAAATGCGTCAGGTTTCTATCAGCTCCTAAGGAATCGCATCTGACTGCAGTAAAGAGCATAATTCGTTATCTCATCGAAACTATTTCTTATGGACTATGGTACCCACGTTCTAAGAATTTTATGCTGGAAGGTTTTTCAGATGTTGATCTTGCAGATGATAAGGAAGACAGAAAAAGCACCAGGGAAACATGTTAATTACTGACAAAGGCATTAATATCATGGAACAGTAAGAAACAAGGCTCCGTTGTATTATCCACAATGGAGGCGGAATATATTGCCATTGGGCAATACTGTGCACAATCACTATGGATGTCTCATCAACTGGGTGACTATGAACTATTTTTA
Organism: Nicotiana tabacum; assembly: GCF_000715075.1. NCBI lineage: Eukaryota > Viridiplantae > Streptophyta > Magnoliopsida > Solanales > Solanaceae > Nicotiana > Nicotiana tabacum. Next base: position 210,002,024 of record NC_134080.1, read on the forward strand.
AACCTATCCAAATATTTTGTGATAACTCTAGTGCTATATGTATCTAAAAGAATCTTGTGCATCATTCTAGGTCTAAGCATATAGACGTTAAATATCATTTCATTAGATATCATATCCTTAAAGGAGATATAGAATTATTATTTGTTTGGCATCACTGATCAACTAGCGAACATTTTTACTAAGCCTTTACTTGAAGATAGATTTTTCTCCCTAAGAGAACTACTTTTTCACTTGATCATAAAAATTAGGACCTATATGTTAATTTTTATTGTTGCGTGTCTAATGTTTTTAGTTTTATTTTCTTCGTAAGTATGCATTAATTAAACTCCTCTGATTTCCCTCTTTTTTCCATCAATCGTAGCTTTCAAGAAAGGAAAATCAATCATCATGACCCCTTATTGACACCCTTTACTTTCTTGCACTCAACCATCAAAATCCCTTCTTTTTAATCCTCTGAACTATTCTCCCATTTCTTCATTATTCCTATACCTTCTTCAAAATTCTTCAATGGCTAAACACTCTAAGAATCCTTATGCCTCCACTAGAAAAAGCACTCATTCCAGGGGAAAACCCTCTTCTCAGCCTCTAGAACAAGTAGACCTAGGGTCTGATCATTTAGAAGGGTTTTCCTCTTCTTAGGCAGAACCATCTGAACACTCTCACTGAATAGGAGAAAAAGCTCTTAGTAAAAGGCCTATAGAAGACCACATTGAATCTTTAACCCCCAAGAAATCCAAAGTAGATCTCTACAGTTCTCTAGAGTCCGACCTAAATTTCCGGAATACCCCAAATAGGATTTCTTTGTTGCTCTGAAAGACAAACCCATCGCTCATGGTAGAGTAATCGACCTTGATGACATGGAGGACCTCGATTGTAAGGTAAAAGATCTGCTTGTTTTTCAAGGATGGTCTAAGTTCTTTTCTGTACCCCCTCCCAAAGTTTATGAACCCTTAGTGTCACGACCTGGATTTTCCACCCTCGGGAGTCATGATGGCGCCTATCAATGTGAGCTAGGCAAGCCAATCCTTTCACTACTTACTTCATTATCCAATTATTTCTTTTTAACAAATATAAGGAGATAACGTATAAACAGCGAAACTTTAAATTAAAGTAGAAGACATCAATAAAATATCTGAAATCTGTGTCTATTACAATTACTTAAGCCTTAATCACCCAAAACCTGGTGTCACAGTGTCACAGACGGTCTAAGATTGCTACATACAAAGTCTGAAGAAATAACAGTACACTGTTTCTGAAGTAAGGAAAATGAAACAGGGAATAAGGGATAGAGGGAGATGCTAGGGCCACCGAACGCCTGCAGGTTTACCTTGGATCTCCGCGTGGACTGAAGGTAGCCTCCAAACTACGGTCCAAGCGCTGCTCCGAGATCTGCACATAGTGCATAATGTAGTATCAACACAACCGACCCCATGTGATGGTAAGTGTCTAGCCTAACCTCGGCAAAGTAGTGACGAGGCTAGGACCAGACCACCAAATAAACCTATACAATTATATAATATACAATAGAAAGTAAAGTAGGAATAAACAAGTATAGATGGGAGGGGGAAACATGCTTCGGGGAATAACAAGTAAAACAGAATATCAAGAGAACTATAAAGGAATCAAATCCAACCACTAATAAAAATAAGAAAAACAAAGGCGGATTTCACTTTCTTTTCACATCTTGTTGCAGGCGTGCAACCCGATCCCATTTCTTGTATCTCGTGGCAGGCGTGCCACCCGCTCCCATTTTATGTATCTCATGGTAGGCACGCCACCCACTCCCATTTCATTTATCTCGTGGTAGGCGTACCACCCGCTCCCATTTCATTATATCTTGTGGTAGGCGTACCACCCGCTCCAATTTCCTTATATCTTGTGGTAGGCGTACCACCCGCTCCCTATTTCCTTATATCTTATGGTAGGCGTACCACCCGCTCCTAGTTACAAGCCAACAATAATCACAAGGAATCCCGGCAAGGGAACAAGAGCAATATAACAACTTCCCCGTAAGGGAACAATGATATTTCAACAACATCCCGGCAAGGGAACAATAATATCAAACAAACATCCCGGCAAGGGAACAATACTATCAAACTAAACATCCCGGCAAGGGATCATTAATATCAAACAAACATCCCGGCAAGGGTACAATGGTGAAAATAATATATGAAGTGCAATAAACCACAACGGGGTCATAACAATTATAATACAAGACTCACAGGCATGCTTGACACCAACGTATTCCCTCAAGCTAAGGTTAGACCAAACACTTACCTCGATGCCACGAACACACTCAAGTTTTAACTATAGCTTTACCCCTTGATTACATCGCCAATTTGCTCATATCTAGTCACAAGTTACTTAAGTACATCAATAAGTGCTAAATGAATCAATTTGAATGCATGAAAATGAATTTCCCAAAGTTTTGCCCAAAAAGTCAAAAATCTTCCCCAGGCCCACATGGTCAAATCTCGAGGTTCGAACCAAAACCCGATTACCCATTCCCCCACGAACCCAAATATGTGATTTGTTTTGAAATCGGACCTCAAATCGAGGTTCAAATCCCCAATTTTTGAAAAACCTAGGTTCTACCCAAAACACCTAATTTCCCCCATGAAAATCATTGATTTTGAGTTGAAATCATGTTAAAAGATGTTAATGATTAAAGGAAATGAGTTAAAATTTACTTACAATCGAGTTGGAAAAAGAGTTGTTCTTGGAAAGTCACACTAAGGAGTTTGTATTTTGAAAAGATGTGAAAATTAAGTTGAAAATCGTCTAAGTATAAAATTTGCAGGCCTCAGATATGTGAATTGCGAACAGGGGTTCGCAATTGCGAACCCCGACCTTTGCTGGGTTGGGAAATGCAAAGGGAGGCCCTCATTTGCGAGCTGGGAATTGCGAAGAAAGGGTCGCATTTGCGAACCCTTCATAAAATGCTGGACTTTCGCATTTGCGAAAATAATGTCGCATTTGCGACTTGGGAATTGCGACTACATCATCGCATTTGCGGTCACTGGCCAAATGGGAAACTTCGCATTTGCGTGGATAACCTCGCATTTACAACATCGCATTTGCGATCCAGGCTTCACAAAATGTGAAGCTTGCAGGCCTGCTATGTATAGCTGAAGAACCTACAATTTTCTAAGTTCAAAATGCACCCCGTGGCCTATCTAAAACTCACCCGAGCCCTTGGGGTTACAAACCAAACATGAACACCACCCTAAAAACATCATACAGATTCGCTCGTACATCCAAATCACTAAAATAACATCAACAACTATGAATTAAACCTCAAAATCAATGAAATTTTCCCAAAACTTCTTTAAAAATCAAATCTTGCATTTAAGGTCCGAATCACGTCAAATGTATTTCGTTTCTCACCAAACTTGATAGAATTATCTTAAATCATATATAAGACCTATACCAGGCGCCATAACCAAAATACGGGCCCGATACCATCGAATTTTAATCAAAGATCATTTCCAAACCTTATAAACAATTTCAGAAAATAATTTTCTTCAAAAATTTATTTCTTGGGCTTCGGACCTCGGAATTGGATTCCGGACACATACACAAGTCCTGTATTTTCCTACGGACCCTCCGGGATAGTCAAAGCACGGGTCCGAGTCTGTTTACCCAACACGCTGACCGAAGTCAAATTAACTCATTTTATAGTCAAAATTTATCATTTTCACAGATTTTCACATACAGGCTTTCCGGCAACGTGCTCGAACTGCGCACACAAATCAAGGTGATGCTAAAAGAGGTTTTTAAGGCATCAGAATGCAGAATTTCATTTTAAAACAAGTGATGACCTTTTCGGTCATAACATTCTCCACCTCTAAAACAACCCTTCATCCTCGAACGGACAGAAGAAGGAAGTACTTGAGTCGGGTAAAAGATGGGGATAATGGCTCCGCATATCAGACTCGGACTCCCAGGTCGATGCCTCAAGAGGCTGACCCCTCCACTGAACACGAACAGAAGGAAAACTCTTCGATCTCAACTAACGAACCTGCCGATCTAGAATAGCTATCGGCTCATCCTTATAAGACAAGTCCTTGTCCATCTGGACAGTGCTGAAATCTAACACGTGGGATGGATCGCCGTGATACTTTCTAAGCATGGACACATGAAACACTGGATGCACGGTTGATAAGCTCGGCGACAATGCAAGTCTATAAGCCACCTCTCCTACTCGATCAAGAATCTCAAATGGGCCAATGAACCTAGGGTTAAGCTTGCCCTTTTTCCCAAACCTCATCATGCCCTTCATAGGCGACACTCGAAGCAATGCCCGCTCACCGACCAAGAATGCCAAATCACGAACCTTGCGGTTTGCATAACTCTTTTGCCTGGACTTAGCTGTACGAAGTATATCCTGAATAATCTTAACCTTGTCCAAGGCATCCTGAACCAGATCCGTACCCAATAAATGAGACTCTCCCAGCTCAAACCATCGAACCAGATACCGACACCGCCTACCATATAAAGCCTCATAAGGAGCCATCTAGATACTCGACTGGTAGCTATTGTTGTAGGCAAACTCTACTAAAGGCAAAAACTGATCCTATGAGCCTCCAAAGTCAATGACACAAGCTTGCAACATATCCTCCAAAATCTGAATGGTCCGCTAGGACTGCCCGTCCGTCCGAGGACGAAATGTTGTGCTCAACTCAACCCACATGCCCAACTCTTACTGAACTGCTCTCCAGAAATGTGAGGTAAACTGTGTACCTCAGTCCGAAATGATAGACTCAAGCACACCATGAAGATGAACAATCTCCCGGATATAGATCTTAGCTAACCTCTCGAAAGAATAGGAGATTTCCACAGGAATGAAATGCGCTGACTTGGTCAGCCTATCAATAATAACCCACACTGCATCAAACTTCCTCCGAGTCTTTGGGAGTCCAACAACAATATGAACTACCGGGCCTCTAATGCTCGTACTTAACCTATTGACAATTCAAACACCGAGCCACATATGCAACAATAGCCTTCTTCATTCTCCGCCACCAATAATGCTACCACAAATCCTGATACATCTTAGCGATGCCCGGATGAATAGAGTACCGGGAACTATGGGCCTCCTCTAAAATCAACTCTCGAAGTCTATCCACATTAGACACACAAACTCGACCCTGCAATGTCAAAACTCCATCATCACCTAATGTAACCTGCTTGGCACCTCCGCACTGCACCGTGTCTCTGAGGACACACAAATGGGGATCATCATATTGCCTATCTCAGATACGCTCTAATAAAGAAGAACGGGCGACCGTGCAAGCTAACACACGACTGGGCTCAGAAACATCCAACCTCACAAACTGATTGGCCAAATCCTGAATATCTAAAGCAAACGGTCTCTCACTGACCGGAATATTAGAAAGACTGCCCATACTGGCTGACTTCCTACTTAAGGCATCGGCCACCACATTGGCCTTTCCCGAATGATATAAGATAGTGATATCATAATCTTTCAACAACTCCAACCACCTCATCTGCCTCAAATTCAACTCCTTTTCCTTGAACAAATACTAAAGACTCTTGTGATCCGTGAACACCTCACATGCCACGCCATACAGATAATGCCTCCAAATCTTCAATGCGTGAACAATGGCTACCAACTCTAAATCATGAACCAGATAGTTCTTCTCATGAATGTTTAACTGCCTCGAAGCATACGCAATGGCTTTGCCATCCTGCATCAACACTGCACCTGGTCCAATACAAGATGCATCACAATAAACTGTATAAGGCCCTGAACCTGTGGGCAAAACCAACACTGTTTCTGTAGTCAGAGCTGTCTTGAGCTTCTGAAAGCTCGCCTCACACTCATCCAACCATCTGAACCGGGCACCTTTCTGGGTCAACCTGGTCATCGGGGTTGCGATAGATGAAAACCCCTCTACGAACCGACGATAGTAGCCTACCAATCCCAAGAAACTTCGAATCTCTATAGCTGATACCGGTCAAGGCTAGTTCTTGACTACCTCAATCTTTTTTAGATCCACCTGAATACCCTCTGCTGATACAACATGACCCAGGAATCCACTGAACTCAACTAGAACTCACAATTCGAGAACTTAGCATATAACTGACTATCCCTCAAGGTCTGAAGAACCACCCTAAGATACTGCTCGTGCTCCTCCCGGCTGCGGGAATATATCAAAATATCATCAATGAAGACTATCACGAACGAATCCAAGTAAGGCCTGAACACTAGGTTCATCAAATCTATAAAAGTTGCTAGGGTATTTGTCAACCTGATTGACATCACCAAGAACTCATAATGCCCGTACCGAGTGCGAAAAGCTATCTTAGGGACATCAGATGCCCTAATCCTCAACTGATGGTAGCCATATCTCAAGTCAATCTTCGAAAATACCTTAGCACCCTGAAGCTGATCAAAAAAATCATCAATCCGAGGCAATGGATACTTATTCTTGACCGTAACCTTGTTCAACTCCCGGTAATTAATACACATCCTCATCGATCCGTCCTTCTTCTTAACAAACAACACTAGCATGCCCCAAGGCGAAACACTCGGCCTAATGAAACCCTTCTCAAGCAAGTCTTGCAACTACTCCTTCAACTCTTTCAACTCGGGCGGGGCCATACGGTACATCAGGATAGAAATGGATTGAGTGCCCAGAGTCAAATCAATTCACAAGTCAATATCCTTGTCGGGTGGCATACCCGACAGGTCTGAAGGAAATACCTTAGGAAACTTATGAACAATGGGCACGGAATCAATAGAAGGAACCTCAGCACTAGAATTACGAACATATGCCAAATAGGCCAAACACCCCTTCTCGACCATACGTCGAGCCTTCACATAAGAGATAACACTATGAGTAGAATGACTAGGAGTCCCTCTCCACTCTAAACGAGGTAAACCCGGTAAGGCTAAGGTCACAATCTTAGCATGACAGCCCAAGATAGCGTGGTAAGGTGATAACAAGTCAATCCCTAATATAACATCAAAATCAACTATGTCTAGAAGCAACAAGTCTACACGAGTCTCAAAACCCCCAATCATGACTAAATAAAAGTGATGGACTCGATCTACCACAATAAAATCACCTACCGGTGTAGACACATAAACAAGATCACTCAAGAAATCACTAGGCATAACCAGATACGGTGCAAAATAAGATGACACATATGAATACGTAGACCCTGGACCAAATAATAGTGAAACATCTCTATCACAAACTAGAACCGTACCTATAATAACTACATCATAAACCTCAGCCTCGGTCCTGGATGGAAAAGCATAGCATCGAGGTTGGGCCCTACCACCCTAAACTACATCACTAGGATGGTCTGCTGTTGGCTGACCTCCACCTTTAGCGGCCTCAGCTCCACCTCTAATACCTCTACCTCCACCTCTAGCACCTCTACCCCCACCTCTAGCTGGCTGGGCGGGCTGTGGAACACCTAGTGCCTGAACCATAACATAGTAGCCCTGATGCTGAGAGCTACTCGGTGCTTGAAGGCAATACCTAGCAATGTGCCTCGTGTCGCCACAAGTAAAACAAGCCCTCGAATGCTGGGGATAATGACCCTAGAAACTTTGAAGTGGCGGTTCACTGATAGGAGTTGATGGTGTACTGTATGACTACTAATCGGAATATTGCATCTGAGAACCACGACCACCTGAAGCACTGTGAGAAACCTGAAGTGCTGACTGAAAAGGCCTAGGAGGATGGCCTCTACCATGTGAATCCCTACCTCCAGAAAAGGTACTACTAAATCGTCCTGAATGACGGGGCATTTTGTCTGACCCATGACCACCTTCCTGCGGCTGAACCATCTCTACTCTCCGGGCCACATTGGCTGCTTCCTGGAAAGATATCTCACTCCTAGTCTCCCTAGCCATCTGAAGGCGAATCGGCTGAATAAGTCCATCAATGAACCTCCTCACCCTCTCTCTCTCTCGGTGGGAAGTGTGACAAGAGCATGACGAGCCATGTCGATGAATCTGGTCTCATACTGGGTAACAATTATGGAACCCTGCTGAAGACGCTCGAAGTGCCTACGATAGGCCTCTCTCTGAGTGATGGGGAGAAACTTCTCCAGAAATAGCTGAGTGAACTGCTCCCAAGTCAAAGCTGGCGACCCGACTGGTCTAGCCAAATAGAAATCCCTCCACCAAGTCTTGGTGGATCCAGACAAGTGAAAAGTGGCAAAATCAACCCTATTGGTCTCAACTATCTCCATGTTCCTAAGAACCTCGTGATAGCTGTCTAGACAATCCTGGGGATCCTCAGTAGATGCACCTCGGAAAGTAGTATTGAAGAGCTTGGTGAACCTATCAAGCCTCCACAAAGCATCGGCAGACATAACTGCTCCATCACCGGCCTAAGCTACCACACCCGGCTGAACTACTCTAATTGGCCGAATCGCTGGAGTCTGAATCTGGGGAGCTACCTGCTCCGGAGTGTGAGTAGCAGGAGTTTGGGCTCCTCCTCTAGCCTGAGAGACAGCTGGTGCTACAGAAAGTAAACCTGCCCGGGTAACACTCTCCATAAGGCCCACTAGATGGACCAGAGCATCCTGAAAAACTAGGGTATCAATAAACCCCTCTGGGACATGAGTTGGGCCTACCAGAATTGCTGGGGATGGAACCCCATCATCAAAATCAACCTGAGGCTCCGTTGTGGGTGTTGCTTCTCTAGGCTGAGATCTACCCCTACCTCATCCTCTAGCATGACCTCGGCCTCTGCCTCACCCTCTGCCCCTCGTGGGAGCTACTGTTGGGGGCTCAGGCTGCTAGTTAGTGGATGAGGAAGCGTGCGTTCTCTCCATCTGTGAAAGAACTGAGTAGAAATTCAATTATCATTGAGAGACCAAACAGCACGATAGGAAAGAATAAATGTGAAGTTTTTCCTAACTCTGTAGCCTCTGGGGATAAATACAGACGTCTCCGTACTGATCCCTCAGACTCTACTAAGCTTGTCTGTGAACTGTGAGACACATGTAACCTAGAGCTCTGATACAACCTTGTCACGACCCGGATTTCCCACCCTCGGGAGTCATGATGACGCCTACTAATGTGAGCTAGGCAAGCCAATCCTTTGACTACTTACTTCATTGTCCAATTATTTCTTTTTAACAAATATAAGGCGATAACGTATAAACAATGGAACTTTAAAATAAAGTAGAAGACATCAATAAAATATCTAAAATCCGTGTCTATTACAATTGCTCAAGCCTTAATCACCCAAAACCTGGTGTCACAGTGTCACAGACAGTCTAAGATTGCTACATACAAAGTCTGAATAAATAACAGTACACTATTTCTGAAGTAAGGAAAATGAAATAGGGAATAAGGGATAGAGGGAGACGTCAGGGCCTGCGGACGCCTGTAGGTCTACCTTGGATCTCCGCGTGCCCTGAAGATAGCCTCCAAACTACGGTCCAAGCGTTGCTTCAATATCTGCATATAGTGCAGAGTGTAGTATCAGCACAACCGACCCTATGTGCAGGTAAGTGTCTAGGCTAGGACCAGACCACCAAATAAACATGTATAGTTATATAATATACAACGGAAAGTAAAGTAGGAATAAAAAATTAAAGATAGGAGGGGAAAACCATTATATCTTGTGGTAGGCGTTCCACCCGCTCCTAGTTACAAGCCAACAATAATCACAAGGAATCCCGACAAGGGAACAAGAGCAATATAACAACTTCCCGGCAAGGGAACAATGATATTTGAACAATATTCCAGCAAGGGAACAATAATATCAAACAGACATCCCGGCAAGGGAAAAATACTATCAAAACAAACATCCCTACAAGGGATCATTAATATCAAACAAATATCCCGGCAAGGGAACAATGGTGATAATAACATATGAAGTGTAATAAACCACAACAGAGTCATAACAATTATAATACAAGACTCACGGGCATGATTGACACCAACGTATAGATACTCGTCACCATGCCTATACATTGTACTCCACAATTAACATGTAGCAAATAAGACACAACTCCCAATTCCTCAAGCTAAGGTTAGACCAAACACTTACCTCGATGCCACGAACACAACTCAAGTTTCAATTATAGCTTTACCCCTTGATTCCACCGCCGATTCGCTCGTATCTAGTCATAAGTTACTTAATTACATCATCAAGCGCTAAATGAATCCATTTGAATGCATGAAAATGAATTTCCCATAGTTTTGCCCAAAAAGTTAAAAATCGCCCCCGGGCACACATGGTCAAATCTCGAGGTTTGAACCAAAACCCAATTACCCATTCCCCCACGAACCCAAATATATGATTTGTTATGAAATTGGACCTCAAATCGAGGTCCAAATTCCCAATTTTTGAAAACCCTAAGTTCTACCGAAAACAGCCAATTTCCCCCATGAAAATCATTGATTTTGAGTTGAAATCCTGTGAAATGATGTTAGTGATTGAAGGAAATGAGTTGAAATTAACTTACAATCGAGTTGGAAGAAGAGTTGTTCTTGGAAAATCACCCTAAGGAGTTTGTGTTTTGAAAAGATGTAAAAATGAGTTGAAAATCGTCTAAGTATAAAATTTGCAGACCTCAGATATGGGTATTGCGAAAAGGGGTTCGCAATTGCGAATCCCGACCTCTGCTGCGTTGGAAAATGCGAAGGGAGGCCCTTATTTGCGAGCTGGGAATTGCGAACAAAGGGTCGCATTTGCGAACCCTTCATAAATGCTGGACTTTCGCATTTGCGAAAATAATGTCGCATTTGCGACTACAGCATCACATTTGCGATCACTTGACAAATGGGAAACTTTGCATTTGCAATAGGGAGCTGGCCTGGGATTCTTTCACAATTGCGACAAGCCGCTCGCATTTGCGAGCCAGGCTTCGCAAATGCGAAACCTGCAAGCCTGCTATACAAAGCTGAAGGACCTATAATTTTCTAAGTTCAAAATGCACCCCGTGGCCTATCCAAAACTCACCCGAGCCCTCGGGGTTCCAAACCAAACATGCACACCACCCTAAAAACATCATACGGACTCGCTCATGCATTCAAATTACTAAAATAACAACAACTATGAATTAAACCTCAAAATCAATAAATTTTTCCCAAAACTTCTTTAAACATCAAATTTTGCATTTAAGGTCCGAAACACCTCAAATGGATTCCGTTTCTTACCAAACTTCACAGAATTATCTTATATAAGACCTGTACTGGGTACCGAAACCAAAATACGGGCCCGATACCATCAAATTTTAATCAAAATTCATTTCCCAACCTTATAAACAATTTCAGAAAATAATTTTCTTCAAAAATTTATTTCTCGGGCTTCGGACCTCGAAATTTTATTTCGAGCATACGCCCAAGTCCCATATATTCCTACGGACCCTTCGGGACAGTCAAATCACGGGTCCAGGTCCGTTTACCTAATATTTTGACCGAAGTCATATTAACTCATTTTATAGTCAAAATTTATCATTTTCACAGATTTTCACATATAGGCTTTTCGGCAATGCGCCCAGACTGCGCACGCAAATCGAGGTGATGCTAAAGAGGTTTTTAAGGACTCAGAATGCAGAATTTCATTTTAAAACAAGTGATGATCACACTTAGAGAGAATTTTCTATGCCAATCTTCGCTCTAGGAAGCTTATAAGTTAGATTCCATGTTCTAGGAAAACGTATTATTCTTGATTGTGCCATGTTTGACTCAATGTTTCAGTGTAAGTGCCGATTTTCCCATGTTTTCATGAATACTTGGCCTGATTATTTTGAAATTTCTTTTGGTCAAGAAAAATGTTGCATTGTTGAGTGTCCATTTGATTCCCTTCCTAGCTAGTTAGGTCCCAGTGATGTTAGTTGCGAAACCCGAGTTCTGGCCCACATTGTTGAAACTAAACTTCTTCCTCGCACTGGCTCATTCTCCACCTTCCCTCAACGAGACACCTTTCTCGTCTACTGTCTTGTGACTGAACTTAAGGTTAACCTATCCTCATGGGTCATAAACTTCATAATTTAGAGTGCTGATGATCCTACCAGTCTACTCTATGGTATGGCTATCACCCACATTTTGGAAGCCCACAACATCTCTATTTCAGAATACCCCTTTGTCTCTGTTTCTAAATGCTACAACTCTAGAACATTTTCCAGTATGGGATGTGTGTGTAATAATGGCTCCTGGGTAAAGAAATAGGAAGGTGAATTTAAGAGTGTTCAACCTGATTCTAAGATAAAAGCATCTGTTTCCCATCATACTGTAAGTGATCCTGATCTTGTAGAAAAATTAACTGCCATTGACAACAAGTTAAACATCATCAAGGACCTTCTTGCTGCAACTCAATCTACAGTTGGGGACATCCATTCCATATCCAAAGAGACTGTGTCCGACGTTTCAAAGATAAGGGCCAAAATTCTCAAACTTGCAGAAAACACAATCAAAACCTTCAAGGAGGTACATGCCAGGATTGATAGGGTGACAGTTTCAGCTAATGCCTGCTTTGAGCGTCTGAAGGAGGCGATTTGCAAAACTTTCACTTATTTCTTGCGTCGTTAATTGTGCTGATTTCAGATAATATTTTTTGCTTTTTTTTTTGTTTTGGACTGGTCACCAGTCGTTGGATATTTCTCTTTACTTTTGTTAAACTTTGCATGTATGTGATTTGCAAATATTTACCTATGATGTACCTGTTTCTACTTAATTTCAATTATATCTATGCATATCCCCTCTTTCCTGATGTCAAAAAAGAGGGAGAAAAAAGAAGTCATACATTGCAGGGTAAATAGTATCACCTGTTGAGGGGGAATCGACTGAAGCATATGAGAAAAGAAGTAATACATTGCGGGACAACACATGTTGAGGGGGAGTCGACTGAAGCACATGTTGAGGGGGAGTTGACTATAGGTGAGCAGGCCAACAGGGAAGTAAACTATTATGTATATATATATATATATATATATATATATTATTTTTGTCTTTATCAAAAATGGGAAGATTATTAAATATGAGTTTTAATGATGAAAAATAATATATCACATTTGGTGCAGGATCACAAGGGATAAAATAAAGGAATTAAAAAGTCCTATAATTCAAGTATGGATTAAGGAAACAATATTCGTTAACGGGAGCTCCATAAGCAAAAAGGAAAAAGTATCAATGCTTAGAGATGAAAAAGGAAGAAAGAGTGGAGATCCGGAAAAGAATCACTCAATGATTTCATAGATGATTGATGGAAGTTACTATAGAAGGTCCCAAATCAAAGGAAAACAAGATTGCAAAGCGATACAATGGAGATCATTGAAGCCCAAAATCAAGGGATCCATCGGTGATCACTCAAGTAACGGGAAAGATATGCCTAGCGGATAAATAGACTGTCAAGACCAAAAATCAAGGAAGATCAATGGAAACTTGTCTTTATTCTTGGAAAGAATTAATTTATGATTCCTTTCAAGAATCAACTCCCTTGGGTTTGCAATCTCTCAAGATTCACGAGTCAAGAAGGCCTCATGAAGTATATATACATCTGTTCCAGGCTTGAAGCAGCCATACATTGAACGAACCATTATCACTCATTTTGTTCTACTCCAAACAAGCATTGTAGTTCTTTTTAGATCTGCTGTATAGTTAGCGAGAGAAGAAAAAAGAGACAAAAACTGGTAAGGCATTGTATCAAGAAGAGATAACCCTTGCAACCCAAGGGACTGGAGTAGCTTTCACATTAAATCCGAACTAGTATAAAATTCTGGTGTCTTTTTTTCGATATTTTATTTTTGCAGTACTATTATTCTGTTGTTATCTCTAGTCGATTAATTAGTAAACTAGTCAACTACTTATAATTCTAAAATTAAAAATAAACAATCCCCCCTGTATATTCAATGTCATCCTGTGATACAATAAAAGTAGGTCGAACCTTATCTAGAGGAGTGACGATGTCACACATCTCCAACTTATATTTTTTTGTTTCATCCCACATAGACATCCCTAGTCCATAAGGGTCTTTAATTACTGACCTTTCATAATGTGGAATAAATTCTTTTGCTAAGAATTATTCATCTCCATCGAATTTATAGAGCAACGCCCACACTGTTATGAACCCTACTATGTTAGCTCCATCACCCGCAACTTGATTGTTAGTGAAACCAAGGGATATGCCATGATTCGGAAAAAGTATCACTTGAATGGATATGACCGAGGCTAATTGGATCACAGGTGCATCTCCTTAGGTTCCGACAACTGATGAATAAAGTGATAAAAATCTTTTGTATTACGAGAATGGTTACCAATGATATAATTGAAATCCATATCACTCTCAAAAAAGTAACAGATACAAAATCTCCAATTAGATAATGCAATTCAGGACAACTACTCAAATCTAGTGGACAAACAACATTGCCAGCTAGGGATATGTAGTGTTTGAGAGTGTGATGACCCGATAGGTCATTATGATTTAAAACCAAATTCTCTATTCCGAGGCCTTTAAAACCTCATTTTATCCCTAATTTATTTACGTGCACAGTCCGGACGTATTTTCGGAAAGCTTTTATGTTGAAAGTTGATAAAAATAAGGATTTTTGCTTCAAAACTTTATTTGAGGTTACTTCGGTCAACATTTTTGGTAAACGGACCCCGATTCTTATTTTCATAGTCCCAATAGGTCCGTATCAAAATATGGAACCTGGGCATATTCCCAGAATCGGATTTGGAGGACCCTAGCCCGAGTTATGAATTTTTGTTAAAAATTGAAATTTGAAAAATTATGGTTTTCAAGAAAAGTATTGATGTTTGATCTTGTTGGTATCGGGTCTATATTTTGGTTTCAAAGCCCGGTACAGGTTCAATATAATATTTAAGACTTGTCTGTGAAATTTGATGAAAAACAGAATTGGTTTGACTTGATTCAGATGCTCGGTTGTGAAAATAGGAATTTTAAAATGTTCTTGAGAATTCATGTGATTTCGTGCTAAATTCGTGGTTTTAGGTGTTATTTTGGTGATTTAATCGTGCGATCAAGTTTATATAATGTTTTAAGAATTGTGTTCATGGTTGGATTGGAGTTCCAAGAGCTCGGGTGAGTTTCGGATATGCTACGGAGTGATTTGAACTTGGAAAAATTTTGCTGGTGTAACTGAGTAGGTTATAGGCCTCTGATCTTGCATTTGCGAGATCAAGCATCATAGTTGCGAGCTCTGAGGGGTTCGCATTTGTAAGGAGAAGCTTGGCCAGCAGTGTTCGCAATTGCGAACTTTTCTTCGCATTTACGAAAGGAGTCTGGGAATGGCAGGGATCACAATTGCAGAAGGTCAGGCTCACATTTACGAGACTTTCTTCGCATTTGTGATAGGTTCTTCGCATTTGCGAACCCCAGGTCACAAATGCGACACTTGCAACTGATCAAAATGACTTTTGGATAGGATTTTACATTCATTCTTCAAATTGTCAAAATCTAAAACACAAGAGATGATTTTCCAAAGACTTCTTCTTCCCCAAATCATAAGTGATTCTTAGCTAGTTTCTTTCAATCTTTCACTTCATTTTACAAGATTTCAACCTAGAATCTAAGGTTTTTCATGGTATAATTGGAGATTTTGGGTAGAAACTAGGGATTTGATAAATTGGGAATTTAGACCTCAAATTGAGGTCGAATTCCAAAACCAATTACATATTCGAGCTCGGGGGTAAATGGGTAATCGGATTTTTGTTCGAATTTCGGGTTTGGACCAAGTGGGCCTGGGTGTTGTCTTTTTCAATAATGGCCTCAATTGAATTCTTATTGATAGTGGGTGATTCCTAAGGCTTATTTTGAAATGTTTGTTTGGTAATTTGCTAGATATTGTTGGTTCGGAGGCGTGTTTGAAAGGCAAAGCTATGATTGCGCTTTGAGTGGCCATTAGAGTGAGGTAAGTGTTGTGTATAACTTTTACTTGAGGGAACTAGGAAACCTCAGAACTATGTGTTATGTGACTTTCATGTGAGAGGCATATATGCATGGTGACGAGTGCTTATACGCCGCCAAATTATCTATTTTCCCTGATTTACTACTTTACCTTAATTGTTTCCTTCGCTGTCTTAATTGTTATATACTCTAAATGCATTCCATACTTAACTTCTATGTGTTAATCAATATCTTCTTCTGTTAACCATGTTAGCTCTCTTCATAGTTCCCCCAATCCCTGCTATTTGCTTAATTTGACTTGGTTGCACCTTCTAACTGCAAATTGTTGGTTTGGTCTCGCTGTGTATTATTATTATTTGTGTAGGTTCTATATTGAACAAGGTTTCCTTTTCTTGGTTCAGTATGGTATTTATTTATCATAAAGGCCTTGTGATTTGGATTGTTGATTTGATTGTGTACATTGAGTGTTCGGTACTGATATGTCGGGATCGAGTTGCGCGCCGCAGTAGGTGTAATAAGGGAGGATTGTTATGGTAAAATAAGGGTGAATTGTGATATTTATATTGATATACAGTTGGATCGGGTTGCACACCGCAATAGGTGGAATAAGGGTGGATTATAATAATGATATTGATATATGGTGGGATCGGGTTGCGCGCCGCAACAAATATATATATATATATATATATATATATATATATATATATATATATATATATATATATATATATATACTGTTATATTAGATATCATGTAGAATAAGGGAGGATTATATGTTGTCTGGTGGGATCAGGTTGCGCGCCACAATAACCTATACATTTCTATTTCTTGAGCTGCATTGTTTTTAGGTATTTTTATTTGAGCTGGTAGCGATTGGTAACTTTGGATAACACTGGTTTATTTCCGAGGATGTGGTTACCATTTCCTGTTGGCTGTTTAATTCTGTACTATATTTCAATTATTTTATCATTATTATAGACTGCATATAAGTTTTAGTGTAGGTGACCTGACTTAGACTCATCACTACTTTGTCGAGGTTAGGCTCGGTACTTACTAGTACATGGGGTCAGTTTTACTGATACTGCACTCTGCACAATGTGAAGATTTTGGAAATGGTTCTAGTGACGGTTATTAGCTAGCTCAAATCGAACATTCGCGGAGACTTGAGGTAAGGTTGTTTAGTGCCCGCAGCTCCTGAAATCCCCATCCTTCGTCTATTTAGTTGTGTACTTTCATTCGAACAACTTGTATTTATTTCAGACCCTTATGTGTACTTTAGTAGTTCGTGCACTCGTGACACCATGTTCAGGGAATTGTAATAGATATATGTCTAGTTCAGCTTCCGTATTGTTACTTTAAATTTATTCAATTATGCTAGTTCTTCTTTAATATCCGATTTAAGCTGTTAAAGGAGTAGATTGTTCTGACGTTGGCTTGCCTAGCAAGTGAAATGTTAGGCTCCATCACGGTTCCGATGGTGGGAATGCCGAGTCGTGACAAGATGGTATCAAAGCACTAGGTTACATAGGTCTCAGGAGTCAGGAGCAAACTTAGTAGAGTCTGGTGGATCGGTACTTAGATGTCTATACTTATCTTCCAAAGGTATGAAGTTAGGATTAGTTTCACTTCTATTCTTCTATGTCGTGCAATTGTATTCTATCATTTTTGATTGAACTCTTCTATTATGTTCTCTCGCAGATGGCGAGAATGTGTATCGCATATTCAGCTGAGCAGCAACCAGAGCCCCCAACAGTAGCTCCTACGAGGGGCTAGGGTCGAGGTCGAGGTTGTGTTAGAGGCCGAGGCAGGGCAAAGCTCAGCCCCAAGCTTGAGCAGCAGCACCAGCAGTGGAGCCTCAGTTGGAGTTTGATGAGGAGGTTCCAGCCCAGACTATGTCTGTTGGACTAGCTCAAGTCCCGGAGGGGTTCATCGCCACACTAGTGCTTCAGGGCGCTCTAGTCCATTTAGTGGGCCTTATGGAGAGTGTGGCCCAAGCCGGTACATTCCCTATAGCACCAGGTGTCTCTTAGGCTGGGGGAGGAGCACAGACTCCCGCTACTCACACTCCGGAGCATATGTCTCCCCAGTATCAGACTCCAGCAACTTAGATAGTTGGGGCAGTTCAGCCAGTTATTGCGGCACAGGCCGGTGATGGCCCAACTATGTCTTTTGAGGGCTTATTGAGGTTGGACAAGTTCACCAAGCTCTTTCCAGTTAACTTCAATAGTGAACCTTCTAAGGATCCACAGGATTATCTTGACCGATGCCATGAGGTGTTGCGGAACATGGGGATAGTTGAGATCAATGGGGTCGATTTTGCTATGTTTCAGATGATGGGTTCCGCCAACGGATGGTGGAAGGATGTTTTATCGACAAGACCAGATGGGTCACCTGCACTTACTTGAGACCAGTTCTCTCAGATATTTCTTTAGAAGTTCCTTCCTATCATACAGAGAGAGGACTATCATAGGTAGTTCGAGCGTCTGCAGTAGGGTTCTATGACCGTCACTCAGTATCAGACTAGATTTGTGGATCAGGCCCGTCATGCTATTCTTTTGCTTCCTACCGAGAGAGAGGGTGGGGAGGTTTATTGAGGGACTTGCTCAACCTATCAGATTATAGATGGCTAAGGAGACTTGGAGCGAGATTTCTTTTCAGGCGGCAACTAATGTTTCCAGGCGAGTTGAGATGGTACTAGCTCAAGGGAGTAGTCAGGGATCTGACAAGAGACCTCGTCATTCAGGTGGTTTTAGTGGTGCCTCATTTGGAGGCAGGGGTACCTTTTGTAGGTGCCATCCTCCCAGGCCATATCATTAAGCATTTCAGACATCCCATAGTGCTTCAGGGAGTCGTGATCATTATATGCCTTATTCTGGGCAGCCAATCTACAGTGCACCGCTAGATCCTATCAGTGCACCTCCTATTCAGAGTTATTACTGGGGTCAGCTAGCCTGTTTGGGTCAATCTCAGTTTCAGCAACCACAGTACCAGGATGGATGTTTTGAGTGTGGTAGTTATGGGCATAGTAGGAGGACTTGTCCGAGATTATTAGGCGGCACGCCACAGCAGAGTTCTCGTTCCATGATTTCGGCACCATTTGCATCCCCGCTCGCTCATCCAGTCAGAGGTAGGGGTCAGGGAGCTAGAGGTAGAGGTCAGACAGCTAGAGGTGGAGGCTAGCCAGTAGGAGGTCGTCCTAGAGATATGGTTCAGAGTGGAGGGGCCCAACCCTAATGCTATGCTTTTCTAGCTAGGACTGAGGCTGAGTCATTTGACACGGTTATTATAGGTAAGGTTTCAGTTTGCAGTAGAGATACCTTAGTTCTATTTGATCCAAGTTCTACATATTCATATATGTCGTCCTATTTTGCTTCATATTTGGTTGTGCCTCGTAATTCTTTGATTTCTTCTGTATATGTGTCCACCCCTGTGGGGGTTTCTATTGTTATAGATCATGTCTATCGTTCTTATGTGATCACTATTGGAGGACTTGGGAGTAGCATAGATCTTCTGCTTCTCGATATGGTTGATTTTGATGTCATCTTGGGTATGGATTGGTTGTCACCTTATCATGCTATATTGGATTGTCACGCCAAGATGGTGACCTTAGCCTTTTTTGGGTTGTCTTGATTAGAGTGGAGGGGGACCCTTGGCCATTCTACCAGTAGGATTATCTCTTATATGAAGGCTCAACACACTGTCGAGAAAGGGTGTCTAGCTTATATGGCCTACGTACATGATTCTAATACGCAGGTTCCTCCTATGGATTCTATGCCCATTGTTTGTAAGTTTCCAGAGGTATATCCTGCAGACTTGCTGGGGATGCCACCCGATAGGGATATTGACTTCTGTATTGATTTGGCTTTGAACACTCAGCCCATTTCTATTCCACCATACCGCATGGCCCCGCCAGAGTTGAAATAATTGAAGGAGTAGTTGCAAGGCTTGCTTGATAAGGGCTTTATTAGACCTAGAGTCTCACCCTGGGGTGTGCCTGTGTTGTTTGTGAATAAAAAGGATGGATCAATGAGGATGTGCATGGATTATCAACAATTCAACAAAGTCACCATCAAGAACAAGTATCCATTGTCGAGGATTGACGACTTTTTTGATCAGCTTCAGGATGCCAAAGTGTTTTTAAAGATCGATTTAAGGTCTGGATACCATCAGCTAAGGATTAGGGCATCTGATGTCCCTAATGCATCTTTTCAGACTCGGTATGGGCATTATGATTTTCTAGTGATGTCATTTGGGCTGACAAATGCCCCAACAGCATTCATGGATTTGATGAATCGGGTGTTCAAGCCCTATATGGATTCCTTTGTCATTATTTTTATTGATGATATCTTGATCTACTCCTACATTCGAGAAGAGCATGAGCAGCATCTTCGGATCGTACTTCAGACTCTGAGGGACAACTAGTTATATGCTAAGTTTTTGAATTGTGAGTTTTTGTTGAGTTTAGTTGCTTTTTTGGGTCACGTTGGATCCGTGAAGGGTATTCAGGTGGATCCTAAGAAGAGTGAGGCCGTTCAGATTTGGCCTAGGCCTATTTCAGTCATGGAAATCCGTAGTTTCTTGGGTTTGGCGGGTTATTACCGTCGGTTTATGGAGGGGTTTTCATCTATAGCAGCCCCATTGACCAGGTCGACCTAGAAGGGTGCCCCGTTCAGATGGTCGGACGAGTCTGAGGCGAGCTTTCAGAAACTCAAGATAGCTTTAACTACGGTACCAGTGTTGGTGTTGCCACACGATCAGGGCCTTATACAGTATATTGTGATGCATCTCGTATTGGTCTTGGTGCGGTGTTGATGTAGAGTGGAAGGGTTATTGCATATTCTTCACGGCAGCTGAAGGTTCACGAGAATAATTACCATGTTCATAACTTAGAGTTGGCAGCCATTGTTCATGCGCTGAAGATTTGGAGGCACTATCTTATGACATGTCGTGTGAGGTGTTCACGGATCATCGGAGTTTGCAATAATTGTTCAAGGAAAAGGAGCTCAATTTGATACAGAGTAGATGGTTAGAGCTATTGATAGACTATGATATCACCATCTTGTATCATCCCGGAAATGCCAATATGGTGGCCGATGCTTTGAGTAGGAAGTCAGCTAGTATGGGCACCCCTACGTACATTTCAGTCGGTGAGAGACCGCTTGCATTAGATGTTCAGGCTTTGGCCAATCATTTTGTGAGGTTGGATATTTCTGAGCCCAGTCGTATTCTAGCTTGTACAGTCACCTGGTCTTCATTGTTTAAGCGCATTAGGAAGCGGCAGTATGATGACCCTCATTTGCTTGTCCTTAGGGAAACAGTGTGGCACGGAGATGCAAACAGGTTACGGTTGGAGATGATGGAATTTTGAGGATGCAGGGTCATGTTTGTGTACCTAATGTGGATGGACTTCATGAGTTGATTCTAGAGGAGGCCCACAATTCCCGATATTCTATTCATCTGGGAACCGCTAAGATGTATCAGGAATTGCAGCAACATTATTGGTGGAGGAGAATGAAGAAAGATATAGTGGCATATGTGGCTCAGTGTCTAAATTATCAGCAAGTAAAGTACAAGCATCAGAGACCTGGTGGTTTGCTTAAGAAGATAGAGATTCCTGAGTGGAAGTAGGAGCATATTACTATGGATTTCGTTGTTGGACTCTCACGGACTTAGAGGAAGTTCGATGTAGTTTGGCTTATTTTGGATAGACTGAACAAGTCAGCACATTTCATTCATGTTGAAGTTTCCTATTCTTCAGAGTAGCTGGCAGAGATTTATATTCGTGAGATCGTTCTTCTTCACGGTACAACCATGTTTATCATTTCTAATCAAGGTACATAGTTTACCTCAAATTTCTGGAGGGCATTGCAGCATGAGTTGGGTACGCAGGTTGAGTTGAGCACAACATTTCATCCTCAGACGGACGGGCAGTCTGAGCACACTATTTAGATATTGGAGGATATGCTTCGTGCATTTGTATTGACTTTGGAGGCTCATGGGACAAGTTTTTTCCGCTTACAGAGTTCGCCTACAACAACAGCTATCGGTCGAGCATCTATATGGCTCCCTATGAGGCATAATATGACAGACGATGTCGATCGCTGGTTGTATGGTTTGAGCCGGGGGAGGCTCGGTTATTGGGTACAGATTTGGTACAGGATGCCTTGGGTAAGGTTAAGATCATTCAGGATAGACTTTGCATAGCACAGTCCATGCAGAAGAGTTATGCAGACCATAAGGTCCATGATGTTGCATTCATGGTCGGAGAGAGAGTGTTGCTCCATGTGTCACCCATGAAGGGTGTAATGAGATTTGGAAAGAAGGGCAAGTTGAGCCCTAGGTACATAGGGCCTTTTGAGATTCTTGATCGACTGGGAGAGGTGACTTACAGACTTGCGTTACCGCCTGGTTTATCATCAGTCCATCCAGTATTCCATGTGTCCATGCTTCGGAAGTATCACAGTGATCCATCTCACATGTAGAACTTCAGCACTGTCCAACTCGGCAAGAATTTAACCAACGAGGAGGACCTGGTAGCTATTCTAGACCGGCAGGTTCGTTAGTTGAGATCGAAGAGTTATCCTTCATTTCGAGTGTAGTGGAGAGGTCAGTCTGTTGAGGCAGCTACCTGGGAGTCCGATTCCTATATGCGAAGTAGATATCCCCACCTTTTTCCCAGCTGAGGTACTTTTTTTATATTTATTCGAGGACGAACGGTTGTTCTTGAGGTAGAGAATGTGATGACCCGATACTTCATCTTATGATTTAAAATCAAATTCTGTATTTTGAGGCCTTTAAAACCTTATTTTATCCCTCCTCGATTTTCATACACAGTCCGGGCATGTTTTCGTTAAGCTTTTGTGTTGAAAGTTGATAAAAATAAGGATTTTTACTTAAAACTTCATTTGAGTTGACTTTGGTCATCATTTTTGGTAAACAGATCTGGATTCATGTTTTAACAGTCCTGGTGGGTCCGTATCAAAATATGGGACTTGGGCATATGCCCGGAATCG
The DNA here is from genome assembly GCF_000715075.1 of Nicotiana tabacum. NCBI lineage: Eukaryota > Viridiplantae > Streptophyta > Magnoliopsida > Solanales > Solanaceae > Nicotiana > Nicotiana tabacum. The sequence goes on from NC_134080.1 coordinate 210,024,909, forward strand.
GATTCGGAAGTCCCTAGCCCGAGTTATGATTTTTTGTTAAAAATTAAAATCTGAAAAATTATTGGTTTTTAAGAAACGTATTGATGTTTGATCTTGTTGGTATCAGGTTCGTATTTTTGTTCCGGAACCCGGTAAAGGTTCAATATAATATTTAAGACTTATCTGTGAAATATGATGAAAAACAAAATTGGTTTGACATGATTCTGACGTCTGGTTGTGAAAATAGGAATTTTAAAGTGTTCTTGAGAATTTCATGTGTCACGACCCCAGTTCACCCTCTGTGAATCGTCGAGACAGCACCTAGTCTCTAAGACTAGGTAAGCCTAACAATGCGGAAAATAAACCAATTTGCGGAAAGAAACAATTAAAAACAAAATAGCGAATTAAAACAGTGTTTAAAAGTATCGCTCGTCATACACAATATCAACTCTCTAAAACTACTACATTTTCCAAAACTCGAAATCTCATGATCACAAGCCTTTGAATATCTACCAGTATCTAACTCCAGAATATCTAACAAGGAAAGAAAAATACAGAAGGGCTAATACTTAAAATGGAGAGTAGAAAGGGACTCTTCGGTCTGCGGATGCGACAGATATACCTTGGAGTCTCTACGAACACCTCGTCTCAAGTGTGATAAGTTTGAGTGGAGGTACATGGAACTGCACATGAAAAATATGCACAAAAAAGGCATGAGTACACTACAACGGTCCTCAGTAAGTGCCCAGCCTAACCTCGGTCGGGTAGTGACAAGGAAGGTCAGGGCCCTACTGAGACAAAATAAAAATACAAGGTATGACAGAATAAGGTAAGTTGTACAGTTGAAAGCTAACAATAAGAATTTAATACAGGAAAATAAAGAACTCAATAACTGAAACAGAGGCAAAACAATCACAAGGAGATACCATTCTTCACAAGGATAATAACCGGGGATCTCTCAGTATCCTGAGGATCTCTTAGTACCTTCAATATATGCCAGGGATCTCTTGGAATCCCAAGGATCTCTCGGTATCCTCAATATATGCTAGGAATCTCTTGGTATCCCGAGGATCTCTTGGTATCCTCAATATACGTGCTAGGGATATCTCGGCATCCCGCACCTCAGCTCAAATCATAAATACGTGCAGGGGATCTCCCGGGATGCCATCCCGTAGTCCCAATTAAGCTCAATTTCGTACCAAGTAAAACAAGTAATTCTAACCTAACATGATTCACATAATGCAATTAAGGCAGTTTAAACAAATAAGCAATTAAGTCAATTAAACATGTTTTTTTTCTAAGCTAACAACAGGATTAAATCGCAAGTAGTATAAAACAAGAAAAAGGAACACAATTGAAATAACTTAAAGAAAATCGGATTTTCAACAATTAGCTCAACTGCACACTCGTCACCTCACGTACAAGGCATTTTAATTATCAAATATACCAAATCACAAGGGGAAGGTCCCCCACACAAGGTTAGACAAGCCACTTACATCGAACCAACTCAAATCAACCTGAAACCACGCTCTTGCCACGAGTACTCGGCTCCATATGGCCCAAATCTATTCAATTCAACTGAATAATGTAAATAACACTTCAAATAATTGATTATACAATTAAATTCTAAGCAAATGCGTGAAATTAGGTAAAATGACCAAAATGCCCCTCGGGCCCACATCTCGGAATCGGGTGAAATTTACATTTCCAGAATCCTCACACTCGCATGAGTTCATTCATACCAAAAGTACCAAAATAGGACCTCAAATAGTCCCTCAAATCATCACTCAAAGGTCTCTAATTAAACAAGCCCTAACCCCCAAATTACCAGTCATTTTCCTTAAATTTTCATGCTTATAAAGAAAATAATCACCTCAAGAACGAGTTTAGGGACCAAAGACCTTACCTCAATGAATTCCTCTAATAATCTCTCTTGAAAATGCTCCCCAAGGCTTCTTCTCGTTTGAAAAAAGGTGAACATAGCTCAAATTCGCGAAGCACGAATTTATATGTTTCTGCCCAGCTAATCCACTTCTGCGGTCATGCAACCGCACCTGTGGTCCCGCTTCTGCAAATCCCAGGCCGCATTTGCGACTTCTCATTAACTCAAAATTTCTGCTTCTGTGATATTCACCCCGCACTTGCGACTTCGCAGGTGCGGCCTAACTCCCGCATCTGCGGATCCAGCACATCTTCCTCTTGGCCGCATCTGCGACTTCCCTTATCGCTTCTGCGGGCTCGCACCCGCATTCCCCAAGCCGCAGGTGCGGTTTTGACAGTAGATTTGAAACTTTAGCTGCAAACTCTCAACTCCAAACTTCTCGTTAACCACCCGAAATCATCCCGAGGCCCCTGAGACCTCAACCAAAAATACGAAGAAGTCATATACCACTACCCAAACTTATACCAATCCTTAGAACACCTAAAACAACATCGAAACGACAAATCAACCACGAATTCAAGCCTATGAACTCCAAAACTCTAAATTTACGCTTTTAATCAAAAAGTCTATCAAGCCTTGTCCGAATGACCTAAATTTTTGCACACACGTCACATTCAACAAGATGAAGATACTCCAACTTCCGGAATTCCATTCTGACCCTCGGATCAAAATCTCACTATCAAACCGGAAACTTCAAAATTCGACTTTTCGACATTTCAAGCCTAAATTAGCTACGGACCTCCAATGCATAATCTGAACATGCCCCTAAGCCTGAAATCACCCAACGGAGCTAACGGAACCATTGGAATTCCATTCCGAGGCCGTCTTCACACTGTTTCGATGACTATCAAATTTCCAACACTTAAGCTCTTATTTAGGGACTAAGTGTACCAAAACTCTCCGAAACTCAAAACCGAACATCCCGGCAAATCAAAATAGCAGAAATAAACATAGGGAAGCAATTAATAGGGGATCGGGGTGTTAATTCTTAAGACGTCTAGTTGGGTCGTCACATCCTCCTACACTTAAACATTCTTTCGTCCTCGAAAGAGCATAGAGACATACCTGAAGTAGTGAAAAGATGAGGGTAACGGCTGCGCATATCCTTCTCGGTCTCCCAGGTCGCCTCCTCGACCGGCTGACCCTGCCACTGAACCTTTACTGATGCAATGTTCTTTGACCTCAGCTTTTGAACCTGCATGTCCAATATCGCCACTGGCTCCTTAACGTAAGATAGATCCTTGTCCAACTGGATTGAACTGAAATCTAACATGTGCGACGGATCACCGTGATAACTCCGGAACATCAAAACATGAAATACCGGATGAATTCCTGCCAAGCTGGGAGGTAAGGCAAGCTCATAAGCAACCTCCCCAACACACCTCAATATCTTAAAAGGGCCAATAAACCACAAACTCGACTTCCCCTTCTTTCCAAATCTCATAACGCCCTTCATAGGCAAAACCTAAAGCAAGACCCGCTCTCTAACCATATAGGAAATATCACGAACCTTCCGGTCTACGTAACTCTTCTGTCTGGACTGGGCTGTACGGAATCTATCCTGAATCACCTTAACCTTCTCCAAAGCATCCTGAACCAAGTCTGTGCCCAATAATCTGGCCTCACCCAGCTTAAACCAACCCACTGTGGGCCTACACCGTCGACCATATAAAGCCTCATATGGTGCCATCTAAATGCTGGACTGGTAGCTATTGTTGTAAGCAAACTCTGTCAGTGGCAGGAACTGATCCCAAGACCCTCCAAACTTGATCACACACGCACAAAGCATATCCTCAAGAATCTAAATAGTGTGATCGGAGTACCAAATTGATGCTGAACGGCCCTCCAAAACCGAGATGTGAAATGAGTACCCTATCTGAAATGATGGAAACTGGAATACCATACAGGCAAACAATCTTCCGGATATAAATCTCTACTAGACGCTCCGAAGAATAGGTAGTACATATAGGAATGAAGTGCGCGGACTTGGTCAGCCGATCCACAATCACCCAAATAGCATCAAACTTTCTCATAGTCTATGGGAGCCCAACTATAAAGTCCATGGTGATCCGCTCCCAATTCCATTCCGGGATCTCTATCTGCTGAAGCAACCCACCAGTCTCTGGTGCTCATACTTCACCTGCTGGTAGTTGAGCCACCGAGGTACAAATCCAACTATATATTTCTTCATCCACCTCCACCAGTACTGCTGTCCAAATCCTGATACATCTTTGCAGCACCCGGATGGATGGAATACCGCGAACTATGGGCCTCCTCTAGAATCAACTCTCGAAGCCCATCAACATTGGGTACACAAATCCGACCCTGCATCCTTAATACCCCGTCATCACCAATGGTCACATCTCTGGCATCATCATGCTGAACCTTGTCCTTGAGGATAAGCAAATGAGGGTCATCATACTGACGCTCCCTGATACTATCAAATAAGGAAGACCAAGAAACCACACAAGCTAGAACTCGACTGGGCTCCGAAAGATCCAATCTCACAAACTGGCTGGCTAAGGCCTGAATATCCATCGCCATAGGCCTCTCTGATGCTGGTAAATAAGCCAAACTCCCCAAACTCTCTAGTCAGCGACTCAAGGCATCGGCCACGACATTGACCTTAACCGGGTGGTACAAAATAGTGATATCATAGTCCTTCAGCAACTCTAACCACCTCCTCTGGCACAAATTAAGATTCTTTTGCTTGAATAGGTGCTGCAAGCTCCGATGATCAGTATAAATCTCACAAGAAACCCTGTATAAGTAATGACGCCAGATCTTCAAGGCTTGAACAATGGCAGCTAACTCAAGATCATGGTCATGGTAGTTCTTCTCGTGTACCTTCAACTGTCTGGACGTGTAGTCAATAACCCTACCACCCTACATCAACATCGGTCCAAGCCCAATCCTCGAGGCATCACAATAGACCGTATAAGACCCCGAACCTGTAGATAATATCAAAATTGGGGTTGTAGTCAAAGCTGCCTTGATCTTCTGAAAGCTCACCTCACACTCTTCCGTCCACTGGAGCGAAGCACCCTTCTGAGTCAACCTGGTCATAGAGGCTGCAATCGATGAAAACCGCTTAACAAAACGATGGTAATAACCCGCCAAGATAAGAAAACTGCAGATCTCTATAGCTGAGGATGGTCTGGGCCAACTCTGCACGGCATCTATTTCTTTGGATCCACCTAAATACCCTCACTCGACACAACATGGCCTAAGAATGCCACAGAATCTAACCAAAACTTACATTTCGAGAACATAACATATAACTTCTTTTCTCTCAAGGTTTGAAGCACTGTCCTCAGGTGCTGCTCGTGATCTTCCCGACTCCGGGAATACACTACAATATCATCAATAAAGACAATGACGAACGAGTAAAGATACGTTCGGAACACACTGTACATCAAATGCATAAAGGTTGTTGGGGCATTGGTCAGCCTAAATGACATAACAAGGAACTCGTAATGACCATACCGAGTGTTGAAAGTAGTCTTCGGGATATCTAGCTCTCGAATCTTCAATTGATGGTAACCTGAGCGCAAGTCAATCTTAGAAAACACCCGTGTGCCCTGAAGCTGGTCAAACAGATCATTAATATAAGGCAAAAGATAACGGTTCTTCGTTGTAACCTTGTTCAACTGTCGATAATCAATACACATACGTATAGAACCATTCTTTTTCTTCACAAAACAAGACAGGAGCACTCCAAGGTGATAAACTAGGTCGAATAAAACCCTTATCAAGCAATTCCTGTAACTGATCCTTCAACTCCTTCAAACTCAGGAAGAGCCATACGATATGGAGGAATAGAAATGGGCTGAGTGTCCAATAACAGATCAATGCCAAAAACAATATCTCTATTAGGTGGCATGCCTAGAAGATCAGCTGGAAACACATCGGGAAAATCCCGTACTACTGGGACTGAATCAGCTGAAGGGGTATCAATACTAATATCTCTCACATAAGCTAAATACACATAACACCCCTTCTCAACCATTCACTGAGCCTTAAGGAAAGAAATAACTCTACTGGGAGTGTGATCTAAAGTACCCCTCCACTCGACATGTGGTACACCTGGCACAGCCAGTATCACACTTTTGGCGTGACAATCAAGAATAGCATAATGGGGAGACAACCAGTCCATGCCTAAGATAATATCAAAATCTACTATTCTCAACAACAATAAATCGGCTTTGGTCTCAAAACCACTAAGAGCAAAAAACACGACCGATAAATGTGGTCCACAATAAGAGAATCTCCCACAGGACTAGAAACATAAATAGGTGAACTCAAAGAATCCCGAGGTACACCCAAATGCAGAGCAAAATAAGAAGACACATAAGAGTAATTCTCTTAGCAATTCTTACCACCTGCTGATAAGAAATATCCACCTCCAACTCATGAGCCATACTAGACCTGATGCTGGGAATAAGCCCTTCAATAAACTGGCGAACTCTCTCGCGAAAAGTAGAAACCAAGGCTGGTGCATGTCTAGCCAAACTAGTGTAACAGACAACATACTGTGAGACAGTCATAGCACCCTGGCGCAAATGCTCAAAGTCTGCACGCCATGCATCCCTGAGGCTCTAAGGAATATACTCTCTCGGGAACAGATCTAAAAACTGAGTCCAAGTCAGTGAAGTAGCCTCATCAGGACTGTCTAACTCATAGGTGCGCTACCAGTCATAGGCAGCTCCTTGAAGCAAGAAGGTAGTAAAAGAAACTCCACTCGACCCTGATATACCCATGGTACGGAGAATGCGGTAACACTCATTTAGAAATCCCAGAGCATCATCCGATGCTAGACCACTAAATACAGGAGGCTTGTACTTATTGAACCTCTTAAGTCTCAGCTACTCATCCTTAAAAACCGCTGCCCTGTCCCCGAACTGATCTTGAACTGCAGGCGATACAGGAATAATCTCGGGAACCTACTCAACATGCACTCACTGCTTAGGAGTATGGACGCCGGGAGTCTGTGCTCCTCCCCCGGCCTTAGATGTAGCTGCCGCAAGGGGAAGAAACCCTGCATGAGTCAAAGTGGTGTACATGCTCATGAACTATGCCAAAATCTCCTAAAGTGCTGGAGTAGTAGTAGCAGTAGACGTATCACGTGCCTGGACTCTGGCTGGAACTGCTGGTGGTACCTTGGTGGCAGCTCGCGTAGGTGCTCTGGCTGCACCACATGCGCGTCCTCGGCCTCTACCCTAGCCCCGGCCTCTAGCGGCTACAGTAGGGGGCGCAGGTTCCTGATCATCTCAGGTAGTGCATGTCCTCACCATCTGTGAGAGAATAGAAGACAGATGTTTAGAATTGTGATGTCAAAATCTCGAACGACAAGGAAATCAAATGAAGTGGAATTTTCCTAATAGTTACATAGCCTCTCATAGATAAGTATAGACGTCTCTGTACCGATCAGCGAGACTTTAATAAATCGGCTTGTGATTCATGACTCTTATGAACCTAGAGTTGTGATACCAACTTGTCACGACCCCAGTTCGCCCTCCGTGAACCATCGTGATGGCACCTAGTCTCTAAGACTAGGTAAGCCTAACAATGCAAAACTAAACCAATTTGCGGAAAGAAACAATTAAAAATGAAATAGAAATTAAAATAGTGTTTAAAAGTGTCGTTCGTCATACACAATATCAACTCTAAAAAACTAATACATTTCCCAAAATCCGGAATCTCATGATCACAAGCCTTTGAATATTTACCAATATCTAACTCCAGAATATATAACAAAGAAAGAAAAATATAGAAGGCCTAATACTTAAAAGGGAGAGTAGAATGGGACTCTTCGGTCTGCGGATACGGTAGATATACCTCGAAGTCTCTACGAACGCCTCGTCTCAAGTGTGATAAGTCTGAGTGGAAGTTCCTGGATCTGCACATGAAAAAGATGCACATAAAGAGCATGAGTACACCACAGCGGTACTCAGTAAGTGCCAAGCCTAACCTCGATCGGGTAGTGACGAGAAAGGTCAGGGCCCTGCTGAGACAATATAAAAATATAAGGTATGACAAAATAAGGTAAGTGGTATAGTTGAAAGCTAACAATAATAATTTAATACATGAAACTAAGGAACTCAATAACTAAAACAGAGGCAAAAACAATCATAAGGAGATACCATTCTTCACAAGGATAATAGTCGGGGATCTCTCAGTATTCCGAGGATCTCTTAGTACCCTCAATAAATGCCAGGGATCTCTTGGTATCCCGAGGATCTCTCGGTATCCTTAATATATGCTAGGGATCTCTTGGTGTCCTCAATATACGTGATGGGGATCTCTCGGTATCCCGTGGATCTCTTGGTATCCTCGATATACATTCTATGGATCTCTCGGTATCCTGCACCTCAGCTCAAATCATAAATACGTGCATGGGATCTCCCAGAATATTGTCCCGTAGTCCCAAAGTAAAACACGCTGCAACAACACATGGAATACTCAATTAAGCTCAATTTCGTACCAAGTAAAATAGGTAATTCAAACCTAACATGGTTCACATAATGCAATTAAGGCAGTTTAAGCAAATAAGCAATTAAGTCAATTAAATATGCATTTTCTTTTAAGTTAACAACAGGCTTAAATTGCAAGTAGTATAAAACAGGAAAAAGGAACACAATTGAAATTACTTAAACAAAACTGGATTTTCAACAATTAGCTCAAGTACGCACTCGTCACCTCACGTACAAGGCATTTCAATTATCAAATATACCAAATCCTAAGGGGAAGGTCCCCCACACGAGGTTAGGCAAGCCACTTACCTCGAACCAGCTCAAATCAACCTGAAACCATGCTCTTGCCACGAGTACTCGACTCCAAATGGCCCAAATCTATTCAATTCAATTGCATAATATAAATAACACTTCAAGTAACTGATTCTATAATTAAATTCTAAGCTAATGCGTGAAATTAGGTAAAATGACCAAAATGCCCTCGGGTCCACATCTCGAAAATCGGGTGAAATATACATGTCCAGAATCCTCACACTCTCATGAGTTCAGTCATACCAAAAGTACCAAAATCGAACCTCAAATGGTCACTCAAATCATCACTCAAAGGTCTCTAATTAGACAAGCCCTAACCCCCAAATTACCACCGATTTTTTTTAAATTTTCATGCTTATAATGAAAAAAGTCACATCAATAATGAGTTTAGGGACCAAAGACCTTACCCCAATGAATTCCTCTGAAAATCTCTCTTAAAAATGCTCCCCAAGGCTTCTTCCCGGTTGAAAAGAGGTGAAAATAGCCCAAATTTGCGAAGGTAAGAATTTATATGTTTCTGCCCAGCTAATCCGCTTCTGCGGTCATCGGACCGCACCTGCAGTCCCGCTTCTGTAGATCCAAGGTGCAACTTCTCATTACCTCAACATTTCCGCTTCTACGACATGCTCCCTGCACCTGCGACCTCGCAGGTGCGGCCTAACTCTCGCATCTACAGATCCAGCCCATCTTCCTCTTGGTTGCATCTGCGGCTTCCCTTATCGCTTCTGTGGGCTCTCACCTATGGTCCCCAAGCCACAGGTGCGGTTATGACAGCAGATTTGAAACTTCAACAGCAAACTCTCAACTCCAAACTTCCCGTTAACCACCCGAAATCATCTCAACGCCCCCAGGACCTCAACCAAAAGCACGAACAAGTAATATACCACTACCCAAACTTATACCAATCCTTAGAACACCTAAAACAACATCGAAACGACGAATCAACCACGGATTCAAGCCTAAAAACTCCAAAACTCTAAATTTACACTTTCGATAAAAAGTCTATCAAGCCTCGTCCGAATGACCTAAAATTTTGCACATACATCACATTTAACACTACAGAGCTACTCCAACTTCCGGAATTCCATTGCAACCCTCGAATCAAAATCTCACTATCGAATCGGAAACACCAAAATTCGACTTTTCGGTATTTTAAGCCTAAATTAGCTATGGACCTCCAATACACAATCCGAACACGAACCTAAGCCCGAAATCACCCAACGAAGCTAACAGAACCATCGACATTCCATTTTGAGGCTGTCTTCACACTATACCGACTACGGTCAAATTTCCAACACTTCAGCTCTCATTTAGGGGATAAGTGTCCCAAAACTCTCCGAAACGCAAAACTGAACATCCCGGTAAATCAAACTAGTAGAAATAAATACGGCGAAATAGTTAATAGGGTATCGGAACGTTAATTCATAAGACGACCGGCCGGGTCGTCACATCATGTGATTTGGTGCTAACTTCGTGGTTCTAGGTGTTATTTTGGTGATTTGATCACGCGAGAAGATATGTATGATATTGTAAGACTTGTGTGCATGTTTGGTTTGGAGACCCAAGGGCTCGGGTAAGTTTCGGATAGGCTACTGAGTGATTTGAACTTGAAAATATTTGATGGTGTAACTGAGCAGGTTGCAGGCCTCTGATCTCGCATTTGCGATATCAGACATCACAACTGCAACCTCTGAGGGGGTTCGTATTTGCGAGGAGAAGCTGGGACAGCATTGTTCGCATTGCAAACTTTCCTTCGCATTTGCGAAGGGAGTCTGGGAATGGCAGGGATCGCAACTGTGATCAATTGGTCGCAATTGCAAAAGGTCAGGCTCGCATTTGCGAGACTTTCTTCGCATTTGCGGTGAAAGCAGGAATGGGGATACCTTCGCATTTGCGATAGGCTCTTCACATTTGCGAAACCCAGGTCGCAAATGCGACACCTGCAAGTGATCAAAATGACTTTTGGACGGGATTTTACATTCATTCTTCAAATTTTCAAAACCTAAAACACAAGAGGCGATTTTCCAAAGACTTCTTCTTCCCCAAATCATAAGTAAGTGATTCTTAACTAGTTTCTTTCAATTTTTCACTTCATTTTACAATATTTCAACCTAGAATCTAAGGTTTTTCATAGTGGAATTAGGAATTTTGGGTAGAAACCAGGGATTTGATAAATTGGGGATTTAGACCTCAAATTGAGGTTGGATTCCAAAACCAATTATATATCCAGGCTCGGGGGTGAATGAAAAATCGGGTTTTGGTCTAAATTTCGGGTTTGGACAAAGCGGTCCCCAGTGTTGACTTTTTTAATAATGGCCTAAATTGAATTCTTATCGATCATGGGTAATTCCTAAGGCTTATTTTGAAACTTTTGCTTGGTAATTTGCTAGATATTGTTAGTTCGGAGGTGTGTTTAAAAGGCAAAGATGTGATTGAGCTTTGAGTGGCCTTTGGAGTGAGGTAATTATTGTGTCTAACCTTGATTTGAGGGAATTAGGAACCCTCAGAATTATGTGTTATGTGAGTTTCATGTGAGCGGCATATATCCAAGGTGACGAGTGCTTATACGCCGCCTAATTATCTGTTTTCCCTCATTTACTGCTTTACCTTAACTGTTTCTTTCATTGTCTTAATTGTTATATGCTCTAAATGCTTTCCATGCTCAACCGCTACGTGTTATTCAATATCTTCTTCTGTTAACCGTGTTAGCTCTCTTCATAGTTCCCCCAATCCCCGTATTTGCTTAATTTGACTTGGTTGCACTTTCTAACTGTAAATTGTTTGTTTGGTCTCGTTTTATAGTATTATTTATGTAGATTCTATTTTTAATAAGGTTTCCTTTTCTTGGTTCTTTTTGGTATTTATTTATCATAAAGGCATTGTGATTTAGATTGTTGATTTGACTGTGTACAATGAGTGTTTGGTACTGATATAATGGGATCGAGCTGCGCGCCGCAACAGGTGTAATAAGGGAGGATTGATATGGTGAAATAAGGGTGGATTATGATATCTATATTGATATACGGTGGGATCGAGTTGCACGCCACAACAGGTGAAATAAGGGTGGATAGATATAGTGAAATAAGGGTGGATTATGATATTTATATTGATATACGGTGGGATCGGGTTGGCTATTTAATTCTATACTATACTTTAATTATTTTGTCATTATTATAGACTGCATATAAGTTTTAGCGTAGGTGACCCGCCTTAGCCTCGTCACTACTTCATCGAGGTTAGGCTTAGCACTTATCAGTATATGAGATCGGTTATACTGATACTGCACTCTGTACAGTGTGTTTTGGAGACAGTCCCAACGGCGGTTATTAGCAAGCTCAGATCGAACATTCGCGAAGACTTGAGGTACAACTGTTTAGCGCCCGCAACTCCTGGAGTCCCCATCCTCTGTCTATTTAGCTGTGTACTTTCATTCGAACAACTTGTTATTTATTTCAGACCCTTATGTGTATTACTTTTGTAGTTTGTGCACTATTGACGCCAGGTCCAGGGAATTGTAATAGATATTTGGCTAGTTCAGTTTTTGCATTGTTACTTAAATTTATTCAATTATCTCATTTCTTCTTTAATATCCAATTTATACTATTAAAAGGAGTAGATTGTTCTAACGTTGGCTTGCCTAGTAAGTGAAACATTAGGCGTCATCACAGTCCCCATGGTGGTAATTCCGGATCGTGACAGAGAGTGAGGGAAATAAAGTTTGTAAGACTAGGAATAATGGTTTGGACGAATGTGGTTTTGGAAATAGGGAGCTTGTAGAACAGAATCCTCCGCATACGGTAGAAATTTAACCATTGAAAATTAAACTATGTAAGAGGGAGTGTGAGTTGAGATGCACTACTCGGAGGTGGTGCAACTTGACATTGCTCAATCACTAAAGCCATATATGTACTTCAACTTAATAAAATGGTCGTCTCTTCTAATGAATCAAGAGTGATATATTCTCTCTATTAATAAGGGAGAATAAGCACACACCAGGTCAACATGCTTGCCTGTCCTTATTGAGGGTATAATTATCATTACACCTAGCCTTATCGGGGGTATTATTATCTTTGAGAAAAAGATTAACATCAATGGATTCCCTACGTCTGCTGGGTTAAATGCCTGAGAGACGACCACGTGCTACTTCGGATTTTGGGTAAACGGTGGAGAATCGAAAGTTTTAGGATTATTCTACTGAAAGCTTTGATTCAACTCACACACTCTTTCATCTCTCTCTATTTTCACCGTGGTTCTTCGACTTTATCACTGTTGCTGATTTGCATTTTATCTTTTGGTGAGTTCAATTCAATTTTTTTCTTTTGATTTTGTCATAGTTGTTGACGGAGGTAACAGTTATGGCTGACCACGACCTGATTCGCCATGGATGGTGGTTTTGATAACTTCAATGTTATTTTGGAGAATAAATTATTTCTTTGATTTACAAAAAAGCTAGAATAAACCCAGTTAGTATAAAGTAGGTTATCATTGAAATAGCCTTCTGTAAAGTTAGCGTGTGCTCTGCTTCCCTGTTTTTCCACTTGCCTTGAAAATAGGCTACTTTTTTTATAGGTCATTTGAGGTATTTTTCGCTCTTGGGTTTACTGTTGATTTATGATTAGATTTATGGCATGCAATTGGTTCGTAATATTTGCAGCAACCCTGAAGTCAGGTTCCCCTTTTAAGCCGTCTACCCTCTTTTCAATCTTTAGACATCTTCGTTTTTTCCTTTCTTTGATTTTGTGGTATATATGATTATCCCATGTCAATTAGATACATGTAACTTTTTAAAAAAAAAATATAAAGAGTATGATTGATTAATTTTTATTTTAAATCCACAATTTGTAATAAACTGGGTCCACCTGGATAGATGGGATATGAAAATAGAAAATTAATCTTATCCGACATCCAAATAGCTTATAATTCCGGCTTAGTTGAGTGGTCAATTTGGGGATTCAGAATTTGATTTTCTATATTTAAGATTGATTATTTGTATTTGTTCAGTGGCTTTTTAAACAAATACTAATACAGTGTTCGAGCCAAAGTTGCTAGGTTTAAATTAATCCATAAGTGATACATTAGATCCGCACCCGATAAGTTTCTTAGAATATTTTCAACTATACAATAAATAGGGAAAACCTCTAGAATGTAACTGGTAGGACTTATAGAGCATCAATAACGTCATCTAAGCAATCAAAAGCGCCCAAATTTAAGTTGTGATGTACTACATTGCATTTTTCTACCCGTGGCAGAGTCTGGAATACTATGAAGGAGATTATAAAAAGTATAAATGTCACTCCTGAGATTACAACGTGCAGCCTAAATTAATTTTTGTCATGGTTGTTAATGGAGGTTAGAGTTATGGGTGGCCACAGGTCGATTCATCATGGATGGTGGTTTTGATACCTTGAAACTTATTATTTCCTTTTTATTGGTTTTTAGGTGAAGAAAAGCAGCAAGTGAAGTAAACTTATAATAACCCAACTAGCAGTTCTATTTCTTTCCAATAATAGTATTATTGTGTTGTTGATTTTCACTTAAAATATAGAAAGGATGACATGTGGCTAGAGATGTGTAGAACACTAG